>NC_047095.1:5817558-6417558 GCF_902459505.1 Geotrypetes seraphini
AGATGACTTACAGAAACAATTCTAAAAGCAAAAAATAATAACTATCCTGGCATTGACTCAGAGGACTCCCTTATTATGATAGTTAGGCATTGTCAGGGCAGGATTAACCAATAGGCCAAGTAGGCATGTGCCTAGGGCCCAAAATGGTCAGTGGGGCCCGATGAAGGAGGGCATCAACATTGTTTTTTCCAAACGGCGATGAGCCCCTCCAGCATCGATTGGCAATGCGGCCAGCCCCCGATCGGCAACGCGTCCCCCCCTCCCCTCATCGACGGAAAGTAAGACAAGCAAGCAACGTGGATAAGAAAGGCAACAGGAACTGTAATTGTGCAAGCGGTGCTGCCTGCCCAAAGCTTCCCTCTAACGCAGCTTCCTGTTTCCGCCTGGGCACATGGTGGGGTGGGGTGGGGCAAGGGGCCCAGTGTACTTGTGTGCCTAGGGGTCCTCGATGAATTAATCCTGCCCTGGGCATTGTTCACTGAACCAGAAGCAATGAAGAATACTTTAAATAGAGTTGGGTCCAGTAAGATTTTTTTTTTAAATTAACTCCTATCCTGAATGCTTGTTATTTCTTATGCAGGAATTTTTAGAATGAAAAATTTTGTAGATAGATAGTAGATATAGAAATACACATACACAAACATACTCACTGGAGGGATATGCAGAAGCCAAAAAAATGTTAGTTCATTTTTAGAAATTTTGGGGTGTTTTGATTGAGTCAGTTTTTGTTTATTTTCATACACATCCAGGGAGGGGTGGGGGGGGGCTATTTCCGTCCTACTTTTGACCTTTGAGTATTTACACTTGGGGTAGGTCGGAGGTTGAGAGGATTTTATTAATTTTAATAGGGTAAGGTTATTGGGGAAATTTATATTTCTGTGTTTTATTGAATAATTATTGGATGGGTGGGTGGGAGAAAATGGTTGGTTATGTATATTTGTAAGTTGAAGGTGCTATTATTGACTTATTATATGTTATATAACTGTATATTGCACTATTGAAATTTGGAAAATCAATAAAGAATTAAAAAAAAAATAAATAAATAAATTTTGGGGTGTTATATTTTGGTTTGCTTCATGCATTTAGCTTATGTAATTTTGAATAGGTGGGACCTGCAGAGAGCAGGCCAGCGGCATCAGGCTTACCTCATTGCTGCGCTGGCTGCCCTAAGATTGAATTACAGCAACCGTGGAGGAGATAGATAGGGAAGTCAGGAGCTAGAGAGGGGAAGCAGCTTCGGAGGTTGGAGGAGGGAAGGCTAGAGAAAACATGGAGGGAGGGCTGGAGAAACAGCCTAGAAGAAGGGAGGGCTGGAGAAGCATTATGGAAAGGAGAGATTGTTAGAGAAAAGAGCATGGATATGAGGGGAGAGATAGAAACAGCAGGAGAAGACGTTGGAAGGAAAGAGAAAGAAGAACATCTGCTGGGAGAGAGTTGGGGGGGTTGGAAGAATAGAGAATGAAGCACCCTTGGGGAAGGAGGGAGGGAGAGAGAAAAACCACACAAAAAGGATACAGAGGATGAGAAGGGGGAACCAAGAAAATGGGTGAAAGGTAGGTGGAGCTATGGATGGAGTGTGGGCGGTATTTCTCAAATATGATAACCCTAGTCTGACTGGAGCAGAAAAGGGCCCAGCCAAGGCAACAATCCATGGACATAATAGATTGGGTAAAAGCCAGATCCTCCAGCACAAAAATGTTATATACTGGATTCAGCAGTGAGGGGGGGGGGGGGGTTCCCAGTCACATCCAGAGTCAAATACAAGTAACTGGTGTTGTAGTAGGTGGAAACAGGAAGTGCACTGGGAACACAATGCAAAGACTTCCAAATCATAGTTACGACATAGGAGTCCATGCCAAAGAAAAAGATCTAGGTATCATTATAGACAATATGCTGAAACCTTCCTTCCACCCCATGTATGGCAGAGACCAAAAAAGCAAACAAGATGCTAGAAATTATTAGAAAAGGGATGGTAAATAAAACTAAGGGCCAGATTCACTAGCCTCCTGTTGTGTGTCTAATCCGTGGCCGAGTGATCCGCGATGCGGCATCATGCAAATCAGCTAAATTGGAGGCACGCCCCACCATGACTGCACGGATCGCTGTAGAGCGATCCTGATGCATGCGAAGACCATCTTGTTTGCCTGTAGATGGTCTGCGCATGCTCTCCATTCAAGGAAGGGCTGTTTACTTTTTTTTGCAAGCTGAAACTTTTTTCATGAGCCCATTTACTCTCCCGTGTCCCAGGCTAGCCTGCCCTTCCTCGCAGTGCGAGCCCGTGGTTTTAATCCACGGGTTTAGAGTGGGGTTGCACTGCGGGGAAGGGCAGTTCTGATGTACTCTAGAAAGGAAGGGGAAGGGCTGTGACTGAAGCAGGGAGTGGATCTGGGGAGCAGCTAGTGGGGCTCAGGCAAGCCTGGGACACGGGAGAGTCAAACGCATCTGCTCCTACAGCTTGGCATTCAAATCTGCGGTGGCTATTTTGCTTCTTCTAATTTTTGCTAGCCTGTGCCGCCCTGACTCTCCTGCTTTCTTTCTGACCATTCCCCTTGAATGTGCAGGACAGTGGAAACGACATGATCTGACTGGGCCCCAGCAGTCACTTCCTTCTTGGTCGGCCAGCCCAGTTGGTGTGCCTGAATTTTGTTAGTGAATCATGTCCTTCCTACTTTGCATGCCATTTCCCCTCATTTGCATGCGCGGATCGGATCGGATGCGGATGTGCTTGGGAGGAAGGTTAGTGAATCAGGTCGGGGTCACAAAGGGATCGCTAAGTGGTCGGAACATGATCGGTGGGCTTAGTGACTCTAGCCCTAAGAATATTATAATGTCTCTGCATCACTCCATGGTGCAACCTCACCTTGAGTATTGTATTCAATTCTGGTTGCCGCATCTCAAAAAAAGATATAGCAGAATTAGAACAGGTTCAAAGAAGAGCGACCAAGATGATAAAGGGGATGGAACTACTCTCATATGAGGAAAGACTAAAGAGGTTGGGGCTCTTCAGCTTGGGAAAGAGACGGCTGAGGGGAGATATGATTGAAGTCTACAAAATCCTGAGAGGCATAGAATGGGTACAAGTGGATCGATTTGTTATTCCATCAAAATTTACAAAGACTAGATGACACTCAGTGAAGTTACAGGAAATACTTTGTAAACCAATAGGAGGAAATATTTGTTCACTGAGAGAATAGTGCTAACAGTGGTTAACATTGATGGGTTTGAAAAAAGGTTTGGACAAGTTCCTAGAGGAAAAGTCCATAGCCTGCTATTGAGACGGACATGAGGGAAGTCAATGCTTGCCCTGGGATCAGTAGTATGGAATATTGCTGCTATCTGGATTTTTGTTAGGTATTCGTGACCTGGACTGGCCATTGTGGAAACAGGATACTGGGATAGATGGATCATTGGTTTGAACCAGCATGGCTATTCTTATGTTCTAAGCAAGCAAACAAATAATAAATGAAGGTGTGGGCATAGGGAGAGGTCACAGGTCCAAGTGTACCTGTGTGCCTAGGGCCTACCAAAAGATTAATCCTGCCCTGATGGCTTTAGCGGTTAATGCTGATATTCAGTGGCATTAAATCAGGGATCTCAAAGTCCCTCCTTGAGGGCCCCAATCCAGTCGGGTTTTCAGGATTTCCCTCATGAATATGCATTGAAAGCAGTGCATGCATATAGATCTCATGCATATTCATTGGGAAAATCCTGAAAACCCAACTGGATTGCGGCCCTCGAGGAGGGACTTTGAGACCCCTGCATTAAATGGTTAAGTGCCACTGAATTTCAGCAGATAGTCCCTGCATAAGTGATGTAACTAAACAAGAGCTTCTCCTGCCAGGTTAAATAGGGTAAGTCTATTGGCCAGATAGACCCACCTAATAGCAGATGTAACTTTGGCTGCTATAACTTTTCTGGTCAGTCGATGAATATTGGCTTGCCTAGCTAGGATTACTGGGGCTGAACTTAGAGCAGAAATTCAGTGCCGGTGGCCAGATGTAACATTGAATTTCCTGGCTCACTAGAGGTAATTGGGCTGCCTCTCATGGTCTTCATATTGGCCCCATGGTCATTTTCAGCCAAAACTAAAACCATGTCATAAGAACATAAGACCGAAGGTCCATCAAGCCCAGTATCCTATTTCCAACAGTGGCCAACCTAGGTCTCAAGTATCTAGCTAGATCCCAAATAATAAAACAGATTTTATGCTGTTTATCCTGAGAATAAGCAGTGGATTTCCCCAAGTCATCTCAATAATGGCCAATGGACTTCCCTTTTAGGAATATAGCCAAACCTTTTTTTAAACCCTGCTAAGCTAACTGATTTCACCACATTCTCCGGCAACGAAATCCAGAGTTTAATTACACATTATGTGAAGAAATATTTTCTCCAGTTTATTTTAAATCTACTACTTACTAGCTTCATCACATGCCCCCTAGTCCTAGTATTTTGGGAAAGATTAAACCAGCAATTCACATCTACCCTTTCCACTCTACTCAGTATTTTATAGACCTCTATCATATCACCCCTGAGCCATCTCTTCTCCAAGCTGAAGAGCCCTAGCCACTTTAGCCTTTCCTCATAGGAAAGTCGTCCCAACCCTTTTATCATTTTTGTTGCCCTTCTCTGTACCTTTTCTAACTCCACTACATCTTTTTTGAGATACTGCAACCAGAATTGCACACAGTATTCAAGGTGCAGCTGAATCATGGAGCGATATTGGGACAATATACATTTTCATCTTTGTTTTCCATTTCTTTCCTGATAACATTCTATTTGCTTTCTTTGCCGTCACACAAGGAGTTTAGGGTTTCAACATATGCTCAGCTATGACACCTAGATCCTTTTTCTAGGCAGTGACTCTTTCTCACTTGCAACACTTTGCACTTGCTCACATTAAACGTCATCTGCCATTTCGATGCCCAATCTCCCAGTCCCACAAGGTCCTCTTGCAATTTTTCACAATCCTCTTGTGATTTAACAACTTTGTGTCATCAGTAAATGTAATTATCTCACTAGTTATTCCCATCTCTGTATCATTGATAAATATGTTAAAAAGTAGCAGTCCTACCACAGTCCCCTGGGAGACCCCACTATTTAATACTCCAAACACCTAGGAGATATACTCACTTGTTCCCTACTTAAAATTATATTGAAAGTTAATTCCTTTTAATTAGAGAACAAGTGAGTATATCCCCTAGGTGTTTGGAGTATTGAATTGTTGGTTTCCTTGGGGTTGTGTGATTGTGGAGTGTTTCACTTGGTAATTAGGATAGAACCCCACTATTTACCCTTCTCCATTGAAAATATTGACCATTTGAACCTACTCTCTGTTTTCTGTCTTTCAACCAGTTCTTAATTCATAATAGGACATTACCTTCTATTTCATGACTCTCTAATTTCCTCAGATGTCTTTTATGAGGTACTTTGTCAAATGCCTTTTGAAAGTCCAAATACACGTCAACGGGTTCACCTTTATCCACGTGTTCATTCACCCCTTTAAAGAAATGCAGTAGATTGGTGAGGCAAGATTTCCATTGACTAAATCTATGTTCGCTTGCTCTCATTGATCCATGCTTATGTATATGTATATGTTATAGAGGATATATTCTTTTCCTATTTATATATGTTTAACTCTTCTCTCACAAAAGTCTGCAGCACAAAGTGATAGTGCAGTATACCAAGTGTATGTATATGTTCTGTCATTTTGTTCTTTATAATAGTCTCTACCATTTTTCCTGGGAGAGTGTGGTGCAGTGGTTAAAGTTACAACCTCAGCACCCGGAGGTTGTGGGTTCAAACCCATGCTGCTCCTTGTGACCCTGGGCAAGTCAGTTAATCCTTCTATTGCCCTAGGTAGATTGTGAACTTGCCAGGACAGACAGGGGAAAATGCTTGAGTACTTGAATAAATTCATGTAAACTGTTCTGAGCTCCCTTGGGAGAATGGTATAGAAAATTGAATAAATAAATAAAATATCAAATTCACTGGTCTATAATTTCCCAGATCACCTCTGGGACCCCTTTTTTTGAAATTGGTGTCACAGTGGCCACCCTCCAGTATTCTGGTACTGTGTTGGATTTTAAAGTAAAATTACAAATTACTAACAAATAGCTCTGCAAGTTCATTTTTCAATTCTATCAGTACACTGAGATGTATACCATCCTGTCCAGGAAATTTACTACTGTTCAATATGTCAAATTGACCCATTATATTTTCCAGCATTACAGAGATTTGTTTGAGTTTCTCCAATTCATCAGAATTGAATACCATTTCTGGTACTGGTAACTCCCCCACATCTTCCTTGGTGAAGACCAAGGCAAAGAATTCATTTAATCTCTCCGCTTTGGCCTTGTCTTCCTCGAGAGCCCCTTTTATCTCTCGGTTGTCTAGCTCTCCCGGCTTCTTGCTTTTAATATACCTAAAAAAGTTTTTATTGTGTATTTTTGCTTCCAGCTCAGTCTTCTTTTCAAGGTCTCTCTTTTCCTTCCTTATTAGCACCTTGCATTTGACTTGACATTCCTTGTGCTTTTTATAATTATTTTCAGTCAGATCCTTCTTCCACTTTCTGAAGGATTTTCTTTCAGCTCTAATAGCTCCCTTCACCTCACTCATTAACCATGCCAGCTGCCATTTGGACTTCCTCCTTTTTTAATACATGGAATATATATACTGTAGTCTGGACTTCCAGGATGGCATTTTTGAATAAAATCCACGCCTGATGTATATTTTTGACCTTTGCAGCTGCTCCTCTACCATTCTCCTCATGTTATCATAATCTTCTTTTTTTTAACGTTAAATGCTCTTTTATTGATTTCCTGTATGAACTTATTCCAGGGATTATATGAAATGTGATAATGTTACGATCACTGTTACCAAGTGGCTCCAGGACCATTACTTCCCACACCAAGTCATGCTTTCCATTAAGAACTAGAACTAGAATTGCTTCACCTCTTGTCAGTTCCTAAACTTGCTGCTCCATAAAGCAGTTCTTGATTTCCTCAAGGAATTTTATCTCCCTAGCATGCCCTGATGTTACATTTACCCAATCAATATTGGGGTCGTTGAAATCAAAAATTAGAATGCATACATATGGATAGGCCAATACCCTTATATTCATCGTGTGGCAATATATGGCAGTGATTGTGATGCCCTGCCCTGATGCAGCTTCACGCGAAATGGGTATTTCCCTGTCAGGTATAAAGTAATTGTATATGAGAAGATTGGAGGATAAGTGAAATACAGAAGAGTGAGAACATGGTGTTGGAAGGAGCTGACACGGCAACAATGGAATGGCCCAAGAATGATGGTGACATACAGCTAAGTCACATTATTCACACTTGCGTGATTTATAATTATTGTAAGAGTTCGAATACTTTCACAATATATGGAGTGACTGGAACCCTGAAATATGTACAATGAAAGTCTGGAGTTTTACTGAAATAATTGTTGGGATAAAACAATTTTTTTTTTTAACTTCTAACAATGTAACTTCTCCCTTCCCCGCTCTCTTCCTCACCATCACTACCTAGTATGTCTTGTTAAAGTCTGAATGCTCACAACCCCACTCTAAATATCATTTTTATTAGTATTACTTTTATCCTATTTTAAATTTGTAAACCGGCTAGATACTTGTCGATGGTCGGTATATTAAAATTTAATGAAACTTGATAAAACCACTAACAATAGTTGCATTCATTGTAGTAATGATAATTTTATTTTTTACTCAAAAAGTATTCTATTAGGCAATAACGTTCCCCCTCCTTTACAAAGCTGCGCTAAAAACACTAATGCGGCTTTGTAAAGGAGGCTTTATTTACTTAAGGCCCCCTTTTATCAAGTTGCATAAGGGATTTTTTTTTATCATGGGTTGCTGTGGTAAAAGTTCCAGTGCTCATAGGAGTGTGTGTGGCACAGTGGTTAGAACTACAGCCTCAGCACCCTGAGATTGTGGGTTCAAATCCCATGCTGCTCCTTGTGACCCTGGGCAAGTCACTTAATCCTCCATTGCCCCAGGTACATTAGGAAGAGTGTGAGCCTACCGGGACAGATATGGAAAATATGCTTGAGTACCTGAATATGAACCACTTAGGGGTCTTTTTACAAAGGTGCGCTAGGGCCTTAACGCGCGCATTAAATTCCTGAGCACGTTAACCTCTACCGCCTCCTTTTTAGGAGGCGGTAGATTTTTGGCTACTGCGCATTATAACGCACAGTAATTTTGTGGATGCGCTAAAAACCCTAGTGCACCTTCACTAAAGGAGCCCTTAGACCAGGGGTGTCCAATGTCGGTCCTCGAGGGCCGCAATCCAGTCGGGTTTTCAGGATTTCCCCAATGAATATGCATGAGATCTATTTGCATGCACTGCTTTCATTGTATGCTAATAGATCTCATACATACTCATTGGGGAAATCCTGAAAACCCGACTGGATTGCGGCCCTCGAGGACCGACATTGGACACCCCTGCCTTAGACTATCAGTGGTATATAAATGCTAAAATTTAAAAAAAATGTACTTGGATATTATTTTTTTTTTTCAGTTCTATTCTGCTTAAGAGACTCTTGAATAAGCAGAGCAATCTAGGAATGGATCTTAAAATAGTGGACTGGATTAGATACTGGTTGAATGATAGTCAGCAGAGAATGGTGGTAAATTGAATTCAGTCTGGGGGGAGGGAAGGCTTACAAGTGGCATGCCTTGGTGATCAGTCCAGTAACCAGCAATTGATTCTGTTCAGTATTTTTGTGAGTGACATTTCAGGGAAGTTAGGATGAAAAGTTTGCCATTTGGCAGATGACACAACAATATGAAAGGAGAAGACAGTATGAGAAGTGTTTATATGAAAGTATTGATTATTTGATTGTTAAGGTTTACTGTGAAGAAAGTATAAAACCACACATTTGATATAAAAATTGAAGAATGGGGGGTGAGATACTAATATATACTAGCCAGGAGAAAGTTTTCAGGATGGCCAAGTCTGATGGGGTCAAGGTAGTAAAAGAACATGATAAAGTGGTAGCCAGAGTTTTATGAATGAATGTGTGCAAAGAGAGAGGCATTACAAGCAGCAAGTAGGAGAGGATAATCTATCTGTAGTATAGAGAATGACCTGAGAATGGGCACCGGCAGTTATCTGAGGGGTAGGGACAGGAATAGAGCCCACAGGGCAGGGATGGAGACAGAGCCCGCGGGGACAGGGACACAGCCCTTGGGGATGGGACAGGAACAAACTTTGTTTTTGTGTCATTCTCTGAAAACTTAAGCCTAGTGTCAATATGTAAAAACTTAACACATCTTTAGACAATTGGTAACTGAATTTAAAAAAAAACACAAAATTGCAGAAGCTGCTTTTTGATTTAAATGAGCTACTGTTAAATTACATCATTTGTGTCTTGTCTGCCTTTGATGTGGCAACAAAAGTCTTGAGTGCTGATCAGACTCTTACAGCCTGCAATATCCTTCCATCATGTGCCCAGCTGCTCAGGCATCTTACTGTTACTGCAACAGATTCATCCATCGTTGTGGGCATCAAGGAGAATTTCCAACATTTAACAGACACTTATTTTCTGTTCATCCATTACACAGTTTAGGTTCTCTTCTACACCCATGTTTGAAAGACAATCCAGTAACCTTCCCAGATGAAGTAAAAATTTAGGCAACTGAATCTTTGTGAAGGTTATACAAAAATCAGATGCAAATGGAATGCTCTCTTTATGATTTATAAATAGTTGTACAGAATATTGTTCCTTTTTATACTTTAATAAAATATTTAAATATAAAATCATAAGTGTTCAAGGCTTGTGCAAATGAGGACAGAATCTGTGGGGATGGGGGCAGAGCTCGCAGGGATGGAGACAGAGCCTGCGTGGATGGGGCAGGGATGGGGACAAAGCCTGTGGGATGGGGGGCAGAGCCTGTGGGAACGGAGACAAACTTTGTCCCCATGTCATTCTCTGTTGTAGTGCTCAATGCAGGGTCTACAACAAAAGATATCAAATAAAATTTAAGAGTCTAGGTACATCCCAGGAAGGGATAAATTAGAGGCTATAGAAGACATTAAAATATCTCCAAGGAGTAAGTGAGCAATTTTCAGGAGTCATTTTCCCTGGTAATACCAATTTCCACAGGTAAATAGACTTTGAAAACTGCCCACCCTTTATCTGGGTGAAAGTTTATTTACTTACCTAGGGTGTAGTTAAGTCAGAAGAGGAAAACAACTTGTGTAGATTTCTTCTTCAAAACTGCAAATATTGACATCTTACGTTACTTCATTGTAGAAGGTTTAGATTATTAATTCATTTTAGTTTATTTTCATACACATCCAGGGAAGGGGGAGGAGCTATTTTTGTCCTAATTTTGACCTTTGAGTATGTACATTTGGGGTGGGTGGGTGGAGGATGGGAGGATATTATTAATTTGAATAGGGTAAGGGTATTGGGAAAATCTATGTGTCTGTGTTTTATTGAATAATCATTGGGTGGGTGGGAGGAAATGGCTGGTTATGTATATCTGTATGTTGAATGTGCTTTTATTGACATATTATATGTTATTATATGTTATATATTTGTGTATTACACTATTGAAGTTTGGAAAATCAATAAAGAATTTTTTTTTAAAAACCCTGCAAATATAGGGCTCCTTTTACTAAGCTGCGATAGCAGTTTTAGCGCGCACTTAGCACGCACAAGACCATAACGCCAGCATTGAGCTGGTGTTAGTTCTAGCCACGTAGCATGCACTAAAATGCTGCACGCACTAAAAACGCTATCGCAGCTTAGTAAAAGGAGCCCTTAGTTATGAAGGAAAACATACCTACAACAGGCAGACTGATGGGAGCCTGTGCTCTGACACCCTGCAATTCACGATACTGGTCTTATACATTACATGTGCTGGTCTCTGACTCCAACTTTTGATCATGCTTTTGGATTGAAGGGGTGATACTATCTTCGTTTTATTGAAGTAAATCTTTTTATTGAAGTAAATCTTTTTTTTAATCTTTATTGATTTTCCAAATATTAACAGTGCAATACACAGTTATTAAATAAACATATAATAAATCAAGAAAAGCACATTCATTTTACAGATATACATGAACAACCATTTTATCCCACCCACCCACCCATTGATTAATCAATAAAAACACAAATACATAAATTCTTTCAATAACCTTCCCTTATTTAAAATAGTAATGCAATCCTACCCTCTTCCCACCCACCCTGGATGTGTATGGAAATAAACCAAAAATTAAAGACAAAAGATGACTATAGAGAAGTAATAAAAGATGTCAACGGGCCCTAAACCAGTTTAAATAAATTACTATGCCCCAACATATCAGCATTCATTTTTTCATACCTATAACTGGTGCATAAATTCACCCATCAATCTTTTAAAAAAGCCTTATACTAATAATAAGTTGATGGCTAGTATACTTTTTATGGAAAACTGAAAGAGTAACAGACCTATTTACATTTGTGGAAGAGATAAATGACTTCTATGAATATCAGACTAACTTCAGAAGAGGACATGTATCAAAATTGTGTTGATCACGGTAACTGATGATGTATTGATACGCAGTGATAAAGGATATCATGTGTATGTTTGATTATGTTTTATTTGTCATGCGCATATGAGCTGATGGATCATTTAATATTGTCAGAGAGATGTAAACCAATGGATATTGAAAGGAATGTACCTGATGTATTACTTTGCTTTTCTCTAACAATATGTGCAGTAACTATGAAAGGGATAATAGCAGAATCCTCAGGATTGAATCAAAGTGTTCCTTAGGGTCCTCAGTGTCATGACTTCTTGTTTGCCAATTTTATTGAACCTCTAGAGAAATTAATTCAAGCTCGAGGTTGACTAAGTGCACTGTATATATGCAGGTAATGTAAAGATAATAATAGTTCCAGTAAGTAAAGAATCATTGTTTTGGATTATTTAAATGGATGCATGAAGGAAAACATATAGAGGACAGTAGGAAGTAAATTACATTGTAATAGAAAGAACTTTTGAGAATAAATATGCCTGTTCCTAATATGTTGCCACTATCAGCCAAGTGCAAAAAGACTTGGATTTCAATAAAACTTGGATTGTTTAACTGCTCCTGTGACATCCAGAAACTATTGTTCCACTTTTTTTGTTTTGATTCCATGTAGCTCAGCTATTAGGAATCTGGGGGGTCAACAAATAAGTTACAAAGTTGATTTTGAATCTCATGTACTGATGGTAGCATGAGATGCCTTTTAAAAATTATGGATGATAAGTAGGTTGTGCCCGGTTTTGAATACGAAGTCTTTTAAGACTGTTATGTACTTTTTTGTAATAGCTTTTATGGACTATTGCATCAGTCTCTAGGTGGGCTTCTTGGATAGGCTCATAGATAGCCAGAATACAGCATTAAGGAGAGTACTACCAGGGGCCACTGAAAAGTTCTCAGCCCAACCAACCAAGTTGGGGCAGTCTCCCTCGAGGGCTATACACTAACCCCCTGTTTTACTAAGGTGCGCTAAGCGTTTTAGCTAACGCATCCATAGACTAACATGCACGCGTTAGCGTTTAGTGTGTGGTTAACGCACGCTAATATTTAGCGCGCGTTAAAAAAGCATAGTGCCCTTAATGCAGTGATTCTCCTCTTTTTTTCATTCCATAGAGAAAATACAGAATGAAAACAATGGAAAATCACTGGCTAAATGTACAACCTTTGATGGAGACTGCCCCAGTTTTGTTGGTTGGATAAAAACTTTTCAGCAGCCCCTTGAAATGACCAAGATGTATTATTAAGATTAGTCTTGAAGTTGCATTACCTTCAATATAAGGAATAAGAGAAATATAAGCTCTTAACTGATGATCCATGATGAGGGGACTCTAGACTGCCATAGACCATGGGCTCCTTTTATCAAAGTGCGCTACGGGGGTTAGCGCGTCGGACATTTCATCACGCGCTAACCCCTGCGGCAAGCCAAAAAACTAACGCCTAGTCAATGGAGGCGTTAGCAACTAGTGACCGCCTACCGCCTACCGCACCTTGATAAAAGGAGCCCCTTACTGAGATCTTCAGATAAGTGGCATTTTTGAAGATCTCAAAATGTGAGTGAAAGAGATCCTGAATGAGAGCTAGGGTTTTGGTTCTCAGTTGTAGCCCCAAGGTTATAGAATAATTTGTGAAAATTAGGCTGAGATAAATTTTTTTGACATTTGTTTTAAGACTTTTTACCAAATCCTTGAGGGGAGACCAGATATATAGCATGAGAGTGGTGCTAGGTGTGGAAGGTGACTAGGGAATAGAGCTGCTACTTGAAGTTCTTACTGGTGTAATTATTGCTAGGTAAATTTTATAGGATGAAAATCTGATGGAGAGGATAAGAGCATTGACAAGTGTTGCTTGGGAAGGTAGAAGGTTGGATTGGCCTTCCCAGTGGAGATGGTTAGGACAGAAATAGTGACAATTCAGAAAGGTATGGGATAAATACAGGACCTTATCTAGAAAGAAGATGGGATCAAAAGAAAACAAATGACATTGAGGAGTGTAACCTACAAAGTGGCAGGAATAATCCTAAACAAAAGCATAGAGGAGAAAAACTTTGAGGGGCCACTAAAAAGTTCTCAGCCCTACCAACCAAGTTGGGGCAGTCTCCATCGAGGGCTATATACTTAGTCCAGTGATTTTTCCTTTTTCTTTGTTCCGTATTTTTCCAAAAGAATGGAAAAAAGTGGAAAATTGCTGGACTAAGGGCTCCTTTTACTAAGGTGCGCTAAGCTTTTTAGTGCATGCTAAATATTAGCTCGCGCTAACCATGCGCTAAACGCTAACGCGTGCATGTTAAGTCTATGGATGCATTAGCGGTAAGCGTGCGTTTAGATTTAGCATGCGCTAAAATGCTTAGTGCACCTTAGTAAAACAGGGGGTAAGTGTAATAGCCCTCGATGGAGACTGCCCCAACTTGGTTGGCTGGGCTGAGAACTTTTCAGTGGCACCTCATATAGGTTTTGCATAAAAATGTAAGAATACTGAACTTTACTAAAACTGAATTGATTTCACCTCTGAATATATTTATTACATGAGGGCGGCTATGTTTCTTTTCTTTTTTTTAATCTTTATTGATTTTCAAACTTTGACAGTGCAATACAATTAATTGAACTTAAAATACTGCATAAAATGCACTATTAACTACACAAGTAATACATAAAACAATCATTTTCTCCCATCCTCCTCCCAATTATTAATACAATAAGACATATAATGTGATTACAATATTTTAATTAAATAATTTTAATCCTCAAAATACATTTCCCTCCCCCCACCCACCCACTCTGGATGTGTAAGGAAATCTAAGAAAAGGAAAAAAGCTAAAGTATAAGGATTTTCCCAGACTTGTCTAAAGTTACACGAGAAAGATATAAACAATTTCTAGTTTTGCAGCAAGGAGCTAGAGATATTGGCATAATATTTAATCTTCATTTTCCCTGTAAATATATTATAAAATTTCCTGATAATAGATACACACTGTTTGAACGATAGCAACTATGTAAATGTTTTGGAACCTAAGAAGTTTGGAACCACCAGTATACAAGGAGGGCCGCCGAAAAGTTCTCAACCGAGCCAACAAAGTTGGGGAAGTCTCTATAGAGGGCTATACACATAGGGCCATATTCTGTAACCAGCGCCTATGTTGGTGGCTGCCTTAAAAGCGGTTGCCAATTATGTGTCAATCACTCATCAGCGCCGGTTACAGAATTGCGCCTAAATTCAGCTAAGATAGGCGGCTGAAATGTAGGCCCAGAAAATCCTGGCCTACTTATCAGCCACCTATCTATTCCGCTGCAGGATCCTAAAGTCAGGCCATAGCAACCATAAGCTAAGCTGGCAGTGCTCCCCGAAATCGCGGCTTCAGGGAGTTCTGCCAGGTCAGCTGGTTGGGGGAGGATACCCCTGCCTTGATCAGCTGAGCGGCTGCGGCGAGATACTCCCCAACATCAGGCATCACTTGTCATTTTGAAAATGTATAATTTGCTGGCACAACAGCAACTCAAGGGATTTTAACTGTGATAGGAACCCTATTGTTACATTGCAGAGAGAAAAAAGTGCTGGTCCTAAGCACTTAGTGGGAAATTCTAAAACCGGCACCAAAACTTAGGCCCTCTTTTACTCAGGTGCGCTAACCGATTAGCGCACGCTAAATGCTAATGCATGCATGTTAGTCTATCTACGCATTAGCGTTTAGCACGCACTAATTCGATTAGTGCGCGCTAATCAGTTAGCACACCTGAGTAAAAGAGGGGGGTTAGGCGCCAATAGGTACCCTACTGATGCCTAAATTAATTGAAAAATGCTATTAGAAATGGCAAAAAATGGCAAGGTAGAGTTGCCTACTGGCACCTAAATAAAAGGCACTAAAATTGCGCCTCTGCAGGCACTTTAGGCTGCCAAACGCCAAAGTAGGCATGGTCAATGCCAGAAGTGGTGCTAGGCAACCTAAAGTGCCTACGTAGGTGTGATTCATGCAAAGATAGGCGGCTAAAATGTAGGCCCAGAAAACCGTGGCCTACATTTCAGCTGCCTATCTTTGCAGGGGGATCTTGAAACTAAACTGCAGCTTGCCATCAGCTGATCTGGATAGGGGTCACAAGTGGTGTTCCGCAAGGGTCAGTGCTGGGACCACTGCTGTTCAATATATTTATTAATGATCTAGAAATGGGGACAAAGTGCGAAGTTATCAAGTTCACGGATGACACAAAACTCTCCAGCAGGGTCAGAACTGTTGAGGAATGCAAAGAACTGCAGAGCGACCTGAACAAACTGAGTGAGTGGGCAAAAAAATGGCAGATGAACTTCAATGTCGAGAAATGTAAGGTCTTGCACATAGGGAAAGGGAACTCCATGTACAGCTACGCGATGGGAGGGAGGGCACTCGGGGAAGGCAAACAAGAAAAAGATCTGGGGGTATTGGTGGATAACACAATGAAGCCGGCGGCGCAATGTGCAGCGGCCTCAAAAAAAGAGAACAGAATGTTGGGCATTATCAAAAAAGGTATCACTACCAGAACGAAGGAAGTTATCCTGCCACTGTATCGAGCAATGGTGCGCCCACATCTGGAATACTGCGTCCAATACTGGTCGCCATACCTCAAGAAGGACATGGCAATACTCGAGAGGGTCCAGAGGAGGGCAACGAGGATGATAAAGGGTATGGAGAACCTTTCATATGCCAAACGGTTAGACAGGCTGGGGCTCTTTACCCTGGAGAAGCGGAGACTGAGAGGGGACATGATAGAGACTTATAAAATAATGAAAGGCATAGAGAAGGTGGAGAGGGACAGATTCTTTAGACTAGCAGGGACAACTAAAACAAGAGGTCATTCAGAAAAACTGAGAGGAGACAGATTCATAACGAATGCAAGGAAGTTCTTCTTCACTCAGAGGGTGGTGGACACCTGGAACGCGCTTCCCGGAGAGGTGATAAGACAGAGTACAATTCTGGGGTTCAAAAAGGGACTGGATGACTTCCTGGAAGCGAAGGGGATTACAGGGTACAGATAGAGTTACCTTACAGGACATTGAGCAAATAGGGTATGGATATTTTAGGTTAGGTAGGGAACACTTCCAGGTCATGGACCTGGGGGGCCGCCGCGGGAGCGGACTGCCGGGCACGATGGACCCCTGGTCTGACCCAGCAGAGGCAATGCTTATGTTCTTATATTCTTATGTTCTTATGATCATTGCAGGAGAATCCCCAATCAGCTGAGTCGGCAGGATTCACTGAAACCATGGCTTCGGGGAGTCCAACCAGCTCAGCTGATCAGAGGAAATTACCCTGCCACGATCAGCTCAGCGGCTACGGTGGGCAGAAGATCCCTCCCCCAAATGGTAGGAGGTATGCCTATTCCCTCCTGCTTGAGGACACTCACACACCCAAAATCGACAGGAGAGAGAGACCCACTCCTTCCTGCCTGAATGATTCCCCCAACACCCCCACACACCCAAAATTGGCAGGAGGTATGCTCATTCCCTCCTGCCTGAATGACCCCCTCAACCCCCCCCCCACCTTTATGTAAGAGTGGCAAGATTGATGCCCACTCTCTCCTGCCAGCAGGCCTGCCTCTTCAAAATGGTGAACCGTACTCTTCCCAGTGCATCCTGAAATGCACTGGGAGGCCTAAGGCCCTGATTGACCCAGGCGCCTATTCTTGCATGAATGAGGAATGATTCTCTAATTGTCACTATTGTGTCATTAGTATGCGATCAGCGGCCACTTTAAAGGCAACAGCCAACATGGACGCTGGTTAGAGAATCCAGGGGTTAGTGGCACTAATCATTCCACATGCGCAGCAGCAGAAACTGCACATACATGTATAACATATGGATCTAGAATGGCCGAGTTGTTGTCCCCTTGCAACCCCCTACCGCCCCCTCCCCCACTCCTCCCTTACCCCCTTAATTACCAAGGCCCACACTGTACTTGATGAACATAGCTTACATAACCCCCATCTATAGCGACAACAATAAATAGACCACAAACACTTTATTGATGGTAAAAACCAGGCCATAGCTTTGTTTATTGGGAAAACAAATAAATATGCAATCAACAATTGCTTCACCTCCTGAGCTACAATACAGTGCAATTGACAAACTCAATATTGTAGTCCCCTGGCGCTGCCATGTCAGCCAGAGCCTAAGGGGTAGGTATGGACCTCCATGCCCCATTCCATGCCACCTGACTCAAAGAATATTCGCTCACCTGAGTTCACTTCCCCCTAACTGCTCATCCCCTGATGAGCCTGGGAGGTAGGCATGGACCTCCATGCCCACTTTTAGGGTCACCTGACCTGAAGCATCACCACTCACCTGAGCTCACTACCAAATAACCGCTCATCTTATGATAAGCCAAAACCTTGTAGCTCGGGATTACCGCAGCTGCACCATCCCCAAGCACCACCTCCCACACGAACCCAAATACAAGGGGAGGGTGGAAGGGAAAGCTGCCTCCAAGGAACAGGGAAGGACACCCATCATGCTTTGCCCTTTCTTCAAAAGCCAATCAATTATAAGCGGATTGGCGGGAAGCTGAGTTTCACCTCACACTTCCCCCCCCCCCCTTTCCAAAACTCCCTCTCCCAAATCACCACAATGAGGTGTCTCCCCATGGGTGACCAATATGGGCCATCAAGACCAGCTCTTTATTAAAATAACAAAAAAGTGATTATGGTTCTGGACATGGCTCCTGAAGTAGGGGAAATGTCATTTCAAATAAGAATAAAATACTGACAGAAAAAAAAGTCCCATCCAAGGCAAAATGAAAGGGGATATTACCTGTATTACCGGCGACCTGGGAGACTTTGCCATGCACTTAATGAGGGCGTCTCCTGGGGAGCATTTTAAAGGGGGACAGGAAAATACCTACTGTACCTGAAGGTAAATCGCCTTAAACTACTACCTAAAAAGGCTGAGCTAAATCCAAATTTCAGATATCCTGCAAAGCGGAAATATATTTGTAGCTGCTTGAATATTTAAGAACATAAGAATTGCCGCTGCTGGGTCAGACCAATGGTCCATCATGCTCAGAAGTCTGCTCATGTGGCGGCCTCCAGTTCAAAGACCAGTGCTCTAAATGAGTCCAGCCTCACCTGCGTACATTCTAGTTTAGCAGGAACTTGTCCAACTTTGTCTTGAATCCTTAGGTCCTTTAAAATCTTTAAAAAAAATAATATAATAGGGCATCCCCTTTCAAAGGTTTCCTTCCAGTGGCTGCGTTTTTGGAAATTAGGAGCTTTTTAAATAAAATTTCAGCTCATCGTTGTAGTGTCTAAAAATTAATCAAAAGGGAAAGCTGAAAATGTCACGTGTTTGAAAGCCGTAGCAATAAGAAAAAAAGGTGCCTTTTGCGTACTTGATCATATTTCCTGCAGCAAACTAAACAGTCTCTAATCTCTGAAGGAACCTGTGGATGTACTTTTTGTAGACCATAGTTTATAATAAAGGATTTTTAGAAAACTTTCCTTTACTGTACAAAAAACAAACAAAACAATGCATTTTTTCTGCAGGGAGAAAGGACATAGTTATCCTGATTGTATAATTCCCAAGTATTGCTTCATATATGTCTGGCTATGCTTATTTGATTACCTCTTAATACATACAGTTTCTGCGGAGTCATTCAGAAATGTTTGACGACACAAAGGGGATTAAATGCAACTATGACAAAAGAATGGAATAATCGAATAGTTGATTTAAATAATTTTATTCAGCGATTATTTGTTAGTAAAAATATTCTTTTAGAAATGATGTTTATGTCTCCTGCAGTCTTTTAAGAAGTTTATGCAATATTTAAAAAAAAATATATATATATATAGACATTTGGAAGACAAATCTTACATTTGATTACAGTACATTTGAGATTGATTCTGCCTTTGGAAAAGATATCCTGGAAAATGTGGGGTGTATTAAAGTAATATTTAGAAGATGAAATGTGATTCTTAAAAAAAAAAAATCTGCATTGAAACGAGATGAATTTCTTCACAGCTTCTAGCTTAGCACATTTGCATTCAGCATGAGAAAACGTTTTGTTTTCATTTTCTTCCAGTGCATCCCAAAAGGTGTTTTTTGTCTTCTTTTGTCCAGAAAGTTAAGTTTCCTCTGTTTTGCTTGCAGGCATGAACATTACAAAAATGGTCTGTAATTCGCAAATAGTTCTGAACGTCACGTGTAAACCCAAGCCTCCCATTTTAAGGAATTACAATTTTGATGTGTAAGATATGCTGTGGAAGAGTATTTAAAGGTAGATGATCACTTCCATAGTGTAATACAGAAATAGCAAGAGCAAAACAGAGTGAGTATTAACTGGAATGCTTATTTCTAGTAATGTGGAGACATTCCTCTGAGTGAATGCCTAAGCTCTAAGGAAAGTATTTTGATGCTATCGTGAATATTTAAGGCCACACTGAAAAGTTATATATTGCTGCTGGACATACCTCTCCTTTTTTTTGGTCTCAACAGTCCTTCAAAATGCCAATTTCAAATTTTTTCCCCTTTGGACTTTGGAAATATTGATGTTGATCAATATATTACAAATTAGTGTGTGATTAAAAAAAAAAAAAAAGCAATATAGAGCTAAAACAATGAACAAATTTATTACTCAAAGTTCTACAGGCAGCGAAAGTACGTATAGCTGAGTTATTTCTACTACGGTATAACTCTTAGGTGTGCTTGAAAAATGTGGACATAGTTCTGGGGCACATGCTATGGAATTAGGTTAAGGGAAAATATAGGAACAAAGGTTGAAATGTCTCTTCCTACCCCCCCACCCCTCCCATCCCAGTACTTCCTCAGAATAGTCTTTCACTGATGAAAGTGTATGTTCCAGCTTGTGTTATAGCAGTGGTCTCAAACTCGTGGCCCGGGGGCCACATGAGGCCCGGTCGGTACTATTTTGAGGCCCTCGGTATGTTTATCATCACAAAAGTAAAATAAAACAGTTTCTTGATCCTATGTCTCTTTAGCTCTAAATGACAATATTATTATTAAGACTTAGCCAAAAGGAAAGATTTATAAACTATAAAATTGTCATTTCTTTAATAAGACATTTTTTCTGAGGCCCTCCAAGTACCTACAAATCCAAAATGTGGCCCTGCAAAGGGTTTGAGTTTGAGACCACTGTGTTATAGGGACTCAGTTAAAATATACTTTATAGACAAGTTGTAAAGAGAAAATTTGTTAGTGGTCCAAGATCCCAACAGAAGGCGCCTCCGATCTCTTATTTTCAATACACAAAATGCTAAGCCCAGAGCTTCAATATTTATTTATTTATTTTATTTATATCCTACCTATTGTCTTCTGTCGTGGTGAGTTGGTTGTCTGGTTATTGGACAACAAAATTAGGCTCTTCACAAACTTGTCTGTACAACAGACTCTCTTTTGCACTAACCAATTTGTACTTTTGGCTAACTTTGAGAAACCAGCTAAATTCACTGAGAAAAAATATTGGATTAGTAGTGACTATAGACAAACTTGCTGAACTTCATAGTTTTAACTAACTTTGCGAGAATCAGGAGAAAAAAAAATTAAAATCCGAAGATCAGGAGATTTAGCCCTTATTTTCCATCCTTTTTTTTTTTTTAATATAAACCACCTTAGGCGTCTTTAAATAGAAGCAAAATATAAATAAAAAAGTGAGATCTGAAGATGCATGGAGATTTTTAAAGCCTGCAAAATAGATTGTACTAGTGATTCAAACATGTCTGTATCAATGCTTGAAAGTGAGCAACTACATTACAAGTTTAATATAAGCTAGTTCTATCTTATACACCGAAAGACCAACCTTTTACAATTCTGTTTGGAATATCAGCAATCCAGTTTCAGTGAAGCTAAGTGGTACTGGACGGAAAATGAACCATTTTCCTCTTTTGTCATGCTCTTGGTGGTGGTGGTGGGGGGGGGGGGGGGTGGGGGGCGCTCTCCCTAAAGGGTTCTCTGCATTTTTCCATTAAAAAAAGAAAGGAAAAAGAAAAAAAAAATCCCCACCCAGTTTGTCTTTCCTATCCCTCCTCCAACCTACCAAATACATCTAAACTATAGACAATTTTAGTCCAGAGCAACTGGCCAAGAAAATAGACAGAAACTATGAAGGCTGCTGAAAAGTTCTCAGCCCAACCATGAAGAGAGTGATGTGGAGCCATGACACTTACAAGTTATTCCACACTTCTCGTGACACTTTTCGTTTCAATGATATGAAATGAAACGAAAAGTGTGGAATAACTGGTAAGTTTCATGGCTCCACATCATTCTCTTCTTGGTTGCTCGGAGAACTTTCCATGGCCCCTCGTACAGAGAGGCCAGAAGATCAACTCGTCAGACCTATAAAATCTATGAAAGGGATTGCAATTTCCCATGTAAAACTGGGATGCTGTCTGGCCCCAATCTTTCTTTTGTCCAGTGGTCTCAAACCCTTTGCAGGGCCACATTTTGGATTTGTAGGTACTTGGAGGGCCTCAGAAAAAATAGTTGTCTTATTAAAGAAATGACAATTTTTCATGAGGTAAAACTCTTTATAGTTTATAAATCTTGCCTTTTGGCTAAGTTTTAATAATAATATTGCCATTTATAGCTAAAGAGACATATGTTCAAGAAACTGTTTTATTTTACTTTTGTGATTATGATAAACATACCGAGGGCCTCAAAATAGTACCTGGCGGGCCACATGTGGCCCCGGGGCCACGAGTTTGAGACCACTGCTTAGTCATAGAGAGAGTAAGAAGACTTGCCTTAGAGAAGTCCAGGCTGCACTCTCGTTTCTCCTTTTTTGGCTAACCAGACAAACCCTTTCAGTGCCCTTATTTGTCAGAGCAAAATCCTCTACTTTTCTGAAAGTTTCAGCCGTTTGGCAGCTATATTTCCCCGCTGAAGCTCAATTTTAGTCACTCAAAAGATGCACACTTTTCAGAACCCTAATCCTGTCAGTGGTGGAATGGAGAGGTGGCCAAATCTGCAATGCCCCTCCCAACCCTCCTCAAAGAAACTACGGTTTTCAGAATAATCCTGCATGGGTCAAAAGAGAAGTATTTGGTGCTAGTTATTTTCTGAAATATTTTTCCAGCTGCTTTAGTGATGCTTCTAGACAATCTTTTTAAGACGCGTCCAAAGTTCAACATTCCTCCTGTCTCTTGGCATCACACCTGTCATCTCACACTGAGATGTCGTCTTCCATTGACATTAACAGGACGCTGAGTTTCCAGTATAGGATATTGAACCCTCTTCACTCCAGCAACTTTCTTACTGTGAGATCACAGCTCAAGGGAGATTCTACTGGGGAGGCTTTGAGCAATCTTCTTTCCCCTAGGCTAGGGTCACCTCCAATAGCAGGTTGTGCCTTTCTTATTGTGCAAAAGTTCACAAATGGGACATTGAACCCAGATACTACATCCAGTTTAGGAAGTCAGGAAGAGGTGCCGACAGGGATTGTATATGCACTTTTAAACAGAAATGCATGGATTTGTACATTTTGTTGCAAGTATTTTCACATTTTTAGATTGTAAGTATGCCATGAGAGGTTTGCTGGTAAAATTTGGCAGAATTTGATTTCCTTCTTCCCCTTCTTAAAACCTTTCATCATACCCAAAAATTACCAAATCGCTCTTTTGCAACACATTAACCCTTGCAACCTTTTCAGTCCTGGTTTATAGGTCTTATCTTAGTAATCTAGTGTTTGAATCAAATGTTGAAATGTTGGTAAACATTTTATACTAGCAAGTATGTAAATAATTACGTTCCTCTAATTTTCCTATCTTAATGGAGTGCCTGATCCCACATAATTTTTTTTTTTCAAAAACAGCAAGGAATATTAAAGGGAAACTAGTTAAAACAGTGACTTTATTTTTAAAACACAATCATTTTTTTGTTTTAAATTTATTAATAACAAAACAGAATCATAAATGCTGAATAATGGTTCACATGAGTTCGGGGAAACCGCTGGGATCCCGAACATATTCGGCAATTAATATTGCTGCCGTTGCAAACTTCCTCTAGAAACCATAAAGATATTTTTCTATGTCATTTCCTAATGTAGGATGGCATGTTGTGTCTACACTCAGTGATCTTCAACGCAAATTTATGCCAAGGGAAATTCTGATAACGCTGTTATTATTATTATTTTTTTTAAAATTATTTATTGATTTTCAAATCTTCAACAGTGCCATAGAACAAATGCAACGTATAATGATGCAATAAAAGCACATTCAACTTTCACATGTTCATAATCAACCATTTTCCCCCACCCACCCAATAATCATTCAATAAAACATATATTACCATAAAAACCTGACCCTTTTCTAAATAATGATATCTCCCCACTCCAAGTGTGAATATTCAAAAATAAATTTATGACATAAATAACCCCCTCCCACTCTTCCCTGGATATGTACCACCATAAACAAAAACTTACTCATAGTCAACACTCAATTATTATCAATTATAATGAGGTAACATAAAATGCCAAAGGGGCCCCCATATCAATTTATGAATATTACCATGCCCCAAATTCTCAGCATTTATTCTTTCAAGTCTGTAACTGCCAACTTCCCCAACTTCATTCTCCTTCTTTACACGAGCAGGCTAAATACAGGTCAGCTGTTCTTCAGAAATCTTCAAATTCTGCCCATGATTCAAATTGCCCCAGAGACGAATATGCGGAGTCTGTTCAGATGGGTCACTGATGGCTGAAGTCCGTTCATGGAATCATTTAAAGTAATCTCGCAGCAAAGTTCTTGTATTCTCGAGAATCGCGAGAAGGCAGGATCCCATCCACTCTAGAGCACGCAATTTCAGGTCAAAAACTATATATAGGCACAGCTAGGAGATAACTTACATTACATGCACTGCTGAAGGACTTATGAAGCCATCATGAGTTTAAGTGGTTGCTACCGTGTGCAGTAAATAAACTATGCAATTTTTTTTTAGGATTAGGAAAATAACTGGATGATCTTTATGAGAATGTATTACTCTTCCTTGCATTTCTCACGTTTGTCAATTTTCTATGTGAAGAGTTTTTGGAATGAGCACCTGAAGCCGTTCAGAGAAGCAAAGCATGCGATCATTTTGTAAAAAGTCATTTAAATCCCCCTCAAGAGCAATGTTGTCATTTGGGGCCACACAGTTCAAGGCTTTGGAGTTCCCTGCACGGCTTCCTCAACATTCAGTACAGTAGGTGAACCCCTGTAAATCGATTATCGTTCACTGCTTCACAGTTTGTACCCGTGACTGGGGGGGGGGGGGGTGCGCTTTTCGCTGCAGAAAACAGATATGAGGGTGACTTTTTAGCCAGCTTTGCAAAAGACTGAGAGAGCAGCTTTAGAAATAAGAGCTGCTCCCTCGCCTGTTTCCTGATTGGTTAGGTCAGGGTCGACGTCAGAGCCCCCTCCCTCCCCTTCCCGTGGTGCGCTTCTCTTTGTAGGATTGCGTAAACAAAGCTGAAAGGAAAGATTTGAACTTCAGTTCTCAAGTCACACTTTGTAAGACGCAGACAGGCAGTGATAGCCGCTTTCAGATAGGGAGACAGAAAGAAAGAGACCGATGCGTTGCTTACAAAAGTGCAACCAGAGGGACAGGCAGTGACAGCTTTTAAAAACACACACTGTTATAGCCCAAGGAAGGAGATTCACACAGCGCTACAAAGAGAAATACACCACCAGCGCCGCTCTAAAAGGGCGGCCCAGAAACGCACATGCTAGATAGGAAAATACAGATTTATTTATCCGTGGAAGCAGCCATTGCACAGGCAGTGGATCCGAGGGAGACACCCACAGAGCAGCACTGAGAGACATACACGCGCAGTGCCTCGCGGCTTTTAGCGACACCTAGACGCACGAGCAAGACAGAGGCCCCACGTGCGCTCAGCTCCGCCCGCCGCGTCCTTCGTCTGTTCGCAGCACCGAGGCCAGGCTCCCAGGAGCCGCCGCCGCCGCCGGTGAGTAGAATTGCAGCCGCCGCCTGATCCCGCCCCTCCCGGCATCGCCCGGCTAACCTGGCTCTCTCGCCTTTGTGCGCAGGTGCTGTCGGAGTCGCAGACGACCACGGACCCCTTGGGCCGGCCCGCGGCGCTGTCATGCTGCCCAAAGTGGAGGCGGAAGCCCTGGGACTCGCCCGATCGCATGGGGGACAGGGGCAGATGCCGGAGACCATGCAAGGTAAGGACAGCCGCTGCCCTGGCCGCGGTGTTTCTGGGTGTGCCGTCTGCTTCGAGAGCCCGGGGCTGGGGAGTCGAGGCCAAAGATGTCCCGGAGGTTGGCTTGCCAGGCTCCCTGATTTCTGCAGCGCTCCTCTGCCCACAAGTTGACAGATCTTTCTTGAGGAATACTTAGGGACAATACAGTACTTTTATTTGGTTCAATATTTTTTATACAGTACTTAATTGCCTATTGCAGTTGATCAGAGATAATCAGAGCAGAAGAGTTTGGTGATTGAAGTGATCTAGATATAAGGATTGTTTTGGAGGTATGAGGAGCAGGGTTCAGTAAAGGTGCAAGGGAGATTTTGTTTTTAGTTGGGGGTTGCAAGTGCTGAGTGAAGTGGAAATGTCTGGCAAAGAAATGGGGGAAAAAAAAGCAAGCGCCTGAAACTTGAAGCCTGGCGCGGTTAAATTCCGTGGGGGGGCTGTGGAAAGCGGAGGTATAAAAGGGTGTATGGTTAGCTCCATAAGAGCCAACTTTTCTAAATTACTGGGGGATGCTAAATCCTGTAGAAATGACCCCTCCTTGGGCACAGTCAAGGAGTTTGTTCAATATTGGGGGTGCTCACCACAGAGAGGGGCTCTTGTGGCTGACTGAGAGGATCGGGCATAAAGTGGCAGGTCTGGATCTGGAAAGTGAAACCTTGATTAAAAAAAAAAAAAAAAGTTGACGCAGTCTTCAATCCAAGATGCATGGGGAATTTGCAGTCCCATATGTTTTCCTTGCCCGTGATTGCTGAGGGGGGGAAAATAAATACACTCCGATGACTCTAGTCTGAGGATATTCATGAGAGGAAAAAAAAAAAGAGCCCTAGATCTGGATTCCATTAAATGGATCAAGAATTTGAGTCGAGAGAAGGGGTCGCGAATGCCAGGCGGAAGTCACCCCATGCGATCAGATGTTCAGGGCTGTTGAGATTCTGATCTCTTCTTCCTTGGAGCTCCAAATCATGTCTGGGTTGATTCTTTTGAAATATCGTTTTCCTGAAAGAAAGATGTAAGTGAACTTTAGTCTTAAAATAATATTAATAATACTAACGATAAGACTTTCGTGATTCCTGGATCACACGAATTCATGTGAACTCTGAACTTGAACTTTTATGTTCCAGCAAACTCACTTTCTTAATAGGATTTGAAATCTGCTGCATAGGTTGTTGTTTTGGCTATGGCAAGATCTCTACAGTTTGGTCCAGCTATGGGTTTTTTTCTATTCAGACTTATAACGTGACATTCAGTTCCTAGGAAATAAATAATGGTATTTGCCTTTTGAATACCTAAACATTACCTAAGACTGACAAATTAATTATATTCCCGGAATTCAGGATTTTCGTATTCAGTCTGTCCCTGATAACTTCTGCCTACAGCCCAAGAGTTCAAAAGTTAGAAATTGTCATAGCGTTGCTTTCAGTTATACAAACAAAATGTAAATCATTTCCTAATTTCCTAACGATTCCTTCTTTGGTCAGCTCCATTAAGGTTCTGTGCTCCAGGTTGCTGAACAAATTTGAAAATTCCCCTTTCCATTGCAACAAATTAAAAATCCATCCACTCTGTTTCTATGGTCTAGAAATTAACCCGATAAGGGGGCCTTGTTTTCCCATTTAATGGCTAATGACAAACTCCTTGGGACATGGTAAGGGACATATATTTGCCACATTATTCCTTTTAAGCATACGTTGCTTGATCTTTTCAGTTCTTGTATCATTTCCTGAGGTATGGAGCCTGCTGCATTGTCAAAATAATTACCGACTTCCTCTGATTTCTCCCCCTCAACTGCTTTTGTAATTTTGTTTTTATTACTCATTTAAAGAAAGGAACGGGGGGGCTTTTTCTGTTGCCTAGAGCAAAATACAAATGATCAGTGTCCAGAAGTTAATATCAGGAATAAAGCAGTCAAACTGCGGGAGATTTCTCTTCGAACCAAACCGTGTCTGTGGCTGCAATAATATGATTAATAAATCGAAGTCCATTCTTCTGTAACTTCTTCTTTAAATATATACCACCAAAACTGGTGTAAAAAAAAAAAAATCAAAAGGCTTGACCATACCCATTCCAATAGGACATTAGAGAGAGATTTATTGCAAAATTTCCTCCACTGATATTTCTAACTGCTTCTGCGACAAAGCTTTTCCTAATTCTGTTTCATTTGACACACAACTCCACATAACTCTGCATTTCGGTGTCTGGACGATTTCAGAAACTCTTGGGGGTTTGGTGGGAGGGAGGAGGAGGAGGAGGAAGGAGAGAGAGGGCACACTAATCATCCTTCCCTATCTCTGGATTCACAGGAGGGACTCTAACTTTGACAGGTGTAAGATTTAGGAAACAGATGAAAGCGCGTGTACCCCACTGCCTGGCCCAGTTAACCGGAGATGTGATTGATGAATGGGAAGAGAAGCCGCCCCGGTCTTGTCCTTCCCTTGGCGGAGCGCTGGGGACTTGCACGAGTATCCTGTCTCTTCTTCACCTAACCGGATTCATCATTCCAAATCCGTCCATTTCCTTAGCGCTCCTTGGAGTTGCCTTCATTCCGTTTTCTACCGTGACCCCCCCCCCCACCCCCATTCTTTGGAAGTTTAGGTGTGAAGCAGGAAGAGCAAAGACCTATGCTCAAACCGTGGATGTTGTCTGCAGATTGCTCCGCTCGGATTTGTTGGCCGTAATTTGCCACTTTGAGTTGCGGTGCTCGGGAAGGTTGGCGGCAAAGTGAGATCCTTTTCAGAAGGCAATCATTTTCTTTTCCCGTGTGCCGTTGTTTATTTGTCTATAAGTTATTGCCGATATTGCATGAAATAAGGGCTGGCAAACACATTCATTTTCAAGATAATGATAATCTCATATATAGTCTTCAGAGTGAGAAGGAATAAATCAGTGCAATGGTGCTATAGGTAGCCAGAATGCTAAAGTTTATGCACCTTAAAAGTTTGCTAATTGGACATTTACGTTCTGAGAGCTAACAGTAAGATCCCAACCTTATGTACTTCCAGGCAGGGCTGGCCAGAATCATTTTGGTCTCTTATAAGAAAGCGACCAATAAACAGCAGCCTAGTGATTGGAAAAAGTGGCTCTATTAAATTCCCCAGAGTCAAAGTTAAGGTGAACTATTCCTTAAGACCTAACAACTAAATAAAAACCTCTGCTTGATTAAAATTAGATCCATGAAGCCGAACATTCCCCATTTCTCTTCTTATGTAGTGCATTTCAAGATGTCTCAGCAGAGCAAGGTGATTTAAATAATATTCAAATAAGTTCAGCCTTTAAAAATTCCCAATTCTTGATTTTGAAGAAAGTTAAAATATGATAGTTAAACTGCATGTTTGGAAAGTAAGCGATGTACGATGAGAGAAACTTGAGTTGCAGTAAAGTTCTATTTTACCTGTGATAGGGATCATTCCGGAACCGAGTCTACAAAGCTATGGTAAAGTCGTCACAGTTTTGGATGCTGTTTGAAACTGATACAACTACTACAATCTAATGTTAAAATTTTTTTTTCAGTATCTCAGTTTAAAATGTTGAATTACTCCTATGATGAAGATTTAGAAGAACTCTGTCCAGTCTGTGGAGACAAGGTGTCCGGATATCATTATGGGCTACTTACTTGTGAAAGCTGCAAGGTCTGACTCTTATTTGTTCAATATAAAAAGAAAGCAGTTTTAGAAATGTGAAATATTAGTTAGATTTAAACTTGCTTGATTGCTAACCCTATTGCTTTCTTTTTGTTGGTTTTTTTTTGTTGTTGTTTTTAACATTTTTGCATAAAAGGTTTGCATCTTTTTGAAGAAATCTTTGCTTCAGTTCAGTTTCCTATTTGTCATGCTATGTCCATTCTTCACGTATTGCAATGTTGTATTTATTCAGGGTTCCTATGGCACCCTGGTTTATTTAAGTTCACAGGGGTTAAAAAAAATGTTTTTGAACATTTCAAATACTAATAGCTCCTAAAAACGGAGAAAGGAAAGTCTTACTACTTTATTTTAATTAACTACTGAATTATTAAAAACATTTAGCACTTTTGCTTTTTGACGCTGAAGTAGAAAACAGTTCCACTTTTAAATATTTTTGGTGCCAAAATGTGTCCAAGGAAGGATTTTTATTTGATCCCGATTGATGCCCCTATTTATCATTACAGTATTTCCATATGGAAAAAAAAAAAGACATTCTAGCTGTAGAAATATTCTTTAATTGTACATTATCAAATATGACAATACTAAAGATATTTTTTTCTCACCAATATGAAAAAGAGATTTATGTGACATATAAATCTTTTCTACTTTAAATATATATATAATGTATAAATCAAGAATATAATTTCCTGAAAGAAAAGAACAAATTGTCATAAAATTCTATTTATGGCAACAATCTAGATGACAGACAGAAGGATTTTTAAATTATGAAGAATTTTTATTGGCAATATTATATGGGTGTGTAGTATAAACAATATTCAATGCCGAGTAGCAATATGAGCCAGTGATACATATAGTGACAAAACTGATCCGTAATAAAGAAATATACATATGAATTTAAGTTCAAAGAACTGTCTATTTTATTCATTTGACCAATGAGTAAAGAGAGGCTCTATTTAAATCTTTGTCCCTTCTGCTGCACTGGAAAACTGATCGGTAGAGAAATTACGTATAACTTTGAAGTTAAACATAGGATGCTAAAACTGTAGCGGTCAATATGAAGCAATAAGTACTATGTGTTATCTAGTGCTCTAATTCTCGTAATCATTACTTAAATCTAGTATTATCCCTTCTTCTTTTGTAAAATTTATGGCAGTCTGTTAATTTTTTCAAAGAATTTATAGCCCACACTAAAATTACAGTTCAGCAAGTAAGACTTATCAACCTATGAGCCAGAACAAGGGGGGCGCTGAAAAGTTCTCAGCCCAGCCAAGACGAGAATGATGTGGAGCCATGAAACTTACGAGTTATTCCACACTTTTCTTGACACTTTTGGATTCATTTCATATCACTGAAATGAAAAGGGTCAAGAAAAGTATGGAATAACTCGTAAGTTTCATGGCTCCACATCATTCTCTTCTTGGCTGGGCTGAGAACTTTTCAGCAGCCCCTTGCATAATCAAGTTGGTCTTAAAAATTCAGTGCTAAAATTATTTAAATATAGCATAAATAATAAGCATTGCTATCAATGAATTAAGCTAATGGTATGCATAATGCATGGTCGTCTAAACCTAATATGCTAAAATGATTGTAAAGTTTAATTATGTGCTAAAAATGCCTCGTTAAATGTTAATGCTTAATTTCATAGAGACAAAGTTACTGTTAAGTCATAGCTCTAACCATTGAAACTGAAATTAAAAAATCAAGAGTTTCTCTGCACTAGACCCCCCAGGTTCAAGAGCCCCTGGGAGTCCCTCTGGCCTGAGACTCCTGGGTCACAGACACTCTGTCCCATGATCCTTGGAACCATGATCCCTGGGCAAGAGATTCTTCTAACCAGCACCCATGGGTTTGGGAATCCCAGACTAAATAACCTGTAACTTGGGACTCCTGAGCCAGAGACACTGTATCTCATGAACCCTGGGCCTAGAACTATCGTGCCAGAGACCTTCTGGCCAGAGACCTTCTGGTGCCACAGTGGCACCAGTTCAACTGGGTTCTCTTGATAATATGGTAATATGTTTATTATAATTTTGTCAAGGCATAATTACATAATTGTGTATTATAAAATTAAGGGCTCCTTTTTACGAAGCTGCGTTAGCGGCTTTATCGCACGCAACTTTTTAGCGCCCGCTAACCCCCCGCTCTAGCCGAAAAACTACCGCCTGCTCAAGAGGAGGCGGTAGCGGCTCGCGCGGCCGGCAGTTTAGCGCGCGCTATTACATGCGTTAAATCGCTAACACGGCTTCGTGAAAGGAGCCCCTAAATGTAGCAAAGATTTTCAATAAATGTATTTTACTTTTAAGTTTTGATTAAAATTGACTTTGTAACTCCGATCAGGGATCTAAAATGAATGCCACTCAATCCCTACCTCGGTCCTTCTCCAGCACAGTTGTTGACTTCCCTCACCATTAGCAACATCACCTTTAGCTTCTTAGATTTGTTGTTTCACTGGATCATGACTGCAGTGAATAAGCAAAGGATGAGTTCAGAACATTTTAGGTGAACGTTATTTTAAATAGCTTTTTCAGTAATACCAAGCATAGTAAACTGCAATACAGACATTATTCAAATTATCACTAAAGGAATATGGCTGGATTTAGTGTGAAAAAGCCATTCTTTTCTCAATAACCAATGTTTACACTGTGGTTCTTGGATATTCACCCCTTTTACGAAGCCGCATTAGCGGTTTAACGCACGTAATAGCGCGTGGTAAATTGCCGACCGCGCTAGCCGCTCCCGCCTCCTCTTGAGCAGGCGGTAGTTTTTCGGGTGGCACGGGGGTTGGCGCATGATGAAAAGTCACGTGCGCTGAAGCCGCTAATGCGGCTTCGTAAAGGGAACCCTAAGTCAAGGTAGAGGTTTCTACTGCAGTCTGAAGCGCTAAATTCACCGACGCTGCTCTGACACTCGTAGAATTCCTACGAACGCCAGAGAAGCATCGGAGAATTTAGCGCTCTGGGCTGCGTGCTTAGTAAAACAGGGCCTAAGTTATTTTGGTTTCATTTGCATACTTTACCTAGAATTTCCAGTTGTGTTCATAAGTTTCCAGTTGTGTTCATAACGTTTCATTATTCATTTAACATGCATAATAAACAGGGATATCACACAGTACAATAAAATACAATGCATTTTTCATACAAATTCATCTTTAGACACTTTACAATCACATGCACAGTTTCATTATGAAAGCTAAAGAGACAAGTGACAAAAAGGTGTCTAATTTTTCAACACATTTTCTAGTTGTCTTCACATAGTAACATAGTAGATGACGGCAGATAATGACCCAAATGGCCCATCCAGTCTGCCCAACCTGATTCAATTTAAATTTTTTCTTCTTAGCTATTTCTGGGCAAGAATCCAAAGCTCTACCCGGTACTGTGCTTGGGTTCCAACTGCCGAAATCTCAGTTGGACCCGAAGTACAGTACCGTCATCTACTATGTTACTATCAGTTAATAGTTATTTTCTAAATAGTAGATATATTTAAGAACAGACACAAAAATTGTCATCAGAGGGCGATTGTTTTTCAAATTAATCTTTATTAGATCTTGAAATACACAATGATACATCACTCCAACACAATATGATACATCACTCCACAAAACCATTGAGCACCATTAGAGGGTGATTTTTGATCAGTATCCCCCCTCCCCCTCCACACACACACACACTTTTTATGAAGCCACTTTAGGGGTTTTTTTTTTATCGCCGGCCATGGTGGTAAAAGCTCTGACACTCATAGAATTCTTATGAACGTCAGAGCTTTTACCTCCACAGCCAGACTAAAAAAAACCTTAACGTGGCTTCCTAAAAGGGGGGATAAAGACCTACCCCCCTCTTTTACTAAGGCGCACTAGCCGATTTAGCGTGCACTAAATAACGCTCACTAAATGCTATTAGCATTTAGCGCACGCTATATCGGCTAGTGCGCCTTAGTAAAAGACCCCCTCCCCCCCCATGTGCACTAATTTCTGTTTTATTTATCTTATTTATGCGTGTTTAATCTGCCTATGATATACAGTCCTAGGCCATATACAATAAAAGATCCAAGTATAAAATAACTCATTTTTATTGAATCAAAGACAGGACAATAGATACCAACATTTTTACAATAGACTCAAAAGAGGAAAAAACTTTCATAGATATGATCTAGAGAATGACACAGAGAAAAAAATTTGTCCCCATCACTGCCCCATCCCTGCAATCACTGTCCCCGTCCCGTCCCCGCGACTACTATCCCCGCAGCATCCATACAAGCCTCAGTACTGCAATATTTAGCTTATTCCTTCCTTATAAATCAAAGTTCTGGCTGCTGAACTAATGAACTTCCCTATTTTCAGTACCAGCTCCAAACCCATTTTTACCACCCCCCCAGCCCCCCTCTCCCATCTTTTCCTTTTCAACTTCCAGCCCCAGCCCCCTTTTCTCACCAGCAGCATTTCCCTCCCCCCTCCCTACTTTCCTGTGCAGCAGCATTTCCCTTCCCCCACCCCTTCCCTGTGCAGCAGCATTCCCTCCCCCTCCACTTCCCTGTGCAGCAGCATTTTTGTTTGTTTCTGGCTGGCATCCTTACAGTCCCTTGCCAAAGTTAATTTTGAGTTTAAAGCTGCCAAGGCGGCTCCTCTCACGATCTGCGCCTGCTTTGGAAGCCTTTTCTCTGACGTGACGTCAGAGAGGTTTCTGACGCAGGTGCGGCTAGTGAGAGGAGCCGCAGCAGTGGCTTTGAACTTAAAAATAACTTCGGCAAGGGACTGTAAGGGAGCCGGCCAGACCGCGGGCCGCGCTGTGTTAGACGGAGTGAGGGCGGAAGGGGGGGAGTCACCTCCATGTGTCCCTGCTTAAGGTGCCTCTGCATGCGCAGAAGAAACCACCACTGACTGCTTCTACTGCGCTTGCGAAGCCATGGAGCTACAGAGCACGGATCATGCAGGTAGGGGTGCGCATGCGCGCTTAGGGTTTTATTATTAGTGATGCTTAGTGCCAATTCCCACACCTAACGTTTGGCACTAGGTTTACTCCTGCTGAAATCTGGTGCAAATGCTGGTGCCCAACTTAGGCATGCTGAGGCAGTATTCTGTACGAGGGAGTGCTGAAATGTTCTCAGCCCAACCAAGAAGAGAATGACGTGGATATGATGAATTTGGTAAATGAAACTAAACTAATTTAGGACGAGTGTAACTAAAATTATCTAGGATGAGAGTAAATAGGATGAATATAGTACACATTGCTAGAGCTATTTAGGATGCATGTAAATATAGATTACTTAGTTGTAATGGTTAACTTATTTAAGAGAGTGTAAATATAACATACTTACTTAGAATGGTTAACGTAATCTTGTGTAAACATAGCATACATATATAATAGTGTAATAATGCAAATGCAAACATGATACCCTAGTCGAGCAGCTAGGAGACTGACAGCAATCATAGTGGAATCCATCTGAATATGTATTTAAAATTCATTACAGAAGTCTTTGAAAACTGCTCTGATTTGACTCCCCAGCCATTAGTAGCGATAAAGAAGCTTCCCATATATGGTTCAATCAATGATCTGAAACAATGTCAAGACATAGAATTTTGTTTCTGCAAATTGACACTTAACAAAATAAGATAACACTCTTTTCAGCTACAGTGGCAAAATAATGCTCAGAATTTAGGGAGCTGGTTGGTTGGGCTGAGAACTTTTCAGCACACCCTCGTTACAACACGTGTAATTTGGAATGCTCTGATATGCCCATGACCACACCCCCTTTTGAGTTACCCGCTGTTAGAGTTAGGTGCCATGCCTTATAGAAGAGAGCACAGCTAATTAAAATCAATTGGTTGTTAGCAGCCCATTATTGATGTTAATTGACTCATCGGCCAATTAATTTGCATGTGAATCTAGGGAGCATGCCCAGAATAGATTTTAGCATGCAAATTTAGGAGCCATATATAGAATCCGGGGGAAAGTGTGTGTTCCTTCAAAAGAGTGTACTTTCTTTCCAAAAGTGTGTGCATTCTTAACAACATTATTTCCTACATGACAAAAGAAAATAAATGAAAACAATGAACATTCCTGAAAACAACACCAGAAACAACACAAATCAAAACTTTTCTGGTCGCACACTCCAAGTGACTAGAATTGTGGGTTTCAAAAGAGGTTTGGACAAATTTCTGGAGGAAAAGTCCACGTAAAATTACAACGGGGAAATTTTGTTAATGAAAAGCAGATCAAATTTTTGAAATCAGTTGGGTCTTTGTGACCCAGACTGGCCACTGTCAGAAACATTGCTGGGCTCAATGATGGTCTAATTCATCACTGCTTATCTTATGTTTTTATTTTTTCAATGAGATTTGGAGGAACTCTTGGAACATACACTACATAATGTCATCAAAACTCTGCTATAGTATAGCCTGACATGCAAGCAGAAGGTCTGGCTGAAACAAAACATAATCAAGTATTGAATGGTAAATCCATTGCCCTAAAATAATAATAAAACCAAACCAATGAAACATTGCCTCATGAAACATAATGCATCTTGTTGTCCGGTTTATACTTAGGGTTTCTTCAAGCGAACAGTGCAGAACAACAAAAGGTACACATGTATAGAGAATCAAAGCTGCCAGATTGACAAGACGCAAAGAAAACGCTGTCCTTACTGTCGATTTCAGAAATGTTTAAGCGTGGGAATGAAACTAGAAGGTAAGAATAAAGCAGAAAACAAACATACAGTAACTTACAGGAAGAATTTCAGGTACCAGAAAAACGTTACACTATCCCCCCCCACCCCCGTCTTTTATAAAACCGTGAAAGAGGTTATTAGCACATTGAATTCTCTGCTGCTCCCAACACTAAGAGTTCCTATGAGTGTCAGGAGCAGCGCAGAGCATTCAGCATGCCAATCTGTGCTAAAAACCTCTTTCACAGTTTTATAAAAGGGGGGGGGGGGAGATAACTTTTCATGATATTCTACCCTTAGGCCCTCTTTCACTAAGCCACGGTAAAAGTTTCTACTGTGGCCCAGAGCGCTAAATGTACCGACACTCATAGAATTCCTATGAGCATTGGAGCATTTAGCACTCTGGGCCACAGTAGAAACAGCTACTATAGTTTAGTAAGAGGGCCTAAGTCTCTAATTCTTCATCTTTCTTTGCTTCTCTCTTGCAGGCACAGCTGTAAATATATTGTCTTATTTCATAGAGACAAATTAAAGATTGTTAGCACATGCTCACTTGATACTGTGGACCCTCAGTGGCATAGCAAATGGGGCGGTCCGCCCCGGGTGCCGGCACCCATCCTGTTCCCCACCCCCCCACTATCGTGCACATGCATGCCCCTTCCCTTCCCCCGTGCCTCTTTAACATTCCCGGTAGGAGCAGCAACCCCAATGTCGGCTCTTCCTCTGATGTCACTTCCTGGACCCACGTCTAGGAAGAGATGTCAGAGGAAGAGCCGACGATGTTGCGAGCAGCAGGTTAGGGTTCCTGCTTGTGCCAGGAACGTTAAAAGAGGGAAAGGGAAAGGGCACGCATGCACAACAAGAGGGGGAGGAAAGGAGCGAATGGAGGTGGGGGAGGGGAAGAGGGCGGGAGAGGGATGCCACTGCCCCAGGTGCCTCTCATCCTTAGCTACGCCATTGTGGACACTTCTCACATTTCACCAGATGTGTTTAATCTTCTGGAAATGTTCTTAATTGCCCTAAAGATTTGTCTTTCAATTCACAGGAATAAACATGCCTTGTTAATAAAATGTGCTTTAATGGGGTAAACAGAAACAGTAGTAAAGAAAAAAATATGATCCAAAGTTACCAGCTCTCCAAGGGGCCCTTATAATTAAAGTCACGGCAAAAGTTGCTTTATTGCATCTTTACCGCACGCCAAGGCCACTTTTGCCACAGCCAGGCAGATTTTCCTGTTTCCGGAATTAATGGCCATGCGCTAATTGCACAATTAGCATATGGCCGTTAAAAATATTATCACGTGAGCCCTTACCGCCACCCATCTTGTAGACGGTAAGAGTTCCCATGTTAACCCTACAGTATTCAGTTAGGGCTGGATTCGGTAAGAGGCGCTGATACCTTAAAAGCAGCCGCTGATCATGTGTCAATCATGCATTGGCATCAGTTTCAGAATCACGCCTACGGGAAAGATAGGCACCAGAAATGGAAGCAAGGGTTTTCCAGATCTACATTTCCAGTGCCTATCTTTGCGTGACCCACGCCCATGTAGGTGCTTTAGGCTGCCTAATGCCATTTCTAGCATTGGCCACACCTATTTTGGCGTTTAGTGGCATAAAAATGCCTACTTAGGCGTGATTCCAGCACCTTTTATTTAGACACCAGTAGGCGTTTCAACCTCACCATTTTTTTGCGTTCATCAGTTAACCTAGGTGCCAGTTTTAGAATTTCCCCATTAGTGCGCAACAATGCCCCACGCTCTAAATCATTAGCACCACCACGCCCACCCTCCAGCTCCAAACGTGCCCCCCCCAGGGAAAAGATATATTTTTAGGGCCAGATTCTGTATAGGATGCCGATATCGATGGCCACCTAAGAAGCGGCCACTGATCGCATGTCAATCACGCATCGGCGTCCTATTTAGAATCTTGTCTACACTCCCAGACAGACAACAACATTTTGCAGGCCTACATTTAAGGCATCTGTTTTGCATCTACGGAGATGTGTACTGATGCTTAAGCCCGCCCAAGGCCACACTTTGGGCGAGCTGAAGCGCAGGTATGCATCCAAGCTTCCAAGTTTCTTTATTCTTTTGATATGCCGTTTATCAAATATATACCTAAACAGTTTACAATATAAAATATTAATTTAAAAAAATACAAATGAAAAAACTTTTAAAAAGGGAGAGCAATACAAACAGACTTACTAGAACAGAGGGAAAAAGGGAATGGGAGAGTACCGTATTTTCACTCATATACCGCGCACCCGTGTAAAACGCGCACACGGGTATAGCGCGCGGGAAACTGTAATTTATGTAAAGAAATTTTTATATACCGTGCACACCCGTATACCGCGCATGCCGCCCCGACTCTCTCGTCGCCGCCCAACTCTCCTTTCGCCCGCCCCGACTCTCCTCTGGCCGCCCCGACTCTCCTTTCGCCTGCCCCGACTCTCCTCTGGCCGCCCCGACTCTCCTTTCGCCTGCCCCGACTCTCCTCTGGCCGCCCCGACTCTCCTTTCGCCTGCCCCGACTCTCCTCTGGCCGCCCCGACTCTCCTTTCGCCTGCCCCGACTCTCCTCTGGCCGCCCCGACTCTCCTCTGGCCGCCCCGACTCTCCTTTCGCCTGCCCCGACTCTCCTCTGGCCGCCCTGATTCTCCTTTCGCCCGCCCCGACTCTGCTCTCCCCCTTGAAGTCCTGTCCCCCCTTGAAGTCCTGTCCCCACCCTGAAAGCCTGATGCCCCCCCTTGACATCCGATTCACCCCCCCGCAGGACCGCTCGCACCCCCACCCCGAAGGACCGCTCGCATTCGCACTTGCACCTGCACCCGCACCCCCACCCCGAAGGACCGCTCGATACCCCCACAGCCTCCCCCCCCCCCATCATGGAGAAGCTGCCTACCGTTGTCCTGTTGCTTCCTCTGCCGGCGGTCCCGCCTCTTCTCTGAGCCCTGCGTCTGCGCTGCTTCTTCTTCTGGCGATCCCGCCCTTTCTCTGACATCAGAGAAAGGGCGGGACCGCCGGAAGAGGAAGCAGCGCAGACGCAGGGCGCAGAGAAGGGGCAGGACCGCCGGCAGAGGAAGCAGCAGGACAACGGTAGGCAGCTTCTCCATGATGGGGGGGTGGGGAGGGTGTGGGGGTGCGAGCGGTCCTTCAGGGTGGGGGTGCGGGTTTGGGTGCAAGTGCGAGCAGTCCTTCGGGGTGGGGGTGCGAGCGGTCCTGCGGGGGTGAATCGGACGTCGGGGGGGGGAACTATGTAAAAAAAAATGTGTACAACGCGCTCACGAATATAACGCGCATGGTTATACTCGGTTTTTAAAATCGTGTATAACGCGCGCGTTATATGCGTGAAAATACGGTAAATAATTACATCAAGGTTAAAAAAATACCATAAGAGAGAGAGTAAAATGGGGAAGAGATGAAACAATAAGGTAGACATCCTGCTTTGGACACTTTTTTTAGAAAAACGTGCATCCCAATTGGCTCCCAGACGATGTAGGACACCTACCGCCGCCTGCAATTGGGATGCGCGTTTCAAGAATAAGGCCTTAGTGCACAGTGTGTGCATGCAAATTGGCAAATTTACCCTGGGATACGTCAGCGCCTCCTCCTGCAACCCTTTTTCAGCTGCGGTAAGCACACATTCGTATTTACTGGAGCTTAGCGAAAAGGACCTCCAAATGCAGCTTGCACATGTTATGTTCCTTCTCATCTAATGTTCAAAAATGAAAGAATTGTCTCAGACAGACACAAATTGATCTAAAAGTGCACATCAGCAAGCGAGAACGATGATTAATTTTGCATCGGCAATAACAACAACAACAAAAAAAGGACTCCATTGATGGTGTGGGGATTTTTTTCACACGTGATGTATTGGTTTGCTGCTAAATGCACACTGCTCAGATCAATTAGGTGATTTAATGTGGCAGCATCTACAGTGTCCTACTTCAATTGATATTCATGTAAATATAGATAAACCACAGATACATCAATACATTTCACTATGCTTTGCAACCCAGATTCTATCTACTGGTACATATTCTCTGCATTTGCTTTAATGGCACAGCTCTGCATACAATATAAACAAGCTGGGACAATAGCGGGGATGGCATGTCTTTCTTATTACTTTAAAAGTATTATTGCATCATTTCATGACTGTATACACTAACCTAAAGCCTACTTTTCATTAACCCCCTCCACCCCTTTTAGAAAACCGAAGCGTTTTTTTTTTTTTTAGCGCAGGCAGCAGCGGTAACAGCTCCGACGCTCATAGAAATCCTATGAGCGTTGGGGCTGTTACCACCGCGGCCAGCGCTAAAAACCATGCTACGGTTTTTTAAAAGGGAGGGAAGGGGGGTAAATTAGATCTGCACTAATTTACCTCTGAATTATGTCTTATCACATTTTAACTGCTGGAGTGAAATTAAGCAACAACAACAAAAAAAAAAAGTCATGCCATTTTTAACGTTATTTAAAAGGACTCTAACATTTTTCTCTACTAATCAGATCTTCTTTGAACTTAAAAGCTAACATCTTCATATTGCTCACAATGACACAGACTTATTTTTTTTCTTAACAGCGATATGTATCTGTCTATTTAGAGTCTACTTTCTAGTGAATAAATTATCAGAGAGGCTAAAAAAAATCATTAATTGTTAAACTCTTTCTGATAATGTGTGATGTAAACCTAGCACTTGTCATACATTTTTAATGTTACACTAATCCCTAAGATAAAAAGCTCCTGAACTTTACCTCCAGGAGAAATCTCAGCAGTCTCCCATGTCCCCACGCTGTCAAAGGGTCCTGTGTCTGCCTATTTGCCATTGGCCAAGGTGTGCTCAGTGAGAGCCGTTCACGTGTCTCTTATATATGTACCACAGTGACAGACACTGCTGTGACAGAGACCATTAAAATGGCTCCCAAGGCAGCTGTTGAGCTGGATTTGTTTTAATTACTTTTAATTCCTTGGATATTAGAAACCGTAGCTATGTCAATAAGTTCTAAATCAGATCTCTTTTGGCATGAAAAATGATGAGCTGGCAGTATTTCTGCAGATTTCTTTATTATACATAAAGGCAACATATCCCCCTTTAATTTAACGGCTCGACAATGATCAGGGTAAGCACAGTAACTCGTATGTGATAACTTTTGCTATCACATTGATGCACTGAATTTATACTGACAAGATCAAGGCCTGGTGGTGTAACTGGTAGGTCACTTGCATCTATGACCTGAGTTCAAATCCTGCACTGCAATTTGTGTCAGATAGTCAGACTTTGGTCAATTCAGCCATCCATCCACTTTCATTTGGTAAATGAGTACTCTGCCTTAGCTGGAGAATAAAGATAGTTTGGGAAGACGATAACAAGCCATCCTGCTAATAGTCTGTCGAGAAACCATTCTTAATTTGCTGCTGGCATACACTAGACCAGTGGTCTCAAACTCGCGGCCCGCCAGGTACTATTTTGAGGCCTTCGGTATGTTTATAATAATCACACAAGTAAAATAGAACAGTTTCTTGATCATATGTCTCTTTAGCCATAAATTACAATATTATTTGAAAGACTTAGCCAAAAGGAAAGATTTATAAACTATAAAAGAGTTTTACCTCATTAAAAATTGTCATTTCTTTAATAAGACATTAACTATTTTTTTCTGAGGCCCTCCAAGTACCTACAAATCCAAAATGTGGCCCTGCAAAGGGTTTGAGTTTGAGACCACTGCACTAGACTGTCTTTACTTTTACTGCTATAAAGGTAAATTTTATAGAATCTGCCTACTGCAGTCTCAACTTTATTCAGTTTTTCTATTCTCATGAGACTTGTATAGCATAAAGCACTCTCCATACTCAAAAATGTTAGGCTCATGCCTGACATTAGTGGTCAATTAACGTCCATACAGCATGCATTTATAACCAGTGCTGCAATTTTTCATAGAACTAGAAAAACCTCCCAAACCCCAAGAAAAGAAAATGACTAGGGGAAAGAGACAAAGACCAACTGACAACTCAATCAACTATAATGTAAATTATTAAGTATTTAAGCGGGAGAGCCCTCAGTCACACAGCCTCAGTCACACAGCTTCGTCGACAAAGCTATCTTTCGCTGACTGCTCACACACGGAGAAGCTAAGTTCTTCTAGTTTGTGTTCGGCTTGGTTAGATTTGGACACTCATTTTCCTTTTGGCCCCATGATTAGGGGATAGAGACAAATCTCAACTTAATTTATTGGTGTGTTTTTTTACTTACCGTATTTGCCGGCGTATAAGACGACTTTTTAGTACCTTAAAATCCTCCCCAAAGTCGGGGGTCGTCTTATACGCCGGGTACAGTTTACATGCCCTTACTTGCGGGGCTGGATGTACTCAGTCGCGCGGCTCTTCTTCTCCCTACCTTCTCTGCTTGCAGCACAGAGCCGAACGGAAGTCTTCCCGACGTCAGCGCTGACGTCGGAGGGGAGGGAGGGCTTAAACAAAGCTTAAACAAAGCCCTCCCTCCCTCCGACGTCAGCGCTGACGTCGGGAAGACTTCCGTTCGGCTCTGTGCTGCAGGCATGGCAGGTAAGGAGAAGGAGAGTAGCCTCGCGGTACCAAGAGAGAGGGGCGGCCGCCCCGCCCCGGTTGCAGCACAGCCGGCCAGGTCCCCTTACTTTTGTGGCACTTCCCCGACCGACCGATAACAGCCCGGGTCCGACAATCCTCCCTGCCCTGTAGCCGCGAATCTAAATTACCTTCTTACAGCAGCTGTAAGAAGGTAATTTAGATTCGCGGTTAAGGGCAGGGAAGTTTGTCGGACCCGGGCTGTTGTCGGTCGGTCGGGGAAGTGCCACAAAAGTAAGGGGACCTGGCTGGCTGTGCTGCACCCGGGGCGGTAGAGAAGGAGGGGGGGGGAGAAGGACGCTGAAATGCCATGGTGAAGACAGGAGGGGGGGGGAAGGACTCTGAAAGCACTTGAAGACAGAGGAGGGAGAAGAACGCTGAAAGCACATGGGGGAATACAAAGGGGTGGAGAAGGAAGAAGGGGTTGTCTTATACGGCGAGTATAACACAAAACTCTATTTTTTAACTAAAAGTTGGGGGGTCGTCTTATACGCCCAGTCGTCCTATACGCCAGCAAATACGGTAATTATATTTTTTCACACATGTTGCACTTTATTCATCACTTATTATGCGGAGAGAGCCCGGGGATGTTTCGCAGTTAACACTCTTCTGGGTGTAAACCCGCGTCAGCTTTTCCCTGGGATCTCCCAGTGGTGGCTGTGTGACTGAGGGCTCTCCCGCTTAAATACTTAATAATTTACATTATAGTTGATTGAGTTGTCAGTTGGTCTTTGTCTCTTTCCCCTAGTCATTTTCTTTTCTTGGGGTTTGGGAGGTTTTTCTAGTTTTGTGATTTTTCTACCTCCCTTTTTGTAGGGTTCATTTTTTGTTCTTTAAGGCAATTTTTCATAGGACATTCTCATTGTGGCATATTGTGATCACAACAAATGAAATTTTCTAATGGCACTATAGTTATAAATTTACAACGATAAAGTTAGTTTTGTTAAACGGGCTTATCTAACAACAGAGAACTATTCTTGTGACAATTTGTCCTGCCTGTTTTTCCTTGACAGCTGTAAGAGCCGATCGAATGCGTGGGGGCCGAAACAAGTTTGGACCAATGTATAAGCGAGACAGAGCACTGAAGCAGCAGAAGAAAGCCCTAATTCGAGCAAATGGACTTAAACTGGAAGCCATGACTCAGGTGATTCAAACAATGCCCACAGACCTGACAATTTCCTCTGCAATCCAAAATATCCACTCTGCCTCCAAAGGCCTACCTCTGAACCATACTGCCTTGCCTCCAACAGACTATGACCGAAGTCCCTTCGTAACTTCTCCAATCAGCATGACAATGCCTCCTCATGGTAGTCTGCAAGGTTACCAAACATATGGCCACTTTCCAAGCCGTGCTATCAAATCTGAATACCCAGATCCTTACACAAGTTCTCCAGAGTCAATTATGGGCTATTCATACATGGATAGTTACCAGACTAGCTCTCCAGCAAGTATTCCACACCTGATATTGGAACTCTTGAAGTGTGAGCCAGATGAACCACAAGTCCAGGGAAAGATCCTGGCCTATCTGCAGCAAGAACAAGCCAATAGAAGCAAGCATGACAAGCTCAATACGTTTGGGCTAATGTGTAAAATGGCTGACCAAACCCTTTTCTCTATTGTTGAGTGGGCAAGAAGTAGCATCTTCTTTCGAGAACTTAAGGTAAGTTATAATCTAAAGGTATCTAAAGATTGACTTTGCAAAGTTTAGTTTTGATGATTTGCTATGTTGGACTTCTCAAACTTGTCTTGGAGGACCACCAGCTAGTCAGGTATAGCCCTTAAGAATATGCATGAGAAAGATTTGAATGCCTGTCACTTTCATTATATGCAAATCCCTCTCATGCATATTCATGAATGATATCCTGAAAACCTGAATGGCTGGTGGTCCCCCAGGATTAGTTTGAGAACTACTGTTCTAATCAATCAGACCTAGCTTTAGCATATATCATGGTCCACTTTTGTTACTTCATCCTTCGAAAGACTTGGCACTGTACCAGAGCTGCAATTCTAACACCTAGCTATTATTTAAGCTGTCTCAGAGCTTAGCAAGGTATTATATGCATTGTAAGAAACTCTGTAGCTTTCAGAATGGATCATTCTAAAAGAATAAGTTTTCCAGTTGTTTTAAATGAATCACCAACTCCATTTAGCTTTAAACTGTATTGTCTGGAAGTTGATTTCAGAATGAATTGGAAATGGCTTTATGATTTTCTTTCATTGTACAGCAGGCTATGGGGCTCATTTTCAAAAGAGAAACACATCCCCCAAAATGGCATAACATGCCATTTGGATGTTTTATTTGCTAAAATGTCCAAATTGCCATTTTTGAAACACATTTTTAGACAATTTTCTGTGCTGTTTGAACTGCATTTAAATTTCAAGGGAGCACGTTGGGGGGGGTATTTTGGGCATGATTAGGGCAGACTTATGATTTGGATTTTTTTCTGCAGTAATGGAACATTGCAGAAAACGTCTAGGGCAAAACTTGGATATTTGAGGTTTGACCTGTTTCAATAATAAATAAGTGTCAAAAAAGCAGCCAAACTGACTACATAACCACTGGAGGCATGAAGTGATTACTGACGCCCCCCTCCCACTCCCAAAAGATGTGAATGAAACAGTGCATACCAGCCTGTATGACAGCTTCAGTTCATATGGCCAGTCCTAGTAGAGCAGAAAGTAGGTCTCTGGAGTAGCCTGGTGGTCAGTGCAGTGGACTCCAGAGAAAGGGACCCAAGCCCATATCCCATTCTAACAGTTATGGTGGAACATGTGAGCACAACAAAAACCTACTGTACTGACATATAGGTGACACCTGCAGGCATAAGAGCTATTGAGGAGGTTGGGCACAGTAGGTCTGAAGTGAATTCAGGAGGGCTCACCATACAATGTAAGGGGGTTATGATGAGATGTGTACCTGGGACCTTTTATGTGAAGTTCACTGCAGTGTCCCCTAGGATGCCCCACTGCTCTGCTAGGATGCTTGGAATGGCCTTACAGAAAAGACCAGAACCTTGTGACATCATCTTCCGAAGAAAACCAAAAAACCCATCTTCTATACTTAATCTCCTTTACCCTCTCTTCTCTCCCTTTCCCTTCCTCTTCTCTCCCCTCTTTTTTTTCCCTTTCTCTTTCTCTTACCTATCCACCTCTTCTCTCTCCCCTCTTACCTCTCTTTACAGTCACCTTGAGCCTGTATAGGTATGAGTGATGCACAAATAGAAGATTAGATTAGATGTCTGAGTGGCCAGTCTGCTAAGAATGCTGGGCCCCTCTTACAACCCAATGGCTGTTTTTTGTGCATTTTTCATTTGGACTTTTTTTTTTTTTTCATTTTCAAAAATGGTTCAAAAAGATAGGAAATTGCCATGGGGGGGGGGGGGGGCAAGGAAATGCAATTTTCTAATTTGAAAATGGTCATTTTCTTTACTGGATTTTTGGATGTTTTCCCCAAAACGTCCAAAATTGGATTTAGACGTTATATTGAAAATGCTCCTCTATGTGTGTTTGTAGTGAAGTTTTTGTAATTCCTGTTTGTTTAAGGAAGGTGTGCTGCATTGATTCTAAAAGGTAAATTATCATGTTTTCTCATGTAAAACAGTGATATCAATTAGTTTTTAATGAGATATAATAGGAAAGGAGCTCTTTGGTTTTCCTTTCTTCTGGATGCTGAAACACTATTATATTATTTAGACTAACTAATTAAATGTAATTGGGTAGCTTGAAGTGGCTCAGATTTTGCTCATACAGTTATCAAAGCAGAGAATCTAACTAACAGAGCTGATGAAAGGAATTTTTTGCAGGATTCTTTCAATTAGGGATCCTACAGAGTGCATTTAAAAAAAAATCAACAGGCCTGCTGTTAAAAATACTATACTTAAGTTTAGGAGTTCCTTGGATGTCAATGGTTATCTGAAGATATTATTGTACACTTACATATACTGCTTAAAACTTAGTTAAAGTAAAATCTGGGTGATATACGGTAATACAGTACTCCCCCGAAATTCGTGGGGCTTCGTTCCAGGAGCATCTGCGAATTTTGAAAAACCGCGAATGCAGTTTAGGTGCAGATCGGTGGTGGGAGAGGGCTGCAGGGGCGGGTGCTAAAAAAAAACAATATTTAGGCTGGCAGGCGGTTTGGCTGTGCAGAAGACTGATGGGAGGAGGGGAGAAAAGAAGGAATCGACTGTGCAGAAGGCTGATTGGCTGATGGGGGGGGAGAGGAGGAGGAATCGGCTGTGCAGAAGGCTGATTGGCTGACCGGAGGGAGAGGAGGAGGAATCGGTTGTGCAGAAGGCTGATTGGCTGATGGGAGGGAGAGGAGGAGGAATCGGCTGTGCAGAAGGCTGATTGGCTGACCGTAGGGGTGGGGGTGGGAGGAGGAATTGGTTGTGCAGAAGGCTGATTGGCTGACGGGAAAGAGAGGAGGAAGAATCGGCTGTGCAGAAGGCTGATTGGCTGACAAGGGGGAGAGGAGGAGGAATTGGCTGTGCAGAAAGCTGATTGGCTGACTGGGTGGAGGGGGGAGAGGTGGAGGAATTGGCTGTGCAGAAGGCTGATTCATGGACCAGAAGAGGCAGTCAGAAAATACCGTGAATGAGTGATTCTGCGATTCGTGAACTGCAAATTCGCGGGGGTCTACTGCACATAAATAACACCTCAAAGAAGGCTACTAGAATGAGCGTGAGCGAACAGTTTTGCCAATGGATAATTTATATGTATTCTGTAATGACTGGTGTAATTAGCTGTTAAAGAATTTGACTCACTAATACATTTATTAAATGTGCAGTTAGGTCTTAAACATTAGCTTCTAAATCTTGAGGTTTTAATGCATGTAAAAGTGAAATCCCCCCCAAATACAAAAAAGGCCGTGGAATAGATGTTCTTGATGCAAGTGTGAATTAGATTCTTGTAAGGTACACACTCATCCACATAGAAGAGCAATCTTAATAAAGTTTATTGGATATATGTAAGATACAAGTTCATCCATGTGAAGCAGCAATAGGGCGGACCCAACAAGGCTCATTTAGGAGAGAGGATTCTTGCAGAAACCATATTCATCCATACTTGTGTTCAGTGGTGTAGCGAGGGTGAGAGGCGCCCGGGGCGGTGCCGGCCCTCCCAATCCTTGTCTCTGTCCCCCCTACCTTCGCTCTTTCCCCAATCCTCCCTGCCCTGCGCATGCCCCCCCCCTTTCCTTTCCCCCGTACCTCCAGTTGTTCACCCCCCGTGAGCGGCAAGGACTTCAGCGTGCTCCTTGCGACACCGCCGGCTGTCCCTTTGATGTCACTTTCCATGCACGGCGCCCGGAAGTGACGTCGGCGGGAGAGACGACACAATTGCGAGGAGTGCATTGAAGCTGTCGCTCGAGGCGGTGAACTAGAGGTACGGGGGAAGGGAAAAGGGGTACGCGCGTGGCGAGGGGAGGAGTGGGAAAAGGTGGGGTGGAGAGGAGGAGGGGTGCCAGCACCCTCACCACCATGGTGCCTGGGGCGGACTGCCCCCCCCCGGTGCCCCCCTCATTACACCACTACTTGTGTTCATAACCATCACACACCCAACACTCGGGACCCCTGAGGATGGCTGTTACAGCTGAAACATGGACTTTTGGATCCGCCCTATTGCTGCTTCATTGGGATGAACTTGTATCTTACATATTTCCAATAAATTTTGTTAAGATTGCTCTTCTATGTGGATGAGTGTGTACATTAGAAGAACCTAACTCACACTTGCATCAAGAACATCTATTCCACAGCTTTTTAGGGGGAACTCCCTTTTCACTGTGGAATTACAGTGTTCCCCCATGAATTTGCGGTTCGCGAATCGCAGACTCACTCATTCGCAGTCTGCTCCAGTCGCCTCTTCCTGTAGTAAACGCGGGCTACGCCAATCAGGAGCTGCGTGTCAAAGCAGATCCTGATTGGTGTAGCCTGACTTTACTACAGGAAGAGGCAGTCGGAGCAGACTGCGAATGAGTGAGTCTGCGATTCGCGAACCGCAAATTCATGGGGGAACACTGTAATTCCACAGTGAAAAGGGAGTTCCCCCTAAAAAGCTGTGGAATAGATGTTCTTGATGCAAGTGTGAGTTAGGTTCTTCTAATGTACACACTCATCCACATAGAAGAGCAATCTTAACAAAATTTATTGGAAATATGTAAGATACAAGTTCATCCCAATGAAGCAGCAATAGGGCGGATCCAAAAGTCCATGTTTCAGCTGTAACAGCCATCCTCAGGGGTCCCGAGTGTTGGGTGTGTGATGGTTATGAACACAAGTAGTGGTGTAATGAGGGGGGCACCGGGGGGGGGCAGTCCGCCCCAGGCACCATGGTGGTGAGGGTGCTGGCACCCCTCCTCCTCTCCACCCCACCTTTTCCCACTCCTCCCCACACAAAAAAGCATATATGGAATGATATAACGTTTCTGTTTACTCTCCATGCGATGATTGGGCTGTGAGGTGGTTTTTCTGGGGCTCGCCCCAGTTTTCCCCTCCTTGGTTCTGAGCAAGTTTTTGTGAACTGAGTTATATCATCAACTTTACTCTTTGAACAGGTCCATAGAGTGATTTTTTTTTTTTTCAATACATGCACCTTTTCACTCTTGTTACATTGATTGTAACTTGTCCCCCTCTTCATATTTGACTTAAGGCAGTAGGGATAGCAGGGAGAGTTGAAAGAAGTTGTCATTCCCAAGGACAAGTTCTCGTATTGCTAAACTCAGTGATTCTTGTAGCATGGGAATACAGGCTATAATAATAATAAGAACATAAGAAATGCCGCTGCTGGGTCAGACCAGTGGTCCATCATACCAACTTCACTAACAATACGCCAAATACACCTGTATCAGAAGATGCAAGTAATAATATTCCTACAGCGAAATGCATTAATCTTAGAACTCCTTCTTTAGGAGAAATAGAAGGACATCTTAAAAACATCAACCTAAAAGGCTCTCCATCAGAAATCATTCCACCATTTTATTTAAAGAAGTTTTTTTCTCATTTTGGCCCTTTCATTCTTTCTCTTATTCAAAACAGTTTTCTCTCTGCAACCGTTCCTATTTCTTGGAAAACCTCAATTGTCATTCCTATTATAAAGAACTTCAAAAATAGTCGAGATGACACATCAAACTACCGACCGATCTCCAATTTGCCATTTCTAATGAAATTATCCGAAAAATTAGTCTTTGATCAACTCTCCGACTTTATCGAATCCTCGAATGCCCTTCACCCCAACCAAACAGGTTTTCGAAAACATCATAGTACAGAATACTCGATGATCGGTCTTATAACAAATATCCATTATTACCTCGACCACCACAAATCAGTCGCCCTTTTCTCATTAGACTTATCAGCCGCTTTTGACACAATTGATCATGAACTTTTATTAAATCGGATGCAATCACTAGGCATAGGCGGTCAAGTTTTACAATGGTTAACTTCATTTTTTTCTGACCGTACTTCCCGAGTCAAATTTAATGATGTTTTTTCTTCAAATTACTCCTCTACCTACGGGGTGCCGCAAGGATCAATATTATCTCCTCTCTTATTTAACATTTTCTTATCACCTCTTCTTACTATTTCTCAATCACTTGGCTTTACAACTTTCTCCTATGCAGATGATATACAACTCATACATCCCATTGACCCAGAAAAAGATGAAGAAATACAAGCCATTAACAAAAAACTAGAAATAATAAAAAACTGGTTAAATTGTAACAAACTGGCACTAAATATACAGAAATCTAAAACCATGCTTTTCACCTGGAAAGCAAATCTAATACCAATATCTCCATTTATTCTAAACAACATCCCTATAGAATCTGTATTTAAACTGAAAATTCTCGGAGTAATAATTGACGCAGACCTATCATTTCACATTCATATTAGCGAAATAGTTAGATCATACTTCTATAGACTACGTCTTATTCGATCAATTTCCACCTTTCTTGACTCCAAATCTATCAATATTCTGATTCATTCTCTTATCATATCTAAATTAGATTATTGTAATTCCCTCTTCATTAATATATCCCAGAAAGAAAAAAGACGACTTCAGATAATTCAAAATACCGCAATAAAATTAATTCACAAAGCTAAAAAATATGATCACGTCACTCCACTATTGATTAAATCACATTGGCTACCCATTTCCCACCGTATTACTTTCAAAATTATACTCTTAGTACATAAAACTCTGACTTTCAATGAACCGCAATTTATTTCTAAAATGATCATTCCATATAACTCCGTACGTTCCTTACGATCATCGGCTTCGAACTTATTATCTATCCCCTCCTTGAAAATTATTGGTATAAGAAGAAACGACATCTTTTCCGTTATGGCACCCACGTTGTGGAACTCATTACCAAATTACATAAGAATAGAAAAAGACTTACAAACATTTAAAAGATTTTTAAAAACTTTTTTATTTCAAGATGCATTTGAACACATGATATAACACACATAATTTTTATACATTTTATTACAAATATTGGACTTTTCAAATCCCCTCTCCCCTATTGTGTTTTCCCGTTCATGTAAATTTCAATAGATAAAAATGATGTAACTTTTCCCTTCTTTCCTACCTAGTCATGTTATTCTTTGACTTTAAATGTATTGTATTGACTGTTCCTTAAAATTTTTATACTGTTTTAAATTGTCTGTAATATGTCTAACCTGTCAAAATTATATGTGGAACCACTATCTGTGGCTTTTAGAGTGTACATCGCCTAGATATTACGATAGGCGATTCATAAAATGCTAATAAACTTGAAACTTGATACCCAGCAGTCCTCTCACGTGGCGGCCCTTAGGTCAAAGACCAGTGCCCTAACTGAGTCTAGCCTTACCTGCATACGCTCTGGTTCAGCAGGAACTTATCTAACCTTGTCTTGAATCCCTGGAGGGTGCTTTCCCCTATAACAGCCTCTGGAAGAGCGTTCCAGATTTCTACCACTCTCTGGGTGAAGAACTTCCTTACGTTTGTACGGAACCTATCCCCTTTTAACTTTAGAGAGTGCCCTCTCATTCTCTCCACCTTGGAGAGGGTGAACAGTCTCTCTTTCTCTACTAAGTCTATTCCCTTCATTATCTTGAATGTTTTGATCATGTACCCTCTCAGTCTCCTCTTTTCCAGGGAGAAGAGGTCCAGTTTCTCTAGCCTCTCATTGTATGGCAACTCTTCCAGTCCCTTAACCATTTTTGTCGCTTTTCGAGCAGTACTATGTCCTTTTTCATGTACGGAGACCAATGTTGGACGCAGTATTCCAGGTGGGGGCGCACCATGACCCAGTACAGCAGCATGAAAACCTTCTCCAATCTGTTTGTGATCCCCTTCTTAATCATTTCTAGCATTCTGTCCATCCTTTTCGCCGCTGCCGCACATTGCTCGGACGACTTCATTGACTTGTCTACAAGTAATAGTAATAACTGTATTTATAATCCACCCACACTTTACAAGGGGGTGCTGAAAAGTTCTCAACCCAACCAACCAGCTATCTAAATTCTGAGCGTTATTTTGCTACTGTAGCTGAAAAGAGGGCTACCATATTTCGTTAAGTGCCAATTTGCAGAAACAAAATTCTGTGTTTTAACATTGTTTCAGGTCATTGTTTGAACCGTATCTTTGTCGTTCTCATCTTGGTTGGCCCCTCGTACAGTTCAAAGCAGTTCACAATATATCTAAAGAGCTGGGATATGTCTTGGAATTATAAATCTAAAATCTGCAATTTTAACATCCAATCATTGTGAAAGAGCAATTTCTTAAAACAAATAGATTATAATATTCCTACGAAAGCTCTGTTAGGACAAAGACGGCTCCATTGTGGCAATGATTTCAGTACTTGCATAGCTGCCTAATAGGATAATTGTTGTGCACAAATTTTTATCCTTTTCAAGCCTCTCTAGGTGAAGGATAGCAGAAAATGTTTCTATTTAATTACCTTGAGGTGTGATCTTCCCTCTTTAATTTAAATTGATCATGAAAACAAATTGGAGTTAACCCAAATAAGGCTTTATAAAGACAACTGTAAAACTTTATTCATGCTTCAGCGGGTATCCAAAGTGATCAGGGGTGGCCCTATAAGGAGGCCAATTGAGGTGGCACTGATGAGGGAGCAGCATCTTGCATATCTACCTTCAATTTGTCACACCCACACCCACCCACCCATATCTACCTTCAGTTTGTCACATTGCAAGAAGCCCGCCCTCTCTGATAACTTCCTATTTCTGCTGGGGCAGGCCGAGAAGACGCTGGGACCAGCAGCAGGGTAGCTCTGTGAATCACAGCCACCGCTTGGCATCTTTTACAATAAATTGAAGGTAGATGCAGGGGTAGGGCCGATTTTAGACATGTTGGGGGCAAGGGCAGAAATTAAGGAGGGGGGATCCCCTCTCCTCTCTGCACCCTCCCCCGATATCCCCACCTCCCATTACTACTACACATAAAACAACTTTAAATGACTTATTTACACACAAAACACAGACAGACCTTTACCAAATACAGAACAACGGATCACAAATGGAAATCGAACTGGGAACCCTAAGAAATTAAACTCTGCAAGTATTACAACACTGGAGAAATAAAAACAGATATGCACTTCTTTCTGTACTGAACACACAGGGATCCCAGGCCCAGGTCTACCAAAAATTAGCCATCTCCCTTGATCTGGCTGGTGGGGATCCAAAAACCCTGCCAGTTGAAGACCAGTCTGGCAGCCAGGAATCTCCAAGCTCTGCAGCCAGTGGCAGTGTCTTTGAGCTGCCACTAGAGATGCCCGATTCAGGAAATAAAAATTTGATTCGATTCAGCCTATTGAATCAATTTTTCGATTCAATTCGATTTTCCTTTCCAATTGGGTGTTTTTTCAAAACATCCTGGTGGGTTTATTTTATAGCCTCTTCACCCCCTTTGCCCTCTTCTACCACATTGCTCCTGTGGTGTAAACAAAATAAACAAACAAAAAATACTTTTCCTCTCTCTGTTAAATCCTAGCTCACGTTCGCGATCTAACACCAACTCTGGAAGGATCCACATTTCAAATCTGACATATTGTAATTACAAAACAGAAAATAAAATTATTTTTCCTACCTTTTCTTGTCTGGTTATTTTTCAAATCATGTTGGTCTGGTTGTCTTCTGATTAGGCTCTCCTTCTTTCTTCTTTCTCCGTGCTAACCATCCATCTGGTTGGATTTTTATCACTGTATTTTTTATCATTGTACTTTTTTAATTCAATTTTCATGTTTTTATATGTCAGTGTTTAATAAATTATCTCCAGAACATTTGTATCCACAGTTTTTTGTTTTCATCAATATGTTCATGACATATCACAATACAAAAACAATAAAGTATATGTCTATAGATGGTATAAATACATCACCATTCTCCTCCCCTTCGACCATCCAGAGCCCACCATGACAGGCACAATACACAGAACACTCGAAACAGTAGCAACATGGATGACAGAACACAAAGTAAAACTTAACTATGACAAAACAAACTTCATCCTCCTAGAAAACAGCAAAACTCCAACCTTAACAAACCTAGTAATAAACTCGATCTCATACCCCATTCAACCCATGCTAAAACTTCTTGGCGTACTGATTGACAGAGGCTGTACCATGCAACCACAAATCAACAAAATAATAAAAGCATTCGCAACGATGAGAAACCTAAGACAAATTCAAAAATTATTCGACAGGAAATAATTCCAACTTTTGGTACAATCTCTTATCCTTGGACTAATAGACTACTGCAACATACTATACCTCCCCTGCCCAGCGACCATGTTAAAGCAATTACAAACAATACAAAATACAGCCCTAAGATTCATCTATTCATTGGAAAAATATGACCACATCATAGAGACATACCACAACTCACACTGGCTCCCAATACAAGCAAGAGTACACTTCAAATTTTATTGCCTACTATTCAAAGCTATTAACGGAGACAGCCCAACCTACTGGAACAACCGACTAATTCAATCCACCTCAGGAGAACCCACTCACTATTCACACACCCGCCAACCAAAAATGTCAAACGAAGAAAACTATATGACAACCATGGCTGAGTGGCAGACTTCAGAGAGTGGTGGTTAATGGTACCCTATCTAAAACATCGGAGGTGCCGCAGGGCTCGGTCCTGGGTCCACTCCTTTTCAACATATTCATAGGGGATCTGACTCAAGGGCTTCAAGGTAAAATAACACTATTCGCCGATGACGCCAAACTATGTAATATAATAAGTGAATGCAGTTTACAGAATTATATGGCGCAGGACCTGCTTACATTGGAAAGTTGGTCCTCAACCTGGCAGCTAGGCTTCAATGCTAAGAAATGTAAGGTCATGCACCTCGGAAGCGGAAATCCATGCAGGATGTACTTCTTGAACGGAGAAACTTTAACTAGGACTTCTAGCAGAACGAGATTTAGGAGTAATCATCAGTGCAGACATGAAAACTGCCAATCAAGTGGAGAAGGCTTCATCTAAGGCAAGGCAGATATTGGGTTGTATCAATAGAAGTTTCGTCAGCCGAAAGCCTGAAGTCATAATGCCATTGTACAGGGCCATGGTGAGACCTCATCTGGAGTACTGTGTGCAATTCTGGAGGCCAGATTACAGTAAAGATGTGCGCAGAATTGAATCGGTTCAGCGGACGGCCACCAGGATGATCTCGGGGCTCAAAGGTCTCTCGTACGAAGAGAGACTGAACAAATTGCAGCTCTACACTCTCGAGGAACGTAGGGAGAGGGGAGACATGATCGAAACATTTAAGTACCTCACGGGACGTGTCGAAGTGGAAGATGATATTTTCTTTCTCAAGGGACCCTCGGCCACAAGAGGGCACCCGCTCAAACTCAGGGGCGGAAAATTTCATGGCGACACCAGAAAGTATTTCTTCACAGAGAGAGTGGTTGATCATTGGAACAAGCTTCCAGTGCAGGTAATCGAGGCAGACAGCGTGCCAGACTTTAAGAATAAATGGGATACCCATGTGGGATCCCTATGAGGGTCAAGATAAGGAAATTGGGTCATTAGGGCATAGACAGGGGGTGGGTAAGCAGAGTGGGCAGACTTGATGGGCTGTAGCTCTTTTCTGCCGTCATCTTCTATGTTTCTATGTTAACCTAATGGCCACCAGAGCAGCAAAACTAGACAGACAAATCACCAACCTGCTGTCTTCGACCACAGACTACAAAACCTTCAAAAAAGAAACTAAAACTCTACTCTTCAAAAAATACATAAAACCTATTTAACACAACCAGTTCCTTTCCAAGCTCCACCTATCAAACTGTCTACTCCTTATCAAATCTAAAATCAAATTACCCAACATGTATTACCTTAATTTCTCAACAATTCTTATGTAATCCGCCTACATATCTTGTAACTTCATGACAACTCTTATGTAATCCTCCTTGAACCGCAAGGTAATGGCGGAATAGAAATCACTAATATAATGTAATGTAAATAGGTAAGATACACATATTTAGCTCATGTATTGTAACACCATTACTGAAGCTCATATATTGTAACACCATTACTGGAGCTCATTTATTGTAACACCTTTACTGAAACTCAGGTTTTGTAACACCATTACTGAAGCTCCTTAAAACAACTCAGAATTGACTCCCCAGTCATTAGTACCGGTAGCAGTACAGAAGTTTTCAATAAACATATGATCTGATGCGATGTGATGATGATGACAAATCTAAATGACATTAGCAAACACACACAAAACCGCCATTATAAAAGAGTGACCTCCTGGACTAAGAACTTTGCTAAACCCTAGGGAGCGCCTAAATCAGCTGGTGCCTAAAAACAGGTGCTGGCCACATGTCAATCATACTTAGGCACCGTTTACAGGATCATAGTTAGCGGCGCCTATGTAAATATCTTAGTCGCTTGAAATGTAGGTGAGGGTTTTAAAGACCTACATTTCAGGCACCTAAGATTTTGGAGAATCGTTCTGGCACCTATATTTTATAGAATCGGATAGGTGCCTTTTGCCCAATTACATTTTTTAAAAACTAATTATTGATGCTGTTAAGGGTATTTTGCCAATTAACTTAGGCACCTAAGAGGCACCTAACTTTAGACACCCTTTATAGAATCAGCCCCTAGCTATGTAAAAATGTCAAATTCCTAATCTCAACCTGAAATATAAGGAAGAGCAATGTTTAGAAGTTCAATTGGAACATAAAAAAATTAAAATCCCATTTCCCCTCTTCTCCCCTCCCTTTCCTACTGTTCTCCCCCCCCCCCCCTTTGTGCCCTGTTCCAGTGTATCAGGTTTCTAACTTCTCTCCCCTTCCTTCTTTTTTCCCGGTTCATAGACAAAACCGCGGAAGACAAAGGTGCGCGCCGACAACTGAGTGCAAGACGGAAGTGCACGCCGAAGAAAAAGAATGTTTTTAGGGGCACCGACGTGGGGTTTTGTTGGGGAACCCCCCACTTTACTTAATACAGATCGCGGCGGCGTTGGGGGAGTTTGGGGAGTTGTAACTGCCCTCATTATACTGGAAACTTAACTGTTTCCCTGTTTTTTAGGGGAAAAGTGAAGTTTTCAGTAAAATGTGGGGGGTTACAAACCCCCCACAATGTGGCGTGATCTGTATAAAGTAAAGTGGGGGGGTTCCTCACCCACACACACCCCCGTCGGAGCCCTTTAAAACAGTCATTTTCTTCGGCGTGCACCTCCGCATTGCACTCAGTTGTCTGCGTGCGCCTTTGTCCCGGCGTGCTTTTGACCTGACACCTTTTTCCCTTTTCTTTTCTCTCCCCTCCCCCTCTTTTCTCACTTTCTGCCCTCCCCTTCCACCTTTCCTTCCTCCCCCCCACCCTTATTTTATTACTACCTGTAGTCCAAGCCTTTCATGCATTTGCATAATCATTGATACTGAGTTATAGCTGGCATATAACTGAATATTGTATTAATTTTATGTTATTTCCCCTTTGGACAGTACTGTTTTAAGTCTTTGAGCTATTACAGCATGAGTTGTTTCTAGTATTAAACTTTAAATAGTTTTTCATATACTTTTTAATAGTTTATTTTTGAGATTGTGTTTTTTATCTGTAGAGACAACTTTAATATTTGACTGTTTCTTTAGTACATAGAAACATGATGGCAGATAAAGGCCAAATGGCCCTTCTAGTCTGCCCATAATACGTATGGTGATGTGGCTTTATCAGTTACTTTTTTTATATATATATTTAAGTATTTTTATTGATTTCAATATATTATCAAGCAAATTTAACCAAAGCATATTAATCATTAAACAATAACTCTTTACTTAAAAAAGTTAAGTAAAATTTCAAGAAGAATTATTATGGTGAAATTAGCTCAAGTCCTCTTTAGATCCAAGAATTATATTGGCAAGAAATAAGAAGAGATATAATCAATATATCAAAGTAATGCTGTTCTATACATCAGGAACGAAGCTACTATTTTCCTTTTTAGAGCTCAAGATTGAATTTTATCCTTGTCCAGACGGGACATAGCCACAAAATTAGTCAATTGTTGAGGTTCAAAAAATACATATTTAGTTGAGTGATACCGAACACTTACAAGGGTGTCTTAACTAAAATGTAGCTCCTAGTGAGATGACCCCTGGTTTTAAAATAAGGAAATCATGCCTACGTTTTTGCGTTTCCCTTGAAACATCATGGAACATTTGAATTTTACAACCAAGAAATTCCTTCTGTTTATTCTTAAGAAATGGTCTCAATAACCATGACTTATCAATAGATAGAGCCAATGTAACAACTAATGTTGCTGGTGTTGCCACCTCCGTATCTGATTTCTCCAAAATTTCAGTAAAATTTAATGCTTGTCCTTGAGTAGGTTCAGGTTGCTGTTGATGCAGAATTTTGCTAGGGAGATGATACACCTGAAAGAATGGTAGAAGATTTCCCTCCGGAACTTCCAAAATTTCTGTTAAATATCTCCTAAGCATGTCTCTAGGTGAAACCATGATTACTCTTGGAAAATTTATCAATCTCAAGTTATTAATACTTGCATGGTTCTCTAATGTCTCTACTTTTCTTCTAAGATTTAAATTATCTTTAATTATAGTTTCCTGAAGTTGTTTTACTGAAGCCATGTCTTGCTGAGTCTTTTGAAGTATATTTTTTGAAGAAGTCATGTCTATTTTTAATTTTTCTAGCTCTTCTGAATGGTGAATCAATTTATTTTCAATGTGTTGGAAATTGGGGCTAATTGTCTTCCCAAAATTTGCTACCAAGTATCATTTACTTTTGTAGACATTGCACGTGCTGTATTTTGAAAACACTTTGTCACAAATAGTTTAGGGTACACTTCTCCCTTTGAATCCGCAGATTTAATACCTGCAAATTTGGTTATTCGTGATCTTTTTGCCCCTAGTTTAAAAACGCAGGATCATTCCTGCGTCCTGGACCTCTCCAGACTTTATCTGGTGGTCTAGCGGTGAAGCGGGGCAGGAGTGATCTTCCTATGCTCCTGCCCCGTGCAGAGCCGTCATCAAAAATGGCTACCGTGAGTTCTCACGAGACTACAATGGGAAGATCGCTCCTGCCCCGTGTCACCATTAGACCACCAGGTAAGGTCTGGGGAGATCCGGGACGCAGGAGGGAGGCGGGGGTGAGTCAGAGTCAACCCTAAAAGTTATCCGCAAATTTCCATATTCGTGGGCTGGCTCTGCCCCTAACTCTCACGCATTCGGAGGGAGAAGTGTACAATGCGTCTCTTTTTCATTAATCATGTTCTTATATATTTGATATTAGACCCCTGAGGGAGGATTAGACCCCTGAGGAAGGCATTATTTTCATTGAAACACTGGCCTTGTTGTGCCCTTTTTGCTCGTTGTAACATTCCTCTGTGAATAAATGCTGGTTGTATAACTGTACCTCCCCAAGTGGAAGCAACTGTCTAGCCCTACTATCCTATTGCATTTGAAGTTAACCAGGCCCAGTCTGAATATCAGTGAACTTCCGGGTAACAGCTGAGACCCAGATATTCAATGCTGGGAACAGCACATACCCTGCCCTGGCATTGAATATCCATGGTCAATTCAGCCCATGGTTATGAGTTACTGAATATCGGGGTGGTATGAAGTTCCTAAGTAGTGCATTTACAGATAATGGGAGAAAATATTTTTTTCACCCTGGATTTCATTGCAGTAAGACGTGGTAAAACAGAGTTTTAAAAGGTTTGTTCATGTTCTTGTAGGAAAAGTCCATAAATTATTATTAAGCTAGACCTGGGGAAAACCACTTCTTATCCCTGGAGTGCTACTACAACTGTCCTTTCGTTCATCACGTCTGACCCTTGGATACTATGTATCTGTATCTGTAAGTAGTATAAAATCTGGCTAGTTTTGGGCATTCTGCTAAGTACTTTTGACCTGGATTAGAACTGTTGGAAACAAGATACTGAGCTTGATGGACCTTTGGTCTGACCCAGTATGGCAGCTTTAATGTTTTCTGCTGTCCCATGGCTAGGACTGTTGGCATCAAACTTGAAAATGCAGACGCATTCCTAAATTTCTCCAGCATCATGTTGCACTCAGCTCTGTGGCATAAAATAAAGTAGAACTGTTTTCCTCTGCTAAGCTCAGCTGTCTACTTAAATATTTAGAATTCAGTTCAGAAGCTCAGTGATTAGAAACATAGAAACATAGAAGATGACGGCAGAAAAGGGCTACAGCCCATCAAGTCTGCCCACTCTGCTTACCCACCCCCTGTCTATGCCCTAATGACCCAATTTCTGAAATCTTCAAATGCTGGGCTCTGAAATGTTAACAGACTGATAAAAGGGGTTCTTTCATGAGGGTGAAAATGGAAATATTTAAAAAAAAAAGCGCCTGTGATATGAAGGTGACAATGACATCTATTTGCCTTTATAAAAGAGACCCTATGAATTAACCCTCTAGGTACCCAAATTCTCTCAAACAAATTTATGCTTGTTCTAAAGAAAGTGTGTGTATGTACCCCATAAGGGTAATTTTATAGCAAGTCATTCATGTGTTAAGGCCAATAGATGCCTTTTTTTTTGGGGGGGGGGGGGGCGAGGGATATTTTAGAAAGACAAATAAAGGCTTATTTTACATAGAACACTGAGATCAAAATTCAGATGTCCAGGTCAGGGCATGCTCAATTTTGGTGGTATTTTACAAAAAAACAGTTTTTGTTCATTACACGTCTCCCTTCATTTTCGCTGTGATAGGGGATTAACAGACCCGTGAATACAGAAAAACCGCAAATAACTTTTTCATATGTTATTCGCTGTTTTCTATTAAAAACCATTGGGGATGTGGTGAAATCGCGAATAACATGGTGGGAGGCCTGGCCTGTTCCTGAAGGAGAGGCAAAACACGGTGAAGAAAGTGCTGGGAATTAGCGATTTTCTCTGTAAACGCTTGGAATCAGCGATTTCTCTATGCAAGCTGATGTAATGTGGGGGAGGAGCTAGCAAGCTAAAAACCGTAAATAATTGAAACCGCGATTGCTGAAACCGCGAATACGGAGGGAGTGTAATATGTTTTCACTTTATAGAATGGGACATTGGCAGTGGAACGCTTTTTCCTTGGGGGGTCCAAAGGCTCCGCCCTAGCCCCTGCAGGATCCTGTGATACGATTTCTCTCTCCAGCTCCCGACTCCCCCCACCTACCTTCCCCAGTTGCTGTAATTTTAAATCTTCCAGCAGCCACCGCGCAGCATCAACGAGCAGGCCTGCCCCAGAAGTCTTCATTGTGCAGCAACGCTGCACGGTGACTGCCGGAAGATTTAAAATTACAGCAACTGGGGAAGGTTTGCAAAATCGATGTACAGTGGTACCTTGGTTTACGAGCTAAATCCGTTCCAGGATCATGCTCGTAATCCAAAATGCTCGTTTTGCAAAGCAAAGTTCCCCATAGGCTTTAATGCAAACTCAGAAGATTCATTCCACAACCGAAGTTTGCAATGGTGGCCCAGGAGTGAGTACCTGCCTGTGGGTGCTTCACAGCAATTCGAAAGTGGTACCTTCCTTGCCTCGGGGTTCCCATGCGGCTGCCCTCCTGCTTCGGCGATGCCTCTGCCGTCCGTCAGCGCTCTCCCGGCTCCCATCTAAACCTGCCGCCATCCTGAATGAGCATGCGCAACTTCACCTCTCTCCTCTCCTAAGTCAGACACTGCCCCGACAACACGCTCACCACGTATAAGCACGCAGGGGCAGCAGCTGACTTAGGAAAGGAGAGAGGTGAAGTCGCGCATGCTCATTCAGGATGGCGGCTGGTTTAGATGGGAGCCGGGAGAGCGCTGATGGACGGCAGAGGCATCGCCGAAGCAGGAGGGCAGCCACATGGGGATCCCGAGGCAAGGAAGGCACCTCTTTCGAATCGCTGTGCAGCACCCGCAGGCAGGTACTCACCCCTGGGCCACCATTACTGAGTTCTCGTTTATCGGGGCAGTGCTCGGTTTACGTGACAAAAGTTTGCTGAGTGTTTTGCTCGTCTTGCAAAACACTCGCAAACCGGTGCACTTGTAAACCGAGGTACCACTGTATAGGCCACGGCCTAAACATAGGTAAATACTGTAAGCATTGATTATTTTTGGTGCTGATTTTTGAGTGCCATTTGCTTTAATCTGGCTGTGTGTGTGTGTGTTACTACTCGCATATTCAACCACACTTTATAAGAGACATTTCCCACATATACAATAGACTAAAACATGCTTTATAAATAGAAAATGCTTTAAGCTCCTGAGCAGTAATGCCAAGTTTTTGCTTGATATGATGTTTGTTTCCTCTGTCTCTGCAACTCCATCGTAAACCATCTGTAGCATCGACCCTTTTGTGTCTGCAAAGAGACATTTCCAGCAGAATAAAAATAAAAAGGCAATGAACTGCCTTTGCTCAAGCAGTACAGATATAAGTAGTAACAAGAAATATATTGAACAAATGTGGATAAAAAGTGCCCCTTCTTCTGGTACATCTGGTCTTCTTTGTTTCTGTACTGCAAAGAAACTTCCTTCACGTCCTGTACTCCTTAGTGGATCGTCCAGAGGATATTATTGAAGATTGGCATGATTCATCTCCTTGCCAAAGGATATAATTCATGTCTATTCAGCAATGTACTCCACCTCAGGTGATTTCAAAATCCCAAGCCCAGTTTCAGCACTGGTCAGATTAACATAGCAGAAATATTAAGCATTCTCTTTCTAATGTAGCCTTTAGCTTCTCTGTCTCCAAACTATGTTCAGATCTGTTGCATACCTAGAAATATCAACTACACAGAATGGTCACAGGGTCAATGAACATCCACACTATGGGTCCCATAATAAAAAAAACAGAGACATCCAGAAAGCATCCTAAATCAGCAGATGGACATTCTAATCCCGCGATAACTTGCGGCATTCAGTCAGCTAGTGGCTCTGCACAGGCAGGAGTGAAGGAAAGTCACCGCTGGACCACCAGGGATTCTAAAGGTACGCGGGGGAGGCGGAAGGGAGGTAAAAATTCTTAGAATCAGCTGGAACAGGAGATGGGACTGATCCCTGCTATCCCAGCCCACTGCTGGACCACCAGAACTTAGGGCAGACCTAGTGGAGGCCTGTAAGATATCGGGATGGAGGGAGGGGCAGAAGGGAGGGGGGCTGTATGTAGAGCCTGGCAGAGAATGGAGGGAGGGGAAACAGGGTGCAGAGCATGGTAGGTCAGGGCAAGGCACTGCACTTAAATATTAACACCCCAGTTTATATTCATGTCATCCTTTTTTCCTCCTTTTTGGGGGGAGGGGAAAGGTTACCTCGATTTATATTCGGGCATTGGCTTCCAGTAGAGCAGTGTCTCTCAAACTTTCTCGAGCCTGGGCACACTAAAGGTAGTAGCCATGGCTTGAGGCACCCAGAAATGCGCGGACATTGCCGTGATGACATCATGGATATGTGTGACATCATCACGTCAACGTCTGTGCATGTGCAGAGGCCCTTCAGATGGGCCCTGAGACGCCAGTAGGGGGTGCCAGCAGGGAAGAGGGCCAAAGAGAAAGAGAGGCACTGGCGCCAGCTGATTGCTTACAGCAGTGTTTCTCAACTACTTCAAGCTAAGTACCTCTAAGTCTAACAAATATCAACTGAGTACCCCAACCACAGGCCTTCCTAGGCCCACCCAAGCTCTGCCCCAGATCCCATCCCCTTTACTAATTGTAATGCAATTTTTTCCATTCATTTTTAATAGACACACAATATACACAGCAGATATAAATTTCAATCACTATATTGAAAATAAAATCATTTTACCTACTGGCAATCCTCTGCAGGCTACTGTAATTAGCTTTAAAGGTGAGACCGGGAGGCCGGGGGGAAGCCGGAGGACGCTAGAGAGAAGGGGGAAGCATGCACGCCATCGGCGAATCGGATAGCGCTGGCGCTGTACCATATAGGGAAGTCAGCTGGCAGGCGCCTCTCTTCCTCCTCAGTGTGCTGCGGCGCACTTGGAATCTCAGGAGGTGCACTAGTGTGCTTTGGCACATAGTTTGAGATACACTGCAGTAGAGGGATGAATATTTTTTAAATTTGGCTGTTTGTTTTTTTAATATAAAGCTTTAAATGACTTACTGCCAAAATATTTAGTTGATACGTTTTTGTTTGCTTCTTCAGAACGTGTATCATGAAGTCCTTCTTTCTTTGCATTTCCTTCAGTGAAAGGTTGCTCACACAAAAGTTAAGTTAGCAGGCAGCTTGCTTACCAAGCGACTCTTTGGGACTCTGATTTCGCCCCCTGCTTTTTAATTCTACTTCTTACATGGTTATCAAAAATTGTTTGTTAAATAAGTTAATGATTGAATTGTTTTTATAAATTTGAATATTATAAAATTTCACTGATAATGGTCAGTTTTTTTATTTTTGTACGTCGCTTTGAGCTGAAAGGTACTGCGATTCATAAATACATTTGTATGCTAAGTTATGCTCAAATAGGCTTTCCTAGTGCCTAAATTTAGGTTCCGTCTTATGGAATTACCTTCCATATATCCCCTAATTCAGGCCCCATTGTACAAAGCCACGGTAGAGGTGTCTACTGCGGGCCAGCAGGGTAAATGCTCCGATACTCATAGGAATTCCTATGAGCATCGACGCATTTACTTCACCGGCCCACTGTAGAAACTTCCACTGCAGCTTTGTAAGTTCACGCAGCATAGGCATAGGGCTCCTTTTACGAAGCCGCGTTAGCGGTTTTAGCGCACGCAGCTTTTTAGCGCGCGCTAAACCCGTGCTACGTGGTTAGAACTAACGCCAGCTCAATGCTGGCGTTAGCTTCTAGCACGGCCGGTGGTTTAGCGTGCGCTATTACGCGCGTTAAACCGCTAACGTGGCTTCGTAAAAGGAGCCCATAATCTTTCCTAAAGGTTTTGGTGGCAGGGGGACATTACTATTAAATTAAAACATTTCATTAAACATATTAGGTTGATACAATGATAGATATCAAGACCCACTGTTCCATTATGCTAAAGTGCCAGACAGATTCTTAAGTCAAATTACCAAGCAGTGAGAAACATGAAATACGTACATAGTTGTGCAATTAACTCGCATGTTCATCAAGTCTCATAGGTAAATCTGTTTTGTAATCATATAGTAAAAATATATTTTTATGAAAAGATGGCCTCTGAGATTGAACACTTTAATGAACTGCTTGATTGTTCTACAGTTTGTCAATTGTTCTGTTAAAGAGACTGTATTTTTTTTAATGAGAAGACCTAATTATTTCTCTGTTAATGGTTTGAAATATTGCTGCAAGAGTCTGAAACAACCCAGCTGGTGAGCAACAGGCCCCTTCTTATCTTTTATTTGGAGAAGCTCTTAAACTGGCCCTAGACTTAAAAGTCAGAAGCGAGCTTCATTAAAAATCAAGTGAGACTTTAAAATTAAGGATAAATGAAACATCAGTCATTTCTGAGGAACATATTCCAGGGAGAAGTATGGGTTGAATCTCACAAACCCAAATCTCTTTCAGTTCTTCCATGTCGAGTCTTTGCATACACTGGATATTATAAATTTGCTGCAAGATATAGAGGTTTTTTTTAGTTCTTAAATCTAATTGGTTGAGGTTTTTCTAGGTCCAGTTTAAGATTCCAAAGCTTTTAGATAGTTCTAGTTGATTGATGGCTTGGATCTTATTCTATTCTGTTAAAGTACTGGTCACTGTACATGAAGGACACGGTACTACTCGAAAAGGTCCAGAGAAGAGTGACTAAGATGGTTAAGGGGCTGGAGGAGTTGTCGTACAGTGAAAGATTAGAGAAACTGGGCCTTTTCTCCCTCAAACAGAGGAGATTGAGAGGGGACATGATCAAAACATTCAAGGTACTGAAGGGAATAGACTTAGAAGATAAGGACAGGTTGTTCACTCTCTCCAAGGTAGGGAGAACGAGAATTGAAAAGGGATAGATTTCGTACGAATATAAGGAAGTTCTTCTTCACCCAGAGAGTGGTAAAAAACTGGAACACTCTTCCGGAGTCTGTCATAGGGGAAAACACCATCCAGGGACTCAAGACAAAGTTAGATAAGTTCCTGCTGAACCAGAACATTCACAGGTAGGGCTAGTCTCAGTTAGGGCACTTGTATTTGACCAGAGGGCCACCACGTGAGCGGACTGCTGGGCACGATGGACCACTGGTCTGACTCGGCAGCGGCAATTCTTATGTTCAATCTGCTGTAGTATTTGGTGCTGGTCTTTTCTCTCAGTGATTTGTGCTGAATTGTTGCGTCTTCATCGATCCCTAGATATTTATATACACCGACCTGCTCAAGTTCCTTTGTATTAGCCTTCAGTCAGAGGAATGTTATCAGTATTGGTTAGTTTACCTCTAATGGAGGTCACCTTACCACATTTCCATTCCAAATGTCATCCTGATGTCAATTGAGAAACTTTTTCACTTCTGAGAGTTGCTCTGCTAAACAATGATCACAGAAGCTGTAATGCTTCAAATCAAAACAGTAGATGTCTGTGGTTCGTTTGTGTTTCTTGGATTAACGCACACACCTGTGGCCTGAGACGTTAATAAAAGTACTCAGTGGATTTGCAGCCAAACAAAACAGCGCTTCCAGAGGACGTAATAGGGCAGAGTACGGTACTGGGGTTCAAGAAAGGATTGGATAAATTCCTACTGGAAATGGGGATAGAGGGGTATAGATAGAAGATTACTACACAGGTCCGGGACCTGTTGGGCCACCGCGTGAGCGGACTGCTGGGCATGATGGACCTCGGGTCTGACCCAGCAGAGGCATTTCTTATGTTCTTATGTTCTTATGATGCTAGAAATAATACATTGTCCAGCTTCGTAATTTAGATAGTTTGTCAAAAGTGAGAGCTATGATGTCCAGATCGGATTTCCATACTGTGGTGCAGAGTATAGTGATGTCCAGGCTGGACTTTTGTAATTGTTTAATGATGGCTATTGCAAAAAAATAAAATCAAAGCTTCAGGTAGTACAAAATGCAGCGGCGAGAACAACCATACGACACCAAGGATTGTGTACACCAGATACTTAATGGGGTGACACCGTGGTATTTAAGGCAGATGTTGAAACAGTACACACCTTTGAGATTGTTAAGGTCACAGTCTACCATGAAGTTATCAATTGAAGCGCTTGGTGAGACTCATTATAAAAAGACGCAAACGACAGCCATCTCTTTGGTCATCAGAAGTGGAATGCATTGGTAGGATACCTGAGAAGGTGTAAAGATAAGATGCCTTTTAAAAAGCAACTAAAAATGTGTTTGTGAAAGCTTTTTCTTAGCTGTTGGTGTTCAGTTTATTTTACAATTTGCTTTATGCAAATTTTTATTAACTGTATGAGATTTTATCAACAGCTTTCATATTGTCTGTTCATGCTATACTGATGTTTGGGAATTTCTTCTATGGCTTCATTTAATATTAAGAAGCCTTTTTGTGTATTATTTTATTTGGATTTTATTAACTACCTTTTCATGAATGCAAAGAAATGCAGAGTAATGCATTTGGGGATTAATAATAGGAAGGGACCGTATATGCTGGGAGGAGAGAAGCTGATATGCACGGACGGGGAGAGGGACCTTGGGGTGATAGTGTCCGAAGATCTAAAGGCGAAAAAACAGTGTGACAAGGCAGTGGCTGCTGCCAGAAGGATGCTGGGCTGTATAAAGAGAGGCGTAGTCAGTAGAAGGAAGAAGGTGTTGATGCCCCTGTACAGGTCATTGGTAAGGCCCCACTTGGAGTATTGTGTTCAGTTTTGGAGACCGTATCTGGCGAAAGACGTAAGAAGACTTGAGGCGGTCCAGAGGAGGGCGACGAAAATGATAGGAGGCTTGCGCCAGAAGAGGAGAGACTGGAAGCCCTGAATATGTATACCCTAGAGGAAAGGAGAGACAGGGGAGATATGATTCAGACGTTCAAATACTTGAAGGGTATTAACGTAGAACAAAATCTTTTCCAGAGAAAGGAAAATGGTAAAACCAGAGGACATAATTTGAGGTTGAGGGGTGGTAGATTCAGGGGCAATGTTAGGAAATTCTACTTTACGGAGAGGGTGGTGGATGCCTGGAATGCGCTCCCGAGAGAGGTGGTGGAGAGTAAAACTGTGACTGAGTTCAAAGAAGAGTGGGATGAACCCAGAAGATTTAGAATCAGAAAATAATATTAAAGATTGAACTAGGCCAGTTACTGGGCAGACTTGTACGGTCTGCGTCTGTGTATGGCCGTTTGGAGGAGGATGGGCAGAGAAGGGCTTCAATGGCTGGGAGGGTGTAGATGGGCTGGAGTAAGTCTTAACAGAGATTTCGGCAGTTGGAACCCAAGCACAGTACAAGGTAAAGCTTTGGATTCTTGCCCAGAAATAGCTAAGAAGAAAAAATAAAAATTTAAATTGAATCATGTTGGGCAGACTGGATGGACCATTCGGGTCTTTATCTGCCGTCATCTACTATGTTACTATATTACAGTTTATAATACATTGAATAGTAAAAGGATACTCTCAAGTATGAGTGTATATTATACTTGCAAAAACCGGTCGTTCTATGTTCAGTGGAGTGAAAATCGTGTGAACAAGGTATTGATTGGCAATATTTTAAAATATTACTTTGATAGGGGCAGTGTCGTCAAATGGGTTAGTTTTGTGTGTGGCAGGAGAAACCAGGAGAGTTGCCTCCACAACCAAATAATGACCCATTAAACAGTGGAGACTTTCAAAACACAAGTGTACTGGTTTCTTTCAAAACTCTGCTTTATTTGTACAATGGCTCAACACGCACGTTTCGACCTAAGTGGCCTGCCTCAAGAGCATTATTTTCAGCGTTTCATAGGAAAAAAACAACTCCTCAAAAGACACTCGTTGAGGTTGAGTAATCTGCCGATTTCGGTGTCTTGAATAGGCAATCGTTGGTTGTTTATCTTTAAAACAGTCATGGTTTTCAAGAATATGCCAGTGTTGTTTAATGGTCTTCTTCAGGTACCCTCTACTTTACCTCTCATACCCTTCATGAGAAAAAGATGATACAAACACAGCGAGAGGACACTCCCAGTGTGAAAAGTGCAGTGCTTGCAAACACAGTTTAAACATCTCCAAATTCATACATCTAGAGACGAAGAGAAAATACTCACTGAGACACAAGTCAAACTGCAGCACCATTAATGTTATTTATATTATCATATGCCCATGTAATCTTTTATGTGTTGGCAAGACCAAGCGGATGATCCGTACCCACATAATTGAACATAGAAGCTGTATCAATAGAAACATCATATCAGCTCCTCTAGTTGAACATTGGAACACAGCAAAACATGAAACCTCTGATTTAAAATCTGTCGTCTTTAAAATAATCCACCAATGAAAAAGAGGAGGAGACGTAGACTCAGTCCTGTTACAGGAATTATAAAAGGTTAATTTTGAACTACAATGCGTTCCACCCAAAGGACTAAATATGGAGATAGACTACACTCCCTAACGATAGGCCGCGGCTTATACATTGATTTTACAAACCTGCCTATGGGGTGCAGCTTGCTTAAATGTGGCGGCCTATCTAAAGCCATGAAAACGCTTTCTAAAATCATGTACCTTTTTAAATCATCCCCCTCCCCCCCATACCTTTATAAAATCCTGACTCGCTCCTGTCTCTCCCTCGCTGGATGGCTGCTGGCTGCCTCCTCCAATCTGACGGCCAGCGGTGCAGGGCAGGAGTGAGCTTTTGCGCTCCAGCCTGGCCCCGTGCCGCTTCCTGAAAGCCTGTCGTCAGTTGTATTTGTATTTTTATTTGTAGGGCTCGCTTGCGGTTGGGGGAGTTTGGATGGGAGAGAGGGAAGGATGTGGGTTTGACCTACCCTGAAAATCCTGCTAGGGCTTATTTTCGGGGAAACACGGTCAGACTTCCCCTGGTGGTTTAGTGGGGCTCTGGGGAAATTGTGTGCTGAAAAGAGCTGGCCTATTTTTAAGTGATCTATGCATCAGAGCTCCCGAGATTGCAGTGTGGGAGAAGCAGACTTGCAGGTGTGCAGTAGAATAAACAAGAGAAGCAGATTTCGATACTGCTGTTTTTGAGTGTTTTATATACTCAGAATCTTATATTAGTGTTTTAATGCTGGACACCTGAAGTTTTATAGCATTTGAGCCTTTTATTTAGTGGCGCATCTGCAGAGCTGTTTTATGATTCAAACATCCTTAGACGTTTTTGACCCCTGAAGCAGGCATTGATATTGCTGAAACAAAGCCAAGTCAGGTATTTCCATGTGTTGCACTAGAGAAGTTGGTGAAATAAAGTGATTTTTGTTCCACTCTTCATCATGTTTCCCATCATTACCCGCCATTATTCCTTTTGTGATATACAGTAGTATGCACATAGAATATATAGATACTTTGACCTCTATTTTGGAGCAGATATCAATTTGTGCAAGATAATTTGTGCAGTACAGCAAGCAAGTCATTATATAGTAAGAGTTGATTTTATAAAGACAGATACATGCCTATACAAGCAGTCCCCGGGTTAAGAACATCTGACTTACGTCGGACTCGTACTTATGAACCAGGGTCCTGCCTCTCCTTTCCTGTGCCAACAGACCCCCCCCTCTTCCTCCCTATCCAAATGCGACTCTCCTCCTCCTTTCTGTGTCCCAACACACCCCTCACCGTCTTTCCCTCCATTCTGCGTCTCAAATTTGTGCCCCCCTCCCACGGGTGTTCAAGTTTCAAGTTTAAGTTTCAAGTTTAATTACATTTGATGAATCGCTTATTACAATATCTAAGCGATGTACAGTTTAAAAATCAACAGATTGTGGTAATACATATAGTTTAAATGGGTTAGACAATAGACAATTTGGACAGACACGAATGAGTAGGAAGGAGGGGGAAAGTTACAATTACGATATTTGTTAAAATTTACATAAAAAGGAAAACACATTAGGTAAAAATGGGGTGAGGAACGGTAAACGGGTGTTTACCTCCGCTGGCCAGCTGCCTCCTCCCAGCCTCACTTCCCTTCGCAAGGCCGTGTGCAGCGGCTCCTGCATGCGGCCTGCAGCTGACCTGGAAGCCTTCCCTCTGACTTTGTGAACCGCTCTGTTATAGAGGAAGTTTGGTATATTAAATAAAATAAACCATAATCCATACTGTACAGGATCCGAGTTACATACAAATTCAATAAGAATGGTTTAAAAAACAGAACTCATTCTTAAACCCAGGGACTGCCTGTATTGTCTTTCTAAATACTTCTGTGGAGAGCTTTATTTTAAAAGCACCAGACCCTTCAAGATAGGCTTCCTGGGACCATGTTAGCAGTATGATGCTCCCAGGCAGGAAAAATAATGCCAGCTTGAAGTTGTGTTATTTTTTATAGGAATAATGCAATTGTGTCATTCAGTTACATAGTAATGAGTTCTTTAGCAGGCATTCACATGCTTTGCATCTCATTAGTAGGTAGCCTGCAGTGTGCTTGTTTGTAGCTATCCGCATGAGTCTTTTTATGCCATAAGTAAATTACATTATAATATTTATTTATGCCACAGTATATTTAATTTTTAAAAATGGCAAGTATGCATTAATAGATTGGCAAACACATAACATATGGCCAGCAATATTTAAGGCTTGACTGAAGCAGGGGATGAAAAAGAAACAAAGCGAAATGTAAACACGATTAAAAAAAAAAAATGCTTGATCAAGCACACCACAAACACATCAAAGAAGCAGACAGAAAAAGTGTTTAAAGATGGCTGTTTTGGCTGCTAAAAAACACCAAGGCTAAATAAAAACCTGGATCAAGAACACTTCTGAACACTTAATGAAAAATGAGGGAAGGTTGCTCTAAAGACAGGAAATGTAAATGAATAAAGAGTTCTAGATGTCAGCCTGTTTTGAAGCCTATAAATATAACCTAGGCTATTATTAGCAAAATATGAACAAAAGGAGATATCCCGAATTAGAACTGTGAAAAAAAAAAAAAATACCACTATCTCGGAAAACACTGGACACGTGTTAACTTCTACAACACAATAGGAAACCATTCTAGCTAAGTCATGACTTTTAGCTGTTAAGTGATTTTGGAAAAGCAATCACACAGCATCTTCTTGTCAAGGGAATTCATTTGTTAGCACACATTTCAGGTGTAAGGAATGTCACCCTGATCAAGGGGCACATAGTGCCATGAAGACAACATTTCCAAATTGGGGCTGAAGGCGGCTGTGTCTGCCTGTCTCCTTTCACCTGACTCAGATGCCATCCACTACACCATGTCTGAGAAAACAGTTTCTGCAGCCCTTGGTATTTCAGGACAATTTTGCCTCCAGATTTGCTTAAAGTGTGCATGCCTTCTCCATCTTTCAGTGGAACAGTCTGTCTAGCAGCATTAAAAAAAAAAAATTGCTATACTGTACAGACATCCTTGCAGAACAGAGGGTCAGCCTAGTGGTCAGAGCGGTGGACTGTGAACCAGGACACCCAATTTAATTTCCCCCTCCAACTCTTTTTTTTTTTTTTTTAATGCTAAGCCCTCCAGTACAGGAAAATACCTAGTGTACCTGGCTGTACAACTCTCAATAGCTTTCATGCTTGCAGGTGTCATAAATATTTAGATACAGAAGGTATATATATATATGTTTGTGGAGGGCCCACAACTTAACAGAACAAAAAAAGTGAGCTAAAGTGGGATTTGAATCTGAATTCTCTGATTTAGAGTCTGATTTAGAGTACTAAGCAGTGGCATAGTGAAGCTAGGGGGCGCCCTGGGAGGAGGTGCACTTCCAAGCTCCCTGGCCCCACACACGCCCCCTCCCCACTGCCAAAACCTGGACCCACTAATATCCTCCCTGACACTAAGCACCCGCCACCTTCCAATCACCCCTCCCACAAAATCCTGGTGGTCAAGTGAGCGGGGGGGGGGGGGGCACATGAGAACCCTTCACACCTGACACCATCCCCCCTCCCCCCCGTATCTTTCGTTGGAAATCAGGCTGGAGGGATGCCCACTCCCTCCTGCCTTGAAGGGTCACCTCTTCAAAATGGTGGCCCTTCCCCCTCCTGGTGCATCTTGGATACACTAGAAGTGGCCTAAGGTCCTGATTGGCTCATGGAGAGGGACCTTAGGCGCATGAGCCAATCAGGACCTTAGGCCCTTTCCAGTGCATCCAGGATGCACCAGGAGGGAGAACGGCCACCATTTTAAAGAGGCAGCCTTTCAAGGCAGGAGGGAGTGGGCATCCCTCCTGCCTGATTTTCAACGAAACGTATGGGTGTGATGTTGAGAGTGGAGCATTCTTGAACTGGGGGGGGGGTCTGATCCAAGCCCCTCCCAGTCCACTAGACCACCAGGATTTTGTGGAAGGCAGGGGGCACTTGGTGTCTAGGGTGTTGGAGGGAAGGGAAGGAATCAAAGAGGAGAGGTGGCGGTGCCCACACCAAGACGGCACCTGTGATGGACAGCCCCACTCCTCCTCTTTACTACGCCATTGCTCCTCAGAGTTTTGTTCAGAATGACCATAATACCTGGTGCTATATATCATAGAGCAGTTTTTCTCAATCTTTTCAAGCCAATTCCTCCTTAGCCTAACAAATACTAACCGTGTACCCCCCCGGTCAAACTCTGCCCCAAACCCACCCAAACTCTGCCCCAGACCTACCCAAACTCCGCCCCAGATTGCATCTCCATAATAATAATACTAATTGAAATGCAATTTCTTCCATCCATTTTTCATATACACACAATATAATCTTATTAATACATAATGGTAACCACAAAATTAAAAAAAACACAAAGCACACTCTACACGAGAAAATGTTAATTATTATTTATATTCAGGGTTTTTTCAAAGATGACTTTAAATATGCAATGTCACCTCAGTAAGAACTATAGAAAAATAGACAAATATAGTGCAAAATATAGACAGTAGATATAAATCCTCAAAACTGACATGTTTTGTTCACTAAATTGAAAATAAAATCATTTTTCCTATCTTTGTTGTCTGGTGATTTCATGAGTCTTTGGTTGCACTTCCTTCTGACTATGCATCCAATATTTATTTATTTATTCCTCCTGCATGCTTCCTATCCTCCAGACCTCATTCCATTCCCCAACCAACATCTCTCTCTGTCCCTCTATGAGTCCAACTTTTCTTCCTCTTTCAACTCTAGATCAATTTTCACCTTTACCCATTTCTCCTTTTATCACCCTTCTCCAACACCATGCCACATCTTTCCCTCCATCACTATGCCCAACATTCCTCCCTCTTGTATCCCCTTCAATCTATCCCTCTGTTTCTTCTCCACCATCATATCTAACATTTCTCCCTCTCATCCTATTCCCCATGCATCTCTACCTCACTTCTCTCTATGCCCAATTTTTCTCTTCCTTTTCCCATGTGCACCATCTCTTTCCCTCTCACTCATACACTCAGGCCCAACAATTGTCATTTTCTATTCCCTCCCTCCCTCCTTCCTATGTCCCAAGTTAGTGCCCCCTTCCTCCCTCCTTCCTATGTCCCCAGTTCATGCTCCCTACCCCTCACTATCTTTCAGCCTGTGTCCTTCCTACCTCCCTGCCACGCTGAAGCCTGTCTGCCTGCCTCCCTCTCTGCCAAAAGCTCCCTGCCTCCCTCCCTGCAACGCTGAAGCCTGCCTGCCTCTCTCCATTCCTGCTGCGCCAAAACCTGCCTCCCCAGCGCTGATTTCTCCTCCCCTCCGGTCTCCTGCCGCCGCTCGCCACAACTCCGGCAAGGGAAGGGCCAGGCACATGCAGCGATTGCACGCCACCGGCCCACAAGCCTTCCCCCAACATCAATTCAGCGATTGGCTGGCCCGGACCTTCTCTTCAGCGTCAGAATTGACATTGGGGGGAAGGCTTGTGGGCCGGCGGTATGCAATTGCTGCACATGCCTGTGGCGGTGGGTGAGGGGTGAGCAGCGGTCAGCCCGCATACTCCCAACAGGCGGTCCACGTACCACCTAGGGTACGCGTACCGCAGGTTGAGAAACCTGTCATAGAGCCTAGTATTCCTTTTGGTTTTACGTTCAGAGGAGAGGGAGGGCGACTCAACCACTGGAGGATTCTTAAAGGGTCATGCCTTAGTCCATCCAGTGGTCAACTGCTCAATCAGACCACCTTTTTGCATCCTAGACATGTCTGAAAAAGTTCTAAATAAAAATACCCTTCTTTTTAGACATGGATGTTTCTTTCCATTTCATGTCCTAATTTTGAGAACTTCCTATTCCCACCCAAAACACATTCACAATATGCCCCCTTGTTATTTGTATGAACTGTAGTGCATGATATCCAAATTCTACTGTTCTAAAATCGCTATTTGGACGTTTTGGGCAGACCATTTTGAGACATCTGCATGCGTTGAAAATGAGTCCCTTAGTAAAAATGTCCTAGATGGTATCAGAAATCAAAGAGTTGTACTCGGAATTAGAGGGAAGAAAGGAATGGGTGAATTCTGTTTTCCATGCATACCACCACTCACTTGTATTGTCTCAAAATTCTAATGATAACAAAGTAAAAAGAATTTAAATGTTGACCTACTCAGTATTCATAGGAGTGAAAGTTGAGCAGTTTATGAACCAAAGAGAACAAGGAAAAATAAGGTGACTTTTGTTCTCTTTCATAAAAAGGGATTGTGTTGGACATGGCGTGTTACTATAATCCCTGTTCCAAGATTTCAAAGTTCCAGAACTTCCAGGCATGATGATACAGTCTTCCTGTGTTCCAATAATAAAGAGATGAATGTGCCAGCAATTTCCAGTTCCTTTTCTGTCCCAACAGTCGTGTGGAGTAGCTAACTCATAAATACCCAACCTGCGGTATCAGTGTGGGAGTCGGAAACAGATGTTCACTGGACAATGCTATTTGTTGTCACTGTCGATACTATGTGGCACTTCTCCCAAATGAAATTGTTTGCAAAGGAAAAAAGAATGCAAGGAGTGATCTGTGCCAAAAAAGATCACTACTCATTTGCTACTGGGCTAATTCTTCATGTGCAGAGAGAGAGAGAGACAGAGAGAACAATAGGAGGTTTATAGTAAAGTATGATATGTCAGATCTTGAATTTCACAGCTTCACTGCGAGTATGTTTAAAGCATATAAATTCAACATGGAGAGGGAGGGGGGAAATTTGAAACAGAGCGCTTATGTCCCAGTTAGAAAATGATGCCTATTTTATAAGGATCAATGCCTCCAGGAAGGGCTGTACAGTAATGACCTTAGTACCATAAAAATGTTCCTTCCATCTTTTTACTAATAATGGGCCTCAGTGGTGTCACTCAAAGGTTCAATTCTTCATTACCTGTAAGCTTTATACCTCCCAGCTCATCATAGATCCAGTATTCTTAATAATTATTGATAACATTATTATATGTTAGCATACTGTAATATTTTTTTATATTCAAAATATTGAGCATAATAGCAGCGGCATAGCAAGGAAAGGAGGTGACCGAAGAGGTGGCACCTGGCATTTCCGTGCTGTGCACTCTTCTCCGTTGTGGGCCCCCCATATATCTCTTAGTGGAAGTGCCGGCACCTCTCCTCCTCTTCGCCCACCCATCTTTTTATATTTTCACTGGAAGCACGCAGTATCTCCTACCTGTTGCTCGCACCGGCCTCAGCGCTTCCTCTGATGTCATTTCCCAGTTCTGTGACCAGGAAGTGACATCAGAAGGTGAGCTGAGGTCAGCTCAAGCAGCAGGTAGGAGATGCTGGTCACTGCCGGTGAAGATTTTGAAGTGGCCCCCGGGGGGGGGGGGAGGGAAGACAGAAGGAAAGGTGCAGATGCCCCCATCAAAACAGTGCCCAGGGAGGTCCTCCCACATTCACTCACTACACCACTGCTTAACAGTTGGATACTCGTCTTATATGAAGATTCAGAAATCTATCACTGAGTTGATCAGGGGGGGCTACATCCAGCAACTCAAGCACCTTTGTGCCTTTATAAAATAAGCTACCAGAACAAGCCCCCAAGTGTGCGCGCATATATACACACACACCGGTTGACACCTGATGTGAAGATTGCGTGGCTATGTATCTGGAGCCCATATTCAAATGTGGTCCGGCTAAGTCGGCGGTGAGTCCGGATATTTAATGCCAGGCCATATCTGGAGGATTTTTGGCTGCTCTTAGCTTAACTGGCTATGTCACTGATAGGCCTCCTATTTACACAGCCTCATTCAGCTGCTAAACATAGCCAGCCTGCACTTAAATATTCACGGCTCACTGGGCATGCTAGCATTTAGCATGCGCTAAATCAGTTAGCGCGCCTTAGTAAAAGGGCCCCTAAATCTCTTGTACCTTACATAATACATGCTAACATTTATTCCTTCTTCCACGCACACATGAAGGTCTGTGACTTTAGCCACGGTTTCTGTCAGTCGCCCATGGGCTCCTTTTACTAAGGTGCACTAGCGGTTTTAGTGCACGCTTAGCACGCACTACAATACCGCACGTGCTAAACGCTGACGCCTCCATAGAGCTTTTGTTAGTATTTTTCGTTTAGCGCGCACTAATCTTTAGCATGCGCTAAAAACGCTAGCGCCCCTTAGTAAAAGGAACCCTGTGGGTCTTTAGAAACTAGATGCCTCTTTGACTTTCATATATAGGAAGCCTGTTTTAAAATGGTAGAGACTATTATAAAGACCAAAATGACAGAACATGTACATGAGCATGGATTATTGATAGAAAGCCAGTATGGATTTAGTCAAGGGAAATCTTGCCTCACTGATCTACGAATGGCCAACAGGATGGTCTCAGGACTCAAGGAACGGCTGGGTATGAGGAACGGCTGGGTAAGTTGCATCTTTACTCACTCGAGGAACGCAGAGAAAGGGGAGACATGACCGAGACGTTCAAATATATCACGGGCCGTATCGAGGTGGAAGAAGATATCTTCTTTCTTAAAGGACCCACGGCAACAAGAGGGCATCCACTGAAAATCAGGGGTGGGAAATTTCATGGCGACACCAGAAAATATTTCTTCACCGAAAGGGTGGTTGACCGCTGGAATAATCTCCCACTACAGGTAATCGAGGCCAGCAGCGTGCCAGATTTTAAGAAAAGATGGGATTGGCATGTGGGATCTCTTCATGGAGGAAGTTAGGGGGTGGGTCACTAGTGTGGGCAGACTAGATGGGCCGTGGCCCTTTTCTACCGTCATTTTCTATGTTTCTACTGCATTTCCCTTGAAGGGGTGAACGAACATGTGGATAAAGATGAGCCGGTTGATATTGTATATTTGGATTTTTAAAAGGCATTTGACAAAGTACCTCATGAAAGACTTCTGAGGAAATTAGAAAGTCATGGGATAGAAGGTAATGTCTTATTATGGATTAAGAACTGGTTGAAAAATAGAAAACAGAGAGTAGGTTTAAATAGTTTATTCTCAATGGAGAAGGGTAAATAGTTGGGTTCCCTGTGCTGGGACCTCTGCTTTTATCATATTTATTAATGAGATGGGAATAACTAGTGAGATAATTAAATTTTCTAATGTCACAAAGTTGTTAAATCGCAAGAGGATTGTGAAAAATTGCAAAAGGACTTTGGGAGACTGGGCATCAAAATGGCAGATGACGTTTAATGTGAGCCAGTGCAAAGAGGAACCCAAACTGCAGCTATGTGATATTGGGTTCCATGTTAAGAGTCGCTGCCCAGGATAAGCATCTAGGTGTCATCATTGAGGATACATTGAAACCCTCAGCTCAGTGTGTAGCGGTGGCTAAGAAAGCAGATAGAATGTTAGGAATTATCAGGAAAGGAAAACAAAGATGAAAATGTTATAATGCCTTTGTATTGCTCTATGTAGGGCTGCATCTTGAATACCGTGTGCAATTCTGGTCTCAAAAGAGAGATAACAGAATTAGAAAAGGTACAGAAAAGGGCAATGAGTAGGAAAGGTATAAGTGAATCGCTTGCTTACTATTTCCAAAAATACTAGGAGGCATACGATGAAGCTACTAAGTAGCAGATTTAGAACAAATCAGAGAAAATATTTATTTACTTAATATGTAATTAAACTCTAGGGTTTATTGCCAGAGACTGAAGTGAAATCAGCATAGCAGGGTTTAAAAAAGTTTTGAACAATTTCCTAAAAATAGAAGTCCCTATGCCATTTTTGAGAAAGCTAGGGGGAATCCACTGTTTATTCCTAGGATAAGTAGCATAAAATCTGTTTTACTACTTAGGATCACGCTAGGTACCTGTGACCTGGGTTGGCCACTGAATGGAAACAGGATACTTGGCTTGATGGACCTTTGGTCTGTCCCAGTATGGCAATTCTTATGTTATTAAAATCTCCCTATATGTAAATAGCCTCACATGAAACTTGTATTAACATGCATTAAGAGGAGAATCCATCAAGGGTGCTATAAGATGTCCACTTTTTTCTTTCCGATGGAAATATACGGAACGAAAAAAAAGTGGAAAATCGCTGGACTGTTTAGCCCTTGATGGACACTGCCCCAACTTTGTTGGATGGGCTGAGAACTTTTCAACAGACCCTCATATCTATACAGCACGGACTCAATTCTGTAAACTGGGTGCCCCAAAAATGCATGCTAAGCACTATTCTATCAACGGTACTTGAAGTGCTTAGCGCTGGGATCCAGGCCCAGTTTTGGGCTTGAGGATTTACACCCACTGAATTCTATAACACTGCACACAAATCATTGAAATGCCCCTGACTCACCCATGTCCCACCCATGGATATGCACGGAAAAATTTACACGTACGTCTTTGCAGAACTGTGGCTACAAAGATGTGCGCATAAATTCCAATTATTGCTAATTAGCGCGGATGATTGTAAGCACCCAATTATCTGTGTTAATTGGCTTATCGAGCAATTCGTTTTCATGCTAGTTTGGGCGCACCCCCAAATATGTAAGAGGTATTTTGAGTGCTATATATAGAATTAGAGAGCATATATCTTTACTATAGAAAAAGTTATAGATAAATGTGCATGTGTATACTGTATATTAATATGAGGTGTGATCCAAAAATAGTAAATGCTGTTGCTGAGCGCCATTCAACAGAAAGGTAGGGATCTTCAATACGAGATGCAGCACATCAAACCTTCGTATCAGTGTGTGACAAGTTTTAACTTGTTCGGTGCAATCAGTTTGTTGTGAACTACAGTTGAGAGAAGGTGTGTTTTAAAGTGTGCCGTAATTCATGGATCACAAACAACATGAAATTTTGTTTCAAACTACACAAAAGTACTAAAGAAACACACAAAATATTACAATTAGTGCACAGTGGGGCAGGCAAGATGGCGTCCTGAGCAGTAGCAGTGTTGAGAGCTCCCCTTCTAACGGCAATCGTTTCTTTGAACCATTCCTTCAATGCCCAAAAGAAAGGGAAAACAGAGGAGTTTTCCACACCGCAACAGACCGTAATAACACCGTGACCATAATAACACCGCAAACAAAATAGATGGAAGATAATTCAATAAATGTATGAACCATCAATTCTAACAACGTTCATAATTCAAATAAAGGCCATAATAGCATCTGATATAACAAATCTAAATCAAAATATTCTAAAGATATCGTCATAAATGTTCAAATTATAATTGAAATTGAGTCATAATCCTTATTGAGTATTTAAAGGACACAGAGTTCAATCTTTGGGGAACCTCTTATGATGTATACCATTCCAAGTTCCTGTCTTGTATATTGTTGTAATCATTTATGTCCACCACCCCCTACCAAAGAAAAACTCTACTTAATTTGATTTAATTTAATACCCTATAATTATTGTAGTCACTAAATTTATTAAATTTACTATCATTATCAACAATAATCTTAAATATAATAATACTTTTAAAATTGTGAAGTGGTAGACGCGTTTGTGTGCAAAAACCTAAATTATTAATTCATTTTAAATTTCTATTATATTAAAATACAATAAATTTATAACATTAATAGATTTCTGAAATACATAAAGTGCATGTGCATAGGACCTGATTAACTTATATGAAAATATATGAAGTTTTTTTTTAAATTTGTATATACTTCATATATAACATATATTCACATAATAACACCGCGATAGACCATAATAACACTGCGACAGACTATGATAACAGCTTTTAGAGTCCAACCCTACTCATCAGACGCATCCGCAGCTCTGACTGGGGCAGAGCACAGCTTGGATGGCGAGCTTTCGCTGAGCCCACGAGGACCACACACGCCCCCCAAAGCCCGGGGAAACGTCGGCTGAGCAGACGATGCAGGAGGGCTTGCCGAATACAATGAGCATGGCATGTACTGCTGCCGAAATGGACCCGGAAGTGATTTTATCGATGCCGACTCTGGGACAGGAGCCGTCGCACTTTGGGAGCTCGGAACCTGTGGGAGCCAGTGGTGAGGAGGGTGAGGGAGCCTGGAGTTTTCTCTCTGGGGAGTTAGCCCAAGGAAATCAGGCAAAAGTTTGGAAGGAAAGAGGAGGTTCTGCTGTTGGGAGATTTCAACCTGCCGGATGCGGACTGGAATGTTCCGTCTGCGGAATCGGAAAGAAGTAGGGAGATTGTGGATGCCTTTCAAGAGGCTCTGCTCAGACAAATGGTGACAGAACCCACAAGGGAAAAAGCGATATTGGATCTGGTCCTCACAAATGGAGAGAGTATCTCTAATGTTCAAGTGGGTGCTCACCTGGGTAGTAGCGATCATCAAACGGTTTGGTTTGATATAACGGCTAAAGTGGAGAGCGGCCGCACGATACTTAAAGTCCTAGATTTCAAACGTACGGACTTTAATGCAATGGGAAAGTACCTGAAGAAAGAGCTGTTAGGATGGGAGGACATAAGAGAAGTGGAAAGACAGTGGTCTAAGCTGAAAGGAGCGATAAAAATGGCTACGGACCTTTATGTGAAGAAAATCAATAAAAACAAGAGAAAAAGGAAGCCGATATGGTTCTCCAACCTAGTGGCTGAGAAAATAAAGGCGAAAGAGTTGGCGTTCATGAAATATAAAAAAACCCAAGAAGAGGAGAACAGAAAGGACTACAGGGTGAAACTGAAAGAAGCCAAGAGAGAGATACGTTTGGCGAAGGCACAGGCGGAAGAACAAATGGCTAAAAATGTAAAAAAGGGAGATAAAAATTTTTTCAGATATATTAGTGAAAGGAGGAAGATAAAAAATGGAATTGCTAGGCTAAAAGATGCTGGGAACAAATATGTGGAGAGTGATGAGGAGAAAGCAAATGTGCTAAACAAATACTTCTGTTCTGTGTTCACAGAAGAAAATCCTGGAGAAGGACCGAGATTGTCTGGCAAAGTTACACAAGAAAATGGAGTAGATTCTGCGCCGTTCACAGAGGAGGGTGTTTATGAGCAACTTGAAAAACTGAAGGTGGACAAAGCAATGGGACCAGACGGGATCCATCCCAGGATACTAAGGGAGCTCAGAGAGGTTCTGGCGAGTCCTATTAAAGACTTGTTCAACAAATCTCTGGAGACGGGAGTGATTCCTGAGGATTGGAGGAGAGCGGATGTGGTCCCTATTCATAAAAGTGGTCACAGGGATGAAGCAGGAAACTACAGGCCGGTGAGCCTCACTTCAGTTGTTGGAAAAATAATGGAAGTGTTGCTGAAAGAAAGGATAGTGTATTTCCTTGAATCTAATGGGTTACAGGATCCAAGGCAACATGGCTTTACAAAAGGTAAATCGTGCCAAACGAACCTGATTGAATTTTTTGATTGGGTGACCAGAGAGCTGGATCGAGGACATATGCTAGATGTAATTTACTTGGATTTCAGCAAAGCCTTTGATACAGTTCCTCATAGGAGGCTGTTGAACAAACTTGAAGGGCTGAAGTTAGGACCCAAAGTGGTGAACTGGGTCAGAAACTGGCTGTCGGACAGACGCCAGAGGGTGGTGGTTAATGGAAGTCGCTCGAAGGAAGGAAAGGTGACTAGTGGAGTCCCTCAGGGTTCGGTGCTGGGGCCAATCCTGTTCAATATGTATGTGAGTGACATTGCTGAAGGGTTAGAAGGAAAAGTGTGCCTTTTTGCAGATGATACCAAGATTTGTAACAGAGTAGACACCGAAGAGGGAGTGGAGAATATGAAAAAGGATCTGCAAAAGTTAGAGGAATGGTCTAATGCCTGGCAACTAAAATTCAATGCAAAGAAATGCAGAGTAATGCATTTGGGGATTAATAATAGGAAGGAACCGTATATGCTGGGAGGAGAGAAGCTGATATACACGGACGGGGAGAGGGACCTTGGGGTGATAGTGTCCGAAGATCTAAAGGCGAAAAAACAGTGTGACAAGGCAGTGGCTGCTGCCAGAAGGATTCTGGGCTGTATAAAGAGAGGCGTAGTCAGTAGAAGGAAGAAGGTGTTGATGCCCCTGTACAGGTCATTGGTGAGGCCCCACTTGTAGTATTGTGTTCAGTTTTGGAGACCGTATCTGGCGAAAGACGTAAGAAGACTCGAGGCGGTCCAGAGGAGGGCGACGAAAATGATAGGAGGCTTGCGCCAGAAGACGTATGAGGAGAGACTGGAAGCCCTGAATATGTATACCCTAGAGGAAAGGAGAGACAGGGGAGATATGATTCAGACGTTCAAATACTTAAAGGGTATTAACGTAGAACAAAATCTTTTCCAGAGAAAGGAAAATGGTAAAACCAGAGGACATAATTTGAGGTTGAGGGGTGGTAGATTCAGGGGCAATGTTAGGAAATTCTACTTTACGGAGAGGGTGGTGGATGCCTGGAATACGCTCCCGAGAGAGGTGGTGGAGAGTAAAACTGTGACTGAGTTCAAAGAAGCGTGGGATGAACACAGAAGATTTAGAATCAGAAAATAATATTAAAGATTGAACTAGGCCAGTTACTGGGCAGACTTGTACGGTCTGCGTCTGTGTATGGCCGTTTGGAGGAGGATGGGCAGGGGAGGGCTTCAATGGCTGGGAGGGTGTAGATGGGCTGGAGTAAGTCTTAACAGAGATTTCGGCAGTTGGAACCCAAGCACAGTACCGGGTAAAGCTTTGGATTCTCGCCCAGAAATAGCTAAGAAGAAAAAAAAAAAATTTAAATTGAATCAGGTTGGGCAGACTGGATGGACCATTCGGGTCTTTATCTGCGATCATCTACTATGTTACTATGTTACTATGTTATGTTACTATGTTACTATGTTACAATTATCTCCCTCCTCAAACCACTTGAGAAACCAAAGGCAGTGACTCTTGACTCTCTGGTCAGCGATAGAAAACCTGCACTCGGTTTGTACAAACATTATATCTATTACTTTAAACTCTTCATTGAGGATAACTTTTTTGGAGACTTCACTTCAACAGCGGAAGGTTGAACTTTCTAAGTTAGAGAAATTAACAGTTGAAAATAAAAATCTGGTGACTAAACAAATGACTGATAAAATGATGTTGCTGAGGAAGATAGAGAACCTAGAAAATCAACAAAAATCTGAATTTAAAGATTCTTAATTTTCCGATAGCTAGGTTTATGTCTCCACACGAACTCTTTAAGAACATTATGTTAACAGTTTTAAAAGTTCTGGAACTGAATCTTCCCCCAATCCAGAGCATCTACTATCTAAAGAAAGTGAAAAAAGAAAAAGGTTTAGAAGCTGAAACTATGCAATTGGATGAATCTGCTATATTGCAATCTTCTGATATTGAAACACTGGGTCGGGCGACATTGTTAATCTCTCTAGTATTTTTGTTGTTGAAATTATACTTTAAATTAAAGCAAGTCACCTTTTTAAGTGAAAGGGTATACATATTTCCTGACGTCTCGAAATGGACACAATCCAGGCGGAAATATTTTTTTGCAATTTCGTTCTTAAGTCATTTCTTTGGGGGCAGTTTTTCAGTTAAGGTTTCCTTGCAAATGTTTTATTTCCTATCAAGGGAATAAATATACAGTCAAACCTTGGTTTGTGAGTAACGCGGTTTGCGAGTGTTTTGCAAGACGAGCAAAACATTCCCGCAAATCGTGCCTCATAAACCGAGCGTTGACTTGATTTGCAAGCCCCCCCCCCAAGATCCAGCATCCCCACCCACTTGCGTTGCCCCCCCACCACCACGATCCGGCATCCCCCACTCACCCATCCACCCACCCATCCAAACACAATCTATTACCCCTATCTGGCACCGGCACCAGCACCAATGCATAGGACATGCCGGTGCCGGTGCCCGAAGATCCTCTCTTTTGCTTGTGCTTGGCCTTGAGCATCCGAGAATCTCGGAGAGAGTGAGAACATGTGCAGATGCTCAAGGCCCAGCAAAAGCAAGAAGGAGGATCTTCGGGCACCGGTATGTCCTGTGCGTTGGTGCTGGTGCTGGTGCCAGATCGGGGTAAGAGATTGTGTTTGGGTGGGTGGGAGGGTGGGTGAGTGGGGGATGCCGGATCGTGGGAGGTGTGGAGCAGCGCCGGTGGCCTCGGGGGGTGGGGGATAAGGTGGAGCAGTGCCGGTGTCCTTGGGGGAGGGGGGTAAGGTAGAGAAGCACTGATGGCCTCGGGGGGGGGGGGGAAGGGAACAAATCAAGCAAGTTTCCCTTACTTCCTGTGGGAAAACTCACTTTGATATACGAGTAAATTGGTTTACGAGCATGCTTCTGGAATGAATTATGCTCGTAAACCAAGGTTCCACTATATATTTTTTGAACCTACCCAATTAGGTTTTTTTCTTAGAGAGTAAGGAGATCTCAACGCAGCCAGAATGAACCAAGTTGTTTAGTGTGGTGTTTAAACAAATAGTAGGTTAACATCTAAATGCTGCTCTTTTGCTTATTTTTTTTACTTTTTCTACTGTATTTATATCACCTTTCCCCAGGGGATTTTCTCGTTTGTGTCTTGCTTCTCTCCTTTAATAGAGGTCTATATAAGTTGTATTTGAATGTGAAGTCTCAAAACTAAAACCAAATCTGTTCAGTTTTCATTAGACTTTCTTTGAGAGCTGTATTTTGAAAATTGATAGATGACTAAGGAGCTTTAATTAGCTTTGTGTTTTTTATGTTCTGAACTGAGATGTAAGACAATGATTGAAAAACAATATATTGCTTTGTACATTTTCTGTTTAATCAATATTGACTAAGTTATATATATTCAGTATTTCTTGTACCATTTTTATTGGTTGTATGGAAATGATAAATAATAATAATAATGTTACAATTAGTATATGGTGACGCTGTAGTGACTATGAAGATGATTTACAAGTGGTTCGAGTGATTTCATAATGATTTTGAATCAGTTGAAGACGAGGAGAGATCGGGACGTCCTTCAACATTAAAAACCCAAGAAAACGTTGAAAGAGTAAGCAAAATGATTTGATCAAACAGGCGATTGACTATTAGGGAAATTTCTGAGGATCTGAACATCTCTTATGGTTCCGTTCAAAACATTTAACAACAGATTTGAACAGAGGCGAGTGTGTGCGACCTAAGAAATAGGCTAATGGTTTCATCCTCCATCATGACAACGCTCGCTTCTGGTATGGCAATTTCTGTCAAATAAAAACATTATGGTATGTCTTCATTCTCCTTATTCACCGGATTTGGCACTGTGCAACTTCTGGCTCTTCCCCAAAGTCAAAATGACCATGAAAGGTAAACATTTGGACTCAATTCAGGACATTGAGGCAGCCACAACAGCGCAACTAAAGGCACTCACAAAAGAGGACTTTTTAGAACTGCTTCAGAAAGTGGCAAGAATGATGGGATAAGTGTGTTTGAAGCAAGAGGCTGTATTTTGAGGGGGATTAATGGCAGGGTTGCCATATTTCCTCTTTGAAAAAAAGAGGATGCTTGGCTCTGCCCTGTTCCACCCCCAGTCCCGCCCTGTTCTGCCTCCGGCTCCCCCCCGAAGCCCCGCACCTACACAAACCTCCCTGAGCTCGAAGGCCACATTTGGAAGCCTTCGCGCATGCATGGACGTTGACACAATGACGCCACACATATGCGCGCATGCGTATGGTGTCATGATGGTGATGGCTGCACATGCGCAAAGACTTCCAGAAGTGGCCTCCGAGCTCAGGATTTCCAAAACCCGGACAAACTGCTGGGTTTTGGAAATCCTTCTGGGCGCCCGGACAGTCCTCTAAAAAGAGGACATGTGTGGGTTTTCTCAGACTTATGGTAAGCCTAATTAATGGTATTGTAATAATTTTTTAATTTAAACATTCACCGTTTTTTTTTGTCACACCTCATATATATATATATATATATATAATTTTTTAATTTTTTTTTTAAATTTAAGCCTATAACTATTCTCTCTTTAGAAAGATAAATAGGTAGATTTACTTTATTAAGGTTTTCCTTTTTTGAGTGTTAAAATGTTTTCAGGCTATTCTTGCCATTCACATTCACTACAGGACATATCTAATGAAACAGCAATTTCCATCACAGTATTTTAGGAAGAAATCCAGAGAACAGATGAGAAAGGTGACGACAGGGAGAGAGGACATGTTGGAACAGTCTTTGAGTTAGAGGCAGCAGACCATGTCTTACCTTTATTAGGGCAAATGTTATTTGTAAAAGAGGAAATCCTTGGACATAGCATAATATCACTTGGTAGAGAAGAGTTAGTTAGAGGGCTCTGAATCTCATCTTTTGATCTCAGGCAGTATTTTTCTCTGTTATGTCACAGAGGTCACCTGGCTCATGTGTGACAAACTGCCTGCATAAGTCACACTGCCAGTGGCAGAGATTTGTAACCACGTCCCTGGTCCATTGCTTTTGAATTATTTCACAGGCCCTCTGCTTTACACTCCATCGGAAGATGAACAGGGGAAGGGAGTAAAATCAAGGGCAGGGTCTCATCCTGAAGGACAAGGGGAAACAGGTGGAAGGTTAATGGCCCTGGAGCGTATCCACAAGCCTCTCAGGCTTGATATATGGGCCTCGGGCCTAAAACGGGCATTGGCTTTCAAAGATATATTATTTCATTTGAGGAGAGACATTCTGGAGTTCCTGCATTTGTCTGCTGATAGATGATCCTCTGTCCACAATTGGTTATGGCGTGTGAGTTTTCCTTGGGCCTGCTCCCGTACATAAAAATTTTGCTGAGCTCTCCAACCTTTCACATGCCTTTAAGAATGGGACGTGTGCAGGCCCTTTGGCAGGCGGCTGAAATTGTGCTGCAGTTATTTTTGTAGTTCTTTTTGAACGGAGAGGCAAGTGGGGAGATGAAAGAGACTTCTGTTCATTCATACATAACTTGATAAGGGTGGCCTTTGAAAACAACACATACAAAAAAGATGTCAGGAATCAATTAAATATGAATTTGTCAGTCGTGTAACAGAGGCCACAATTCCCTGGAAGCAATATTTTGCATAATGAAATTTGCTTCCAGCAACAGAGCTATAAAATGCCTCACATATTTTAATAGTATTTAATATTTTTTTTCTTGTAACCCAAATTCTTCCTGATATTTTTTAAAAGTAAGTACCATTTATAGATAAAATTTCATATATTCATACTATTCATATCTAGCTGGTAGGGATGTTTGATTCATCTTCATTTTAAATAAAGTTTTTGTGATTTCATGTATTGTTTTCAGGTTTTTCACTCATGTGTGATCTTTGCATGCATTGTATGCCTACAAGATTGGTTTTTCTTGCACAAATCAATCGTGCATGTTAATTCACAGATATATGCATGCACAAGTGGTCTGTGTGCACTTAAAATTTTTAGACCGCTATATAAACTAATGCATACTGACAAATTCACAGCCCTGTCAGCTGACTTGTTGTATATAGTAATCACTTTAGAAGCCAATTTTGCATTTTAAACATGCATAAAATGGCATTTAAAGGTCCTTTCACCATGCTGCGGTAGAAAGCAACCTTAGCATGCCCTTACGCGAGTCTTTGTCACACGCTAAAGTACTTTTTAAATTTTGCCATGATTATTAATACTATTACCACTTATCATTCTATAGTGCTGCTAGACATACGCAGCACTGTACATTAAAACATTCAAGAGACAGTCCCTGCTCAGTAGAGCTTACAATCTAATCAAACAGACAAACAGGACAAGTAGGAGGTTATTTAATTTATTTATTTAGGCATTTATATGCTGCTTATCAAGCGGTTTACAATCTTGTACTCAAGCATTTTCCTGATCTATCCTGCTGGGCTCAACAATCTGTCTAATGTACCTGGGGCAATGAAGGATTGAGTGACTTGCCCAGGGTCACAAGGAGCAGCGCAGGATTTGAACCCACAACCTCAGGTGCTGAGGCCGTAGCTCTAATCACTGGGCCACTAGGGAGTTTCTCAGGCATGAGTGCTTTACAAATGGGGGTTAGGAGTTAAAAGCAACCTCAAAAAAGTAGCCTTTTGGCCTGGATATAAATACATGAGTACACAACCATTAAAAAAAATTACTATCCCCCTGTTTTACTAAGGTGCGTTAATCGATTAGTGCGAGTTAAACGCTAACGTGTCCATAGACTAACATGCACACGTTAGCATTTAGCATGCGCTAAATCGATTAGCACGCACTAATTGGTTAGCGCACCTTAGTAAAACAGGGCCATGTTAGCACTTATCAACACCTATTTTGTAGACCGGAAGGGCTCATGTATTAATCCTGTGATAATCAGTTAGTGCATGGTAATGCAGACATGCTAATTGATTAGTGCAGAAATGCATATTCTGCCCCCACACATGCCTCCTCTGCAGAATTTTTTTTTTTTTTTTAGCAAGCTGTTTGCATGTGTAGATTGCAAAATTACTGCAGAACACCTCAGTGTATCCTGCTATAAACTCTTTTAATCTGTGGTAAGGACACAGTAGTGCTTACCAGAGCCTGGTAAAAGGTGCCCTTAGTCATTTGCATACACATCTAAATCCTGCTTTTTAAAAGCTGGAATATACACATTTACAATGGGGCATTTATATGTTTTGCGGACTTACCAGCTTTTGTATTGCTAAAATCCAGACACGTGGCCTCGCCTCCAGCCCCGCCCCATTCTGCCGAAGTCATGCCCCAATCCTCTTCTCCTCAAGCTCAGAGCTGCATCTGGAGGACCTTTTTTTTTTTCTTCTTTTCTTGTTCTTCTCTTCTGGTCTGTGGTTTCAGGGGAATGAGGTTTCTTTCCTTGGCAGTGGGCTATCTGAGTCCAAGTCTACTGCACATCCAAGGCTAGACAAATGATGGGTTGCATCCGCAGAAGCTTTGTTGGCCGGAAGCCCGAAGTCATCATGCCGTTGTACAGATCCATGGTGAGACCTCACCTGGAATATTGTGTTCAATTCTGGAGGCCACATTACCAAAAAGATGTGCTGAGAGTCGAGTCGGTTCAAAGAATGGCCACCAGGATGGTCTCGGGGCTTAGGGATCTCCCGTATGAGGAAAGGCTGAATAAATTGCAGCTGTACTCACTCGAGGAACGTAGAGAGAGAGGAGACATGATTGAGACGTTTAAATATATCACAGGCCGTATTGAGGTAGAAGATGATGTCTTCTTTCTTAAAGAACCATCGGCCACAAGAGGGCATCCGCTAAAAATCAGAGGAGGGAAATTTCATGGTGACACCAGGAAGTATTTCTTCACCGAAAGGGTGGTTGATCATTGGAACGAACTTCCACTGCAGGTGATTCAGGCAACCAGCGTGCCAGATTTTAAAAGTAAATGGGATACACATGTGGGATCTCTAGAGGGGTAAAGTCGAGGGGGTGGGTCATTAGAGTGGGCAGACTTGATGGGCTGTGGCCCTTTTCTGCCATCATTTTTCTATGTTTCTATGTAGATTCTGCTTTGAATCTGATTCTGGAGGGGGGAGGAGAGGGGGAAGGGTTGGGGTGTTGGATCTGTATCGTTTCTATCCTGGTTACAGTTGGTTGTATTCCATGGTTAATTGTATTTGTAGGCTGGATTTTATATATATATTTTTTAAATAAAAATTGATTATACGTGGAGGACCTCTGAGCGTGCATGGGTATGGCATGTGTGACATCATCATATCACACCTGTGCATGCTCGAAGACCCTCCAGACATGGCCCTGAACTTGAAAACCTGGATGAACTGCTGCATTTTAAAAATCCGTCCAGACACCCAGACAGTCCTTTAAAAAAAGAGGACATGTCCAGGTAAATCCAGACAGCTGGTAACCCTAATGTTTTGGGCAGGATTAAGGAAGGGGAATGTGCAAGTATGTCTACTGAGCAATGGTCAGAACACACTTGGAATACTGTGTCCAACACTGGTCTCCCTACCTAAAGAAGGATTTAACCCTGCTGGAGAGGGTGCAGAGACGAGCCACGAAACTAATAAAAGATGTGGAGAATTTGAGCTACAAAGAACGCCTCGAAAAATTGGGATTGTTCACCCTCCAGAAGAGAAGGCTGCGAGGGGATATGATAGAGACTTTTAAAATGCTGAAAGGTTTCGACAAAATAGAGCAAGAAACTTCGTTATTCACATTGTCAAAATTGACTCGAACAAGAGGAAATGGACTAAAACTGAGGGGCGGCAGACTCAGGACTAATGTCAGGAAGTTCTGCTTCACACAGCGAGTGGTGGATGCTTGGAATGCTCTCCCGGAGGAGGTTGTGACAGAGACCACCATTCTGGGATTCAAGGGCAAGTTGGATGCACGTCTTCTTGCAAATCACATTGAGGGATACGGGTGAACAAGGTGTCCATTAGGGAACACCTAGCTTGGCCTCCGCGTGTGCAGGTCGCCGGACAAGATGGACCTAGGGTCTGATCCAGTGAAGGCATTTCTTATGTTCTTATGTTATGTTCTTATGTATAACTAGGATGGATTCAAATCTACTAATCCACCTTACAGGAATACTATAATGATCCTCAGATTCACCACGTTCAAACTCTTCCCTGGATCAATCTGTTTTGATTATAATCATATATATATATTTTCTTTTAAAATATACCATTATGCAGTTAAATGCTTCAACATGTTAAATACATTATTAAATATGTTATATAGTTTAAGATGAACTTATCTTAAATTGTGGTCAGCGTAGGGACTTCTTGTGCCGACATGTTTCGCGTCAAAAACGCTTTATCAAAGCTGGGTCCTTAATTTAGCCACGCCATCCGATATGACCACTAATCTTTTCTGAGCATTTTGAAGCATTTAACTGCATGAGAATAATGTATAATTTAAAAGAAAAAATATAAATATGATTATAATCAAAACAGATTGATCCAGGGAAGAGTTTGCACATCAAGCTTAACGTAGTGATCAAGTTTGAACGTGGAGTGGTGCATCTGAGGATCATTATAGTATTCCTGTAAGGTGGATTAGTAGATTTGAATCCATCCTAGTTATACATATTGCAATTGGATGCTATAGTAACATTGAGTGCCTTTTATTGATTGCAAGTATGTCTATTGACATCAATTTTAGGATTTTTACCTGCTCCCAGGGACATCTAGTCAAAAGTTGCTCATTTTGTGCAGTGCTCCACTGGAGGAATTAGGGGTTGTTACCTCCCTAATCTCCCAGTGATTTTGTCTTCCCCGAAAGCGATACTGGCAAGGGATATGGAGCTCTGTACAGCATCAGAAACAATACAAGTATCTGTTCCTAAAATGGCTGACATATTTGTGTATGTTCCTGCACATTAAAAATGTATGTTCTGAAATACCAACATGAATGTGTAGATGCCAACACATAATTGAATCATCAAAGAAAAGCCAGAAGGATACCTGCATGCTAAAAAAGTCAAACACAAAAGCTGCATATTTCTGCATTTGGGCTGTGCTTTCACTAAGACTGAATGATTTTAGCAACATGTATATGTGCAATTTTTTAGGACCCTGATTACAAGTGTTGGGTATGCATTATCATGTAAATGTACCTTCTGAAGACAGGTATTTGACTCTTGAAAAAGGCACTTTCTTGTCGTATTGGGTCCAGATGAATAAAGACATGTGCCAGTACATAGCCTTGGCGCCATGGCATGTTGCCATGTTGGCCCTGTTGATGCATGTATTCTGGAGCACGCTCTGCATGGGCAGCTCCTGAACTAACAAACTAGCGGATCTTGACACAGCTTGGCCTAATTGTTATTTCTAAAATCTGCCTCTTAATATACACATTTAGTAATAAGGCTACAATATTGATAATCTAAAACTTTTATAACCACATTTCTTTATAAAGAAATTTTTCTAATGCCTGAGCTATAAATCATAACAGATTTTGTATAGATTCAAAGTCGATTTGGTCTGACAATGTATGACAGGGTGACGTTCCTGTCACGAGCCAGCAGAGGGAGCCTGAGCATTGGTGTGTGGAGCTAATTTGCATAACAATCTAGCAAAGGCTGCTGAGAGCTGTCTATTCACCCTGAGTGAATAGGGTGCTGAAAAGGAGAGCTCCAGCACAGTAAGCTGGGAAGAATAGAAGTTCCTTTGGGAGCCAGGCAACCCTCAAGAAGAGGAATTCTGCCTTCAACTTAACTCTTGGTAAGCTTGATAGACTGGCCTGCCTGGTAGAGTTTGGAGTCCAAGGGGGGCTCAGCTCAATGACCGGCAAAGGGCCTGGAGGTATGAATAACCAGGGGTGTGAGCGACTGGGAGAGTCCTCACAGAGAATAGCTGAGGAACTGGAAGGAGTCTTCAGGAAGAGCCCTCAGAGAGAGACTGGCTGCGAAAGAGTCCTCGGTGCATGTGTCTGGAAAAAGACAACTGAGGGAGTGGGAGAATGCTCAGTGTGTACATGCAGGAAAAGATGCCTGAGTGACTGGAAGGGTCTGGAAGAAGGAGTAGCTGGAGGGCACGGTAGAGCTTGTAGTCCAGGGAGGGGCTCAGTCTTGATGACCGATGGAAGGACCAGTGAAGAGTGTCCAGGACCCATGGGGATCCAAGAGGCTGGGGAGTAAGGGACCAGCAGTGGCCCCACAAACATCCGGAAGAACTGGAGGAGTCGAGGTCCATGCCAGAGGGGATCTGGTGAGTGACAGGCAGAGGGACTGGCAGGATCAGTGGTGACCGGTGAAGAGACCAGTAGATAGTACCAGGAGCTGCCCAAGACCCAGAGGGCCAATGAGGGTCAGGGAGGACCCGGAGAAGAGTAAATGCTGATCTCATGTCAGTCATGTAACGAAGCCGAGTACAAAATTGTACCTTCAGCAAAGGTAGGTGCTGGAAATATAGGCCAGGGTTTTTTGTGAATTGCACCTCTGCAGGCGTTTTAAGCTGCCTAATGCCACGCCCACTGTGTTACCAACAGGTCTGCCTGGGTTTTTTTCCAATGGCACAGATATTTTGCATGTGTTACACAGGGAAGGGCCTAAGGTCTGACGTCTGAGCAAATCAGGGATACAATGGGAGGAACCTAAGGTCCTGATTGACTCAGACGCCTAAGACCCCTCCTAAGATGCATCACATGGTACACCGGGGAGGAGAAGGCTAGTCATTTTTCTCGGGCGGGCTTGAAACTGGAGGGACGTGCTCCCTCCAGCTCCCAACGTCTAACAAAGGTAGGGGGGGTTCAGGGGAGCATCCGGTGGCAGGAGGGAGTGGGCAACCCTCCTGCCATTTTTTTTTCCAGGAGGAAGTGGAGAGGGGATGGTTAGGGGGGGTTGGTGGTAAGGGGGTCCAAGACCAGGTGGGGGCATGGCGCGGGGGTATTTGGACAGGCAGGAGGGAGTAGACATCCCTCCTGCCATTTTCACTGCCACGGGGGGTCACGGTGCTGGTTCATGGGGAGGTAATTGGGGAAATCCATCAGCGCAGGGGGGCTTTTTTCTTTTTAATGGGGCAGATTGTGCATGTGTAACACAAGCAAAACATCTGTGCCATTAAAAAAAAAAGTCCTAACAGAAGTGACAGGAGGCTGCTTCCCTTTTCACTGCTGTTAGGGCTCTGCGCATGTGTCAATCGCTCACTGCGCGATTGATCTGTCGGGTTTGCATGCAAATGATTTGCATCTCCGATCGCTGTTCCACAGTCGGCCAGAGAATCGGCCAACAGCGATCCAGTCATTATTACCGACTGACTGTACTGCATCTATAATAGGCAATTAGCACCTCATAAATAGCTTAAGTTCAAATTAATTGGATGGTAGGAGCCTAACTCAGTAGGTGCCTACTACTTTCAGGTAGGTGCCTAGTCCAAGGTGCCTACGAGAAAGTAGGTGTAGCTAGGGGTCGGATTGAAGGCATTTTTGATCCTAGGGAACTGAGTTCAATTCCCACTGCAACTCCTTGTGACCTTGGTATAAAAACAGAGTGTGAGCCAAATAGGGACAGAGAAAGTACTGGCATATAATGTGTACAGCACTGTGTACGTCTAGTAGTGTTACAGAAATGATTAGTAAAGTAGTAGTAGTAGTATGTTTGGCATGTAGGAGCCTGTTTTGGATTTAGGCACCGGTATAAAGGCCAAGAAAACCCTGGCATAAATAAGGTGTCTTAAGTCCATTTTAGGCACTGCTAGCTGCGATTCTCTCCAGTCATGGTACATGAGCTTGTCACGCCACTGGGGCTTGCGCGCATCTGAGAAGCCGAAAGCTATGCCCGTTGGCAGGGCAGAATTAATTCTTCTTTGGGTCCTAGGCACCCAAGTACACTGGGCCCCCCTGGACCTGCCCCATCCTCACCCCTGTCCCCTCACGCCTTGCCCCCGCCTTGCCTCTGCCTCACCCCATGCCACTCCTGCTGCGAGAGTGTACCTCCAGGCCCGATTCCAGAACTCCAAGGAGCACCTTCTCCTCCTTTCTTCATTATTTTGTGCAGCCAAACTCACAGCCTTCAAAAGACTGCGGGAAGCGATTCCTACCCTCTGCTGACCCGGAAGCCTTCCCTCTGATGCAAAATCACACTGCCTTTTGAAGACTGTGAGTTTGGCTGCACTGAATAATGAAGAAGGTGCTACTTGGACTCTGGAGCCGGGCACAGAGGCTGGTACATTGACATCATCAGAGCAGTAAATGTTCAGAGCCCCCCTGAACTCTTCAGGCCCGAGGCACGTGCCTACTTGGCCTACCTTTTAATCCTGCCCTGGCCGTCGGTGGTTTTGCTGCCAGGCAGACAGGTTTCAGTGGAGATGTCAGCCTCAAGAGGTGCCACCCATCCGTGCAGCAGTACTTGGGCACTTTTGGAGGCAGAAAATCACGTTTGATGCGACAATGGCGACAACATCAAATGTATACTGTGCAGAAGAAAGGCCCGGCAATCTGCTTCTGTATTCTGCCACAAAAACTTGTTCATCAAATCGTTAGGACTCGAACATGAGTCGAAGGCACCTAAACTAACAATGTGCAATTCTGTAAATGACGCCTGACTTAACATTGACATGCGTTAAATGCTGTATTTTAGGCACAAGGCATCAAATGGGTTAAGAAAGAGCAGGGACTGCATCTATATATACTGCAGAGGCAATTACTACACATTAACAGAGCTTGTCAGATAGTACTGTATTATTAACACTGAATAGCTGTAACTAATTGCATTAAACTAAACTAAACCTTAAGTTTGTATACCGCATCATCTCCATAAAGATAGAGCTCGGCACGGTTCACAGGTAATTCAATAAATGAGGGAAGGACATAACAAGAAATTAGAGGTTATGAAGAGGATAGCTAGCTTTACATTTTGGAGAAAAGCCAGGTTTTCAGATGATTCCGGAATAATTGGAATGAGCCTAGGTTCCGCAGCGGGGCTCAGTGAATTTGAAGCTCAGTGAATTTGAAGAAAAGGGATTTCCCTAATTTACCTGCCTACATGACTGATGCCTTTTAACGAGAGGAAAGATAGTTTGAGTATGTGGGCGGTTCTGGTAGTGTCAGGTCTCAAAGAATTCCAGGATAGTGGGATTAGGGGGAGGAAGAATGCCATGTAGGATCTTGAAAATTAGGCAGGTAAATTTAAAGTGAATCCTAGAAATCACCGGAAGCCAGTGAAATTTTGACAGAAGTGGGGAAACATGATCGAATTTGCTTTTTGCAAAGATCAACCTAGCCACAGTGTTCTGGATCCACTGAAGTCTTTGAAGATTTTTCTTGGTTAGACTTAGATAGATGGAATTACAATAGTCCAGTCTGGAAAGAATGATTGATTGTACAAGGACAGCAAAATGTTGTTGGCGGAAGCAGGAACTCACTTTCCTCAACATGTAACATTTCCATTGCATTACATAAGAGTTGCATACTGGGACAGACTAAAGGTCCATCAAGCCCAGTATCCTGTTGTCAACAGTGGCCAATCCAGGTCACAAGTATCTGGCTAGATCCCAAAGAATAAAACAGATTGTATCCTAGGATTAAGCAATGGATTTCCCCAATTCTGTTTTAATAAGGGCTTATGGACTTTTCGTTTAGGAAGTAATCCAACCCTTTTTAAAACTTTGCTAAGCTAACTTCTTTTACAACAATCTCTGGCAACGAAAATGTCATGGGGACCTAATTTGTCCCTGTCCCCATTCCCATGTCATTCTTTAAGGAGAGATGGAAGAATCAGAGTATGACTGGGCACAGTCACTGACTCTCAAGCCTTGCATCGCTGACCCTCAAGCCTTGCATTGAAAAATCCTGATGTGGAAGGACTGTGGTTGAGATAAACACTAAAGAATGACACTAAACTAAACTAAAGCTTAACTTTGTCATCATCCTGAGAAAGCTCGACTCGGTTTATAGCAATTAAATAAATGATAAACAGAAGATAATAGCAAAATTTCAAAAGAATTAATTTTCAAAATGTTCGGCAAATAGAGTAGTTTTTAAAGATTTACGGAAAAATTGAAACGAACTGGAACTCGTTAAAAAAAAAAAAAGGGGGAGATCATTCCAGAGTGAGAGAGTTTAAAGACCAAAGAATGACTGAAGATCTTGACTCCTTTAATCCCTTTTGTAGAAGGAAGGGAGAGTTTAAATTGGTGGATACCTCTTGCAAAGGAGAATCGGTAAACATTCCAAAATATAGGAATAAGAGGATTAAAGATACCATGTAGAATTTAAAAAAAAATACAAGCGCATTTAAATTGAATGCTAAAATAAACCGGGAGTCAATGAAGACTCTGAAGCAAAGGGGTCACATGGCCAAATTTACGTTTTCCAAAGATCAGCTTCGCAGAAGTATTCTGACACAGGATGGTTTCCCGTGTTGATCCGCAGGCACGGGGATAAATTCTGCCCCTGTGTCATTGAGTGAAGAAACATTTTCTCCAGTTTGCTTTAGATCTTCTACTTAGACCTTAACGCCAGCATTGAGCTAGCATTAGTTCTAGAAGCGTAGCACGGTATAGCACGCGGTAATAAAAACGCTAATGCACCTTAGTAAAAGGAGCCCTTAGTAGCTTCATTGCATGTCCCCTAGTCCTAGTATTTTTCGAAAGAGTAAACAAGTGATTCACAAGAGTAAACAAGCAATTCACATCTACTCGTTCCACTCCACTCAGTATTTTATAGACCTCTATCATATCTCCCCTGAGCCATCTCTTCTCCAGGCTAAAGAGCCCTTGCACTGGAACTATGACAATTTTAACCTGTAAACTGTATATTATGTGTATTGGTTTTAGATCCCTAGTTTGTGTCGAGTTAGGACAAAAACCTGTTTTGCAAACCCTTACAATGTAACTACGGCAAATAGCAACCTGTAAACTGTATTTGCACGGTCATTGTGTTCCAAGCAGGGGTGTCCAACCTTTTGGCTTCCCCGGGCCGCACTGGCCGAAAAAAATGTTTCTGGGGCCACGCAAACGCTGCAGCAAGACAGAGGAGGGAGCCGGCAAGACGGTAAACACCCAGGGGCAGCAGAGGAAAACACTGCATCGCCCTCGACCGGGGGCCGCACAAAATACTTCACGGGGCCGCATGGGGCCCTCGGGCCACAGGTTGGACACCCCTGAAATTCGGTGTAGGATGGGCTGGGTTGGGCATCAATGCGAACTCCACTAATATGGAACAGGAGGATGTCACTGGCCAGACTTTACGGTAGATCTCCTGCAAAAAACGGGATGATTGGATAGGCTGGAGTGAGCGTTTGGAACCTAGGACAATACCAGACTTTTCAGTCTATGGCCCGGAAATGTCAGAGAAGGGACAAGTTAATGTAATCACATATTTTTTAATATGTATAATTTATGGGCAGACTGGATGGACCGTTCAGGTCTTTATCTGCCACCATTTACTATGTTACTATGTATGTTAGCTTCTTACCTGTTCTGAGCTCTTTGGGGAGGATGGGATAAATAAATAAATAGCCGCTTTAGCCTTTTGCATCGGAAAGTCGTTCCATTCCTTTTGTCATTTTTGTTGCCCTTCTCTTTACCTTTTCTAATTCCACCCTCTTTTTTGAGATACGGCAACAAGAATTGCACACGGGATTCGTTTTCCACTGAGAATATCGACTATTTAACACTACTGCTACTATTTATTATTTCCTTTTCCTTTTTTTTTTTATTATTCATTTTTGAATAATGTAATTTTCCTCCCTTCCATTTCTTTATTCCCTACCATCACTTTCCAGTATGTCTAGTTAAAGTCTAAATGTTCACAATCCCCTTTTTTTTGTATTAGTTTTATCTTTTATCTTATTTTAACTTGTAAACCGGCTAGATACTTGCTGATAGTCGGTATAGTAAAATTTAATAAACTTGAAACTTGAAACTATAGCGCTGAAAGGCGTATGCCGCGCTGTACATTTTAACATACAGTAGACAGTCCCTGCTCAGAAGAGCTTACAATCTAATTTAGACAGGACATTTCAGGGTTGGGGTGGTTATAGTAGGCCCAGGAATCTGACAGCAGTGAGGGGGAGTTAAGAGTTGAAAAAAGTGGGCCTTTAGCTTGGATTTGAACACTGCCAGGGACGGAGCACGACGTATTGATTCAGGCGCTCTGTTTTCTATCTTTAAACCAATTCTTAATCCATAATAGTACATTAACCTCCTAGGAGGTACCTTGAACACTTAACATAGAGCTTTTGCAGTTCTCGCATGTAAATGTTAGCAAGTAACGTGATCACTACATAATCTTTCTACTCTTTAGTAAACAGAGGCCAGGGGTTCTCTTTCTATCAACTACTATTCCAGTGTCTCGCAAACTTTTTTTCAGTGTCGCCGGCTCGAGGCACCTGGACGTGGGCTGGCGTCGGCGTGTTGACGACACGCACCTGCGTGACGTCAGCGAGCCGACATCGGCACGCGCGCAAAGGACCTGCGCTGGAGAGAAGGGCCGGCAGAGAGAAGAGGTGCGGGCTTTGGGAGATCGCTTGCAGGACGTGCCTCTCTTCGCGAGAGGCACGTCCTGTAGACAGTCAGCTGCCGCCGGCATCTCTCCTCTTCCCCAGCGTTCCGCGGCACACCTGAAATCTGAGGAGGTCACACTGGTGCGACACAGCACCCAGTTTGCGATACACTGTTCTGTGTAATAGGAAGTTTTTCAACTACACTTAAAATTAAACCTCTATGACTTGTTACTATGAAAAACAGTAGTTTGGTCTTCATTTAAAAAAAAAAACGTATTCTGTTTCTCTTTAGGTCAGCAATATGAATCTATTTCTTGCTCTTTAGACTTTGGGATTTTTGAGCTATCTGGCTTTTGCATTCTATTTATGGGATTGGAGGAAACACGTCGGTCAAATAAACCATTGTTACAAAATTTTAGGGAAAGAAAGTATCCCACACTTGTGATACTCATCCCTGTGTCTTCATTCACAGAGAATGATGTACATCCGCAAAGCGACTCAGTTTTTCAAATGCAGAGCTGAGGGTAGACTGCAAGACCTAGGATGGGAGAAACATATGCAATACCTACTGAGGCAGTAGGAAGGAAGTGCGGGCACTTGATAAAAGGAAAGATTTAGGATCTGAAATTCTAGAGGGCTTGCAGCAGAGAAGTGCAAGCAGTCAGGAGGATCTGCTTTTCCACTTGTTGCTTTAATAAGGGATAAAAGGCTGTTATGAAGAGCAAGGCATCAGCTGGGAGCAGAGAGCGCGTCTCACTAGCGACATAAGCATTCTTTCACACATCCTGAGGAATCCTAGGACGCTCTGGTTTTATTGTAGTCAGCGGTGATACGCAACTGAAATGCGTTATTTGCTTTTTTTTTAATGCTATTCAACAGCACACAAACGATTACTTTTTTTTCTCTGCTTTAAATTGCAAAATGTTATTTCTTAGGGAATTGAGTGAGAAGCGATCTCACCTTAAAAAAAGACTGCTAAAAGTCCAGTAGCCAAAGGATGATTGGCTGAAATATCAGATCGTGCAGAATTTTATAAGGATATAAACATATTATGAAGTAGCTATGGAGCGGGACATTTGTGGATACCTTCTTGCAAGATACAGTTTGCTTCAAACGAGCCCCGCCATTTCTCACTAATCAAATAAATTCTTTATTGCTCTCCAAGAGATTAGTAAATCAATCAGAACCATCAATGAAAATAGAATTTCACTGTGGGTTGTCACGCGTTCAGGTGCTAACAAATGTCCCCTTCTTTATGGAAATATAAATACCGCATATGGGCTGACTGTCTGAGTTGCATTGTTTAAACCTGCCCCAGAAAGAAAGATGCACTTTGCCATTCAGTGCCCTTAATTTTAATAATAAATTTAACTCCTTGCCTTACTTGGTATTCTGATGCGTAATTATCCCTATAAAAACACTCATTAGTTTTCTGTTCCACTGACTTAATTATACCCCTTAATTAAATCTTGACGAAGCGGGGGTCATAGCAGTGTCAGTGGGATTTGTCACTGTTCTTCAGCAGGTGTCTGTCCACATCTATTTTCGGTTTCATCTTCTCTGCAATCTGTTTGAGAGCTCAGTGTCTTGGAAAAGGGGGGATCAACAATGTTCTCCTTTTACTTTGTTTTTTTTCTGTGGGGTAGGTTTGGGGGTGGTGGTGGCGGCATGCTGGAGAGAGCTGTTTGCTCACAGTAGAAAACAAATACATGTGGTTAACGCAGGTGTGTTAAGAATATCAGCCTTTATTCAGGATAATATCTGCTTCCAGGGCTCGGAGGTTTTGGAGAGCAGGACAGATCAGCGGTATCAAAACGCAATCTGACACCTAAAGCAATAATGCTTTAAATGGCTTCCTGGTGTCTCGGCTCTAATAATAGCCGGGGTATTCTATTCAAGGAATTTCTTTTGTGAGAAGGAAAACACAGGCAGCCTGCACAGTAACACATGCGCATGCAGCAATGTCGTTGAGTCGTGTTTCTAAAGCAGTGTTATTGCAAACTGTGTGCCTCCTGAAATTTCAGGTTTGCCGCAAGACGCTGGGGCAGAGGAGAGGCACCGGCTGACTACCTACAGGACCTGTCTCTCGCGGCGAGAGATATATCCTGTAGGCAATCGGCCGGAGCCTCTCTTTTTTGCGCGTCTTCCCTGCTGGCTCCCCCTGCTGGCGGCCCAGGGTTCACCTGGAGGGCCTTTGCATATGTGCGGACGTTGTCGCGATCGTGACATCCAGGCGTCGACGTCCGTGCACTTCTGGATGCCTTGAGCCGCGGCCACCGCATTTAGTATGCTGCGGCTCGACAAAGTTTGCAGGACACTGTTCTAAAGAATTCCACACTATAGAAACTAGAGCCTATAGGCTATGGGGCTCATAATCGAAAGAGAAAAACGTCCAAAAACTGGCCTAAATCGGCACTTGGATGAACATTTCTCAAAAACGTCCAAGCGCCGAAAATAAATCCGGGTTTTGGACGTATTTCTAAACGACCTAGGCCTTCATAGTGCCGCTCAATATCCAAAGCTAAACGGGGCGTTTCGGGAGGCGTGTCGGGGGCGGGAGTTAGGCGGGACGTGGGCTGGCTTAGACTTAGTCGTACAGCATGTATAACCGAAAGTTATATAGGCTGGGATTGACAGAACTTGGACATTGTGACTTAGACCATTTAAAACATGGTCTAAGTCACAAAAACCCACATAAACTCACCAGATAAGCACTGAAAACACATAACACAGACCCCCACACACTATTCCAGTGATCACCAACCCCCCCCCATAAAAATTTTATTCACAACTTTAAATTTCAGCCTCCAGACCATCATCACCTGGCCGCCTGGCATAGGAAAGCCTAGTCGTCCAGCCCTGAGGCAGCTTAAGTCGTCTTGGGGGTGGGTTAGGGACCCATAGAGAGGAGGACCCATGCCCATAATCCTCTGTAATCACTGCATTGATACATAAACATGTGCACTGCCTTATACACCCCCAAAACCCTTTTTGACTGGCATATAAGTGGCTCCTGCAGCCAAAAGGGCTATTGGGGTGATAGATAAGTGGGTCTACAGAATTCTGGAGGTGGTTTGGTGGGCTCATCATGACCTATAAGCGAGCTGTAGGGAGGAGAAGACATGGCACCCTTTTTGTGAAGTTCACAGCAGTGCCCTGTAAGGTACCCCACTATTTAGGTGGCATATCTGGGTGTGCAGTCCATCACTTTGCAGACCCCCTCCCACGTCCAACAGGGCTTGTTCTAGGCGTTTTGGACTTGGACGGAAATGTGGCATAAAGTTGGACGATTTAGCGGCTTGGACGATCAGATCGGCAGGACGTAGAATTAGACGATTTTCGAAAGTAAAAAAAAGTTGGACGTATCTTTCGAAAATGTGTCTTAGGCTCTTTTTAACTTTGGACGACTTGCGAGATGGACGCAAACGGACTTAGACGTCCCTTTCGATTATGCCCCTCCAAGTGCCTTCCATCTATCAAACATTTCCAACACAGGCATCAGGAAGTGCAGTTAGATTAGCACTAGATTAAGGCTGCCCTGTCCTTCTCTATTGAATTAATATGGGGTTTTATTTATATATATATTTTTTGTTTATGATCTTAGCCAGTTACTTAAGGGAGATATGATTCCCATGTTTCTAGATATAATAGGCACCTAATGTTCATCTGAATAATTGATTAGTCAAGTCAGGCTTCCATAATTAGTTGTTGGCTCTCTGGTCTAAGCCCTCAAAACACTTGCTGTCAGTCTACAAACATTTTTAATTTATTAGTAATATATATGTTATCAACAGAGCTCCAGTGGTTACTTGAAAAGCCCTGATAATGTATTCTATTGGGATACTGAAAGATTTATACTGTGCGAACATTGAACTGCCCACATTCTCACTATTGCTCACACACTGCTGTCTCCAAGGGTCTCACCACATGTGCCCCAACTCTTCAGTTACATGTCCCAGTGGCTTTTTTAAAATTATTTTTATAGATAACATATCTGGTCTTCCAGGCAACCAGATTTTACAAAGAACAATTAAATAAGAGAAATAAATACCGCCTCCCCCCCCTTTTATGAAGCCACACTAAGCTTTTTTTATCGCCAGTCATGGCAGTATTAGCTTTGACGCTCATAGGAATTCTATGAGCGTCGGAGCTTTTACCGCTATGGCCTGCCATAAAAAAGCTTCTTAAAAGGGGGGGGGGGGTATATGATGAATATATATATAGGCCTGGATTCTCTATATGGTGCTGATATCAGCGGCCATGTAAAAAGTGGCCGCCGTTCACGTGTCAATCACACAACAGCACTGTATACAGAATCGTGCCTCTAGGAAAGATAGGCATCAGAAATGTAGGCCAGTGTTTTCCAGGCCTGCATTTCCGGCGCCTATCTTTGTGAATTGAACCTATGTAGGCGTTCTGGCGTTAGCCATGCCCACAATGGTGGGCAGTCCAAAGCGCCTACAGAGGTGCAATTTTGGTGCAGATTTTTTAGGCACTGGTAGGCGCTTTAACTTTCATGTTTTTCACCATTTTAAACATTCTTTCTTAATTAACTTAGGCACCTAAGTTTAAGCGCCATTTATAGAATTTTCCCCATATTGTATATATTGTGTGTGTGTATATCCAGTATATACACACATACATGAGGGGTGATTGACCTCCATGACTTTTGTTTAAATGAAGATACTGTAATGATTTTTTTTAAATGAACATCATGCCTGAATCTTGTGCTTTTATTACTGTATATACTTTTCTACAAGTCATCACCATTCACCACACATTTCTGCCAGCAATGGAAAAGTTTTTAATGGATGAAAGAACACAAACTAAAACTGAACCCAGACAAAACAAAATTTATATTTTTCGGAGAAAAAACCAAAACCCCAACCATAATAAACTCAGTAATAAACTCAATTACATGCCCCATTCAACCCACCCTAAGACTTCTGGGAGTGATGATAGGCAGATGCTGTACCTTGCAATCACAAATCAACAAAACCATTCATTCGTGGTCATGCGAAACTTAAGGCAAATCCGAAAATTCTTCAACAGAAATCAATTCCAGCTCATGGTCCAATCCCTAGTTCTAGGACTTCTAGACTACTACAACATCCTTTATCTCCTCTGCCCCGCAGTCATGATAAAACAACTACAAACAGTACAAAACAGCTCTGAGACTGATCTATTCACTGAAGAAATACGGACACACTGGCTCCCAATACAAGCAAGAATACTATTCAAATTTTACTGTTTACTATTTAAAGCCATGAATGGAGACAGCTCAGCCTACTTGAACAATCGCCTTATCTGAACTACCACAACCAAACAAAGGAGAAACCAGACACCATTCAATCACCCCCCAATCAGAGGCATCAAACGCAAAAAAATGTACGACGGCCTATTGGCCACGCAGGCAGCGAAACTAGACCATCAACTCTCCAATCTACTTATCACAACACCAGACTACAAAACTTTCAGAAGAGAAATAAAAGCCCTGCTATTCAAGAAATCCATCAAGACAAACTAACACCGCAGGAAGCATTTCAATCCCCCAAAGTAACCCGCTCAACTCTGTAACACTTCTGGAAATGTCCAGATAACCTCTTATGTAATCCGCCTTGAACCGCAAGGTAATGGCGGAATAAAAATCACTAATATAATGTAATGTAATGTAAAGAACTGCATATCTTCCTCCTAATATTCAGACTGCGGGAGATCGCTGGCGATCTCCCGCAGTCCATGGTGAACCTGGAAATTCAGTGCCAGTGCTATATCCAGAGACTGGCATTGAATTTTCCATTTAGCTTTGGCCAGACGAGACAGCTGGCTACGCCAATATTCAATGGCTAGCTGGCTAAGTCTCAACGGCCAAAGATAGACTACACTTTTAGGTGGCTCTATCTGGCCGTCAATCTTAGCTGGCGAGTCACTGAATATTAGCACGTGACATAGCCGGTTGCCAGCCAATCCGCTAAGCCGGATATTCAGCCATATCTGGGCCGTGTGGTGGATGGGATAAGACTGTAAGAACCATAACAATTTCTTCTGGTTTCAGGGTCGCAGTGTTTTGTTTTTTTTTAGTTTCTTTATTCTTTGATATATCATTTATCAACAGGTACCCAAACAGTTTACAATGGAGAACTAATTAAGAAAAAAAAAATTAAAATATACCAAATACAGGTATGATAAAAAAAAAAGAAAATAATATTGGAGGAAAACATAACAGTGTAGCGTTTTGGGTGATCCTCTAATTGACCTTTACAAGTTTGTCAACCTTTCTCTTTTGAGACGTGTCCATTGCTGTCATGAGTCATTCACTTCATTTTTGATCTCACAAATCAACCTTTTCCAGACTACAAGCTCTACATTTTTTGGTTCAGCAATGCACAGTATTCACATCAGTAGTCATCACACAAACAACCTTGACATGGCAGTGAATTTCAATTGGAGTGACGCTTTCAACAGTCAGAAATTCTATCACTTCTGTCAATTCTGTCTATGTTACTTAAATCGCATCGACGGATGTTCACTGCATGCTTCCATTTCACAAGCAATAACAAAACAGCCTCTTCATACAGACACATCCTGCCAATTCAGGTGAAGGAAAAGATTTTAAAGAACAAGTGCTGCCATCTGTTGATGAATTATGGAGGTGGAGGCATTACTTTTCAATGGTTCATAGACAGTAACGCGGAAGACAAAGGCGCGCACTGACAACTGAGTGCAAGACGGAGACACGCCCCGAAGAAAAAGACTGTTTTTAGAGGCTGCGACGGGGGGTTTTGTTGGGGAGCCCCCCCACTTTACTTAATACAGATTTCGGCGGCATTGTGGGGGGCTTGGGGGGTTGTAACCCCCCACATTTTAGTGAAAACGTAACTTTTTCCCTAAAAACAGGGAAAAAGTTAAGTTTTCACTAAAATGTGGGGGGTTACAACACCCCAAACCCCCCACAATGCCCCCACAACACGGCGCGATCTGTATAAAGTAAAGTGGGGGGTTTCCCCCCACGCTCCCCCCCCGTCGTACCCCTAAAAACAGTCTTTTTCTTCAGTGCGCACCTCTGCGCTGCGCTCAGTTGTCTGCTCGCGCTTTTGTCCCGGCACGCTTTTGACCTGACACCCTTTTCAATTAACTCTGATATATCTATGCATATTTTTCTGTTAAGCTGGTAGAGTTAATTGCTTGTGACTAGGCAGGTAAAGACCAGGTCTGTAAATAGTCAATTTGCAGGGTTGGAGATGATCTCAGCAAATGTTTACCTAGGCTAAAGTTCAAGAAAAATCATTACATCTGTACGAGTTCTGAGATCAGCCAAATAAAAGCAGATGGCTAAGTTAGATTCCTCGTTCCCAATAAAAATGCCTTGTCATGTTCTGTTAGATCATTGATCTGAAACCAAACAGTGAAATGATTTTCAGTTAGTATACAGGTATAGCAACAGTACTCAAATGCACTTAACATTTGTAAGAAATGATGAGATCCTTTGTGGACAAAAATCATTTTAGAAGTCCAGATAATTATCGTTGATATTAATAAACTTCTTACCCCAAAACTTAAGAACCAAGACATCAAACTCCTGAGAGTAATTCTAGGCACCAAAAACACACATAAATAATTAGAATACTGGCATATATGTGCACACCTAGGAACATAAATGCTAGGGTTACCAGATGTCCGGGAAAACCCAGACATGTCCTCTTCCTTTTAGAGGACTGTCTGGGTTCCCGGATAGACTTTCCAAAACCTGACAGCTTGTCCAGGTTTCGGAAAGCCCCGATGAGCTCCAGCCATATCTGGAGGGTCTCTGAGCATGTGCGGATGATGTCACGCGCATCCGCACATGCTCGAGGCCCTCCAGACTTGGCTGGAGCTCAGGGAGGAAGAAAATGAGGCTATGAGGGGGCGGGCCGGGGGCAGAATGGGGCGGGGATGGGGGCAGAACAGGGCGGGGCCATGCATCTGGATTTGTGAGGCTCCAAATATGGTAACATTAATAAATGCAAATATTTCAGCTACACAGTATTCTATAAAATGGCACCTAAATGCAATGTGCATAGTTTGAAGGTGAGCCAGGTGCAAAATGCCCAGGGTTGCTTACAACTGAACCTTCCCTTCCACACACTGAGATCCACACACTGAGTTCTGCGGGAGGTCCGGTACCTCCCCATCTCCTCTTCTGAGCTACTTATATGCCTGTTGGGTTCTCCATAGATACAGCATCAGAGACAACACTAAAAGTTGCCTCTCAAGCTAGCGAGACCTATCCTCTGCTGCATCCCGCTGTACTGATGCAACTTCCTGTGGGCGGGACATGGCAAAGTTCCATCAGCTAGAGAGGCAGTCTTTAACACTGTCTCTGTCGCTGTAGCTGTGGAAGACCCAGTAGATGGGTAAGTAGCTCAGCACAGGAGGTGGGGAGGTTCCAGCTGGGGGGGGTGCTAGACCCGGGGGGAGGGGTGCTGGACCTGGGGGGGGGGGCACATCTCAGTCCTTCCACCCAGGGCCCACTGAGTACCAGCTATGCCTCTGAAGTGAGCATATACGTGGCTAGAGAGTAGTGTAACACAAAGTTACACACATAAATATAATACTATGCTATAATGCATCTATTAACAATCTAGATGTGAGAATTGATACCAGTTCTATGGCTGGTGTAAATGGTTACACATAAATTATACACACAGATTTGTCCTGCTATGCTAGTATTCTATAAGACAAAATAGATGCCTACTTATCTTTATTGAATATGGTCCAAGTAGGTGCTTTTATGGCACTAGTTACCCCCTTATAGAATCTCCCTCATAGAGGGGTCCTTTTACTAAGGCACGCTAGCTGTTTTAGCGCGTGCTAAATGCTAACGTGTCCATTATATTCTATGGACGCGTTTGCGTTTAGTGCGTGTTGAAACGGCTAGCGCGCCTTAGTAAAAGGACCCCAGAATTTGGAAAAAGATCAATAGATTGAATTAATTTACATGTACTAGTGTATGAAATATTCTAGTATGGAATTCAGCCCATGATTTTCTTAAGCTATTTTAAACGATTTAATCTTGGTTGTGGTTGCTGATGCTATATTGGTCTGCTGTCTAGTTGCATCCTGAGCCATGTCTGAAAATGAGGTGTCTCCCTCAAGCAATAATTTATTAAATAGTGGTGATGTAATACTTTTTTGGCTGGGAGTATATAATTCATTTAGAATCCAATTCAAACCTATTGTGTATTCCTTGCCTGGAGTGAGCCTACTTACAAGATAAGCCTGAATCTTTCAATTCTGTTTACCAAGTAAGGCTTTTCTGGTGGTTAAAAGCTTCATATCTGCAAAAATAATCCCCAGCGTGTAAAAAAAAATGAGTTTAGCTCAGTTTTTACTCTCTGGCACCAGAAAAAAACAACAACATTGGTTGATAAAGCAGAAAAATTACAAATCACGTACAGCCTACTTAGAAGTTGTATTTATTGAGTCAGGACACTCCTATAAGTGGCACCTTGGGGCCCTTAAACTAAAGCTATACATTTATTAATCTTCCTTTAAGGCTCTACACTGGCTTCCCTGTATCATACTATCCTTATTAAAATTGAGAGAGGATCTCAGCATTTCATTCAGAGAAGAGGACTGTGGCAGCCTATAATCTGCCCCAGAGGGCAGGGGGTCATACTTCTGAGACTGCTAATGCAGTCACTCAGGGATGAGATCAATCTCCATGTTTCACCATATTGATCTGATAGTTCATTGGCTGGCTCTCCCCAAATTGATTAGCTCATGTGTGAAAAAAGATTGATAGACTGCTGAACCTAAGAAAAGTATCCCAGGCATTATTACCCATGACTTAGGTTTGAGGTTCATTACTGACATGGTATAGATATGCAAAATTAACCTATATGGAGACACCCTCCACCCCAGAAAAAAAGGGTTGACTTTAATTTTGGTGGTTCTTTATCTGTTCTAAAGTTGACGTGAAGGAACTAAGCCATAGGCAAGTGTTTTATCCAAGTATATAAATGGTAGAATTAAAATAGCTTTGATAAGAACATAAAAATTGCCGCTGCTGGGTCAGACCAGTGGTCCATCGTGCCCAGCAATCCGCTCCTGCAGTGGCCCCTAGGTCAAAGACCAGCGCCCTAACCGAGACCATCCCTACCTGCGTTCGTTCCAGTTCCGCAGGCACTCGTCTAACTTTAGTCTTGAATCCCCGGAGGGTGTTTTCCCCTACGACAGCCTCCGGAAGAGGGGAAAAAGAATTATGTCCTCAAGAAAAGCACTGGGTTGAATTTTCAGCCAGCATAGGCACTAGGATTGGTTAAGTGTCAGTCCTTAATTTATTTCAGATATTTAGTGCCACTGTGCGATAATTAGCAGAGCTGACCTGATGAGGCAGCCGTGCCGGCAATATCTGGATAGTGGTTGAATATCGCTTCTATCTAGATAAGTCCCGACATCATCTTCTCTTCTCCTGACTCAGTTTCTTTGTATCTGGACAATCTCCAGTTTTTAGCAATTAAGGAGTGCAGTTATCAATGTGGGCTACTGTTAAGGCATATTATATGACCACTGACTCATGTTTCACACAGCTCTCATTTAATAAAATTAGACCTAGTTACTAAGAACTTAACAGTAGCCCACATTGATAACTACATGCCTTAAATGGCCAGATATTATCCAAAATATCTGGATAGGGGAGTTATACATTGACCACTTGACAACCAATGCATAACTCCTTTTAAATATTGGCTGGGTTATTATTATTATTATTTTTTTAAAAATTCTGGATGTCCCTGTTTGCAAGGGTTCTATCCTCACTCTTCCCTATTGATTTCAGTTTGCAACCCTCTCTCAGAGGCTGCTGAGTGCCACATCGCTATTGCTCTCACACAGTGGCGTAGCGAGGGTAGGAGGCGCCTGGGGTGTTGGCACACCCTCCCCTGCATGCCCTCCTCTCCACCCCTTGCTCCTTCCGTGCCCTCTTCCCGGCTCCTTCCCTACCCCTCCACGTCACACTTGTGCCCTCCCACCCCACCACCCCACCCTCACACTCGTCCTTCTAAATCTTCACCAGTGCGAGCAGCTTCTCCGGCCTGCTGCTCACGCCGGCGTTGGCTTTCCCTCTGACGTCACTTCCTGGCCCCATGACACAGAAGTGATGTCAGAGAGGAGCCAGGCCAATGCGAGCAGCTTCTCCGGCCTGCTGCTCACGCCGGCGTTGGCTTTCCCTCTGACGTCACTTCCTGGCCCCATGACACAGAAGTGATTTCAGAGAGGAGCCAGGCCAGTGCGAGCAGCTTCTCCGGCCTGCTGCTCACGCCGGCATTGGCTTTCCCTCTGACGTCACTTCCTGGCCCCATGACACAGAAGTGATTTCAGAGAGGAGCCAGGCCAGTGCGAGCAACGGGCTGGAAAGGTGGCTCACGCTGGCGAAGATTTAAAGAGGTGGGGTGGGGAAGGGAGAGCGTGGCATGGGGAGAGGGGCAGAGAGGTGCCAGCGCCCCCACCAAGATGGCACTCAGGGTGGTCCGCCCTCCCCCCCTTACTACACCACTGCCGTCACACATAATCAGGTCAAGGAGCAGCGATCTATGTTAGTTATGAGCCAGGAGGTCAATATGCATCCAGCATAATCAGCAGATTAAATTAAACCCCAGCAAAAGTATATATTCAGAACTGTTATCCATATAGGTAATGGCACTGAATGTAAATATTGGCTAGTGATGGCACTGACACTATCCATTTAGGACTCCATTCAGCAAATGGTGTCCAAATTTTGTTCCTGATAAAAAGGAGAGGGTTGTGCGTTATCCTATATATGGCGTCCTGAATTGAATGGCACTTAGCACCGGGATGAGATCAATTTCAGTCGATCTTGTAAAAATTTGGAATAAGCTTCCATCTGAAATTAGATTACTCTCTCAAATACCATTCTTCCGGAAAATGTTAAAAACTTACATTTTTCAGAAATCTTTGATGGATTCAACTGCTTTAAATTAATGATTAGAGTAGAGACTATTTTTCTCTCTTCGCTTGATTAAGGAAATCTTGTTAACTGAGTCGAGCCCTTTCTGCGGGAGGAATCGGTATATAAAACTAAAGATTGGATTGGATTGAATCTCCATGTTTCACCATATTCATCTGATAGTTCATTGGCTGGCTCTCCCCCAAATTTATTAGCTCAGGTGTGAAAAAAGTTGTGGGATCATCTTCCAGCTTTGGGTGTGAGGATTTACACCAGCTGAAACCTGAGAGGAGGAAAGTGCAGTGTAGTGGTTAGAGTAGTGTATCTCAAACTATGTGCCGAGGCACACGTGTTCCGCGGCACACTGAGGAGAAAGAGAGGGGCCTGCCATCGGACTTCCCTACACGATACAGCGCCAGTGCTGCCCGATTCACTGAAGACATGCATGTTTCCCCCTTCTCTCTAGCGTCCTCTGGCTTCCCCCCTGGCCTCCCGTTCTCACCTTTAAAACTAATTACAGCAGCCTGCAGAGGATCGCCGGTAGGTAAAATTATTTTATTTTCAATATAGTGATTGAAATGTGTCAGAATTTATATTTGCTGTATATATTGTGTGTATATGAAAAATGAATGGAAAAAAATTGCATTACAATTAGTTCCAGGAACCCCTGCGAATTTTGCCTGTCAAAAGGCAGGAGAGGGCAGCTGGAGCTATACCAATCAGGAGCTGCTTTTACTGCAGGAAGAGGCGGTCGGTGCAGAGCACGAATGAGCGAGTCTGCGATTCGCGAACCATGAATGCACGGGGAAACCATGAATGCACGGGGGAACACTGTAGTTTATTACAGGCATATGGAGTGATGAGACGAAAGGAACAAAGTCTAGAATTGGAAGTGGAGGAGAAGGGTACAGATAAAAGCAATTTGTTCTCGGGGGAGGTATATAAGGAGAGAGAAGAGAGGAGAGGTACTGAAGAGCTATAGAATGCACACATCACACCCCCCCCCCCCCCCGCTACCTTTTCAAGCCTTCGAGACTTCACCAGCAATGAGCAGAACTCCCTGCTTCTCATGCTGGTCCAGCCCTCCCAGTTTGCTTTACCCAGTTCTTTCTTAATTGAAATTAATTAAGGTTGAGTCCAGTGTTCCCTCTAAGCGGGCGGGTGTTGTGAGCAAACTTTTTTCACTGTGAGCTAAAAATATCGGGCGCCAGCAAGTTATGAGCCAAATAAATATGTTGCTTTCTACCACAGAACTTCCTTACGTTTGTATGGAATCTATCCCCTTTCAACTTTAGAGAGTGCCCTCTCGTTCTCCCTGCCTTAGCTACTAAGTCTATTCCCTTCAGTACCTTGAATGTTTCTATCATGTCCCCTCTCAATCTCCTCTGCTCAAGGGAGAAGAGGCCCAGTTTCTCTAATCTTTCGCTGTACGGCAACTCCTCCAGCCCCTTAACCATTTTAGTTGCTCTTCTCTGGATCCTTTCGAGTAGTACCGTGTCCTTCTTAAAGTACCAGTGCTGGACGCAGTACTCCAGGTGAGGGCGTACCATGGCCCGGTACAGCAGCATGATAACCTTCTCTGTCTCTTCAGTCCAGCATCTGCCCCTTCCATTCACTGTCTGTCTTTCCCTGCCATCTCTCCTCCTGCCCCCCCCCCCCGCCCCCCAATTTGGTCTAGCATCCATCATCTTCCTTCTGTTCCCCTCATGGTCTGGCATCTCTATCCTTCCCTCCCCCCTGTGGTTTTTAGCATATCTCTCTTCTCATTTCCTCCACTCAGATCTGATCATTCTCTGCTCTCTCTTCCCTTTTCTTCTCTGGTCTTCCTTCTCTATTTTCTGCCTCCATCTAAATTAAATTCTTTCTTACTATTTAGTCCCGTTTCCCTCTTTTCACTGTGTCTACACACAGCTTGTCACCCCTTTCCCTCACCCCTCCATTATCTTACTATTTTCTTCCCCCTTTATTTATCTCCTCCTTCCATCCAGTATGTGTTCTTTCCCCACTTCCATTCAGCATCTGCTCTCCCTTCTCAACTGACATCCATCTGCCTTCTGCTCTCTCTCCCTTCTTCTCACTTCCATCATCTGTCCCCTTCTCTCTCTCTCTCATCTCCTCCATTCCATCATCTGCCCCTTCTCTCTCTCTCTCTCTCTCCCCCCCCCCAACTTCCATCATCTGCCCCCCTTCCCCTCACCTTTGTGGGTCACTTTCTTTCCCCTGAGGGTGGCTCATGTCACAGGGGAAGCTTTGGCCGAGCAGAACCGCTTGATTGACAGTGGAACTTACTTGATTGATGTCGATGCTGGGGCCCGTTGCCGTTTGAAGGAAAAAAAAAAAGGTGGAAAAAAGGAACCTGTAAAGGCGAGAGGAAGGGAAACCTCCAGGACAGCTGCTTTTTGCCCTCCTTCAGCGGCCCAAGAGTTCAGACCAGCAGCGGCAGCTCTGTATGCTTTTAACTTCAGCACAGAGCTGCCCCTAATCAATAGTTTAGCGCGGTTTCATGAGGCAGCCTCGGGGCCTTTGATAGCCGGCCCGCTTCGATGATGCGATGTGGGCCGGCCTAGCAAAGGCCCCGAGGCTGCCTTATGAAACCGCGCTAAACTATTGATTAGGGGCAGCTCTGTGCCGAAGTTAAAAGCATACACAGCTGCCGCTGCTGGTCTGGAGGTGCGGAGACAAGGCAGGAGGCAAACGCGGTGGAAGGCAGGAGTCCCGGCGAAGGCAGGAGTCCTGGCACAGCGACTGCAACAGGAAGTTGCAAGTCAGCTGACGCCGGCCTTTCGTTGCGGCGGGGACCGAATCCTTCGCGGACCGGCAAGATTTTGTTTGCGGACCGGTGGTTGAAGAACTGTGCTCTACACTGTGTGCGCTGTGACGAGAAACTTGTGCGCTGCGAGGTAATATTTTGAGCGCCAGCGCACCCCAGCGCAGCTTAGCGGGAACACTGGTTGAGTCTGATGAAAGTTGATCAATGTTAACTTTACTTGAATATTTGGATTGCAATCATAAACATCCAAGCTATTTACAAGAAGACATTCAACTCGGATTTTAAGTCATATTTCTAGTACGTGCCTTTTAAATTATTCCCTCTCCATGTTTCTAATCTCCATGTAACAACCAGTGGCATTGCGAGGTTGAGAGGCACCCCGGGCATCGGCTCTTCCTCTAATGTCACTTTCTAGGCACAGATCCAGGAAGTGAAGTCAGAGGAAGAGCCGACACCGGCACGAGCAGCAGTTTGGATAGCTCATGATATCAAATTCCAGTCATGGCTGTGATTGAACTGAAAAGCCAAGGGCGAAAGAAGAAACTGCTGGTTCAGAACAAATGGTAAAAGCATGTAGAGCATTGCTCATGGAATTCTTTCCAACCCCTCTCCTTATAAATGCATATGTATATGTGGGGTAGGGTTACCTGATATCCGGATTTACCTTGGACATGACCTCTTTTTAGAGGACTGTCCAGACATCCGGATGGGTTTTCAAAATCTGGCACTTTGGGTTTTGAAAACCATTGAGCTCGGGGCCGCGTCTGGAAGGCATCTGTGCATGCACAGATGCGATGCGATGATGTCACATGCATGCCCACATTACACATGCACAAAAGCCCTCCAGATGTGGCGGGGTTTGTGTGGGACCGGGACTGGGGTTGGAAGCAGAATGTGGCAGAGCTATGGGCAGAATGGGGTGGGGCCACACGTCCTACTTTTTTTTAGGACAAAATCTGCCAATCCTAATGTGGTTGGAGAGGTTAGTGGGCATGTGTGTGTGTTACCTGTGTGTAGATATGTATGTGTGCGCGCTTTCAGGAAAAGAAAGGCAAGGAGAATGCAGATTGAAAGTTGCACTTCTTTAATCACTATGGCCCCGATGTTCTAAAATTACCATACCTTTAACAATCGATGCTAAACCAGTTCTAACCAGTTTAGCGATGAAGTATTTTAGCTTCCGATGCACATAATGGCTCTGGATCTGGATCTATCTACTTTTCCATATCTTCCCCTCCTCTGCATCCATGTGAACCATTCCCTCCCTCTCTGCCCTTTTCCTCTTCTCCATCCAAGTGCACCATTCGCTCATATGAGGAAAGACTAGAGAGGTTCAGGCTCTTCAGCTTGGAAAAGAGATGCCTAAGGGGAGATATGATTGAAGTCTACAAAATCCTGAGTGGTGTAGAACGGGTACAAGTGGATCCATTTTTTTATTGCGTCAGGATTTACAAAGATTAGGGGATACTCAATGAAGTTACAGAGTAATACTTCTAAAACCAATAAGAGGTAATATTTTTCCACTAAGAGAAAAGTTAAGCTCTAGAATGCATTGTCAGAGGATGTGGTAAGAGCAGTTAATGTAGCTGGCTTTAAAAAAGGTTTGGACAAGTTCCTGGAGGAAAAGTCCATAGTTTGCTGTTGAGACAGACACAGATCGGTAGCATGGAATGTTGCTAATATTTGGGGTTTTGCCGGGTACTTGTGACTTGAATTGGCTTCCGCGAAGATGGGATAGTGGGCTAGATGGACCATTGGTCTGACCCAGTAAGGCTATTCTTATGTTCTTATGGCTGGGACTGTCGATAGATATGTGTTTCTGACTGGTGTTAGATCTCCAAACAAAAAAAATTAAAACTCCGCAAGTCTTCTAACCACTATGGTGCAAAACTGCTCAGGCTAACTAATGTGACTTAGCTTATTCAGGGAACATACAATGGAATCAGATCAGTTTAGATTTTCTTATGTGTATTTTTCCTTAAAAGGTGTAGACCACGGCTACATTCTACACCCATTCACAATCCGTGAGAAAAAGAGAAGCCAAAGAGACTGTTAACAGACAAGAAAAACTCTCAAGAGCTCCTTCGAACATGTAAGACTTGCAGGTGATCCTGTATTTGGGCTTGCTGTAAGGAAACATCTGGTTTCAAATGGCCATTCATTTGCTTACATAAGCTTTGCTGCTGTTTTAATGCAACCTCAAAAGCATAAGACGCTGCCAGAAGGCGGAAAAGAACAATAAGGGACCATTCCTGCTTTCTCTGGCTGTCAGCAGCCCCTCCCCTTCCTCATGGCAGTGGTTTTGATTTGTGTTTGGGGTTTTTTTTTTTTGTATAACTGAGTCATTATTTGTTTTCAATCAGTTCTAAATACTTCTGCTTGTCAAGGAATGGATCCTAATCATAAGGGCAGTTGACACTGCTGTTTAGAGTCTTAGCCTGTTTAAAAGTAGCAGTAACATACATAAACATGGTAACACAGTAAATGACGGCAGATAAGGACCCAAATGGTCCATCCAGTCTGCCCAACCATACGTGCTCCATAAATTAATTTAAATGGTCCTTTTTCTTAGATATTTCTGGGCCAGAAACCCTGCCCGGTAGTGTGCTTAGGTTCTATCTACTGGAGTCTCCATCAAAGTTCACTTCAGCCCATCTTAACCATCCCAGCCATCGAAGTCCTCCCCAGCCCGTCCTCAACTGAATGTCAACACAGTGCGTGCCCATATTTGTCAGACGACTGGAATTCAGATTTGAGATCTAGCCCATAGGAACTTGAGCTTCAGGCATCACCATAATAAGTGAATTTGACTTTATATCAAAAATCTAGCTCTTTGCTTTCTTTGGCTATACAGCGTTCCCCCTCGAATTTGCAGTTCGCGGACTCACTAATTCGCGGTATTCTCCAACCGCCTCTTCCTGTACTAAATTCAGGCTACACCAGTCAGGAGCTGCGTGTCAAAGCAAGAATACTTTTCAAATTTGCTTGTATCTGCTATAAATTGATATTTCGATTAGCTCCAGCCTATCTTTTCTCTAACTTTGAATTGTATAGGCCTACTAAAGGCTCCTTTTACTAAGGTGCGCTAGTGTTTATAGCGCACGCACAAGATTAGTGCGCGTTAGCCAAAAAATTAAAAGGAGGCGGTAGCAGCTAGCATGCGCGGCATTTTAGTGCGCACTAATCCACGCGTTAAGGCCCTAATGCACTTTTGTAAAAGGATCGATGATTGACGTGCGTGTCATATACAACGTGCAGTGGGACGGCACTCGGCTGCGTAGGCTCAGATAGAGGCTCTCCAACATGCGGAAGGCACCCGACGTGGAAGGCTGGCCGGCGGACGGAAGAGGAATCCCTCTGAAGCGGCGCTTCCTGCAGTGTAAGTGCTCATTTAGTGGGGTAGTGCTCGGTTTGCGAGACGAAAGTTTGCTGAGTGTTTTGCTCGTCTTGCAAAACACTCGCAAAACACGTTACTCGCAAACCGAGGTTCCACTGTACTTCTAATTGCGTCCCATTAGATGTTTTTGCTGAAGCGCCAAAAAATCACCCTTTATACTCCCTTGCGTTTCTTGTTTTGATGTAAATAAACAGCCCGACACAGAATTGTGTTTCACCCACTGGCGTCTTCAGGAGCTGCAGTTGAACAAGGCTCAAATCCTCACTGAATCCTTCATAAATCCAAAAATAACTAACAACAAAAAGATCCAACAGAGTCTGCAGTACAGTGAGAGCAAACAAAAAAACAAAAGGAAACTGCAGACAAATATGTGCAAGATGCAGGCTATATTTATTGTACCAAATATTAATGCAGTTACTGATATCACCTTATTACAAACCGAGGGACCCGACACGGTCCGTGTTTCGGAGAACACGCCTTCTTCAGGGGTCCATGGTTGATAAGGTTTAAAATAAACCGAAGTAAAAATGGTATAAAGCAAACGCCTGTATAGATATGATCACGAGCCAGCAATGCAGCGCAAAAAAAGGTCAAACTAGCACAACACAAATAATCCATAATAATAAAAGGCTAAGCGCGCATGCGCTTTTCAAAAATCTTGATTCCTGGTGGCGTGAGGTGTGCTTCTGTGTCATACCTCATGGCGCCTGCGCTAGCTGGAGGCGCGTGTTCCAGAGACTCCTCCCTCCCGCTGCCATTGCTCTTCAAAGCGGCCTGCTGAGGTTCGCCAGCCGCTGTAGCAAACCTCGCAGGCCGCTCTCCACCTTCCCGATGCAGATAAAAAAGGAAATCCAGGTAGGACGGAGGCTGCGATCGGCAGCGACTACTGCTACTCCTCCAGCCACCTAAGTCCTCTCCGCCGGCCCCGGACGGCAGCCCCCTCCACCCAGTCCTGATCACGAGGGAGACCGTGCAAGGGGAAGGGGAAAGGGAGGAAGCGTCTCTAGCACCTGTTAATGTAACGGGCTTAAAGAGCTAGTATTTTATAAAACCTCCCACATACCGTTGAAAGCCGCATGTCTTTTCTATTAGAGACTATTTAAGGCTTCTGCTGCTTTGGAACCCTCTCATCAACCATCGCGCACACACTTCAGCAAAATAATGAAAAGAAACCCCTTTTTTTCCCTTCTGAAGTTTTAAACTCAGGGCACTCCTAGAGCTCCTATAAGAACTTTTGTCCCCTTTTTACGTTCAGTAAAACTTTTAAGCAAAACGATATATGCATACGTGCAGCATTATACTATATTTTTGGAATGTCATGCTATGTAGGCACTGTTGCTATGGGTTTTTATGCCTTTGTTCAATACACATTTTTTTTTTTTTCTTTTAAACCCTCAAACATGTAAAAACACATTGAAGCTAGCCCCACCTTTTACAAAACCACAATGGAGGTTTTAGTGCAGGACGGCGCTCTAAATGCTGTGTGCTGCTCCTGACGCTCATAGGAACTCTATGAGTGTCGAGAGCAGCGGAGATCATTCAGTGAACGGCCTACGCTAAAAACCACTTTCATGGTTTTGTAAAATGGGGGGGATGGGTAAGTTCCTATAGCTACTCAGTTTCTATCTTAACTTTCCAGGTTTCTCCTGTGAAGTAGAGGTCTGCATGGGAACGGGGTCCCGTGGGAATCCCCCTCTGGCCCACGGGACTCCCACGGGGATGGAAGGCTTTGGAAGCAGGGTTCGTCCATATAATATAATGGACACGTCAACCTTAGTAAAAGAGGGGGTTTATAAGTTAATTACCTGAACAGAAAACAACAAAAAAAAAGGGTTCCACCAAAGAGATTCCACAAGGAAAACAGCAGCGCAAACACAAAAGAAACTATGGAATTGATGATCCTGTCAGAAGTAATTGCTGCTTTTTATGGGGATGGAGGTAATTCCTTGCGGGGTTGGGTGGGGACGGAGAGGATCCTGACGGGGACGGGTGGGGACGGAGAGGATCATGGCGGGGACGGGTGGAGACAGAGAGGATCCTGATGGGGACGGGTGGGGACAGAGAGGATCATGGCGGGGATGGGTGGGGATGAAGAAGATCCTGACGGGGACGGGTGAGGACGGAGAGGATCATGGCGGGGACAGAGAGGATCCTGATGGGGACGGGTGGGGACAGAGAGGATCATGGCGGGGATGGGTGAGGACGAAGAGGATCCTGGCAGGGATGGGTGGGATTTCTGTCCCCGCGCAACTCTCTACTGTGAAGTCAAATACTTCAGATAATTTAATTCACCTCTTTTATATATTCTAGTCAAGAACTGCAGTAACATTCTCTCTCTCATTTTTTTTCTTTTGATTCAGAAAAAGTTAGAAATAAAACTGAAACTGGTCAACAGTTATTTTTCTTACAAACTACCTTTGTTCCCAGTCCATTTTTTTAAAGAATCTGTACTGAGAACACCCCAGACTTTTTCCACAGGTCTCTCCTACCTGCAACAACAACAAAAAAATAGAAAATCCACCCCAAACCTCTCACTCACTGTAAACAAAACAAATTTATTTTTCCATACATCTTTTCTCACAGGCTTCTCAAAATCTCACTTTTCCATTCAAATATTCTCTCTCACAGAAAGTAGCTCTTCAAAACACTTCATCTACTCTCCACTATGACCCTTGCTCTCCTCTGTCACTGGAACTCACATGCTTACAGGCTGAGCTAGCCAGTCAGGAGAGGACTTTCATGTAGATTCAAACAAATTGAGATTCCAATCTCTCTGTTTTTAATTAAAATTAATATTTAAACCCGTCATTTTTGTCTTTAAACATCAATTGTCCTCATCTTCTACATGTGTTAACCTGAATTCAGCTGAAAGTTTGATGCTTAAAAACCTCTAATTTCCAAAACAGGACTTTTTATTCTTTAGAAACTTTACATAAAGTTAGGATCAATATAACCTCAAGGCTCATGTAAGCAACCTCTCAGGGCTTCAAGGCAACTTCTTCTAAAGTTAGTAAGCATTTTATTAATAAATAAGCATAAGCCAAAGGTTGAGCTGCCTACAATTCCCAGCATCCTCTATCACTGCATATTGAAATCGATGAGTGTTTTGCACATGCGTGCTGGTGCGAACATGCCTGACATGACACCGACATGGTCCTCACATTCTGGGCCTCTCCTGCTCCAGTGGCCACCAAATAAATATATAATTTATTAATATTTGGGCAGTGAATATTCCCCATTCACTGCCCAATTCCAGGTTTCCTCGCATGCATGCGCTCTGATGTCATCTCGTGTGCCTATGCAATGATGTTATATGCATTCATGGATGTCACCCGAAGGCAGCCTTGCCTACAGCTCTTCCCAGCCCCTCCTTCACATTTAATGTAGTATTGCAACTGCATCAGGAACATCCTGTCCACAGTTCCTTTTTGCTTTTTGGCCTCACCATTTCACTGTGGAACTTTTGGGTTCTAAATCTGCACTTATGCCTTATTTAAGCGCAGTCACCTGAATGTTAGGTTTGCAGATAACAGGCAGCACTAGCATTCTATAGCAGAACCTAAGTTCCATTATAGAATGGCCTACCAAATTTTACAAAAAAAAAGATCCAATTAGAAAACTGAGATCTTAAAATCTTTGTGCCTGATATGCAGCCTATGCAGTCAATGCCAGTCACAGTAGCCAGAATAAATTCAGATATTTGGTGTCGGCCTCTGGAATGCAATGAGCACTGCCTCTGTCTGGATGCCAGTGATACTCAATCTGCTATCCAGATAATTTCCCAGTTAAATTTAGGGCAGCCTTTGTGCTGTCCTAGCTTTTTCCAGATAGCTGTCCAGTCTAGTTAGTGGATGGAATACTACTGCAAACCGGAAAACTGGTAGCTCTGTCCTAGTCCTCCCCATGGTCCACCCTGGCAGGGTCAAGGTGATCTATGTGGATATTGAGTGGCACTATCTGGATAGTGCTACTGAATGTCTTCACATAGCTAATGCTAAAGGAAATATCCAGATAGCTGCCAGGTATGTAGATATTTCCTTTGATTATCAGGGCCTCTATTTTTTTCTGGCTCTGAGATGATTTGAAATTCATGATTGATAAGCGCAATTGTCCCCTTAGTCAGTCGTGCAGACCCCAAGTCCAAATGAGCAATTAACTGGCTTGTCTGTGTTAGTGAGGTCTAGTTTTAAAGCGTGAATTGCCATTGTGGGAGTGTGTGGTGCAGGGGTTAGAGCTACAGCCTCAGCACCCTGAGGTTGTGGGCTCAAATCCCTCGCTGCTCCTTGTGACCCTGAGCAAGTCACTTAATCCCCTCATTGCCCCAGGTACACTAGATAGAGTTTAAGCCCACAGGGACAGATAGGGAAATATGATAAAGTACCTGAATATAAACCATATAAATGGTTTATAAATAATAATAATACATTTCAGCATTGGAAATACATGAATACTTTTAGTGCTGCCCAAATTACATCCACAAAACATTCCCTTTATAACTGTACAGGCTGTGGACATGCAAGCTGTAAGTGGCATCTTTTCCAAAATTGCTTCTTAGGTGTATAGGACACATATATTTAAATTCTGCACAAACCCTTGGAAGCGATTTCATTCAGCAAATGTTGCACAAACAGAAGAGGTTTTTTTTAATGACATTTGAATGTTGTTGGCGCATGAACTTGCCACATTTGACAGTACAGCAGTGTAAAAAAATAAAAGGGATTTGCTGATGATGGGGACATTGCTTACTGTTCAAGCTGCTTTGAAAAAATTCAAAATTTATTCTCAAAAGTCTGAAAAAATAATATTTGGAATGTGCAGAAAAAGGCTGCATGTTCAATAAATTTTTATTTGTATTTAAAGAAAATCATACATCTATGAATCACATCACAATACAATATAACATACAGTATTCCCCCAAAATTTGTGGAAGTTCCAATTAGAAAACTGAGATCTTAAATCTCTGTGCCTGATATACAGCCAATGCAGTCAATGCCAGTCACATTAGCCAGAATAAATTCAGATATTTGATGTTGGCCTCTGGAATGCAATGAGCACTGCCTCTGTCTGGATGCCACTGATACTCAATCTGCTATCCAGATAATTTCCCAGTTAAATTTAGGGCAGCCTTTGTGCTGTCCTAGCTTTTCCCAGGAACCCCTGCAAATTTTGAAAAACTGCGAAAATGGTTTTTAGGCAAGGGAGACAGGAGAGGGCAGCTGGAGAGGCAGGAGAGGGCAGCCGGAGCGCTGGCGAGTGAAGGAAATCACTTGCTGTATGCTCCGACCGCCTCTTCCTGTACTAAAGTCGGGCCTCACCAATCAGGAGCTGCATGTCAAAGCAGCTCCTGATTGGTAAGGCCCGACTTTAGTACAGGAAGAGGCAGTCGGAGCATACAGCGAGTGATTTCTTTCACTCGCCGGCGTTCCGGCTGCCTTCCCTGCCCGGTCATTCGCGGTAGGAAAATACTGCAAATGACCGGGACCGCAAACCGCCGATCGCAAATTCGCAGGGGAGCACTGTATATTAGATCATATGTATGAATAACAAAAAAAACCCCAAACAAACAGAACTAGAAAAACAGCAAATTAACAATTAAGTAATGATCATTGATACTATCATAAATACAATAAAAAAGACAGTATGGATGTGCATCTAATTCAGACAAATCATAATCAATCATTATGGTTTATAAGGCACATGGCTATAGGATTTCAGTGGCTCCCATGTTTTAGTAAATTTAAGTAAATAAAGCATTGGATCTTTCTGCAGCGACACGCTCATATTTGGCAGTTAAACAAAAAGTGTTCCACCAAGTTATATATTCCACTATTGATGTGTCTTTTCAATTTTGCAAAATAATTTTAATAGCCAAATTGAGCAAAATTCTGAATAATTTTGAATCAGTTCCACCCACGAATGGCAATGCACCCACCTAGACAGAGCTTTCATTCATCTCCCTGAGATCTTTACCCTGAAAATAGTTATTTACTCAGGCTCAGAACAGGAATAAGTCCAGATGGCCTCCCTTTTGCCCATCTAGCTTCCATTACTTCCTATGAGAGGAATAATGTATTTGTTATCTTTTCCTTCCATAGAAAATCCATGCCACACTATTTCCTTTTTTACACAATTCAATACAATTCAAATGGAATCAGAAAAAAAAACATTTGGAAAAAGTTACAAAGAAACCCCATTCTGAACTGTTTCTGGCTGCTTTTGAAAAGAAAGTACAGTTAGGGCCATAGGAAGCCATTTGTTTATTGGAAAGTGACATACCTTGTCAAATGCTTTTTGAAAATCCAATAACAATATCAACTGGCTCACCTTTATCCACATGTTCATTCACCCCTTCAAAGAAATGTAGTAGATTGGGGAGGCAAGATTTTTCTTGACTAAATCCATGTTGGCTTTCTCTCATTAATCCATACTTGTGTATATGTGCTGTCATTTTTGTTCTTTATAATAGTCTCTACCATTTTGCCTGGCACCGACGTCAGACTCATTGGTCTTTAAATTCCTGGATCACCTGTAGAATCCTTTTTAGAAATCAGCGTCATGTTGGTCACCCTCCAGTTTTCCGGTACTATGCTGGATTTTAGAGAAAAATTACAAATTACTAACAATAGCTCTGCAAGTTCATTTTTCAATTCCATCAGCACTCTGGGATATATACCGTCTGGTCTAGTCGATTTGCTACTGTTCAATTTGTCAAATTGTCCCATTACATCATCCAGTGTTACAGCGAATTGAATATTATTTCTGGCACTGGTAATTCCCCACAGTACAGGAAAAACTAATAAAGGCTTCTTGTTGGTTGAAAGGACATCTCCCTTACCTTTTTCCTGTACTGTTGATATTCTAAGGCGAAGGTTTTCTCTGTTTCTTGCTCTGAGATGATTTGAAATTCCTGATTGATAAGCGCAATTGTCCCCTTAGTCAGTCGTGCAGACCCCAAGTCCAAATGAACAATTAATTGGCTTGCCTGTGTTAGTGAGGTCTAGTTTTAATACGTTCATTGCCATTGTGGGAGTGTGTTGTGCAGGGATTAGAGCTACAGCCTCTGCACCCTGAGGTTGTGGGCTTAAATTCCTCGCTGCTCCTTGTGACCCTGAGCAAGTCACTTAATCCCCTTATTGCCCCAGGTACACTAGATAGAGTTTAAGCCCACAGGGACAGATAGGGAAATATGATCAACTAAATGGTATATAAATAATAATAATAAATTTCAGCATTGGAAATACATGAATACTTTCAGTGCTGCCCAAATTACATCCACAAAACATTCCCCTGTGGACATGCAAGCTGTAAGTGGCATCTTTTCCAAAATTGCTTCTTAGGTATATAGGACACTTATATATTTAAATTCTGCACAAACCCTCGGAAGCAACTTCCAAAATCTGACATTCAGCAAATGTTGCACAAACAGAAGAGTTTTTAAATGACATTTGAATGTTGTTGGTGCATGAATTTGCCACAACAGGGCAGCAGTTTAAAAAAAAAAAAAAAAAGGGATTTGCTGATGATGGGGACATTGGTTATTGTTCAAAATTTATTCTCAAAAGCCTGGAAAAATGATATTTGGAACATGCAGAAAAACGCTGCATGTTCAATAAATTTTTATTGGTATTTAAAGAAAATCATACATCTATGAATTACATCATGAATCACATGAATACAATATAAATTAGACCATATGTATGAATAACAAAAAAAAACAACCCAAAAACAAAACTGGTAACTCCCTCACATCTTTCTCGGTGAAGACTAAAGCAAATAATTCATTTAATTTCTCGCTTTGGCCTTGTCTTCCCTGAGAGCCTATTTTATCCCTTGATCGTCTAGCAGTCCAACCAATTCTCTTCCCAGCTTATTGCTTTTAATATACCTAGAATGTGGACATCTTGTGCCGCATCCTTTTTTTTTTACGTGCATCCCGATTGGCTTGTAAGACAGCGGTAGAATGCCTACCGCCGCCTACAATCAGGACGCCATTTGTGGAATCAACTCCTAAGCCACTATTATCTAAAGAGTTCCACAGAGAACTGCCTTTATAGAATTCATGCTTAGCATACATCGTCCTGACACCTACCTTTGTGCAACCTTTACTTGAATTAATCCAAAATTCAAAACCAGGACTGGCATAAATGTCCTTATTGGAACTGGATAAATACAAGAATCTTTGCTTAGAACAGAAACAAAATGTTACAGTAACCCTTCTATAAGTTTCACACTTTGGACTATTAAAAAAAAGAAAAAGCTTACAGGGGTGTCATTTACAACCCTAAAGACTTTAAAGGGTAGCAACCTGCACAGAGTTGCATGTACAACCTGGCCACCTACTGGTCATTTATATGCTATCATTTACCATGTTATTATATATTATATAATATATAAGTTAGGCAAGGCAAGGCTACACTAGAAGACACTGAGAGTCAATATGTATGGTGGCTGACATTAATGAGACCAAACTAAGGGGTCCTTTTATTAAGGCGTGCTAACCGATTTAGCACATGCTAATCGATTTAGTGCACCTTAGCATTTAGCACACATTAAATCGGTTAGTGCGCCTTAGTAAAAGGACCCCTAAATGTTTCATTAATACTTCAACTCGTACAGTATAACCAAGCTATGTTGTAAAATGTTCCTGCCTTGTGTTTTTCTTCTGTACACCACTTTCAGTTTTGCATAAAAGTTTAGGTACTCCTAATCATATTGTATGTTTCAAAATAATCCCTACAAGCACATACAAGGTTAAGCATAGCATCTTTCTGTAAATCGTACAAGCAATATATAAATGAATATTTGCTTATAACAACAGATTGAAAATAAGAAAAAAGTGATCATGAAAGGGTGCACCCTTCCAGTCAATTCATTACTATTTTAATATGTTGTTAAAATATGGAAAAAAATGGGTTTAGAGACTTGTTAGGCCTTCAGCTAGTCAGCTCAAATACAACTCCATAGCTGAACTAATACTCTGAACTCTAGCCAAAATATATTCACAAAGATGTAGGCTTCTGATGATATAAGATGAGATAAGGGAGGGAAGTGGCCTAGTGGTTAGAGCTTTTGCCTCAACACCCTGAGGTTGTGAGGTTGAGACCAGTTTGCTCCTTGTGACTCTGGGCAAGTCATTTATTCCGCCATTGCCAGTTAGATTGTGGGTCTGCCGGGACATATAGGGAAAATACTTAAGACCAGTTTGGGTGAATCTAAATAAACAAATAGGATATTTCTAGGATGTCTGGTGCAGTAATCGAGAGACCCCCCCCCAGGAAAGAGACTTAGGAGTACTGGTTGACATGTCAATGAAGCCATCCGCACAATGTGTGGCAGCGGCAAAAAAGGGTAAACAGAATTCTAGGAATGATTAAGAAGGGGATCACGAACAGATTGGAGAAGGTTATCATGCCGCTGTACCGGGCCATAGTACGCCCCCACCTGGAATACTATGTCCAGCACTGGTTGCCATACTTGAAGAAGGACATGGTACTACTCGAAAGGGTCCAGAGAAGAGCGACTAAAATAGTTACGCGGCTGGAGGAGTTGTCGTACAGTGAGAGATTAGAAAAACTGGGCCTCTTCTCCCTTGAAAAGAGGAGACTGAGAGGGGGACATGATCGAAACGTTCAAGATAATGAAGGGAATAGACTTAGTAGAGAAAGACAGGTTGTTCACCCTCTCCAAGGTAGGGAGAACAAAAGGGCACTCTCTAAAGTTAAAAGGGGATAGATTCCGTACAAAAGTAAAGAAGTTCTTGTTCACCCAGAGAGTGGTGGAAAACTGGAACGCTCTTCCAGAGGCTGTTATAGGGTTAAACACCCTCCAGGGATTCAAGACAAAGTTAGACAAGTTTTTGCTAAACCAGAAAGTATAGAGGTAAGGCTAGACTCAGTTAGGGCACTGGTCTTTGACCTAAGGGCCACCGCATGAGTGGACTTCTGTGCACAATGGACCACTGGTCTGACCAAGCAGCGGCAATTCTTATGATCTTATGTTCTTAAAGGTTGAATTCTTCCCCCAACCCTGTTATGGTATGACTGGTGAGGATGCAGGATAGGTGATGATTAGGCCCTTATACGTATGTTACAGATGAAGATTCAGTGACCAATACCTCTGTGCTAGCTGCCTGTGTTGAAAGGATAATGAGACTATGCAGTCATGACATTATTACAGAAGATGAGGACTTTAAGCTAGGTATATTGGAAAAATGTTTGGCTACTGTCCTCCAAATTTTATGAGGAAAAGATAGAGAATCAAAATTCCCTAAGAAAAGTGTGGGGTTCTCACAATCAATAAATGCTGATCCTTGCATGCGTTATGGCCTAAAGTTTTTTTTTCAGACTTTAATGAGGTGTTCCTCATTGATTCCTATGGAGCTGGGTTGAAAATATATAAAACAATTATTTATGTGGGTTAGGGTGGAGACAGAGGTGTGGACCCTAGACAGGTATTTTTGGTTTCTTCTTTTCCGCTGACATGGGGAATGGGGAAACTCTTTGGTACTTCTGACAATGACTGTAGTTTCCTAACTTTTTAAATAAGGGACTGTCACATGAACAACCTTATTGGCCAATTTTCAGTAAAACATCTTGGGAATAATTGGAAACATCTGATCTAGACGTTTCAAGTTATTCCTAGATACAGTAGCACTATAGTTATCACCACTGAATATGCAAGTATAAATTATCCACCCAATATTTAACTGTGACAAGAAGCAGAAAAGGTCTTGTCTCATGTTTCAATCTATATGGCAGCCCAAGGAAGAAGAACAGCACAGCTATGGAAGCACCCAATGCTATAAAGAGGAAATTTGGTGAGGCAGGCTTTCAGTGCCCGTAAACTTGGGTGCACCGAGCCAGTTCCTCATTGGCTCGCCTCTTAAGCCAGCCCTAGCCAGGGGAAAGAAGGGGTGAATGAGGGCCTGGGGATGGAAAGGGAGAACTTGTGACCACTGTTCCCTCTAAACCAGGGATCTCAAAGTCCCTCCTTGAGGGCCGCAATCCAGTCGGGTTTTCAGGATTTCCCCAATGAATATGCATTGAAAGCAGTGCATGCACATAGATCTCATGCATATTCATAGGGGAAATCCTGAAAACCCGACTGGATTGCGGCGCTCAAGGAGAGACTTTGAATACCCTGCTCTAAACTGAGTGAGAGTTCTCCAACTGAATTGCTCCCGGGGGTGAGGGGGCAGTTTGCCTCAATATTGCATTTTCAGTTACTAGGGAACTCTACTGTAGAATCCTGCATAACTTTCTGGTCCCTTACTATTGGAAATGTGATAGTTAAACAGCACCCTGTACTGGTAGATATGTAAGTGGGGGATTCTTGCTCAGCTTAGAGCAAGGTCTCTCAAACTGTGTGCCACAGCATGGTGGTGTGCCCTGAAGAGATTCTGGATGTGCCACAAGAGATTCCAGAATTTTTCTTTATTTAAAAAAAATTCCCTTCATAAGTATACACTAGAATAGATGGTGTGTGTGTGTCATATATGTAAGAGTCTGTCAATGTTATGAGCATATGTAAAGATACAGCCACCTAGACCAGCATCATTCTTTGAAGTGATTGGTCCTTGAAAACTAATGGCAAGTAATTTTATTTTTATTTTTTATGCAGTAGTTATCCTAACTTGAGCAACAAAGGAATCAGGGCTTTGTTACCATTTGGATCTTCTTATCTTTGCAAACTTTGATTTTCAGCTGTGACAGAAATTAAATTTTTAAAAAAGAGAACTAGCTGCAGATGGTGGATGATGAAATGCGTGTTTGCTTGTCGACTATCATTTTGAGTTAATTTGCCCTCAAAAACAAGCACGTCCGTCATATTGATAATCAATTCTGTTCTATCTACTTTGATTTCATCATTTTTACAATTACCCATACATAGCTTAAAGAACTTTAAATAACTCTTAAATTTAATTTTTGTTGGTTTTGCAATTTTATCATTTCAATTATAATGTGCCACAAAAAACATTTGCTCCATGTAGTGTGCCGGAGCAAAAAAAATTTGAGAGATACTGGCTTAGAGGAAACAGTGCTTGTGACAGATGTGGGGGACCTCTGACAATTAACATGTACTGTATATACTCGAACATAAGTTGATCCGAATATAAGTCGAGACCCTCTTTTTCCCCCCAAAAAGGAGGAAAAATGGTTGACTCAAATATAAGTCAGGTGGCTTAATATTCAAGTACCCTGCCCTGTCAGGCTCTGCACCCAACTCCCTTTCTTCCAGGCACTACACCTAGCACCCTTCCCTCCCTCCCCTGTCAGGCATTGCACCCAGCCCTCTTCCTTCCTTCCCTCCCTCCCTTGTCAAACTCTGCACCCAGCACCCTTCCTTCCCTTTCTCCCTCCCTCCCCTGTCAGGCTCTGCATCTAGCACCCTTCCTACTTTCCCTCCCTCCCCTGTCAGACTCTGCACCCAGCACTCTTCTTTCTCTCCCACTTCAGACTCTGCACTCTCCCTCATTCCCAGGCTCTGCACCCTGCTGCCCTCCCTTTCCTAGCCTCATACCTCTACTGCCGATCACCGGTGGAGGTGGAGGTGCAGCAGGCAGGAGCGAACTTTCCAAGTTTCTGCCCCGCTGTTAGTTGGCTGCCATGAGTGTCTTCGGCCACTGAGATCTAGCTGCTGCTTAGTGCTGAGTGGCTTCCTTAATGGCTCCTGTGAATTCTCACAATTTGGGACCCATTAACAAAATTTTGTAAAGATTGATTATTAGTTTTGCCCGTTGATTATACACATCCAGGAAGGATGGAGGGGGGATATGTACTTAATTTATTTTTTAATTGTAATTTGTTTACCTTGATCATTTGTTTTGCTCTTGATTGATTTAAACTGTATGAAAAGGTGGGGGGGGGAGGGTCAGTGATATGTACTTATTATATCAATTGATGGAATTGAGTGCTGTCTATTTTGTTAACTGTTTGATAATATGTTGCACTTTGTGTTGGTTCTTAAAATGAATAAAGATTTTGGAAAAAGAAAAAAGTATTTTCCTCTAATTTCATCAAGTGTCCCCTAGTCTTTATAATTTTTGACGGAGTGAAAAATCAATCCACTTGTACCCATTCTACTCCACTCAGGATTTTGTAGACTTCAATCATATCTCCCCTCAACCGTCTCTTTTCCAAGCTGAAGAGCCCTAACCGTTTTAGTCTTTCCTCATATAAGAGGAGTTCCATCCCCTTTATCATCTTGGTTGCTCTTCTTCGAACCTTTTCTAGCGCCACTATATCTTTCTTGAGATAAGGAGACCAGATAGTTAACTGGGCAGCATAAAAGTAGTCCTATCTTTGTCCAATTAGCTGTCCAAGCACCAGCACCTAATATGGGCCAGTGGGACCCAGAAAACTTCTGCGTAGCAGTCTGATCAGTCTGTTCTTCCCATTTAATGCATCCCAAAAGTATCCCCCTTCTGAACCCCAAGAAGACTCCCCAAGTAGTCCCTCTTTGTGAAAACCTCTCTCATCCACCCACCAACATATAGGTCAACCCTGCCAGGCCTACTTTTAAGGTCCTTGCTGCTCGGGGGTGGAGGGGGGGGTTAGGCTGGGCAGGAGCAAACCCAGTTGCTCCTGCTCATGCTGCTTCTAGCTGTAAAATGATGACTTCAACCTCTAGCGGTAGTCTCTTCACATCTATTGTGTGGACAACCATATAAAGTATTGTTTTCCACACTTGCTTTGTGTATTTGGCCTTTGTTTTACACTTTGTGGATTGACTTGCTTTGCTGTACTGTGAACAAAAAGAGGGTCAAAAAATACCAGAGCAGTTGAGAAGTATAAGCATAGGGCCAGATTCTGTATAGGATGCCTACATTAGGTGCCACTAGGCACCCTAATCAAGGACACCTAGCGACACCTAACTTTGGAATCCAAGCACAACTTTTTTTTTTAATTGGCATAGCAATTGACCATGTCAGTTTTCAGCCAATCCCAAAAAATGTAATTACCAATTAAGAGTTCCACATAGAACTCTTAGGATGCCTAGCAACGTCTAAGGTGAGGCACCTAGCGATGCCTAACGACTCCTAGCTGAAAAGTAGTGTGGCTAGGGGCACTGAATAAGCATGGTATAGTGAGGCATCGCTAGGCGTGCGAGATAGGCACTGGTAAATTAGGCCAGATAAAACCGTTTATAGAATCTGTCCCTAGCTGAAAAAGTGAAGAACCAGGATGGCAAAATACAGTGGTCTCAAACTCAAACCCTTTGCAGGGCCACATTTTGGATTTGTAGGTACTTGGAGGGCCTCAAAAAAATAGTTGGTGGACACCTGGAATGCTCTCCCAGAAGAGGTAATTGCGGAATCCACCGTTCTAGGATTTAAGGGTAAGTTAGATGTACATCTCCTTATGAGTGGCATGAAGTGACATGGGTAAGGGTAAGCTAGATGCACTTCTCTTTACAAGAAGCTTAGAGCGATATGGGGACCAAAACTATGCCAGGGTACACCTGGCGGGGCCTCCGCATGTGCGGATCGCCGGACTTGATGGACCTAGGGTCTGTTTCGGAGATGGCGCTTCTTATGTTCTTATTAAAGAAATGACAATTTTGCATGAGGTAAAACTCTTTATAGTTTATAAATCTTTCCTTTTGGCTAAGTCTTGATAATAATATTGTAATTTATGGCTAAAGAGACATATGATCAAGAAACTTCTTTTATTTTACTTTTGTGATTATGATAAACATACCGAGGGCCTCAAAATAGTGCCTGGCAGGCCGCATATGGCCCCTGGGCCGCGAGTTTGAGACCACTAGCAAAATATCATTAACTGATCAACAATAGACCCAATGCAGCCATATTTCAGCAGTTGCCTGCATCAGGGGTAAAATTTCAGCTTGTGTAACTGCCGACTGAGCTATTGATCTTTACTTATTTGCCTCCCCCCTCCCCCTTTACAAAACCACGCAAGAGGTTTATAGCGACAGCCAGCACGCTGAATCCTCTGCGCTGCTCTGACACTCATAGGAACTCTATGACCTTCGGAGCAGCGCAGAGCATTCAGCAAGCTAGACGGTGCTAAAAACCTCTTGGGCGGTTTTGTAAAATGTGGGGGGGGGGGGGTTTAATCATCTAGTTCGCTAAGTTCTTTCTGTATGCAAAGTTGGTTCTTAACATTTTTTTTCAATGCTTTGACTGCTTAGGTTTCTGCATTGTTCCTGGACTTAGGGAGCAATGTTAAGTTCTCTCTCGAAAGAGAGAGTAAAGACAACCTACTGTGTTACTGCATTCTTCAATCCTGCCAAATACAGTCATTGTGCGAGAAATGTTTGACAATCTGTAATGTCTCCTAGGAAATCTCTTCTTTTGTTTTACCATTTAGTCATTGTATCTTTGCTTTACCCTCTAACTGCAAGAACACTTAGGTCTTTGGTTAAACTCCAAATTTATGATCCAGTTCAATTAATTTATTTAATGAAATCTGTTTTGCAGCTTTATGAGGATGCATTTACCGCCTTTTTGAAGAAATTCAGTCAAGACAATGTAGAGCGAGTATAATCCAGACATAGGCAATAAACAATTAGTAAGAATTTTCAAGTAATGGTACAAATTTATGGGGGTAACTCTTCAACAGTGTGTGCAAAATGCAGCACGAGGAAGGAAGGAAAGGGGCAGAGGGACAAACAAGTGAAAGTGGACAATCAGAAAAAAAGAGAGAAAAAAATGAGTCTGAGCAGGAGCCATAGGAAAGGGGAGAACTGGAGGAAAGAGAAGCAAGGGAGCTACAGGAAATAGAGGACAGGAAGAGGGTGCAAGGGTAGGGAGAAGCAGAATGAAAGGAGAAGTGTGCAAACAGAGAGATGATCAGGAAAAGAAGGAAAAGCAAATTGGGTGCTGAGAGGAACTTATCAAGAGCATAAGATGGGCCAAGAGACAGAGAAGGTTGGGAAGAATTAAGGGGAAGTGGGAGATAAAGGGATGGGAGGGGGTAAGGAAAAATAAATCTTGGAAAGAGTGATAGAGCAATATGATGGCCCTGTGAAGGGTGGAAGGTAAAAAGCATGCCTTAACTAGACTACTGTAACTCCGCTTATTCGGGAATCAACACTACTCTAATCCACAGACTCCAGCTCATACAGAACACAGCTGCAAGACTCATATTCAACCTAAAGAAATATGAGTCGATCACAGCCCACAGCAAACTATTACACTGGTTACCCATACCATCACGGATAAACTTTAAAATATCATGTATCCTACACAACATACTTCACAGAAACTCAGCCGCCCCCCTCATCCAACTATTCACAATGGCTTGGTCCACATCTAGGAAAATCCTCAATAGAATGCAACTAAACATACCATCCACAAAAAATCTCCACTATAGGAGAATCTTCCACTCCATGTTTACCTTCCTGGGAATAAAGACTTGGAATGACCTCCCAGATGCGATCAGATTGGAAACTAGCTACACCTTATTCCGGAACTCTTCTCTTTGACAGATTCCTTATAGCATCTTATAAACCTAGAAGAGGATCACATGCTTTGTTACTTTTTCCATCGGTTCAGGGTTGTGAAAGCAAGAAATCTTTGGATCATACATTAGCATTCCAGGCTGCTTCCTACGATAAAGAATTTCAAGCTTTGTTGAGTAGCGCTTGTTCTTACAAACATTTTAGAACTCAATTGAAAACTTACCTTTTTTCAAAGTACATGGTGAATTAATTTATATGTTTTTTATGTCATTTTATTATTAATCTTTTGTTACAAAAAGCTCATTGGCTGCCTGTTTCACATCGCATCACCTATAAAATTGCCCTCTTGACTTTTAAAACTATACAGACTAATACCCCTGAATTCATAGATAGATTACTAATTCCTTATGACCCTCCCAGAACTTTAAGATCAGCATCACATTTCCTTAACATCCCATCCTTAAAGATAATTGGTACTCGTCGTACTCTCATCTTCTCAATCACTGCCCCTCTAATTTGGAACTTTCTCCCTCTATACCTCAGAGCTGAACAAAACTTGCAGAAATTTAAAAGTAGCCTAAAATGCTTGCTCTTTAAAGATGCCTATTAGAGAATGACACGGGGAAAAAGTCTGTCCCCATCACTGCACCGTCCCCGGCCCACCATCCTCTGCACCGCCTCGTCACCGCCGTTCCCTTCACCGCCCCGTCACCGTCACCGCCATCCCTTTCACTGCCCCGTCACCGCCACTGCCATCCCATTCACCGCCCCTTCACCGTCCCCGTCTAGCACCCATCTTCTTCCCTCCGCTCCCCCATAGTCTGGTATCTGTCTTCTTCCCTTCCAGCGTCTTCTCCCCACTCTGCCTTCCACATTTCCTTTCAGGGTCTGTTCCTCTCTACCCTCTTTCAATGTCTGTTCTATTCCTTTCCACCACCACCCTTCCCTCCCTCCTTTACCATCTGTTCCTTTCTACCACCCTTCTTTCATATCTTCTATCAGTCCCCCCACCATCACTAGCAGTCTCTCTTCTCCCTTACCATGAGCAAATAGAACTTCTGAAAATTGTATTGCTGAGGCATTATTTCTAGTACGCCTTTTTTTCCAGATGGATAATGACATCAATTTTATAATTCTTACTGTCTGCTCTGATTTCATTCACAATTTGGTTTGTGTTTTGTACCTGAGGATTCCATGAGGCGTTTAACCTTTTCCTGTCTCTTCTGTGATTTCAAGTTGATTCCTTCAATAATGGAGTCTCAAGGCAGTAGCAGTTTTCTATTTTGGGCTCTTTTGACATTGTTTAAGGGATTTCTTGTACATTTGGTGCTAGTCTTCTTTGATGAGGTCACTTCAGAATCTATTTCCAAGGAAGAGAAACTTTTTCCCTTTCACCCCCTCCTTCCTTGTGTGAGCCAGAACACGCGGTCCCCGCAAGCAAGTAATTTTATATCATTTTCATTCTATTCATTCATAGAAATTAAAGTCTAGATAATGCCAGTCACATAACAAAACATGATTTTACAAAAATAATTTCCTGCACAGTCAAGCCTGCAAGGATTACTAGATGTCTTTCAGCAGCTCCCCTCCCTCCCTCCCCCTTACCTTTGTGGCCAAGTCAAAATGATCTACCAACAATAAAATTTTAAAAACACAAAGCACGCTGTACGCAGAGAAAATGTTAATTATCATTTATATTCCGCGGGTTTTCAAAGAGGTCAAGGCAGATGACTTTATGCAATGTCACCTCAGTAACAACTATACAAAAATAGACAAATATTCCCCCTCCCTTTTTACTAAACTGCGATAGCGGTTTTTAGCGCAGGGAGCTGCGCTGAATGCCCCACGCTGCTCTCGACGCTCATAGGCTCCCTGCGCTAAAAACCGTTATTGCGTTTTAGTAAAAGGGGGCCATAGTGCAAAATATAGACAGCAGATATAAATTCTCAAAACGGACACATTTGTATCACTAAGTTGAAAATAAAATCATTTTTCCTACCTTTTTGTCTGGTGATTTCATGAGTCTCTGGTCCTTCTTCTGATCCTTCTTCTTTCTTCTCCTGACACCCCCCCCCCCTCTTTCTTTCTCTCTCCCCCTGGCTCCCCTCTTTATTTCTGCCTTTCTTTCTCTCTTCCCCTGGCCCCCCTCTTTATTTCTGCCTTTCTTTCTCGCTCCCCCTGGCCTCCCTCTTTATTTCTCTCTCCCCCTGGCTCTCCTCTTTCTTTCTGCCTTTCTTTTTCTCCCCCTTGACCCCCTCTTTATTTCTGCCTTTCTTTCTCTCTCCCTCTGGCCCTCCTCTTTATTTCTGCCTTTCTTTCTCTCTTCCCCTGGCCTCCCTCTTTATTTCTCTCTCCCCCTGGCCCTCCTCTTTCTTTCTGCCTTTCTCTCCCTCTTGACCCCCTCTTTATTTCTGCCTTTCTTTCGCTCTCCCCTTGGTCTCCCTCTTTCTTTCTGCCTTTCTTTCTCTCTCCCCCTGACCCCTCTTTATTTCTGCCTTTCTTTCTCTCTCCCCCTAGCCCCCACAAAGCCATCGTGCCAATTTCTCCACTTCCACGATTCTTTCCCTACCCTCACCCCCAAGCCAGCAGCCAATTTCTCCCTGCTCCTTCCCCGATGTCCTGATGTCCTGAACTTCATCGGGCAGCAGCAGCATTCACAATTCACTGCTGTTGCCCGCTTCAGGCCTTCCTCTCTGTCGGGTCCTGTCTTCATGAAAACAGGAAGTAGGCAGGACCCGGCAGAGAACAAGGCCTGAAGCCGGCAACAGCAGCGAATTGTAAACGCAGCTGCTGCCCGAAGAAGGTAATGGAGCACCGAGGCAGACCGCTTCTCCCCCTTCCCAGCCGAACCCCCGCTGACCCTCCTATCTCCCCCCCATGAACCTTTCCGACCCTCCCAGCGAAAGCAGCAAACCTCCTTCGCAGCTTTCTCCTCCCTCTGCCACGTCACTGATGACGTCATCAGTGATGCGGCAGAGGAAGGAGAAAGCCGACGCTACTGGAGGGAGGTTTGCTGCTTTTGCTGGGAGGGTCGGAAAGGTTCACTTGGGGGGGGAGAGATAGGATGGTCAGCGGGGGTTCGGCTGGGAGGGGAGAAGCGGTCTGCCTCGGTGCTCCAAGGCCTGGCGCCATTACCTTTTTCGCCCCTCCCCCCCCCCCTTGGTACGCTACTGCTCTCCAGCTCTCCTTAGTTTGCCGGTTTTCTTTTTCGGCGACCGGCACGCTTTCAAAGAGCCGCGCACGTGCGGCTGCTCAAAGTTCAATCTTCTGCTCTGCTGCAACTTCCTGTTTCCGGTTGGGTCAGAGCAGAAGATTGAATACTGAGCAGCCGCGCGTGCGCGGCTCTTTTGAAAGCGTTCCGGTTGCCGAAAAAGAAAGCCGGCCAACTAAGGTGAGGTGGAGAGAGGAAGCTGGTTAAACGATCGAGCCGACGTGCGAGTGGGCGCTGCGGGGACCGGACGATCCTTTATGCCTCACTGCGGTGACAAGACCATTCACCGCTCCATGGGGCGGTGATGGCCTTGTTCCCGTCCCCGCAGAGGCTGCTAATTTTCATTCCCCGTTTTTGGCGGGTTACCCACGGCTAAACGCAGTAGCCGCGGGTACACTGCCACCGTGTCATTCTCTAATGCCTATAACTGTTTTTTACAAACGTACTTATTTCTGTACTACTTAATTTGTCTCCCTTCCCTATTGTATTTTCATTTTATGTATTCTTTCTAAGAAATTGTAGTTCTTCCCCTTTTTCCCAATGTTTTCATGTCATAAGTAAGTTTGTTTTGTTGATTTATGTTTAATTATCTAAACCTCTGTCTCCTAGTTATTTTAAATACTATGTACAACGCTTTGTACCTTTGGATAAGCGTTTAATCAAAATTTAAATAAACTATGAAAAATAATCTGTAAAACTATATAAGTACGATGTTATGTTATATCTTTATGCCCCTTCTTCCTCTCCTCTCTCATGCCTTTCCCTCAGTCTTCCCCTGCCTTTTCCCCTCTCTATCCTTTCTATGTAAGTCGCATAGAGCCTGCACAGGTTTGTGTGACACTCAAATGGAAGATTAGATTAGAAATGCTGATTGATGGAAAACGGTAGAAGAAATAAGATAAAATGAGAAGTCAGAGAAACCATGCTACATAGAAAAACTGAGAAAGGAAATGGAAAGAAAACAGGAAAGGGGGTTAAAGAAAGCAAAGAGATGAAAGGAGAGAAGCAGTATGAAGTAGAAAACGAGGGAAAGGTAAAGAAGACGTCTTTTATATTCAATTTAGACACTCAAAAGGGTGCTTACTACTTTGGGATTGAATCTGCAAATACATCTTCCTCCAACCTTTGGGCCACATTTTAGAGAGAATGTACTGTATGTGTGTTCTTCCACCTTGAAACTTTCTGTGAATATGTAGTACCCATGGCTACTTGCATCTACATCTTGTGCATATAGGTTTGAAAATATGGTATATGTGAGTTGTTTTCCAATTCCACCACTGAGAATACTTCCTCTAAATGCTGTTAAAAGTATTACATTGTGGGAAAACATGCTAAGCTACAGATTGATTTTCTGGCAGCCAGTTTACATGCATAAATTGCTATTTATCTATGTACATGGTTTTGTAAGATCAGCTTAGGAGGTTTTGGAGGTTTTTAATTATATGTGCTTTTAAATTTGGAGGATCTGAATGTGCATTACAGAATTTCTTGTCAGTGATTTGTAGTAAATAAAGGCCCCAGTATTAGAGAATGACACAGTGAACAAACACCGCAGCGAACCCGCAGTGGACCGCTAATGCCCTTTTCTCTGTGGGAACAGTGACCAAACTTTGCACTGCCCACAAGAACAGTAAAGATCCTTGTCCCCGCAGTGCGAAACACCCCATCACCCTTTACCGATATTCCCCTGGCTCCCGTTTGAAATTCAGATAATCCCAGCGGCTCGTCCTCTTCCTCTTGACTCCTCCACCTGGAGTGCAACATTGGAAGAGTGGAAGCGCAGAAGACGGCAGCTTCAGAAAGGCCTGCCATTCCCCTGAGATTAGCTCAGCCAGCGCAAAGACTCCCCCTATCAGCAGAAGGGATGGAGGGATGTCTATTACTCTCTCCTGCCATCCACACCCAAAATCAGCAGGAAACATATCCACTCCCTCCTGCCTAAACGACCCCTCACCCCCCGCCTACCCCTCCACCTGAATGGATCAACAAAAGATCGGCAGGAGGGATGCCCTAGTCCCTCCTGCCTTACAACATTCCTCCGACTCCATCATACCCGAAATCGGCAGGAGGGATGCCCACTCCCTCCTGCCTGAACGACACCTCCCCCCAAGACACCCCCCCCTTCCCGTCTGAATGACCATGAACCCCCAGAACACCCCCTCCCTTGACTGGAGTCTGGAATCTGGATTGGAACAAAGATTGGAACAAAGACCGGCAAGAGTAGATGTGCTAGGGAGGAGAGGCACATCCTGTAAACAGTCAGTCAGCACTGGCGCATTTCCTCCTCCCCGGCACCTCTACTCCTCTCTGCGCTTCTCCTGTTGACCACCCCCCTTCACGCATGTGTGAACGTTAATGTGATGATGTCACGAGTGCATGTGATGTCATTGGATCAAAGCCCACGCACTTCTGGGTGCCCTCGAGTAGTGGCCACCTGTTTAGTGTGCCACGGCTGGAAATAGTTTGCGAGATACTGGGTTTAGAGAATGACAAGGGGAAAAAAATTTGTCCCTGTCCCCACGAGCTTGCCCCCATCACCGTCCCCTCCCCATTGCCTTGGTCCCCATCACTGTCCCGTCCCCACGAGCTCTATCCCCATTACTGTCCCGTCCCCGTGAACTCAGTCCCCGTCACCATCCCATTCCCACAAACCTAGAGAGAAGAAGATTGTTCTTTAAGTAGAAGGAGTTAACCAAAGTGGATGAGATTGGGGAAGGGATGTGGGGAGGTAGGGAGAAAAGGCAGGGGAGATTGATAGGGAAGAGTCAAAAGGGGATAGCGAGACAAATATTCTTAATCTAGCCTCTTTCCCAGCATCTTCTCCCCACTCTCTCTTCCCCGTTTCCCAGCATTTTCTCCCCTCTCTCTCTCCCCCAGTTCCATTCAGGCTGCTTCAGTGTCTTCTCCTCTCCACCCCCACCCCCCAGCACCCTTCACGTGGTCCAGCGGCTCCCACCCGCCAGCCGGCCGTGCAGCTCCCTCTCTCCCTTCCCCTTACCTTCATGGCAATTTCTACAAGGCTATGTGTTCTATTGCAGCCGGAGCCTTGAAGTCGTGTCACGTGTGGCTGCTGGAAAAGTCTCCCTCTGATGCAACCGGAAACAGGAAGTTGCGTCAGAAGAGACCTTTCCAACAGCCACACGCGACGCGACTTCAAGGCTCTGGCTGCAATAGAATGCATAGCCTTGTAGAAACCATCATGAAGGGAAGGGCAAGGGAGGGAGATGGCTGAACAGGCGGACAGCGGGAGAGAGGGGGCTGCTGGACCGCGTGCTCATTCACTGCGTGTGCTCACTCCCTTAACTGCTAAGCCCCCAGTCAGCACCCCCACTGCCATTCAAGCCCCCAATCAGCACCCCCACCACCAAATAAAGACCACTGCCCTCTATCAACAGCCCCCACCTCCTCCCGATCTATAGCCACAGTCAAGAAGTAAGGCTCTGGCCAAGTTCTATCAATGTGACAGCTGGGACTACTTAGGAGGGGGTTATACAAAGATAGGAAAAGAACCTTCTAGAAGCTTTGAATGAAGGCTTATGGCACCATAGTCCAATAGAGGCCAATCACAACTGAACTGGAAGTCTAAATAAAAATGAGAAAATTTCAAGGATTTAAAAAAAAAAAAAGATCTGAGCCTCATCTGAAGTTTAGAAAGCAAAAATATTATTTCATTTCTGAAGCTCAGAAAGAGACATACACTCCTTAATAGAGACTGCCTTAAAAACTCCTCTCTCATTTTCACAATATGCGATTAAGAGTACATAAAGCAGGAAAGGGAGAGATGATAGACCAAAGTGCAGCACGATGAGCCTGGAAGAGCAAACTGATGCATCCAGCTGGGTTTGTAATCTGTAATCTAGCACAACACAGGAAGGAAACATCAGAGACCACAGGAAAGGTCTGCTGCACCCCGCTGATTGCTTCTGGGGAATGTGTACACTGCGCGCCACAGATACCTCATCTGGCACTGGGCAGCCGGCACAGCAACCTAATACCTTCCTGTAATCATTTTAAAACATTGCTAATATGAATACGTGTTCTACACCAGTCTATAGCATCCCATTTGGAACAACAGTGTCCAACAAGAGGCAACACTGTTCCCCTCTCAGAGCGATGCTTCCTCTATCCCGAATCACAGTCCTCATAGAATTCAGCCTGCTTTTCAGTTCTGACTCTGCATCAGTGGACTGAATATATTGGGCTGCAGAAAAGATATGCTGCTATTATCTTCACACCCTTCGAGTGTTAATTTGGGGATATGTCGGGATCACTTTGCTCTAGTGGCATATTAATAGTCTGACTAACAATAGAACTAACAAATTAATGTCCTCTTTTTTGTTTTCTGTGAATACTCCTTTGCATTAGGGATTGCATTTGTTTATAATCATTAGGCTTTTTTAGGTGCTTCAAAAATTTTAGTGCATGCAAAATCAATTGTGTGCACATAAACCTAGGAATTAATGTGTGTACAATTAATTTGCACATGCCAAAAAATTCTAATATGAATAAATGAAAGTAATCAAAATGAAACAATCTCTCTGAAAATTGGGGGGGGGGTGGGGAGCCAAACAAAACTGAAAATGTGATACGGAACTCTATTCATTAAAGATTTTCTTTCCATAGGCATATTCTTATAAGGCCTAGTGAAAATCCTTAAAAGATCTTAAACTCTGTTACCCTACAAATATTAGCAAGAGAATTGAATGAATAAATAAATAGACTGGACTATTTTCTGTGCTCAGGAATTCTCTGTGGATGATTTCTACTGATTGTAGTATTTTTTTGTTATGTTATTCTAATTTTTACAAAATAGAAAAATCCTTAAAGCTGCAAAAGATACTTGAAAGCCGACCAGAAGAAAAGCAGCGTTTTCCAATGAAACCTAACGTGGAGAGTAACAGAAATGCTGGTACAATACGGGTCAAACACCCATACACAATAAACAGGTTTTAAATATTTTTTTTAGAAATAAGTGAACCCTCAGTGTGAGGTAGTAAGTTTCAGAACAGGGCAAAAAGCCCAAGTCTCCTAGACCAGCTTTTCCTGAGCAAAAAGCTTTTAACTTAGCCTGCACACCATCACAAGGAACACACCATGTGCTTTAGTGGTATTTAAGGGCTCCTTTTACAAAGGTGCGCTAGCGTTTTTAGCGCACGCACCGGAATAGCGCGCACTAGCTGAAAAATTACCGCCTGCTTAAAAGGAGGCGGTAGCGGCTAGCGCATGCAGCATTTTAGCGCGCGCTAAAACCGCTAGCGAACCTTTGTAAAAGGAGCCCCAAGTGTAAATTTAATTAATAAGTGTACAAAATAAAAAAATGATGTGTGTACCAACATACTGAAACTCTCTCACTGTTTCACATCTCCCTGCAAAAAAAAATTTTTTTTTTAGATTAAAGCGCCAGCAGACTACTTAGCTTTAGTTGTCCGTATGATTTTTTTAAAGTCACGTTCTCCATCATGTCCAAGGAGCCGATGGAATGAAGCAAGGCCCCAAGGAAGTATGGTTCAAGCAGACTTGGTTTCAGGGTTGCAAACCCCTTCTTCAGGAACCTACAGTATACTCATGTCAATAGGAGGACCATCAAACTTTTCAAGGCAGCCGAGGCGAGTTGATTCACAAAGGAAGCGGGAGGGGAGCCAACGTGGCATGTACTACTTAACAGCAAGACGTCATAATTAAAGAGCCCCATCAAACAGCTGATGAATCGGGGTTCAAAACCTGAAACAAAACAAAAGAAAAATAGGATACAAAGTAGGAGAAACTTCTCAAATGATGGTATTCCATTCTATGAGCTCATTAAGTCTTGCAGGCTGTACTGTATTCAATTCAAATATCCAGAATTGTTCCCAGATTTGAATCTGAGCCATCCTGTCACCCCTGAATGTACTGGGAATGTGTTCTATGATAAACCAAGACAAATCAAAAAGCTCATGTCCATATTCAAGACAATGTGCTACCACTGGAGCTGTAACGACAGAGTTATGTATTCTGCTTTTATGCTCCTGTAGTGTCATTTTCAAAGTACGTGTAGTACGTCCCATGTACACTAGCTCACAGGGACAAATGAGAACATATACAACCCATTGAGATATACAATTAGTCTGATGTTCCTTCCCAAGCTCCACCTACCACACTGTCTACTCCTCATCAAATCTAAAATGTTCAAATTACCCAACATATATTACCTTAATTTCTCGACAATTCTTATGTAATCCGCCTATGTATCTTGTAACTTCATGACAACTCTTATATAATCCGCCTTGAACTGCAAGGTAATGGCGGAATAGAAATCACTAATGTAATGTAATGTTTCAAAAAAATAAGTATGTTGGATTTGAGGATGATTCCATGATGACAAATGCAAAGAATTGTGACACATCGTACAGGAACCACAGTGGGAATGTTCGCCCCCTGTGACTCCTACCAAGCCTCTACTGTGATTAATCAGGAAATTAGCAAGATATTTAGGATTAGTGAAGGCAACACAAGGACCCTCTCAAAATTGCTCGTGAAGAGCCAGCACTTGCCAATGCTTTTTCACGATATTGGCAACAGCCTGTGCTTGATTAAAATACATGAGCACGCATATCTGTCTATCCATGGAAGGTTTTCTTGAGGTTGGAGGAGCAAATCAGAGTTGGCATAATAGGCCCATTGGTAAGCTCGTTTAATGGTCCATGCTGAGTAACCACGTTGCCTATAACACCGAGAGATATCCTTGGTTCTTAAACTCTTTAGTCGTGTAACAAATTCGGCATATCTGCAGAAATTGACTAATGGGTAATGCCTGTTTTAACCTGGTTTACCAAAGGGCCTGTTATCTAATTTGCTCTTCCAACCTTCTTGGGCCTGATCTTTCTAAAAATTTTGTAAGCAATATTGCTGAAGGGCTGTCAGGAAAGATTTGCCTCTTTGTAGATGACACCAAAATCTACAATAGAGTAGACACTCCTGATGGTGTGAATAACATGAGGAAAGACCTAGCTAACCTTGAAGAATGGTCTGAAATTTGGCAGATAAGATTTAATACTAAGAAATGCAAGGTCATGCATTTAGGCTGCAAAAACTCAAAGGAATGGTATAATTTAGGGGGTGAAAAACTTTTGTGCACGAAAGAGGAGCGGGACTTGGGTGTGAAAGTATGTGATGATCTAAAGGTGGCCAAACAGGTTGTAAAGGTGATGGTAAAAGCTAGAAGGATACTCAGGTACATATGGAGCGGTATGGCCAGTAGGATAAAGGAGGTATTGATGCCCCTGAATAAGACTCTGGTGAGACCTCATTTAGAATATTGCTTACAATTTTGGATACTGCACCTTCAAAGAGATATAAACAGAATGGAGTCGGTCCAGAGGAAGGCTGCAAAGTGGTCAGTGGTCTTCATCATAAGATGTATGAGGACAGACTTAAAGATCTGAATATATATACTTTGGAGGAAAGGCAGGAGAGGGTAGATACTTATGATAGAGATGTTTAAATGCCTATTTGGCAAAGATGTGCATGAGGCAAATCTCTTTCATTTGAAAGCAAGCACCAGAATGAAAGGGCATAAGATAAAGTTAAGAGGTGATAAGCTCAGGAGTAATCTAAGGAAATATTTTTTACAGAAAGGGTGGTAGATGCGTGGCATAGTCTCCCAGTAGAGTTGGTGGAGACAAAGACTGTGTCTGAGTTCAAGAAAGTGTGGGACCATGTGGGATCTCTTAGGGAGAAGCTTTGATGGATGGGGGCCATTTGGCCTTTATCCCAGGACAAGCAGGCATGATATTCTCACATGTGGGTGACGTCATCTACGGAGCCCCAGCGCGGACAGCTTTTCAAGCAAACTTGAATAAAGTTTCAAGTTTGCTACACTGCACCACGCATGTGCATGCCTTCTTGCCCACTAGAGGGCGCATCCCCACCTCGTGGTCCTCAGTTCATTCTCTTCCGTGGAGCCAGAAGCCCTGTGGAAATTGTGCTCTTAGTTTTGCCTTCTGTCACCGCGGCTGTGTCTCTTTTTTGACTCGGTCGCTGTGTTTCGCTTTGTTGTTCTTTTTCTCTCTTTCAGTTTTCGTCAAAAAAAAAAAATCTTTTCCGTTCGGCTCCGGGGGCTCCCGGTAGCCGCGGCCGCGGGACCTCGCTTGTTCCCGGCCGATTTTTGGGCCCATGTCCCGGCCTGTGACGGGCTTTAAAAAGTGCACCCGGTGCGATCGGCTCCTTTCGATTACCGATCCTCACCGGTGGTGCTTGCGTTGTCTGGGCCCTGAGCACCCCTCCGACACCTGTTCCCGGTGCTCCACTTTTCAGCGGAGAGCTCTCCGCCGCCGTCAGGCTCGTATGGCGGAGCTCTTTGCTGTTGACCCCGCAGCGGGGCTTCAACGGAGGGTTTTTCCCTAAAAACAGGGAAAAAGTGAAGTTTTCAGTAAAATGTGGGGGGTTACAACCCCCCAAACCCCCCACAACACGGCGCGATCTCTATTAAGTAAAGTGGGGGGGGGTTTCCCCCCACCCCCCCCCCGTCGGAGCCCTAAAAACAGTAATTTTGTGCAGCGCACACCTCCACGCTGCGCTCAATTGTCTGCGCGTGCCTTTGTCCTGGCGCGCTTTTGACCTGACACCGAATAAGCAGTGGATTTCCCAAAGCCATCTCAATAATGGCCAATGGACTTCTCTTTTAGGAAAGTATCCAAATCTTTTTTAAACCCTGCTAAGCTAACTGATTTCAACACATTCTTCAGCAACGAATTCCAGAGTTTAATTACAAGTTGTGTGAATAAATATTTTCTCCAGTTTGTTTTGAGTCTGCTTCTTAGTAGCTTCATCGCATGCCCCCTAGTCCTAGTATTTTTGGAAAGAGTAAACAAACAGTTCACATCTACTCTTTTTACTCCACTCGGAATTTTATAGGCCTCTGTCATATCACCCCTGAGCCATCTCTTCTCCAAGCTGAAGAGCCCTAGCCACTTTAGCCATTCCTCATAGGGAAGTCATCCCATCCCTTTTATTATTTTCGACGCCCATCTCTGTACCTTTTCTAGTTCTGCTATATCTTTTTTGAGATACGGCAACCAGAATTGCCACCCTAGCAATTTCCATTGTTTTTAGTTAAATTTTTACTTATTTTCACAGAAGGTCTATGGGGCTCTGTGTATTTCTGGTTCCACATTATTTAATGTTGTAGCCCACCAGGAATAGTAGTGACATCCATGCGGCTCTCTGTGTTTAAAGGTTGCCTCCCCACCCCCCACCCCGTTCCAGACAATTACTATAGTTTATAGCCATTTCCAGAACTAACCATTGACTTCCTGTGGAGAGATTGGCAGTATACTGTGGCTCACCACAAATACCTGCAGATTTGCTGCAGATTTCCCTTTGGTTTAAAGTCCAGATCTGTGCAAATGAAAGAACCGCCATAAAGTTTGTTTAAATGGCATGCAAGCAAGCGTTTCTCCTTTTTCTAACATCATCTCATTCTAAGACTGGAAGTTTTGTGCACTCAGAAGCTCAAGTCTTAAATACTTGCTGTCAGAACATACAGTATATGTATAGTATAACAAGAAGTATACATTCTTTTCCATAGACATTTTGTAGACTTATGCAAATAAAAATGAAAGAAAATCAAACTCTCATGCTCCTTGTGCATGCTATATTTTGTTTCTTTCTTTCTTGTCAAAACTTTGGCGGGGTTTATGGTTTGCATATTTTTCAAACTAAGGGCTTCCTTTTACAAAGCCTCGTAACAAATGCGACGATGCCCACTTTTTGCCACAGTCCAGGGATTCAAAACACCCTCCAGGGATTCAAGACAAAGTTGGACAAGTTCCTGCTGAACAAGAACGTGGCTAGTCTCAGGGCGCTGGTCTTTGACCAGAGGTCCGCCGCGTGAGCTGACCGCTGGGCACGATGGACCACTGGTCTGACCCAGCCGCGGCGATTCTTATGGTCTTATATTCTTATGTTCTAGGAGGTTTTAGTTAACAAAAGCATTTGTTTTGTAAATTTGATTACATATTTGAGGTCAAAAAAACAAACAGAAAAAAAAAGTTTATAGCACGTACCATGTAAAAAAAAAAAAATCAAACCATGACCTAAAATTAATAATAGTGTGAGTACGGTACATTCTCCAAGGGGCACTTCATTGAGATGACGGAGATGACGTAAGCTCTGAGGATACTAGGAGTTGTGCTGGCAGTGGTTAAGCTAACAGTGGGGTCTTTTTATTAAGGTGCCGATTAGCAAATGCTAAATGCTAAGGTGCCCATAGAATATAATGGATGCCTTAGCATTTAGCGCAAGCTAAATCAGTTAGCGCGCCTTAATAAAAGGACCCCAGTATGACCACCCAAGACAGACAGGCCTTAGCCGAACAGTCAAACTAAGAAGTCTTTTTCTAAAGTGCATTACATTTTCAAGTTAATGTCCTTTGAGGCAATAAATTCAGATGCAATAGTTGCAGATTTAACACAAACACAAACTATTAGAGCAGGGGTCTCCAAAGTCCCTCCTCGAGGGCCGAATCCAGTCAGGTTTTCGGGATTTCCCCAAGGAATATGCTTTGAAAGCAGTACGTGCACATAGATCTCATGCGTATTCATTGGGGAAATCCCGAAAACCTGACTGGATTCGGCCCTTGAGGAGGAACTTTGGAGACCCCTGGATTAGAGCACATGCCTCTCATGTGTTTTGCAGGTCCCACTTAAAATGGATTTATTTAATTCATTTTCTATCCCATTCTCCCCAACGAGCCCCATTTACAGGTTAACATACACAATATACTCACTTCCACTTAATATAAGAGAAGAAAAACTGAGCAAGTTTAAAAGTCTCCTAAAGAGTTGGTTATTTAAGGACGCTTTTTAATGGATTTATTCTAAGTTACAATAGACTAAGAAGAAGATCTAGTAAAATCAAGCAGGTTTTTGTACCCCAGCCTTTTGTGTATGAGACCTTCCTGTTTTTCTTTTTTTTTTTTAGAATTGTATTTAAGCCAACTGTTGTCGGTCCCGATCTCCATAAATGTGTTATTATAATTAGTACTAAATACCATAAATGTGTTATTATAATTAGTACTAATTGTTATGTTTGTGTGTTTTTATTTTAACCTAATGCTTAACTTATGTAAAGCGCATTGGATTTGGAGTATGCGAGTAAATCAAAGAATTTAAATGAAACTTGAAAACTTTAAACTTAACGAGTTACAATTTGCCATAGTTACAGCACAAGTCCTTTCACTACTAATTTTTATCCTAACTTGACACATACTAGGGATCTAATACCAATATACATAACATATAGTTTACAGCTTACAATTTGCCATAGTTACAGTGCAAGATTTTTCAATCCAAGTTTTTATTCTAACATGAGACATACTGAGGATCTAGTATCAATATACATTTCTTTGTAATCCATCCTAAAGTTCAGAAGTCCTTCAAGGGATCTGATCTGCGGGAGCTGTTGATTTCAGTGGCTCGGTATGAAGTGGGAGTAGGAACGAATGTCCATTAACATCTGGTACCCTGAGCACAATTAGCATATATGCAATTACTACCACATTCTGTATAAAGGCGCCCTCAGTTGTGAGTGCAAATCAGTGCACACAGCTGATTTGTGCACACAACTTCATTGTTTAACGAAATAATTGGCAATTAACACTTCATAATTGATGCTAATTAGAAGTTACACACACAACTTGGTAGGCGCATTCTATAAAGTGCTGTGTATCAGTTCTAGTGCACACAATCTGAAAAGGGGGTATGGCCAGGGGAGTGGCATGGGCAGATTGTGGGCATTCCTAGAATGTATGTGCATTGGCAGAGAATACACTTCTCCCTCCGTATTTGTGGTTTCAGCATTTGCGGTTTCGATTATTCATGTTTTTTAGCTTGCTGGCTCCTCCCCCCAATTACGTCAGCTTGCATAGAGAAATCGCTGATTCCAAGCGTTTACAGAGAAAATGGCTGATTCCCAGCACTTTCTTCACCACGTTTTGCCTCTCCTTCAGGAACAGGCCAGGTCTCCCATCATGTTATTCGCAGTTTCACCATATTCACGATGGTTTTTAATAGAAAACAGTGAATAACATATGAAAAAGTTATTTGCGGTTTTTCTGTATTCACGGGTCTGTTAATCCCCTATCACAGCGAATACGGAGGGAGAAGTGTATACCCATTGCACACACGAGTTAGTTGCAGGGATTTAGATCTGGTTTTCCTTGGCCTAAATGATTGTGCCTAAAAGTTATGACACACACTGGCACTAAGCATGATTTTATAAGGCATGCATAACTTGTATAGAATCACACTAAGTGCTGTTCCTAATCTGCGCCAATTTTTTGGTGCCATATAGAGAATATGGCCTTTAGTGTCTCCTATTTAGAAGGTGCTATGTGGATTTGTGCTATCTGTTCGATCGTCAGTGTGCAATATAGTACCACACGCTATATGCAATATAGTCTCTATGCTCTACCCATGCCCTACCTCATTATCGCCTTCTAACACAAATAATAATAATAACTTTATTTTTATATACCGCAATACCACAAATAGTTCAGAGCGGTTTACAGAGGAAGAGACTGTATACAGACAGCGATAATACAAAAAACTTTTGAAATTACATTAGCATGTTAAGGCCCAAATTCTCTAAACAGCACCATTGTCAGCAGTCACCTAAAAAAGTGGCTGCCAATCGCATGTCAATCACACAACAGCGCCGTTTACAGAATCATGCCTTTGGGAAAGGTAGGTGCCGTAAATGTAGGCCAGGGTTTTCAAGGCCTACATTTCCGGCCTACTTGAATCAAGCCTAGAGAGGTGCTTTATGGTGCCTAATGCCACTTCTGGCATTAGCCATGCCTACAGAAGCATTAGGTGTCATAAAGCACATCTGTACGCGCAATTCCAGTGCCTTTTTTTAGGCGCCAGTATGTGCCTTGAAAATTCTTTTAAAATGTCTTTTAAATGGCATTTTGCACTTTGGCTCCGGTAGGGCAGCTGTTTATAGAATATGAGCCATAGTGACTTTTTAAATGTTTTTACTTATAACAGTTTTTCAAATACATCATTTCATAATATTCCACGATCAGAAAAAAAATGAGAATAGCAAACTAACGCTGGTTTTTACAAAGCCACGGTACAGGTTTCTACCACGGGCCGGCAATGTAAATGCTCTGACACTGATAGAATTCCTATGATCATCGGAGCATTTACATTGCCAGCCCGTGGTAGAAACCTGTACCGTGGCTTTGTAAAAGGAGCCCTGAGCCGATCAGTAGGTGGCCTACTGGTTAGAGCTGCTACCTTAGCACCCTGAAGTTGTGGGTTCAATCTCAGCCTGCTCCTTGTGACCCTGGGCAAGTCTTTTAACCCTCCATTGTCCAGGTAACATAGTTACATTGTGAGCCTGCCAGGACAAATAGTGAAAATACTTAGAGCACCTGGTTTAAAAAAATAAAATATTTTTTTAAACCTTTCTGTACACTGCCTTGGGTGAGTCTCTCTTCATAAAGGTGTTCTTGTGGGATATCCCAGATGTCTCTCCAGGATTTCAAGGGTTTGTCTTTGACAGGGCACACATTGACATGTCCTCATTTTTCAAGCCGTTTCATGTAGAACAAACATTGGTTTGCTGAAATTGGTTAATTAAGCTATCACACCTTTCAGTTTTCTTTGCAGCGGCCATTTTATACTGTTTAAGCTCTTCAGCTCTGATCATTTTTAAATATAAAATGTATAATTTTCTCAGATCCTTCTTGATCTTTTGCTTTTTAAGAGGTCTCCTTGATCTTCATGCTTTTTAAGCTGCTGAAATCAGACCATAGTTTCTTGACGTTGCTTTCAAGTCAGATTTTCCATTTGGGACTTTGATTTCACTGATTTGCTTTTACCTCATCATCATGGTTCTGATTTTAATGATATCACTGCTGCAGTGCTGTAAATGAACTGTTTTTATAATTCAGCACTGATTTTTCACACTTCTACGATGCCACAGAGTGATATCTCGTTGTATAACGCATAGTGCGGGTTTTAGCGCCGGCAGCTGTGGTAACTGCTCCGACGCTCATAGAATTCCTATGAGCATCAGAGCAGTTACCGCCGCTGCCGGCGCTAAAACCCGTGCTACGCCTTTGTGAAAGAGGGGGTTTATTAACCAATATTAAGATTCCGATGCAGTTTTACTGCATTACAAGACAACAAGATCACCAAATATTTCCACAAAGAAAAGAGATAAACAAAAAAACTGTGGAAATGATGTTCTTGAATTAAGGGGTTCTTTTACTAAGGCGCTAGATGTTTTAGGGCGCGCTAAACACTAACACGTCCATTATAGTCTATGGATGCATTTGCGTTTAGCACACGCTAAAACAGCTACCGTGCCTTAATAAAAGGACCCCTAAAAGTCTTTAATGACAATTTTTTTCTCAAATAAAAGTGATGCAGACAATGTAAAGTCAATCCATATAACACACAGAAAAGACAGTGATGTGGACCCGACACAATCCTTGTTTCGGTTGTGGATAACCTTCTCCTGGGGTCCATTCGAAATACATCACAAAATCTAAAAATGCATTGAAATATGCATTTCACAGTGACGTGTGAAAAAGGTTGCAAGGCGCTGACAACGTAGAGTACATCGTACATCAAATTGTAATCAAAAAAGAAAAAGGTTATCCACAACCCAAACACAGACCATGTCGGGTCCACTATCTCTTGCTGTGTGTTATATGGATTGACTTTACATTGTCTGCATCACTTTTATTGAGAAGAACATTTGTCATTGAAGACATTTAGTTCAAGAACATGGTTTCCACAGTTTTATTGTTTTTGTTTTATTGTATTGCTGCATAAAACTCCTCATCAAGTTTCAAGTTTATTAAATATTTTATATTCCACTTATCGAAATTCTAAACAGAGTACAAGTACATTTACATTAAAATGTAAAATCTGGGGGATATGAATGATGTAACAAACTAACATACACTAGGGAAGAGGGGTAGAACTACATAGCCTATAGAAAAGAGAGACAATAAAGGGAAGAACAATTGGATGGGACCCTTCTGTAAGTAGTACAGTACTCCCCCAATATTCACGGGGGTTCCATTTCAGGAACCTCCGTGAATTTTGAAAAACCGCGAATGTGTCTGTAAAAAGGCAGGAGAGGGCAGCTAGGACGCCAGCAGGTACAATAAATCATACACGGTATGCTCGGGGGGGGGGGGGGGAGGAGAAGAGGAGGAATCGTCTGTGCAGAAGACTGATTTCCTGACCAGGGGGGATAGGAGGAGGAATCGGCTGTGCAGAAGGCTGATTGGCTGACCAGGGAGGAGAGGAGGAGGAATCGGCTGTGCAGAAGGTTGATTGACTGACCAGGGGGAGAGAGGAGGAGGAATCAGCTGAGCAGAAGACTGATTCGTGGACTCATGCCCTGTATTTTCTGACCGGAAGAGGCAGTCAGAAAATACTGTGAATAACTGAGTCTGCGAATCGCCAATTCGCAAGGGAACACTGTAATCACAATAAAGGGAAGAAAAAGGAAATGTGAATATGTTAGCCAAAACATGGACTTGTGTCGAGTTTCCCTTCTTGGAACTTGGTACCATACTTCTTACACTTGAGTTGGATTTGTACATAAATTAAACTGCGGTTCAATATTTTCTGGCTTATTGTTTTGGCTGCTCCCACTCCTTGGATTTTTTTTGTTTGTTTCGGTTGCTGTCATTTTTTTGCAATTGCTGCTATTGTTCAAGATCTTCATTTCTTTCTATATGTCTTTTACAGGGGTGACAGTCTTTGCCATTTCATCAAATTTTCCATGATTTGTGATCTTTCCTTTTAATTCTACTTGCCTCTGAGTGAGCCAAGCTCAGCACCATATTATCCAATATCACGCCCATTATGCTGTTGGTTGGATTAGGCGTTCTAAAGATCAAAGCCTTTCCAAGATAAGAACTTGGGATATTCAGACTTAGGAATCAAGGAAACTCTTATATCTTGGCATCCCAAGTCCTCTAAATTTTCTTCACACTTCTACCTCTAACCCTCTGTTGTAGTTCCTTCCTATTTCTCCTACTGTAAACCGCGTCGAGCTCTACGAACGTGGAGATGATGCGGTATACAAACCTAAGGATTAGATTAGATTAGATTAGATATTGATGCAGAATATGGGCAGTTCCAAGCAACACACACTTCTGTAGATATAATCTACTGTAGATTATAGATCAGGGGTGTCAAAGTCCCTCCTCGAGGGCCGGAATCCAGTTGGGTTTTCAGGATTTCCCCAATGAATATGCATTGAAAGCAGTGTATGCAAAGCGATCTCATGCATATTCATTGGGGAAATCCTGAAAACCCGACTGGATTCCGGCCCTCAAGGACTGACTTTGACACCTGTGTTATAGATGGTGATTTTGTCAGTGCTTAATGTGTTCAGATTTTGTTCCAAATCTTTTGATATTGCTTCAATGAGGCCAGTTACTACAAGGATCACAACTATAGATTTTTGCCAATTGTTCAACTTCAGTTTTCAAGTTCTGATATTTTGTAATCTTCTCCAATTGTTTGTTTTCAATATGGCTGTCCCCTGGTATTGCCACATCTGTGATCCACACATGCTTCTTTCCAAACACAGTGATATATTTGGGTATATTTTGTGGCAAGTGCTTCTCAGCCTATATCCTGAATATCCTTCATTTGGTTTGTTCATTTTCTATAATTATTATTATATGTGGAGGGGCATTTTCGAAAAAGTCTAACTTGGACATTTCCAGCTGGATGTCCAAAGTTGGAGGAACAGAAATGGCCATTTTCGAATGGAAAACTGCTGGACATCCAAATATATATTTTTGAAAATCGTCTACTTAGATGTCTTGGCCACCAGGATGTCCAGGCCTCCAGAACGTCTAACTTTATACCCCATTTTCAATCAGAAAAATATCCATTTTGTAAACGTCCAAATGCAGACCATTTGGATGTGGAAAGGGCCAGCATAGTAATAGACTGGCCATATAGACATCCCGACAGAGCAGTGGGACATCTTAGAGAGCACTGCTGTGAACTTCACATAAATGGTATCAGATGTATATCTCACCATAACAATACTAAACTAAACTACACTAAACCTTAAGTTTATATACCACATCCTCTCCACGGAAGTGGAGCTCGGCACGGTTTACAAGAACTTAAAATATAAGAAGAGAAAGGAAAAGGTTTACATGAGCTTATATATAGAATGGAAGAGTAAGGGGGAAAATAGAATTAATTACTTGTTAGAGAAGAGCCAAGTTTCAGTTGCTTGCGGAATAGTTGGAGAGAGCCCAGGTTCCTCAACGGGATAGTAAGGTCGTTCCAGAGACCTGTGATTTTGAAGAGAAGAGATTTTCCCAGTTTACCTGCATAGAGAATACCGCATAGAGAGGGGAAGGATAGTTTATATCTTTGGGTGGGTCTGGTGGAGTCAGGACTCAAGGAGTACTGCCAATATACAAAATATATATTGCTAAACATCTGAATCTACTGTATATTGAAGCAGAAAGGTTTACTTAAAAGTGGTTCCCCCGATGAAGCAATTGTGAAACATGTACCTTGTCAGGAATCCTGTTACATGAAAATGTGTGCTTTTGGATTGGCGTTTTTTTGACGCCGAGAAGATTTGACTGTGTTCTTCATATGCTGGAACTCTGCTCTTATTATTATATGCCAGATTATAAAGTGGACCATCCACAGATTATTCAGGGGTCTCAAAGTCCCTCCTTGAGGTCCACAATCCAGTCGGGTTTTCAGGATTTCCCCAATGAATATGCATGAGATCTATGTGCACACACTGCTTTCAATGCATATTCATTGGGGAAATCCTGAAAACCCGACTGGATTGCGGCCCTCAAGGAGGGACTTTGAGATCCCTGAGTGCTTTCAGTCTTTTATGCACAATCATTGATGTTTAGCAATATATATTTTGTGTTATGAAACTTTAAAATTTAAACTTTAAAGGATGTTTTTCTGGCCTGGGATGCGTCTCCTGGTTTCAATATTGAATTTGAAGCAGGTTAGTCCTTAGGATAACAGCTATTAACTGTACCCTTTGTGACACTGAGGTCTTTTCTCCAATTTGTAGATTTGAGTCTCTTTACTGGTCCTGTTTATTGTTGGAATGCCCCTCCCCTGGCATGTCCCCTTTTGTGCATTATGCAATTTGAGCGCCCAGTGTTATAGAGTAGCGCGCAGGCAGATGCATATGCCAAACCAAATTTGTGCCAATTAACTTCAATAATTGATCATTAAGCTCAGTTATTTCATAGTTAATGGCTCATCAACCAATTTGTGCTTGCATCTTGAATCCACAACTTTGGGCACCACATATAGAATCTAGGGGTAAATAGCTAGCATAGCTTGGTAAGTAGGCCTTCTTTATGGTAAGGTAATTTGTACAGTACCAATTTCAGCAAGACAAAATCAAATAAAGTTGCAATTGAAAAATTTCATAATTATGATAATAATAATTTTATTTTTATATACTGCCAAAGCCATGAAAGGTTCGAGGCGGTTTACAACAAGAAGCGCTGGACAATCAGCGAAGAGGTCAACAATTCAAAGACATCTATACAATCTTATTTAATGGAAGAAGTAGAACGCTATATAGTTCTTAAGGTTAATGGTTGAATTTGCAGTGCTATAAAATTCTTAGTTTACAAATCGATTGAACAAACTCGTTTTTATCAATTTTCTAAAATTGAGGTAGGTTGAAGAGTGCGTGATAATGTTACTCAGCCAATCGTTCCATTTGCCTACCTGGATCATATTTCTATGAAGAAAATAGGGCCCAGATTCTGCAAATGGCAACTATCTCCTAGACACTGTTCGGCACGGTTATCAATCATATGCTAGGTGCTGTTTATATCGTGTTTCCCCGAAAATAAGACCTACCCTGAAAATAAGCCCTAGCATCATTTTCGGGATAGGTCTTATAATATAAGCCATATCCACTAAAATAAGCCCTAGTCACCAACAGCAGTGCTTCCCCCGCCCCCCACCCCCCAGCACCCCCCCAACCCTTCCATCTCTCCCTTCCATCTGAACCCTGACCACGAGACAGAAATACCTCGTAACAAATGGCAGCACAGGTTGTATCACGGCCTGCCCTTTTCATATCCAGCCGTTCCGTGCCGCATTACTGATGACATCATCAGTGATGCGGCAGAGGAACACCTGGATGTGAGAAGGGCAGGCCGTGATGCAGCCTGTGCTGCCGATGCTTCCGTTTGTTTCCAGGTATTTTGACTCACGGTCGGGGTTCGAATGGGAGGGAGAGATGAAAGGGTCAGCAGGGGGGTGCGGGGTGCGCAGCGGCGGTGGCGGGGGGGGATGGGAGGGATAGAAAGATGCTGCACAGGGGCAAGGGAGGGATAGAAGCTGCAAGGGTTCTGCTGCACAGGGGGATGGGAGGGAGGTTAGGGAGAGGAACGGGTGAGAGGGGAGGAACGATGCTGCACATGTGGGGGAGGGAAAGGAAATAGGAAGAATTGGGGTGGAGGAGAGGAAGGGCGAGATGATCATTGTACATGAAAAAAATAAGACTTCCCTGAAAATATTATCTAGTGCCTTTTTTGGGCCCCAAATTAATATAAGACAGTGTCTTATTTTCAGGGAAACATGGTAGAATCATGCCTAACGGCACCTAAACACTCCTAATAAGGTGCACTGATATTTAGGCCGGGGATTTCTTGTCCTACTTGAGGGCACCAAAGGTAGGCACCCACTGGCTCCTAAGTCAACCCATGCCCAAACTCTACCCCCAAATCCACTCCTAATCATGTGGGGAAAAAAATGTGATTGATTGCAGTTGATAACATTAACAGGCATTTGGGCAAAACAGCCACATTTTTCTTTCTGTACATTTAGCAGTTTCAATGATCTCTTTGATAACCACAAATGTTAATAATGATTAACATTTGGATCTGGACAAAGAGTTGAATCACCAACAATGCATTTTTGTTTGGAATTGTTCTCTCTCACACATAACGTCCACACGGCTGAATTTTTGTCACTGAGTAAACAGCGTTTCTTCAGATAAGTCATCGCTTCATCATAATCAATACTGAAGGGTCCCACATTCTGATGCCACTTACTCAACCCAGATCGAGACTAATTCTGTTTTCTCTAGAAATAACTTCTCACTTGTTTATTGTGTTTTATAAATTGCAGTACAAGATTAATTGAATAACTGAGTACAAAAGAGTATATTTTTAACATGTCTGAAAAAAAAATGTGGTTTTGATATTTCTGGTCAAGAATGTAGCTAGACTTCTCAATGTATATAGAACTGAAAATATAAATATATGTATATAAATTGCATCTATACAATCTTCACATACACTCAGAAAACGTGTGATCCCCCTCCTATAGCCGAACACACTGTCCCATCACAGTGTATGGCTCTAATGTAAAAATGCTGGCTAAGGCAAAATGCTCTTTGTGTACTAATAATAAAGAAAAATGAATTTACTTAACTTAAAAAGTTGTTGCAGGTCCCGACATGGACCATGTTTCGAGGGTCTTTTTCAAGGAACCCAAGAAAAGAATGGTTTTAGACTTCAATTGCCAAGGAAAAACGTGTGATTCAGACAAAAGAAATTTTTCATATAATGAAGGAACTCTTCCAAGCTTCTTTTCTTGGGTTCCTTGAAAAAGACCCTCGAAACATGGTCCATGTCGGGACCTGCAACAACTTTTTAAGTTAAGTAAATTCATTTTTCTTTATTATTAGTACACAAAGAGCATTTTGCCTTAGCCAGCATTTTTACATTAGAGCCATACACTGTGATGGGACAGTGTGTTCGGCTATAGGAGGGGGATCACACGTTTTCTGAGTGTATGTGAAGATTGTATAGATGCAATTTATATTTTCAGTTCTATAGACATTGAGAAGTCTTGCTTGCAGTATTGTCAGTCTAGAAATTTGACCTCTCTACCCTTAAAACCTCTTTGTAAGTCCTCTCCACCCAGCACGTTTGACTTAGTCAAGAATGTAGCTAAACATTTTGCCTCTCAAGCATTCAGGCCACTGCATTAAACTTACCAATCAACCTCCCCCCCCAAAAATCTAAAAAAATGTTCAAAAAATACTTAACGTGTGTTTGATACCAGGACCTCAAAGCACCACAATATGGACTCAGTTCTATAAATGGTGTCTAAAAATGGTGACTGATAAAAATGAGCACTAAGGGGCATATTCTATAAGAAGCGCCCAAAAGTTAGGGGACAATATAGGCACCGTTCAGCACGATTCAAGTACAGTTGAGCGCTGTTTAGTGACTCGCGCTGAGTGGCACCTATTTGGGCACCTATTTTGGAGGGCCAGCTCTAGGCATAACTAAAAGTTAGGCGGCCTTGCGAGCGCTTAAACATGCTTAACAGCAGCGATTCTATAACGAGGCGCCTAACACATAGCCACACCCACACCTAACACGCATAGTGTCTATTTTTTGGAAGGCCACCTCAATTTTTAGAGGCGCCTAGTTACAGAATCGCTCTTTCTTGATAGGCGCCTAAGTTTCAATTATTGCTGATTAAACAGCTTAATTGGGCTTGTTGTTCAATTTAGATAGGCGCCTATCTAGTTGGGCGCCTCCAAAATAGGTGCCTGACATTATAACATTTGGGCCTAAGTGCTGTTCTATAAACAGCGCTCAGATGTAGGTGTCATTTATAGAATAGCAATTGTTGCTAGGATCTATGTCCAATTTTGGGCATGAAGGTGTATACCAAATAAAACCTGGTGAAAATTTTTATAAGAACATAAGAATTGCCGCAGCGGCCCTTAGGTCAAAGACCAGTGTCCTATTTGAGTCTAGCCTTACCTGCTTAAATTACGTGCGGATCGCCCTTATTTTATAAAAATGCACGTAAATTCCAGGGATGCTTCCCATCAGCCCATTGCCAAGCTCCCTTTCAGATCCATACATAAAATTTATATGCGCCTAAAAATGTACACACACAATAATGCCAATTAGCATAAAATATTGGTGCTAATTGGCTCATTAATCAATTAAATTGTACATACAAATTGGGTACACAAGCATATTTGCACATGCAATATAAAGAATTAGGGTGTAGATGACTATTCTGAGGATACGGAACTCTGTTCTGCATACATTATTATTGTAACCTGCCAAGAGCATACACATTTGGATTATCAAGAAATAAATAGATAAGATAAATAAAATTAAAAATAAATTGCATATCCTGAAACTTTGCAAATAGAGGCTATAGTGACATAATCAGCCATGCTCAGAATCCTGCCAGTGGTCTGATATCCTAAAAATCTGAATGGCTGGGGGGACCCACGGGAGAGGATTGGGAACCAGTACACTTGCTTACAATATATTAAGAGAGTAGCAGTATAATCTGTTGAATAAAATCACAGGCAGTGCTGGAATCATCTTTGAGACTGAGTTACACATTTTCAGACTTTCACAGAAGCACTCATAAAAAAACAGATGTCAATTAGAACCTTGAAACAAATTTATAATCTCTATGCAAATGGGTGAGGTGCCTGACAAATTGAAATAACCTGTCATTACTAATTTGACCATTTATTTTTTTCATCAAAATGGGACATCTATTAATGTTCAGTCCCGCCCCCAATCCCGCCTTAGCCCCGCCCCCAATTTCTTCCATTCATTTTTCAGGTACACACAGTATCTTATTAATTCATAATGATAAACATAAAATAAAATTTTTAAAAAACCCCACAAAGCACATTGTACGCAGAGAAAATGTTAATTATCATTTATGAGTTTTGGATTTTTTTTCAAAGATGTCAAGGCAGATTACTTTAAAATATGCAATGTCACCTCAGTAACTATAGAAAAATAGACAAATATAGTGCAAAATATAGATAGCAGATATAAATTCTCAAAACGGACACATTTTGATCACTAAATAAAATAAAATCATTTTTCCTACCTTTGTTGTCTGGTGATTTCATGAGTTTCTGGTTGCACTTCCTTCTGACTGTGCATCCAATCTTTCTTTCTTTCGCATCCAACATTTCTTTTCACATCTCCTTTGGGTCCAGGTCTCTCTCTCTTTTCCCTCTGTTACCCTCCCCAGATCCAGTGTCAGTTCTCCTTTGTTATGATCTTACATCTCCCTGTTCTTCCTCAGAGTCTTTCCCCCTTTGTCTGAACCTCCCATAGTCCTCCTGTCTTTCCCCTTTGGTCCAGGCCTTTCTCTCTCTAATCTTTCTAATCTGCTTACAACCCGCCCCCCTTTCTCTGCCTCTTTCTCTTCTTCCTTCCTTCCTCCCTCCTTCCCTCCCAGCAGATTTTAGCATATCTCTCTCCTCCTTTTCTCCCCTCAGATCTGGTATCTGTCTCCTTTCTCTTTTCCTCCTCCCAGGACTGGTATCTGTCTCCCCTTCCCCCCTGCTCTGGCATCTCTCTCTCTGCTCCCTTCCTCCTGTTCTTTCCTGGTCTTCCATCTCTATTTATTTTCTGCCTTTGTCTAAATTCTTTCTTTCTATTCAGTCCTCAATTTCCCTCTTTCAATGTGTCTACCTATAGCTTGCCACCTCTTTCCCTCACCCCTTCCAGTATCTAATTCTATCCTCTTCCCTCAATCCAGCATGTGCCCTTTTTTCTTTCTCCTCCCCACTTCCTTCCAGCATCTGCTCCCCCTCTCCCTCCACTTCCATTCAGTATGCCGCCTCTCCCCCACACTTCTATTCAGTGTCTATCCCTCCTCTCCCCCATACTTCCATTCAGTGTCTGTCCCCCTCTCTCTACCCCTTCCATCTACTGCTCACCTTCTGTCTCGCCCATTCCATTCACTGCCTTCTCTGCCCTTTCCATCCAGTGTCCACCTTCTCTCTGTACTGCTGCCTGTACAGGAAAGCTGGAATTTAGTTCTTGATAAAATAATTTCTTGTATATATATTGTATTATTGGATTACCTCCCATAAATTAAAGATTAATAGGGAGAAAACAATTTATACCAGTTTAAATCTTCTGAAAAAGTATTGGGAGTTCATGTGGATAATCATCTTTCAATGGAACAACAGGTTAATTATGTGGTTAAGAGCTTATTTTCAGAATTGAGAAAACCGAGGCAAATAAAAAAATATATTGAACCTGCAAAATTAGCATTGTTAGTACAAACACTGATTTTATTCAAGTTAGATTATTTTAACACAGTATTTTTTTTTAGTTCAATACGTTTTATTAGAATTTCAGCAATTACAGAAGAAAATAATATATTAATACTAGTATTTTAGCCCGTTACATTAACAGGTGATAGCTGTCTGTCTTTCTTTCCCTCCACCCTACTTCCCTGTACAGCAGCATTTCGATCCCCCCCCCACTTCCCTGTGCAGCAGCAGCATTCCCTCCCCCCACACCACTTCCCTGTGCAGCAGTAGCGTTTCCCTTACCCCCTTCCCTTCCCACGGTCCCGACAAACCTGCTGATTTTAGCAGCGTGTGCAGCACTCTACACATGCTGCTTCGGGGCCTTCTACTGCCCTGATTTACTCTGGCACGTCCCTGATGACATCATCAGAGACGCTGCAGAGTAAATCAGGGCAGTAGAAAGCCCCAAAGCAGCGTGTGTAGAGTGCTGCACATGCTGCTGGAATCGGCAGTTTTGGAGTCGGGACCGCGAAGAACGTAGCGGCTGGAGTGTTTTTTCGGCGCATCCCGCCCCGTAAGGTGTCGCCGCGGCTCCTCTCGATCCCCGCCAGCGTCGGAAGCCTTCTCTGATGCTGGTGCTGCTGGTGAGAGGAGCCGAATCTTGGGGAGAGCAGGGAGTCCAGCGCTGGCGACCAGTCCTGTCGGCGAGTGTAGATAAGTGCTGGGAAGAAGGCTGGGGACTCACGCATGCGCACTCCTGCGGCCACAGACCTACGGATCATGGAAGCACGCAGTTAAGAGTGTGCATGCGCGGCTAGGGTTTTATTATATAGGATGGTACATAATATATGTTGGCTATAATAAGGTCCTGATTGGAAAAATGCAAATTATTCTAAATACTGCAGAAAAACTTAGTTTTTTCTGCTAGCAAATATTATCATGTTACTCCATTGTTAAGATCTTTACATTGGTTACCAATAGAAGCCAAAATTAGATTTAAAATTAGTATTTTAATGTTTAAGATATATCATGGTTGGGCATCTTTCTATTTGATTCAATTAGTAGTCTTGTCTTTTAAGAAATCATCTTTTAATTGCAGGAATAGTCTAAAGTTAAATTATCTCTCAGTTAAAGTAGTGAAATATAAGAAAAATGTTTACTTCCATTTTCCAATATCAATCAGTTTTTGTATGGAATAGCATTTCATTGGAAGTGAGACAGATTACGAAATATCTCAAATTTAAAAAGACAGTCAAGGTGATATTATTTGAAGAATATGTAAACTGATTTGAATTTGGAAAGTATAAGGTAGAAATATATGAATGGTTTTTATGTTTTTTAATGCAATTTCTGGATGTTCTTGGCATTCAGTATATTAAGTTTCAAGTTTTATTGTGTTTAATATACCGACCATCAACATGTATCTGGCTGGTTTACAATGCTAAAAAAATATATATGAAATAAAATAATAATTATATATATATGGGGAGGAGTGAACATTATAAAGACGATAAACAAGGACTTACTTGAATTTGAGGGTAATAAGGGGAAGGAAGGGTCAATAAATACATTATTAAAATGAAATTTAAAAGAAAGGGAGGAGCTGAGAGGTTTAATTGCAGAATGTAAGTACTGTATTGCATTGCACGCAGGATGTGCGAAAGAGAAGAGTGCGGGGGCGAATGGCCAGCAATCCTTTGCTATGCTGCTGCCCCCCAGACCACCCCATTCGCTTAGTAAACCGAGATAAGCGATTTTATCAAATTTTATTAAACTTGAAACTTACTAAACAGGGCGGCCTAAGTAAGTGCCGCTGAATATCCCCTCCCAACCCGCTCAGCACATTTTGAATTCTGGGTTCATACTGGCAGATATTCAAAGCAGGTTAACCAGCCAGAAACAGCCACCAATCATTTAACGCGCTTGTATGTGACTATCCGGTCATTTTCAGCGGAACTTAACGAATTAGTGCCACTGAAAATGATCAGTTAGTGCCAAAGTGGAATCTGGTTACATCAGGGGTGTTCCCAGGACATTTCAGGGGCAAAGTCTGGTTAGCTCCCAAAACTCAGAACTAACTGGCCATCTGTTAAGTCTGAATATTGACTTAACTGGGCATGCACTAGCCAGCTTTTAAAAAAAGCCAACCTGAAATTCAATGCTGAAGCACAGGGTCCGGCCCTGAATTTTCAGTTTTAGAGCCGGTGACAGATAAAAAGAATGCTGGCCGGATTGTATTTAGTTCAGAGTATAGGAATTTGTTTTTGTACGTCGTTTTTGCCGTTACAATTTAATTTCATATTGTGCTAATTTTAAAACTATGGGCTCCTTTTACTAAGGTGCGCTAGCGTTTTTAGCGCGCGCTAACCCTGGGCTACACGAAAAATACTAACGCAAGCTCTATGGAGGCGTTAGCATGTAACGCGCTCTAAAACCGCTAGCGCACCTTAGTAAAAGGAGCCCTATATGTTGTAATTATTGTTAATTTGTATATTTGTTTGATGTCATTTTGCACTTCCTTTTAAAAGTCGGGCATTTCTTTCTTTTTTTGTGCAGGTCATGCACTAAGGTTCAGATTAATGCACGATACTTGCAAAACTATAACGCAGGAGCACTTGCCACCTCTTATTTAAGACGCGCTAAGTACTTCCGCATTCAGTGGTGTAGTAAGGGGGTGTGGGGGCGTGGTCTTCCTAAGGGCATGGCACCCCTCATCTTCCCCTCCCGCTCGCGCGCCCCTTGCCTTCTCCATACCTTTTTACTTCCCCAGCGTGAGGTTGCTGCCCCGCATCGGCTTCGGCACGCTCTCTGACATCATTTCCAGGACCTGTGCCTAGAAAGTGACGTCAAAGGGTGAGCTGATATTGACGTGGGCATGCTGCTCATGCCGGAGAAGTTAAAAAAAAGTATGGAGAAAGGGAAGGGAGGCACGCACACAGCAGGGAGGCGGGAGACAGGTGCCACCGCCCCGGGCGCCGCCCCCCTTACTGTGCCGATGTCTGCATTAACTCCACTTTAACTAGTTTGTGCATGCTAATGCGAGTACACTAGCTGGATAATGCTTCTTCTGTTCTCTGCCCATGACATGCTGGCTGAAAAAAATATTTTGAGAAATAGCTAATACAGTACTTCCCCGATATTCATGGGGGTTCCATTTCAGGAACCCCCACGAATTTCAAAAAACTGCAAATACGGTTTTTCGCCTGTCAAAAGGCAGGAGAGGGCAGCTGGAGCGCCGGCGAGTGAAGAAAATCACTCACGGTATGTTCCTACCGCCTCTTCCTGTTACTAAAGTAAGGCTACACCAATCAAGAACTTCTTTGACACGCAGCTCCTGATTGGTGTAGCCTGACTTTAGTACAGGAAGAGGCGGTCGGAGAATAACGCGAATTAGTGAGTCCGTGAACCGCAAATTCACGGTGGAACATTGTATATGGGTTAGTGCGCACTCACTGGTGAAATACTGCGAAACACTTTCAACCCCTTTTTACAGTAGTCTGTTGTTTGTGCTGTAACCACAAGTTAGGGCTTAAAAAAGGGCCCTTAAGTTTGCTAGAAGACTCAACTCTCAAAAAGATAAACTGAAAAAGCTGGAATCTAATGGACAGTGCTGAAAGATAATTATTGGTTTATTTACTTTTTGATTGATTTAGGAGGGAATTCATCAACGGGTATTGCCACATTATAAAGCGCTAACAATTAGCATGAGCTAATCTAGAATCAGAAAATAATAGTAAATATTGAACTAAGGCAGACTTGCACGGTCTATGTCTGCATATGGCCGTTTGGGGGAGGATGGGCTGGAGTAGGTTTTGACGGAGATTTCGGCAGTTGGAACCCAAGCATAGTACTGGGTAGAGCTTTGGATTCTTGCCCAGAAATAGTTAAGATGAAAAAATTAAAATTGAATCAGGATGGGCAGACTGGACGGACCATTCGGGTCTTTATCTGCCATCATGTACTATGTTACTATGCTAAAAGATGCCCATAGGAATATAATAGGTGTCTTTAGTGTTTAGCGCACGCTAACGCGATTAGCACCTATTGATGAATTCCCCTATTTATTTTTTGCTTGCTGCGTCAAGCATGATCAACAGTATCTGCTTATTTTACATTTAAAAATATTTGCTGGAAGTCCTTAAGTTTCTGGAAACCTCCTTTCCTTCTACATCAAAGATGTATTACTTCTATCAAGATAAGAGAAAAACAGGGGATGTGCAGCAATCTGAATTCTCCTTCGATATTTTAGAGTTCTCTGGTTTCCTGGAGAGATCGGGATTGCAGGATGTAGTTTCTGCAATCTTAACAGTGCACCTAGCTTCAGACTCTGATAGAGAATGGCTGTCTTAAACATTTCTCACATTTAGAGAGGCTTTATTCTTAAACTGTAAGATTCATTCACATGTTTCCAGATGTGGAATACCCAAAGGAATAGAAAGTAATTTCTATTATTGAGGCCTAAGTTGTTGCAGATGGGAGCTGTGTTTATGTTACGATTTCCGTGTAAATGTATAGTTAAGTTTCAAGGGGTCCACTATGTATTTTTTAATCCACCTCAACTGTGTGAATTTGTGAGTTGTAGACCATAGCTCTCCCAGAACCCTTCACTGGTATTGTACAAAGGCTGATAAGATAGATGCAGATGCTAATTGTCCAGACTTTTTCTATTTTCCTGAAGCAATTTATAGATCAGGGCTCCCACCTCGTACACTGATGGACTAAGAGGCTGTCTCTCCTGTGGATTTCTTGACTTCTGACCTGTTGTGTTGGTTTTTCCAGCGTTTAAGAACATAACATAAGAAGTGCCTGTGCCAGGTCAGACCAGAGGTCCATCGTGCCCAGCAGTCCGCTCGCGCGGCGGCCCAACAGGTCTAGGACCTGTGTAGTAGTCCTCTATCTATACCCCTCTATCCCCTTTTCCTTGAGAAAATTGTCCAATCCCTTCTTGAACCCTATTACTGTACTCTGTCCTTCTGTGTTTTTAAAAAGTAGTACTGCTTGTTTGTATAGTGTGGAAAACGATAAGATAAATTTAAAAAACAACAAAAAGGTTTGGTTATTGATTCTCAAATATAGTATCCAAGTTTCCAAATTTATGGAGATGATGCGGTATACAAACCTAAGGATTAGATTAGATTAGATTAGATTTAAAATTTGATATACCGCATAAGTATCTAAGAGGTGTACATAGGGTTACCAGATTTTCCTTCTGGGAAAATCTGGACCCATAGCCACGTCCCCAGGACCACTCAGTTCCACCTTTGTCACGCCCTGTTCCACCTACCAGCCCTGCCCCCAGATGGCATCTGCGCATTCGCTGATGTAACGCAATGACATCACACACACACACACCTGCGTGTGACATCACCACGTAGCATCCGCGCATGCCCCTTCCCAATATAATTTTGTCATGAAGCTTTCCAAAACCCAGACAAAGTGCTGGGTTTTGACAAGCCGTCAGGACTCCTGGGCATGTCCTCAAAAAGAGGACATGTTTGGGGAAATCCGGGCGTCTAGTAACCCTAGGTGTACAGAAATTTAAAAAAATTTTAAATTCGGGGATATCATATATTAAAACACAGAGACAGAACATTCAAACACATGGATGAGGAGTGAAGTACAATTAATGATAGGATAGATGTACAAGAAAAGGCAAGTACACTTCCCCCTCCCCATTCGCGGTTTCAGTAATCGCGATTTCACATATTCGCGATTTTTTGGGGAGGGGGAAAAAAGAAAAAAAAAATCCTTAAGTCTTCCCCCCGGCATCCCGGCCTTACCTGGTGGTCTAGCGGGCTTTTGGGGCAGGAGCGATCTTCCTACGCTCCTGCCCCGTGCAGATTGCCATTGGGAAATAGCTGTAGGGAGTTCCCGTTTTTTGCTTTATATATTAGTTTAACGGCCGTGTTTTGGATAATCTGACGTTGTCTCTGCTCTTTCTGATTTAATCCTTGATACAGTGCGTCACAATAATCAAGTTGAGAGATTACTAAGGAGTGGAGTAGAATGTTTAAAGATGAAGGTTTGAAAAGGCTATAGAGATTGATCGGATCATGTTTATCTGCTGATGATAGGTTGGTTTGTTATCAAGGGTAATTCTATGATTAGGTGCGTTAATGTCTAGAATACTAGCAGTAATACTTGTAAAAGTACACTTCAAGTTTCAAGTTTATTTTAAAAATTTTCTGAGCAGTGTACAATAAAATAGAATTCCAATGATAAAATAGTAGTAGTTTGACAATAAACGAACAGGGGATGTTAAAAAAATTTTTTTAAGTGAAAAGCCAAATATCCTCTAATAATAATAAACTTCTACTTATTATGACAGGGGTTGCATACAACAGATTATGAATAATTGGAAAAATTGGGATAGGCTGAATTATAGCTTTTGGTGGAACTCTTTGTGTCACATATTTAAAATGGAAAGGATAATTGCCATGCAGCAGGGAAATTTCAGCTTATTTGGGAGTCATTAACAAGATACTGTAAAGATTGAAATAGAATAAGTATTAATTTTTCCCTTTTGTTCATACAGGTCCAGAGTGGGGTGGGAATATTTTATGATTTCTTTTGCTTAGGAATAATTGTTGGGTATAAGGGAGGGATTGATGCGAGTTAGAATTTGATGATATATTAAGTGATGTTAAAGTACAAAATGATTGTATCGTATGTTACACTTATTGTGAATTTTTAAAATGAATAAAGATTACAAAAGAAAAAAGTGAAAGGGCCAGAATGGCACCTAAACTCTGCTCTGTTAAATGGCATAGCGCTTAAATGTAAGGGAGGCACATACATGGGCAAAGCAAGATGTGTAGGTGTCTCCCACCTACACACTTAGAAACATAGAAGATGACGGCAGAAAAGGGCCACGGCCCAACAAGTCTGCCCACTCTAATGACCCACCCCCTAATTTCTTCCTTGAAGTGATCCCACATGCTTATCCCATTTTCTCTTGAAATCCAGCACACTGCTGGCCTCAATTACCTGCAGTGAAGACTATTCCAATGATCAACCACCCTTTCGGTGAAGAAATACTTCCTGGTGTCACTATGAAATCTCCCACCCCTGAGTTTCAACGGGTGTCCTCTTGTCGCCGTAGGTCCTTTAAGAAAAAATATATCCTCTTCTACCTCTATACGGTCCGTGACATATTTGAACGTCTCGATCATGTCTCCCCTCTCTCTACGTTCTTTGAGTGAGTACAGCTGCAACTTACCCAGCCGTTCCTCATACGGGAGATTCTTGAGTCCTGAGACTATCCTGGTGGCCATTCGCTGAACCGACTCAATTCTCCGCACATCTTTTTGATAATGTGGTCTCCAGAATTGTACACAAAAACACAATATTCTAGATGAGGTCTCACCATGGATCTGTATAATGCATTATAATTTCGGGCTTCCGGCTGACGAAACTTCTTCGGATACAACCCATCATTTGTCTAGCCTTGGATGAAGCTTTCTCCACTTGATTGGCAGTCTTCATGTCTTCACTAATGATCACTCCCAAGTCTCATTCTGCTGCAGTTCTTGCTAAGGTCTCACCATTTAGGGTGTAAGTTCTACATGGATTTCTGCTGCCAAGGTGCATGACCTTACACTTTTTGGCATTAAAACTTAGTTGCCAAGTTGAGGACCAATGCTTCAGTAAGAGTATGTCCTGCATCATATAGTCGGGCACTGTGCTGTTGCCTACTATGTTGCATAGTTTGGCGTCATTGGCGAATAATGTAATTTTCCCTCGAAGCCCCTGAGCCAGGTCCCTTACGAAGATATTAAATAGGATCGGACCCAAGACCGAGCCTTGCGGCACTCCACTGATCACTTCCGATGTTTCGGAGGGAGTACCGTTCACCACCACCCTCTGAAGTCTACCTTTGAGCCAGTCTTTTACCCATGCAGTTAATGTTTCTCCTAATCCCATTGAACTCATCTTGCTCAATAACCTGCAGTGTGGAACACTATCGAAAGCCTTACTGAAGTCCAAGTACACCACGTCCAGGGACTCCCCCATATCCAGATTTTTTGTTACCCAGTCAAAGAAGCTGATCAGATTGGATTGGCAGGACCTTCCCTTTGTAAATCCATGTTGATGGAGATCTCGTAGATTCTCATCGTTTAGGATCGTTTCTAATTTGTGTTTGATTAATGTTTCCATAATTTTACACACTATCGATGTGAGACTCACTGGTCTGTAATTTGCAGCCTCTGTCCTGTATCCCTTTTTGTGAAGTGGAATTACATTGGCTGTTTTCCAGTCCAATGGGACTCTTCCTGTACTTAGGGAAAGATTGAATAGCGCGGATAACGGCTCCGCCAGGACATCGCTCAACTGCCGAAGCACCCTGAGATGTAGTTTGTCCGGTCCCATGGCTTTGTTCACTTTGAGCTTGGAAAGTTCATAGTAGACGCTGTTGGGCGTAAACTCAAAATCTCGAAACGGATCTTCCGAGCTCTTCCTTGCCTGCAGCTTTGGACCGGATCCCGGCGCCTCGCAGGTAAAGACTGAGCAGAAGTATTTATTTAGTAGTTCGGCTTTATTGGAGTCCGATTCTACATGATTCCCATCTGGTTTCCTAAGGCGCACTATCCTATCTGTGTTCCTTTTTCTGTCACTAATATACCTGAAGAGGGATTTATCCCCCTTTTTAATGTTCTTTGCTAGATTCTCTTCCATCCGGAGTTTGGCCTCTCTGACTGCTGTTTTGACAGCTCTAGACTTGGCCAGATAGTCTTCTTTAGTCTCTCGTTTTCCTGAATGTTTGTAGGAGATAAATGCTCAAACCTGGATTCTCGAACCTGCACCGATTTTCTAGGCATCGGTAGACACCCATACCTCCATTAAAAATGCCATCCAAACTGTGTTTTTAATTGCGATTTGGGGCACATACTGGCTTCTAGAATATCGGCACTGGAATTGCGCCTACGTAAGTGCTTTAGGCCGCTGAACACCAAAGTACTGTGCTCTTTTCTTTAAAGATTATAGTTCTTTCCCTTTTTCCCCATTTGTGTGAAGTAAGTTTATATGTCTTGTTATGTGTCTTATTAACCTACCCTGGTCTTGTTTAGTACAGTATTTCTAATTTTAATCTGTTTTTATGGAATTTTTTGCATTGTACACCGCCTAGAAATTTGATTAAGCGGTATAAAACATTTTAATAAACTTGAAACTTGAAGTAGGCATGGCCAGTGCCGGAAATGGTGTTAAGACAGCCTAAAGCACCTACATAGATGCAATTCTTAGATTACATTTCTGGTGCTTATCTTTCATGGCCATGCGATTCCAAAATCGGTGCTGATGTGCGATTGACACACAGTCGGCAGCCACTTTTAAGGCAGCTGCCCATATCAGCGCCAGTTTGAAAATCCAGGCACTGAAAAAAAAATCGGTGTGCAATGTTATTCTAAAATAGGCCCTCAAAGATGAGTGCCCACTATAGATTAAGCACTAAGGCCCTGATTCTCCAAAAGTGCGTCCCGATTTTAGGCAGCTGTAGGCGTCCTACAGCTGTCTAATCAGCCAATCGGGATGCACGTTTTTAAAAAAAAATGCTCCCCAGGCAGGCCTGGAGGCGCCTCCGGGAGCCTAGGGAGACCCGCAAGACGTCTAAGCTCGCCTAAGGGCCTTAGGCGGGCCTTAGGCGAACCTAGGTGGCCCTACGCGTCTCCCTAGTAGAGGAAGAAACCTTAAAATGTAGGCCAGCAAAATGCTGGTCTACATTGTAAGTAGACGCAGCCACTATACTTATCGCGGCAAGGGATCTCTCTGCCGCTATAAGTATAGCGGGCCGCGGCCTGTCCGATCGGATGCCCCCCCCCGACACTACCGACCGCCCCCCCCCCCCGACACTACCAACCGCCCCCCTCCCCCCCCCGACATTACCGATCTCCCTCCCACCCCGACACTACCAATTGCTGGCAGGAGAGTGTCCAATCCCTCCTGCCCGAAGACGGCACCCCCCGGCACCCGGACCCCCCCCCCCCGGCACTAACAACCTCCAAACTAACCCGTTCTTCAGGCCAGACGGTTCTTGCCCGTCTAGCCGGTAAGCCCGCCTTGTCGAAATGAGGTGGGCTCGCCCCTTCCCGGCCCATCCCGCCGAAGCCTAAGGCCTGATTGGCCCAGGCTCTAGAAGCCTGGACCAATCAGGCCTTAGGCATAGCGGGTCCGCCCATCCCCACTTAATCTAAGGCCTGATTGGCCAATCAGACCTTAGACTTCGTGGGGATGGGCGGACCCGCTATGCCTAAGGCCTGATTGGTCCAGGCTTCTAGAGCCTGGGCCAATCAGGTCTTAGGCTTCGGCGGGATGGGCCGGGAAGGGGCGAGCCCGCCTCATTTCGACGAGGCGGGCTTACCGGCTAGATGGGCAAGAACCGTCTGGCCTGAAGAACAGGTTAGTTTGGAGGTTTGGGGGTTGTTAGCGCCAGGGGGGGGGCCGGGGGCCGGGGGGTGCCGTCTTCGGGCAGGAGGGATTGGACACTCTCCTGCCAGCAATTGGTAGTGTCGGGGTGGGAGGGAGATCGGTAATGTCGGGGGGGGGCGGTTGGTAGTGTTGGGGGGGGGGCGGTCGGTAGTGTCGGAGGGGGGGGCATCTGATCAGACAGGCCGCGGCCCGCTATACTTATAGCGGCAGAGAGATCCCTTGCCGCGATAAGTATAGCGGGCCATGTCTAATCTAACCCGATTCTCTAACCAGCGTCTGTAACATGGACGCCGGTTACAGAATCGGGGTTTTAGTGTAGGCCGATTCTGAATAGTACGCCTCTCCCGGGCGTCCTATACAGAATCAGGGCCTAGGTGTCTTGCGGGCCTCGCCTTCAATATAGGCGGCCTGCCTGGGGAGCATTTTTTTAAAAAAACGTGCATCCCGATTGGCTGATTAGACAGCTGTAGGACGCCTACAGCTGCCTAAAATCGGGACGCACTTTTGGAGAATCAGGGCCTAAGTGCCAATTTTGGTGCGCAGATTTGGATACTAGGGCTTACGCCTACTGAAACTAGATAAAATTCCCAGTGCTCAATTTGGGTGCACATTCTGGTATTCTATAGCATTGTCTGCAACCAAAGAGACACCAACAGATAACCGAGGGAAAGCCAAAAACAAAAAGAAAAACTGTGGATACGAGGTACTTGATGTCAGAGTTTATTGTAGTAATTCTTCACAAATATTACAAATGGTGCAAGTAAAGCGATATCAATCTTATACAAATAAAGCAATGTCATCAATGAACTGTGGTGCGCACCCAACACGGTCTGTGTTTCGGTTCTAAAAGCCTTCTTCAGGGGACTCAATGCCGAATACCACAAGATTTAATTATGCTCTTAAGCATACAGTGATGTGTGAATACGAAGAACTGCACTGTGTGTTGTGGACCCGACATGGTCCGTGTTTCAGCATTTGAGCCTGCCTCAGGAGTGTGATCAACATCCAGAAGGTGGCGCTCTCATGATATCAATGGTTGTTAAATATACCATGTGAAATCTTTAGGAATGAGTTGGATACAGTCCTAAAAAGAGTGTATCCCTCCGCAAAATGAGCAGCGATGTGCAGTCATTGGAAGAGCACCAGTGTTGAAGCTAGGAAGAGCAATCTTCAACACTGGCATTCTTCGTATTCACACACCATTGTATGCCTAAGAGCATAATTAAATCTTGTGCTATTTAGAATTGGCACCCCTAAAGAAGGCGTTCATAGCTGAAACACAAACTACATTGGGTCCGCACCTCATTCTATAACACTGTGCACAAAGTTTGGGAACGTTCCTGACCTACTCATGTACCTCTCTCTTTCATGTACCTCTCTCTTTCAGATTGCTTGCTGTGGGGTTTAGAAGCACATTGTTATAGAAAAGCAAGATTTGCACGTAAAACCAGACTGGTGCTGATTAATGTCAATTAACACCCAGTTATTGGTACTAATTGGCTCATTAGCCAATTTAGTTGGGCACACAATTTGGTTCAGCGACCAAAACCAACACCCAATTTTGGAGGCTATACATAGAATCTAGAGGCTAACAAACAGGATTCTGTAAGTTACACATGTCTCTAATCAACCCCCCCCCCCCTTTTTAGAAAAGCGCGGAAGAGGTTTTTAGCGCTAGCTGGTGCGTTGAATGCTCTGCGCTGCTCCATCGGTCATAGACTTCCTATGAGTGTCAGAGGAGTGCAGAGCATTTAGCACGCCAGCCGGCACTAAAAACCCTTTCTGCGCTTTTGTATAAGGGAGGGAAAATAAATAATAATTTACACATTCACAGTTACATCAGGTCTATGCCTGTGTAAATGTAAGATGAGCTGCTATTGGTTATGCTGATACTCGGTAGCAAAATCTGAATGCTCGGATTCTGTTAAAGAATAAGGGTCCTGCTGCGTGACATTGGGACATCCAAATGGAAACACCCACTTACAGAATTGTTCTATACTGTATATATTATGCAATATCTTTTTTCAGAAGTAACTGCAAATTATTGATTTCAAATCTGAAGTGTAGAGACAACAGGGCTGGAGCTTCTTCTTCTTAACAGAGGGCCAGATGTGCTGAACATTTTCCCGATAATCATTTTGGTTTTATCTGATGAAGGGATCGTTATCTCCTGAAAACTATCCAAGAAATGTATTTAGTCTAGTAAAAAGTTATTGCCTGATAGTTTTCTTTGTTTACTAGCCTTGTCATGCTTCTATAAACATAACCACTCCATCCCCCACCTCTTTTAAAAAGCTGCGCTAGTGGCTGTCACACGGCAATTTCCCCTAAGCCCTTTAAATCCCTATGGGCTTTGGGGCAGTTACCGCAGTGGTCCACGCTAAACAGCTTCATAAAAGAGGCCCAAAGTGGGGGAGCCAGTATCATAATAGACTTCCAGTGAAGGGTTCTGGGGGAGAAGTGGTCTACATCTAGCCCCTTGCTATAGTTCCCTTCTAGACACTAAAGAAGTTTTCCAGCACCACAGAGTTCTTTATGTTACCAGTTAATTATTGTATAAATGTTCCATTCAGAGAGATTATTTAAACTGAAAGCTCTAAGCACAAAGGCCCTGATTCTAGTAACGTGCTCTTAAGTTAGGTGGCAGTAGGTATCCTATCGCCACCTAACTTAATTGTTGTAATTGGTGATAAATGGCACTGTAATTGACCACATCATTTAAAACCAATTTTAAAAAATGGAGGCAACTAAGGGTGCCTCCAAAATGGCCGCCATATCCCCATCTACTGAGGCACTTTAGGAGGTCTAATGCCACTGTAGGCGTGCCTAATGCTGGAAGTGGTGTTAGGCATCGTAAAGCACTTCTGTAGCCATGATTCTCATGAAAGATAGGCCTTTATAACCCTGGCTTACTTTTACGGCGCCGACTTTTCATGAAGTCGCGATTCTAGAAACAGCACCATTGTGCGATTGACATGCGATCGGCGGCCATTTTTTAGGCACTGTCGACAACAGCACTGTTTATAGAATCTGGCCCAAAAATATGGCAGACGTTGACCTAACTGGTTGACGTGATTTCAGATCTTAGACTCAGTCAAAACAGTGTTGTTTCGAGCTGCCCTTTTTTCCAACAGCAAATGTTCTTATACTTTAAGAAGCTTGCAAGAATATATGGCAGAAGGAAATGACTGGAATTTGTGTGTGTGTGCATATATCCTTTTACAGGTTGATGACCAAATGAAGCTGCTTCAGAACTGCTGGAGTGAACTCCTAATTCTAGACCACAGCTACCGTCAAGTGGTACACGGGAAAGAAGGCTCAATCCTACTGGTTACCGGGCAACAAGTGAGTGCGTGCAATCAAAGAAACACTTCTTTTCTGTCTGAAGGCCTAGAAGAGGGTGGGCAATTAATTAGGTCACTCCATGACAGTGAGCTACAGCAAAAATAATTTAGACAAAATGGCTTGTTTGCGCATTCGTTCTTAGCTACTAGCCAGACAATTGTAGTTAGACTTGTAAAAGCAGATATAATCACAGGCACTTAGCAATATAAAAACAGCTAAACAGAGCAGTAAGTGTAGCATAACTGGGGTCAGAAGTAGAGTCACCAGACTGTCCTGGTGTCCAGATAGATTTTCCAAAACCCAGCAGTTTGTCCGGGTTTTGGAAGGCTCCAAACTCAGGGCCACATCTGAAAGACCTCCAAGCATATACGCATGCGTATGACATCATCACATTGCATCCGTGCATGTTCGGAAGCCATCCAGACGTGGCCTGGTTTCAGGGAAGAAGAGATGAGGTTTGTGTGGGAGCTGGGCTGGGGGTGGAACGGGATGGAGATGGGGTAGGTTTACCATATTTAAAAAAACCAAAAACCCCAGACAGATGACCCTGCCCCAGCCTCTCCCGGTTTTGCCTCCAGCCACGCTCAGTTCTGCCTCTAGACCTGCCCCGTTCCACCCTCCAGACCCACCCCCAGAATGCCCCCTCTCTTTGCAAGGAGCTCCGGCCACGTCTGGAGGGCCTGGAGCATGTGTGGAGGCATGAGACATCAGAGGCCCTCCAGAGCTTGTAGGGACTTTCCAAAACCCGGACAAATGTCGATTTTTAGAAATCCATCTGGGAGCTCTGACAATCCTCTAAAAAAGAGGACATGTTCAGGTTTTCCTGGTTTTCTGGTAACCCTAAACTGGGGCGAAACAAGGTGGGGACACGTGTCCTCTTTTGTCTCATGAACAAATCTGGTAACCCTAGTCAGAAGTATACCTCCAAACTCGTATACTGCCTCCTGGCTTCATTTTCTTTAGGAATGATGTTTATTTTTGCCATCTACTTTTTTTTTTTTTTTTTTAAAGCTTCTGAAAATCTACAGAATATTTCTCTACATAAGAGCCAACTTTTCAAAATTATTGGAGTCTAAACCCAATAGAAATTAGCTCTCCCTGAATGCACTCAAGGAATTTATTCAATATTGGGGGTTCACATGCTCCCACAGCACTACAGAGCTGGCTCCTACATTTCTCTATTCGATGTTATTTTTCTCTCCTCTTTTCTGAATCAGACTTATTCTACAAAAACCAAAGCCAGCCATAACTCTGAAGCAGTTTTTTCTTTAGCGACTTCATTTATGACACACATTAGTCAAATACCAAACATCCACTACAATAGCACTGAACTTACTATTTATCTTATTTTATACATAACCTGTAATGCTAATACCATAGGGGAGTTCAGCATTAGCATTACAGGTTATGTATAAGATAAGATAAATAGTAAGTTCAGCGCTACTGTAGTGGATGTTTGGTATTTGATTTAATCTAGAAGAAAACAAGATTGAATAAAGGGAAGATGACACATTGGTCAAAAGCATTTATCCCCCCCTCCCCCTTTTACAAAACTGCAAAAGTGTTTTTTAGTGCCGGCCGGCGCGCTGAATACTATGCACTACTCTAACGTTCACAGAAACTCTGTGAGCGTTGGAACAGCGCACGGCATTCAGCGTGCCGGTCAGCGCTAAAAAAACACTTTTGCGGTTTTGTAAAAGGAGGGGTTAATAAGAACACATGTCATCTAACAAAACATAACAGAAAACATTTTTTTGTATTCGGCTAATACCAAGACCAGTTCTAAGCGAATAATCGATAAACCCTCCTTTCACCAATCCGCAGTAGAGGTTTCCACTGTGGCCCACAGCGCTATATGCTCCGAAGCACATAGAATTCCTATGAGCGTCAGAGCAGTGTCAGAGTGTTTGGCGCCCCGGGCCATGGTAGAAACCTCTACCACAGCTTAGTAAAAGAGGGCCAAAGAGACTAGCCTCCTCTTCTACTAATCCACGCTAGCGGTTTTAGCGCGGGGAGCCGCGCTGAATGGCCCAGGATGCTCCCGAAGCTCATAGAGTTCTTATGAGCGTCGGGAGCAGCGCGGGTCATTCAGCACAGCTCCCAGCGCTAAAACTGCTAGAACGGTTTAGTAAAAGAGGGCCTAGATCATTCATCTAGGAAAATGCAATACATAGCATCCATGCTACCAAAAATTATACAAATCAGTTTGGGAAGTTCATATTTATGAAATAAAAAAATTTTTTTTAATAGATTTTCTAAAAACTTTATGACTAGGCAGACATTTGATATACCCCTCCCCCTCCCTTTACTAAGCCACAGTAGAGGTTTCTCCCGATGCCTGGAGCGCTAAATGCTCCAACGCTCATAGAATTCTATGAGTGTTGGAGCAGTGTCAGAGCATTTATCGTTCGGCTGCGATAGAAACCCCTACCGCGGCTTAGAAAAAAGGGGGATTGTTTGGTAAAATAGTCTAGTTTTTAGCAACTAACCACCTCTTCTACTAAACCGGTTTTAGTGCGGGGAGCTACGCTGAATGGCCCGCGCTGCTCCCAACGCTCATAGAGTTCTTATGAGCGTCGGGAGCTGTGCGGGTCATTCAGTGCGGCTCCTGGCGCTAAAACCACTAGCGCGGTTTAGTAGAAGAGGCCCTAAGTAGGCAATGGATAGTAACAATAATTTCTTGGATATTTTTCCCTTTGGATTTGGAAACGAGAATCACTATGTGACAAGAATTTTCTAGTAGCTGATAAAAAGCTGGAATAAACAATACGAGTCAAGCAGGGCAGGATTAATTAGGGCCCCTAGGCACACAAGTACACTGGGCCCCCCTGCCCCACCCCGCCCCACCCCACCAAGCGCCCAGGTGGAAACAGGAAGCTGCGTCAGAGGGAAGCTTTGGGCAGGCACCATTGCTTACACAATTACAGTTCCCGTTGCCTTTCTTACCCGCGTTGCTTGCTTGTCTTACTTTCCGTTGATGGGGGGGGGCTGCGTTGCCAATAGGGGTGGGGCGCGTGTTGCCGATCGGGGGGGCCCACGTTGCCGATCGATGCTGGAGGGGCCCATCGCCATTTGGAAAAAACAATGTTGATGCCCTCCTTCATCGGGCCCCCTGACCATTTCGGGCCCTAGGCACATGCCTACTTGGCCTAATGGTTAATTCTGCCCTGGAGTTAAGTGATGCAATTCCATGAATGACCTTAAAAATAATATAATAAAATTTAAACATGATTCTTCCCTCTATCAGAAACCAATGCAACTTCATGTAAAAAGCAGATACTTCAAGTGCATTTATTTAGCGAAAAAAATCAGCCAAATGACAGTATTTCACTTCCTTCTCAAAATGTGCTGAAGTGTCATTATAATATGTGAAATGACTAGTCAACATACTGGGGAAAGCTTCATAAAATGCCGCACTTTAAATTTTTCCAAGTTGTATTAAAAGGGAAGAGATTCAAAACCTGATCATAACATTCATGGGGAGACAGGCTAGAAGAAATCTACCCCCTCCCCCTCGAAAGTCCCATGCCTTTCAAAAAAAAAATTCTCTACAGAATCAGTGCTGGCTTGATTACATGCTTGGAGTAACGGCTGAGAGCCAGGACACCTGAGCTTGAACGTTGTTGCTGACATAGATACCTGACATGACCTTAGCCAGTGGATCTTCCACCCAGTGTGCGTCAATGCCCAAAAAGCAAACAGGATGCTAGAAATTATTAGGAAAGGGATGGTAAATAAGGCCAAGAATATTATAAAACCTCTGTATCACTCCATGCTGCGACCTCACCTTAAGTATTGCATTCAATTCTGGTTGTCTTATCTCAAAAAAAATGTAGCAAAATTCCCCCCCCCCTTTTTTTTTTTTTTTTTTTTTACAAAACCACAATAGCGTTTTTAGCGCAGGCACTCATAGGAACTCTATGAGTGTCCGGAGCAGTGCAAGGCATTCAGTGTGCCGGCCTGCGCTAAAAACCACTATCGCGGTTTTGTAAGATGGGATTAGAAAAGATTCAAATAAGAGTGATCAATATGATAAAGGGAATGGAACTCCTCCTATATGAGGGAAAGCTAAAGAGATTAGGGCTCTTCAGCTTGGAAAAACGGTGGCTATGGCGGGGGGGGGGGGGAATATGACTGAGGTCTACAATATCCTGAGTGGGGTAGAACAGGTAAATGTGAATAAATGTTTTCTCTTTCAAAAATTATAAAGACTAGGAAACACTCAATGAAGTTACACGGAAATACCTTTAAAACAAATAGGAGGAAATATTTTTTCACTCAACGAATAATTAAGCTCTGGAACTTGTTGCCAGAGGATGTGGTAAAAGTGGTTAGTATAGTTGTGTTTAAAAATGATTTGTACAAGTCCTGGAGGAAAAATCCAGAGGAAGGCTACTTAAATGGTCAGTGGTGTACATTATAAGGCGTACAGGGACAGACTCAAAGATCTTAATATGTATAATTTGGAGGAAAGGCGGGAGAAGGGAGATATGATAGAGACGTTTAGGTGAGTCTCTTTCAATTGAAAGTGAAACTCCAGAGTGAGAGGGCATGGGATGAAGTTAAGAGATGATAAACTCAGGAGTAAGGGAATATGGTGGTAGATGTGTGAAATAATCTCCTAGTAGAGGTGGTGGAGACAAATGCTGTGTCTGAATTCAAGAAAGTGTGGGACAGGCACTTGGATCTTTTAGGGAGAAGAGGAAACAGTGGATGCTGCGGATAGGCAGAATGGATGGGCCATGTGGCCTTTATCTGTTGACTTGTTTCTATGCTATTAAAACATAAATGGGGGAAATCGCTGCTTGTCCTGGGATTAGTAAAATAGAATGTTGCTACTATTTGGGTTTCTGCCAGGTACGTCTGACCTGATTGGCCACTGTTGAAAACAGGATACTAGGCTAATGAATGATTGGTCTAATCCAGTATGGCTATGTTCTTATCTTCATATGCCCTTCCCACAGAGCCTCTTAAGTAGTGGTGGCGATCAAGACAGGCTGCCAGCATCGGGGCCTTCCCTCTGCGAGTCCCGCCTCTTTCTTTCAACTTCCTGTTTCCACATAGGTGGGTCTTGTAGAGGGTAGGCCCTGATGCCAGCAGCCTGTTTTGATCGCCACTGCTGCCGAGTCGCCGAAGAGGGCCGTGGGGAAGGGGGTACAGGTGGAAGGGAGAGGGCCAAATGCAGAACTTGTGGGTGAGGGGAGAGAAAGAGAGATAGGAGAGGGAAATGTCATAACGAGCTGGGCTGGAGTGGAGGGAGAATGGAACGATGCTGGCTACAGGTTGCAAGAACAAAGGAAGAGAGGAGATACAATGAAATCGGAGACAAGTCACTAGTGACACAGTAAAGGGACAAGCAGGAACTATAAGGATAGGGATACAGAGGGGAAATGCTGAAAGGGGATAGATAGGAACACAGAGGGAGCCATACTGAAAGGGGATAGATGGGTTTACAGAGGGAGGCAATGCAGAAAGAAGCTAGATTGGGACACAGAAGGGGATAATACTGAGATGGAAGGTTGATAGGGATACAGATGGGACAGTGCTGAAAAGGTGTTAGAGACACAGAGTAGCAATGCTGAAAAAAAGGGGAAGATAAGGACATTGAGAAGGCAGATGGTTAACATGGGGTGGAGGGATAAGAAAAGGGACACAATGAAGATTTTGGAAAAGAAAGACATTGGTGAGATGGGCACACAGAAAGGTGATGCTGGAAAAGAGGTGGAATGGTGACTCTGAGGTGGTTCGAGAGATGGGGGCTCAGGCTGGATGGAAGAAGGCCAAGCCATATAGAAAGGGTACAGAAAGAGGACAAACATTGAAAAGAATGAGAGAGTGAAGAAAAGATGAGGAATGCAGAAACCCAGAGTCATAGAAACATAGAAACATAGAAATAGACGGCAGATAAGGGCCCACGGCCCATCTAGTCTGCCCACCTTAATGTCCCTCCCCTACCTTTGCCCTGTGAATAGATCCCATGTGCCGATCCCATTTGGCCTTAAAATCAGGCACGCTGCTGGCCTCAATCACCTGTAGTGGAAGACTATTCCAACGATCAACCACTCTTTCAGTGAAAAAGAATTTCCTGGTGTCACCTCGTAGTTTCCCGCCCCTGATTTTCAACGGATGCCCTCTTGTTGTCGTGGGACCCTTGAAAAAGAAGATATCTTCCTCCGCCTCGATGCGGCCCGTAAAATACTTGAACGTCTCAATCATGTCTCCCCTCTCTCTGCGCTCCTCGAGCGAGTATAGCTGTAATTTGTCAAGCCGTTTTTCGTATGGTAGATCCTTGAGTCCCGAGACCATCCGGGTGGCCATTCTTTGCACCGATTCCAGTCTCAGCACATCCTTGCGATAATGCGGCCTCCAGAATTGCACACAGTATTCCAGGTGGGGCCTCACCATGGATCTATACAATGGCATAATGACTTCCGCCTTACGACTGACGAAACCCCTTCGTATGCAGCCCATGATTTGTCTTGCCTTGGACGAAGCCTGCTCCACTTGATTGGCAGACTTCATGTCCTCACTGACGATTACCCCCAAGTCTCGTTCTGCTACCGTTTTTGCTAGGATCTCGCCATTAAGGGTATAAGACTTGCATGGATTCTGGCTGCCCAGGTGCATAACTTTGCATTTTTTGGCATTGAAGTTGAGTTGCCATGTCCTAGACCATCGCTCCAGTAGGAGTAGGTCGTGCATCATGTTGTCGGGCATTGAATCTTCGTCTGTTGTGCATTTGCCCACTACATTACTCAGTTTGGCGTCATCGGCGAATAATGTTATTTTACCTCGAAGCCCTTCTGTCAGGTCTCTTATAAAGATGTTGAATAGGATTGGGCCCAAGACTGAGCCCTGTGGTACTCCACTAATCACCTCCGTCATTTCGGAGGGGGTGCCGTTCACCACCACCCTTTGGAGCCTACCTCCAAGCCAGCTCCCAACCCATTTCGTCAATGTGTTACCTAATCCTATAGAACTCATCTTGCTCAGTAACCTGCGGTGTGGTACGCTATCGAATGCTTTGCTAAAGTCCAGGTACACGATGTCCAGGGACTCCCCAATATCCAGCTTCCCTGTCACCCAATCAAAGAAGCTGATCAGGTTGGATTGGCAGGATCTCCCCTTAGTAAATCCATGTTGTCGGGGATCCCGTAGATTCTCCTCATCCAGGATCTTATCTAATTGGTGTTTGATTAGAGTTTCCATTAGTTTGCTCACTATCGATGTTAGACTCACTGGTCTGTAGTTTGCTGTCTCCATCTTTGAGCCTTTCTTGTGCAGCGGAATGACGTTAGCCGTCCTCCAGTCCAACGGGACGCTGCCTGTACTAAGGGAGAGGTTGAAGAGCGTGGACAGTGGCTCCGCCAAGACATCACTCAGCTCCCTAAGCACCCTGGGGTGCAGGTTGTCCGGCCCCATTGCTTTGTTAACCTTGAGCTTTGACAGCTCACCGTAGACACTGCTGGGCGTAAACTCAAAGTTACTAAACGGGTCAACTGAGCCAACCCTTGTCTGTAGCTGAGGGCCGAACCCTGGCGCTTCTCGGGTGAAGACTGAGCAGAAGTATTCATTTAATAGTTGGGCTTTTTCCGAATCCTTTTCCACATAGTCTCCATCTGGATTCCTAAGACGTACAATCCCGCCTGAGTTTTTTCTTCTATCACTGATATACCTGAAGAAGGATTTATCTCCCTTCTGGATGTTCTTTGCTAGAGACTCCTCCATGAGGAATTTAGCCTCCCTGACTGCTGTTTTGACGGCTTTTGATTTGGTCAGGTAGTCTGCTCTAGAGTCCTGCTTCCCTGATTGTTTGTAAGAGATGAATGCTTTTTTCTTCTCCTTGATCAGGTCTGAGATCTCCGCAGTAAACCACTGTGGCTTATTGTTCCTTCTCCGTTTACTTACTGATTTTACATAGCGGTTTGTTGCTTCTTGTATGGTTGCTTTCAAAGTCGACCACATGTCTTCCATGTTATCGGTTTCTTCTTGGCTTTGTAGCGCCTGGTGAACGAAGTCTCCCATTTCTTTGAAATTTGTGTCCTTGAATTTGAGGACTTTGGTTAGTGTAGTAGATTTAGTGAAACCTTTCCTGATATTGAACCATACCATGTTGTGGTCACTGGAGGCCAATGTGTCGCCCACCGAGACCTCTGTGACACTTTCTCCATTGGTAAGTATCAGGTCCAGTATTGCCTGATCTCTTGTCGGTTCCAACACCAGTTGCCTGAGGCTTGCTCCTTTCATAGAGTTTAATAGCCTCCTGCTGCTGCCGGAAGCAGAGGTAAGTGTAACCCAATCCACATCAGGCATGTTGAAGTCACCTAGCAATACTGTGTCCCCACGCAAGGTGATATTTTCTATATCTTCGATTATTTCCATATCCAGGTCATCCTGTTGTCTTGGGGGTCTGTAAATTACGCCAAGATACAAGCATTTGTCCTTCCCTCTGGCCAAATTAACCCAAAGGGATTCCCCAGTATACTGGACATCTGAGATTCTCGTGACCTTAATGTCATCTTTAGTATATAATGCTACACCCCCTCCCATCCTACCCTCTCTGTCCCGGCGAAGCAAGTTGTAACCCGGTATGACCATGTCCCACCCGTGGGAGTCTGTGAGCCAGGTTTCGGATATCGCCACCACATCCAGGTCGGCATTCCTTATTTCTGTTTCCAATTCCAGGATCTTGTTTCCTAAACTGTGTGCGTTGACGTACATAGCCCTCCATGTTATATTTTTGTTACGTCTCAGTGGGGATATTCCTGCTTGAGCTATTTGAACACCTTTAACATTGTTTGTGTTATTTGTGCTTTCCTGAGGCTCAGAACCACAATGTGTACTCCCCATATACCCAGAACTACAGTGTGTACTCCCCCTAGACCCGGAATTACAATGTGACCCATAAATATGATGTGACCCTACTCCCGACTCAAAAGTGTGTGCACTCACCCCTGACCCAGAATTTCGGTGACTACTTTCCTCAGCCTCAAAAATGTATTGGCATTTTAGTTCGCCTGGTATGTTGTTTGTGCCTGTACCCTCCCCCGACTTACCTAGTTTAAAGCCCTGTGGAGTAGGCGGGCTAGGCGGTGTCCAAGGACATTCTTCCCTCTTCTGGTTAGGTGTAGCCCGTCGTGTCCCTGTAGTCCTTGCAATGCTTCTCCATGGTGCAGAAACCCGAAGTTCATCTCAAGATAGATAAAAGTTTGGGGGGGGTTGCTTGAGGATAAAGTAGTGTTATAACTGTGTTAATAAATGTTTATAATTTGAAAATGGAAATAAGGTGATCATGTTATTAGACTATTTTTAATACATTTTTGACTAGCTTTATCAGACCAAAATCCCCTTCCTCAGGTCACTGTTTCTGTGGTGCTGCATTCTATGCAGAATCTGGCTTCTTAGGGTGCAGTTTCAGTGCTGTCTACATATTCTATTTTTAGTTTGTGGTTACTTATTCTATACTGGGTGAGAGTATATTTGTGTTCTGTGTGTGCAAAAAAAGACATGCTTTTCTGTTGGCATGGACTGTGCAGAATTGATCTGTACTTATCTGCCTTAGTTTTACAATGGGTATGTTGAGGCTCTAGTGCTCACTGCAAAAGTTAAGATGCTGCTGCCGCCTTTTCCTACGTGTGACTTGTGGATTACTGCTAAAAAAAAAAAAATTGTTTCATATAGAGGAGAGAGGGTTTAAAAATGATTGGCCCTGGGTGTCAAATATGATAGGTATGCCACTGATGGATGGACTCGGAGTTCCAGACCCTAATGCTGCAGCAGTCAATGCTGACGGTTATCAAGGATGCACAGCATACACCAGTAGAGGTCAGCTCAGGTCATACCGATCACCTTATCTTCTGGTGCGGGCTGTGTGGTAAGCGAAAAGAGCCTCCTTTCCCCTCCAATCCTTTGCACGTAACCGGCAGCCGCCCAGGCCCGAGGAGAGAAGGAAAGATTCAAGAGGCCAGCCGGGATACGGGAGGGACTTACTGCACGGACAGTGCAGGTGCACCAGTGTTCTGCTGCCTTAGTTAGCCTGAAGTTGGGACAAAATAAAATAATGCTCTCTGTTCTTAGGGGCAACTGAAAGGAGGATGTATCAGGAAGTTCCTCCCAATTGCCTGTTCCCTGGGGAAGAGATAAAGAAGAGGCTATGGATTGGCTGCCAGGTCCTCAAGAAATAAACGCCAATGGAATGGATGCTATGGATTTAAGACAAATAGGGGATTATTATTATTTTTTATTTTTTGGGGGGGAGGTTGTTGACAATCTGTAACATGTGTTAGTGTGTTCCTGAGACCTCTGGGGCTGTTTGCCATATGTGACCATTTGCTGAATGTTTTTAAAAAAGTTGGGAGGGACTATGGTCAGGAAAGAGAGCTAGTTTCCCTGGCTAGGCTTTCTTTTTTTAAAAAATAATTTATATTCCGCATATCCTACAATTCTAAGCAGATTACAAATTATTCAGGTACTCAAGCATTTTTCCCTTTGGTTGGTGTTTTCAATGCTTCTGATCTGTTACAGCTGGAGAACTGTTTAATGTTGTTTGCACATGGTTATCAACTCAAGGGTTGGTCTACTCCATTCAGTATTTTATAGACTCACAACTGAAAGTCTGATATATCATGGGCGCAGCACAAGAAAGGATGGGGGCGCCACGGAGGGAAAGTCACATAGAATGCAATTATAGCTTGCTACAGCCATGGCAAGGGGAGTGGCAAGGAGGGGTACAAGGGGTGGGGCCACGTGTTCTCTTTTTTGGCTTCACAAATATGGTATCCCTATCTCCACCCCAACTTGCAACTAATAATGGCAGTCTGCAAGGGATCTAGGAACTTGTATATGCTGAAAGCTTTGTCCCCCCATTCTCCTCCTACACAGGCTTTGTATAGATAGGAAACCTGGGCACAGAGCAAGACCTACAAGCATGCACTGACTAGCAGTCCCTGCATTGGCTACTGTCTGCTGAAGAGGGAGAGATGGGTGAGGAAAGGGATAGGGGGTCTGCTATTTTGTTGTGGTTGTCATGTGAATTTTTTAATACAGGGTTTGGGAAGCTCAGCAGTATCCATCACCACCACTTCCTGTGCACTTCCTTTATAACAGGAAGCATTTAGGGAATTATGGGAAAAAATGCTGTAAGGGCAAGAATTGTTCATACAGGCTATTGGATAGAAACACAAGCTTACTACAGTCTGAAAGAGGTAAGAAAAGGAGCAAGCTCTGTGTCTGATTCTAGGTTTTGCTCCAGCAGCTGATGAGAGAGACTTTGCCAGCCACAGCCTCTCCTCTTCCTCCTCTCATAGGCTGAAGTGGGGCAGTGAAGTACTGGCACAGCATAGCATCATATTCCGACCCACTTCAAGCTCTGGAGATGAGTGCAGCAGCTGAGCCTGATGTAATACTCTGAGTGATGTTAAAGGCCTCAGCTGCTGCTAGCAGCAACAATGTGAATACTCTCTAGCAGCACTATAAAGCCTCTTCGGTACAAGAAGGAACGGCCACGGACGCCAGATGTATTCTTAGCCCCATTTGCTGTTTTTCTCTTTGTCGGAACAGCATTCCACTCTCCAAAATGTGCTACACCTGCCACTTCAAAGCACAGTATTAGGGAAAGCTTAATTTTATCTTAGTTCCTCAAAAAGTAAATTGTAATATATAATGCAGATGCATAAGACAGATCTTCTTTTAAGTGGCTCTTCTTTCATTCCAGATCCATATATGAATTAGGGGGATAGGAGAGAAGGAAAGGAAGATCAGAGTTCTCAGTGCAGTGCAAGTACATCGGTCTAATAAATCTGGATGCTGGTTTACAATTGAACATTGAAAATGATGCAAGCATGAGAAATGTCAGCACACACAAGGCCCTATCTACAGATTAACTTACAAAGGTCTGTGCAAAGAGGCTACAGGGGGTCTATTCCCATACTCAATCACCTTTACACCTTCATGCAAAAGAATCCCACGTGTTCTATGAGAACAGCTGACTTATTTCACACCGTTATTAATGGGCTGTTTATGTCACTTATCTGCCATATCTGTCGTAGCAGTTGGATCACATTAGATGAGTAAAAACGAAATTCACACAGTGCGCATGAAAAAGAGGAAAAGAATGATTGCAGTCCTTATGAACTGATCTGGTCTTACCTAATGGGCATTGGTTCCCATTATTAACCAGGGGCACTTCGCCCCTAGAATCAGGAAAATAAACGAGAGAACATATAAGGCTGGCGAAACTGATCAGACAAGACAGGCAGCACAGTCTACGGGAATGCAGAAAACAGCTTTATCCCTATACTCCTCTTTCTTACTCACTTCTTTGCTCCTCCCTCTCACTTCCACAAACTACCACTGTCCACGCTCCCCTGTCTCTATGACAGCTACCACCTTTCCCTTAACCCATGCAAAGCTACCACTCTAACATCCTACCCACGCAGACTTCCATTGCGTCCCCTCCCCCTAGTACCTTCATAAAATGCCACTCTTTTTCCTCACTCTGAACCAAATCCCTAAGGGCCAAATTTCCTCTGCCTTAGCTCCTCTGATAGCAATGTTTCCATGCACCCTCTTATCCTTTTCCTCGCTCCTCTCCCCCCTCCACCCCCACCCCCACCCCACCCATACATATGATGGGCCAATGAAAAGTTCTCAGCTCAACCAGCAAAGCTGGGGCAGTCTCCATCGAGGGTTATACACTTAGTCCAGCGATTGTCCACTTTTTCCACTGACGGCAGCCATTCAGGGAGCGGCACGGGGCCAGGCTGGAGCACGAAAAGCTCGCTCCTGCCTTGTGCGCTGCTGGCCTCAAGATATGATGAGGCAGCCTTCCAGCGAGGGAGGGGCAGGAGCATGGAAAGCTTGCTCCGGCCGATACACAGCTGAACCACCATAATTTAAAAAGGTACCGGGGGGTGTAAAAAATTGTTAGTCGCCTGGGATGAATCCCTCCTGTTCCGGCCTACCACTAGACCACCAAGAGGGGGTACAGGGCAGGGTACAGAGCCTGGCAAGGAGGGGGAACAGTATGTAGAGCCTGGCAGGGAGAGGGGCTGGCTGCATAGTCTGATAGGGCAAGGAGGGAAGGGGGCAGACTGCAAAGCTTGGTAGGGAAGGGGGCTCGGTTCAGAGCCTGGCAGGGAAGGGGGCTTGGTTCAGAGCTTGGCAAGGACGGAAGGGGCAAGGATGTGGAGCCTGGTAGGGAAGAGGGGACAGGGTGCAGAGCCTGGCAAGGAGTGTGGGGTTGGGTGCAGAGCCTGGTATATTTTATTAAATATATTAGTGCACAATTTGGTTCAGAATGGTTTTTTTCTTGGTTTTCCTCCTCTAAACCTAAGTGTGTCTTATAGTGGGAAAAATATGGTGTGTGTGTATATATATATATATATGCATACTTTATGTCTCGACCTGCACCGTGCCCATACTCACCTTGAACAGGACTATACATGGGTCTCTTAGAAGTAGGCAAAAACATTTTCTGCACCTACTTTATATGTGCATAATCTCTGACACAACTTTATAAAAGCCCTTTATCCTAGGTAAAATAGGGGTTATCCCTTAAATGGGTTTATTAACTTACCCCTGTGAAGGATAATTCTATTACAGGGCACCTAGGATAAGAGGATAAGCAGGCACCTATTTCAATCCTATTCTATAAATACAAGTAAGCACCCATGTTTTCTTTATAAAATACTAGTGCATATCGCAGAAAACAGTTCACTGAAAACTGAGCATGTGCAGGGAACAGGCCTCCCTTGCATGTGCTCAATTTAACTAAAACTGAACATGCACCCAATGAGGGGCAGGGGAAGCAGGGCAGGTAGCATGGCAGTTCAGAAAAAGAAACCCCTGGAGAAGGGCTTCTGCTGGTGGGGCTTAGGGATCCTTGTCAGCCAAACCAACAGACAGCACATTAATTTTGAATGGTCTGAACCAAAATTGGAGGGTCCAGATCTCCAAAACTCCCTCATGGTTATGGCCCTGCTTCATAGTCTGTCCTTTCCTTCCTCTTTCCAGTGACTGCGACTTCTTCAGTCACTTTCTTCAACTTCTGCCCCTGCTTTTCCCTCTTTTTGCTCTCTCTCTCTCTCATTTCCGATCTACTCTCTTCCCATCACGTCTACTCTCCCCATTCTTATCTATACCTTTTCTTTCCATTCAACCTCTCTACACTTTCTCCCTCTACTCAAAACACTTTCATGCAGTTTTTTGGTTTTTCTTGGGCCAATCCCCCTTCTCCATTCCAACTCGATGTCAGACTGCAGGCTGATCCCTCTTTCCATCAGCCCTCACCTCCATCTCCACACCCATCACAGAATGTATACTATGCCAGCACAATCAGTGCAGAGGGGCATCTGGGTAGAGAGGAGCTGTGTAAATGAGGAGGCAGGCTGAGATCCAAATGAGAGGAAACCATGTGTCAGAATAAGTAGCAGCTGACAATGAGTCACTTCCCAGATTTTAGTAGTACGGCCTACTGTTCCTCAACTGTCGCAGTTGCAAACATTTCAGTAAACCGGGGGCCCTGATATATATCATTGTAGACAATACGATGAAACCTTCCATCCAATGTGCGGTGACGGCCAAAAAAGCAAACAGGATGCTGGGAATTATTAAAAAAAGAGATGGTTAACAAGACTAAGAATGTCATAATGCCCCTGTATCGCTCAATTCTGGTCTCCTTATCTCAAGAAAGATATCGTGATGCTAGAAAAGGTTCAAAGAAGAGCGACCAAGATGGTAAAGGGGATGGAACTTCTCTCGTATGAGGAAAGACTAAAACGGTTAGGGCTTTTCAGCTTGGAAAAGAGATGGGTGAGGGGAGATATGATTGAAGTGTACAAAATCCTGAGTGGAGTAGAATGGGTACAAGTGGATCGATTTTTCACTCCATCAAAATTTACAAAGACTAGGGGACACTCGAAGATACAGGGAAATACTTTTAAAACCAATAGGAGGAATTTTTTTTTCACTCCGAGAATAGTTAAGCTCTGGAATGTGACGCCAGAGGATGTGGTAAGAGTGGATAGTGTAGCTGGTTTTAACAAAGGTTTGGACAAGTTCCTGGAGGAAAAGACCATAGTCTGTTATTGAGAAAGATATGGGGGAAGCCACTGCTTGCCCTGTATTGACAGCATGGAATATTGCTACACCTTGGGTTTTGGCCAGGTAATATTGACCTGGATTGGCCACTGTGAGAACAGGCTACTGGTCTTGATGGACCATTAGTCTGACCCAGTAAGACTATTTTTATGTTCTTATGAATTGAAGCCTACATTCTGCTGAGCTATGAAAGAGCTGGCTGTGCATGTCATTATACAAACAGTTTTCTCATGGGTTTAGGATCCCTTAAAAAAAAAAAAAATTGTCTTCAAATCGCAGTTCAGTCTCTCTTAAAAGGAAAGCCTTCCTATGTCTGTCTCAGATTTCATTTTCAGCAGTAAATACTGCCCCTCAGCAGAAGTAATTACCATTTTCAGAGAACATGAAATAGCCCAAATGTGTTTTCACGGATCTCTGAATTTCCTAGCAGTAAAACAAATAACGAAGTGTTATTTCATCATACTACTTAATTTCAAATTATAGCAAAATTGTTTCCTGCAAACTAGATATCATTGCTTTCCTAACCTGGGTCAGATTTATCAATCTATTGCCATTCAATGAAATAAGCTGAGGTTAACTCATGCTCTATACCACCCTTCATAATACCACTCTCTGTCATCAAACTACTCTAGAACTGCCCATGATCTGTAAAGTACTTTTCAGCTTTTCACTGATCAGGTTCTGGGTAAGTTCCAGGATCATGGCCTTTCTTTACATGAAGCTTAACCTGATCAGTCCACTTGAATGACAGTTGTCATGCTTCTGGGCAGACAGAGAGGCTAATGAGCTACTTTGTCAATATTTTTCAGATTTTTAAAAAAAGGATCAGTGTTTAATGTTTAATCCATAATTTACATAATTTGACATTAAGGTGGTATAGAAAATTCAGTATTAATATACAAAGTTACATAATATAATACAACCCAGAGGAAGAGGTTAGGAAGTAGCGTGGAACAACAGTCATCTCCCTTCTCTGCCATATATCCCTTCTAGTCCCAGCTCTTAAACCCAAGTTTAAATGTAGCAAATCAACGTTCTAGTTAGAGAGATAGACTGGGAGAATATTCTAGAGTGATGGTGTTAGCACAGTAAGAACATAAGAATAGCCTCACTGGGTCAGATTAATGGTCCATCTAACCCAGCATCCTGTTTTCACAGTGGCCAATCTAGGGTACATGTACCTGACAGAAATCCAAATAGCAGCAACATTTCCTGCCACCAATCCCAGGAAAAGCATTGGCTTCCCCCATCATGTTTGTCTCAAAAGTATGGGCTCTTCCTCCAGGAACTTGTCCAGGCCTTTATAAACCCATCTACCGCTGATACCAAACAGCATGTGAATACGAGATGGGGAAGGAATTGTTAGCAAATTTTCTTATGAAGACTGTGGCATTTGAAGGAGGATATAAGGGACTAGGCAGTTGGAGAGGAGGATGAGGGAAGTTATCAGTACGGGCTACCGTTACGATGTTTTATTTTACTGTTAACCCCAGTTATTAGTAATTAGGTCTTACTGCATAAAATGGAACCTGTGCTAAAATAGCGTGAGTTAGTGATAAAATGACATATCATATTGTTAGTCTATGTCAGGGGTAGGCAATTCCTGTCCTCAAGAGCCAGAGCCAGGTCAGGTTTTCTGGATATCCACAATGAATATGTATGAGATGGATTTGCATGCACTGCCTCCTTGAGATGCAAATCTATCTCGTGTATTTATTGTGGATATCCTGAAAACCTGACCTGGCTCCGGCTCTCAAGGACCGGAATTGCCTACCCCTGGTCTATGTTGACATTTATGCCACAGAGTGAGATAGTCAGGGGGAGGGGGTATGTAAGGTGCAGTGGAGGAGAATTAAAACTTGATGCAATAACTAACTGATAACCAGTGATGTTCATAAAGTAGAGGTATGCCCTGATCATATTTTTGGGCTCCTGGGAACAACTTTAAAGCTACATTTTAGATCAGCTAACTCTGTGTAGAGCAGGGGTGTCAAACTCCCTCCTGGAGGGCCGCAAACCATTTGGGTTTTCAGGATTTCTACAATGAATATGAATGAGATCTATTTGCATGCACTGCTTTCATTGTATGCTAATAGATCTCATGCATATGCATTGGGGAAATCCTGAAAACCCAACTGGATTGCGGCTCTCCAGGTGTAGGGAATTGGGGAAATTTTCATTTTTATTTATTTTTTAACATTGTCCAGCTAGAGGCTCTGAATTAGAGAATGACACAGTAGTTGTTACCCGCGGCTAGCCATGGGTAACCCGTCGAAAAGGTGACAAAAAAAAAGGTCACCTTGAGATCATGGACAAGGCCATTCTTCACCCCATGGAGCGATGAATGGTGAGCACGCGCGGTGAATAAGCGTGCGGTCTGACAACCCCCTCTGTCCCGCCGGCCATGCATCTCCCTCCCTCCCTCCCTTTCCCTTACCTTCTCTTGTGGCGAAACTGGCAATTTCTATAAGGCTATGCGCTGTATTACAGCCGAAGCCTTGAAGTCGCGTCGTGTTGCCTGCTGGAAAAGTCTCCTCTGATGCAACTTCCTGTTTCCGGTTGCATCGGAGGAGACTTTTCTAGCAGGCAACATGATGCGACTTCAAGGCTCTGGCTGTAATACTAGCCTTCTAGAAATCACCAGTTTCACCACAAGAGAAGGTAAGGGAAAGGGAAGGAGGGAGATGCATAGCTGGCCGGCGGGAGGGAGCTGCTGGACCGCGTGAAGAGTGCTGGGGGTGGGGAGATGGAGAGGAGAAGATGCTGAAGCAGCCTAAAGGGAACTGGGGAAGAAAGAGAGGGGAGAAGACCCTGGGAAATGAGGAAGAGACAGTGGGGGAGAAGATGCTGGAAAATGGGGAAGAGAGAGTAGGAAGAAGATACTGGGAAATGGGGAAGAGAGATTGGGGAGAAGACGCTGGGAAATGGGGAAGAGAGGGTGGGGAGAAGACGCTGGGAAATGGGGAACAGAGAGTGGGGAGAAGAAGCTGAAGGGAAATGGGGAACAGAGAGTAGGGAGAAGATGCTGGAAGGGAAGAAGACAGAGATGCCAGACTGGGGGAGCGGAGGGAAGAAGATGGGTGCCAGACCAATTGGGGGGGAGGTGAAGGGAGAGGCACAGTAACAGAGCAAATGGAAGACGCAGAAAGACGGCAGACAGTAGATGGAAGAAATTGAATGAGAAGATGAGGGAAGCAGAAACATTACATTACATTACATTACATCAGGGATTTCTATTCCGCCATTACCTTGCGGTTCAAGGCGGATTACAAAAGGTTAATTTAAAAAAGACATAATTACAATGATTAGCTAGAGAGGTAAGTTGTAGATCTTAAGAGCATTTAGAGGTCGTGTTGTTATTGCTGTTTCAGGAATTTCTTGAAAAGTGTGGTTTTTATTTCTTTTCTGAACGTCCTATAGTCTGGGGTGGTCATCAGAAGGTTGGAGATCTGGTTGTCCAGTCTTGCGGCTTGAGTGGCTAGGAGGCCGTCGTGTAGTTTTGTTCTTTTTACTTCTTTGATTGGGGGGGGTATGAATGGGGAGTGCGTTTTTCTGTGTCTGGTACTGGGTGCTTGGATGAGGCGATTGTTCAGGTATGATGGGCTGTCTCCGTGTAGGGTTTTAAATAATATGCAGTAGAATTTGAATTGGATTCTTTCTTGGATTGGGAGCCAGTGTGAGTTGATGAAGGCTTCAGTGATGTGGTCATGTTTTTTCAATGAGTAGATGAGTCTCAAAGCTGTATTTTGGATTGTTTGGAGTTGTCTTATCGTGGTTGCAGGACATGGAAGGAAGAGTATGTTACAGTAGTCCAATATACCTAGTATTAGGGATTGTACTATAAGTTGGAATTGTGTTCTTTCAAAGAATTTTCGGAAACCAGACAATAAAGGTAGAAAAAAAATTTCTATTTATTTATTTGCTTGTTTTGCTTTAGGATAAATTAGTATATTGTGTTTATAAAAATTTACAAACAAAGCCCTGCCAGCTGAATATCTCTTTCTCTAGTTCAGCAGCCAAAACTTTGATTTAAAAGGAAGGAATAAGCTAAATATTGCAGTACTGAGGCTTGTATGGATGCTGCAGGGACGGGACGGTGAAGGGGACGGCGGAGACGGGGACGGGGCAGTGACGGGGACAGGATTTTCCCCCGTGTCATTCTCTATGCTGAATATCACTGCTAACCAAATAATTTCACACACTGCCCTCGTTTCACCCACATGCCACCCCAGCACTATTAGGATAACACCAGGGCTATCTTTGCCAGTGAAAATCAATGGATGACTCTGTCAGTGGCACTTATCTGGATTGCAGTTTACATTTGAATATAGGGCCAATCCTCCCTTCCAACTTTTTCCTGAACCTCTCTGGCAGAATTTCTAGAAAGGAGGCAAGTAGAGCATTGCTGTCAGGCTATGTTGGGTAGCAGTGGCATATTGGAGCCACACTCTGTGCGGGAGAAGGCAATGGCAAATGATTCCTGTACTCTGTCATGAAACATCACTGGGTGTATTCCTCACAGTGCATGTTGCCATGAGTCGGTGGCTGACTCGGTGACATAATCCATCCAATCCCTGTTTTTTATAATTTATTTATTTAATTTTAATAATTTATATTCCACATATCCTACAATTCTATGCGGATTACAAATTATGCAGGTATTCAAGCATTATTCCCTAATTGTCCAGGCGGGCTCCCACTTTATCTAATGTACCTGGGGCAATGGGGAATAAATGACTTGCCCAGGGTCGCAAGGAGAAGTGCGGGATTCGAACCCACAACCTCAGGGTGCCAAGGCCTTAGCTCCATAAGGTTATGAAATTAATAGCCTGAAAATGACAACACTGCGTCAACAAATCTCATATAACCAGCAATCTCATCATGACTGGGTTAGAGATAAAGAAAAAGGTGATAATCTAATCTAATCTAATTTCCATCTTATATACCGGGTCTTTCCAGCAAGGACTAGAGCCGGTTAACAAAGTTTAAAAGAATATAATAGAAAACAATAACGAAGGTAATAGAAAAACTTTCCAAAAATTAGATTAGTCCTCAGTTAAGAATCTCTGAAAGAGATAAGTTTTTTCAGATTTTTCCTAAAAAGTGATAGAGATAATGACGTTCTGATAATCGAGGGAAGATCGTTCCAAACCTTTACCAAGGAATATAAGGAAAGCCACACTGAAATCCCATCCACATGGTAACAGCTCACTACATTCTCCCTTCCACACTGTCCACATCAACCCAGGGCATCCAGCCAGTCTAGAGAAAAGTAGCAAAAGCCCAGCACAGCTGAAACAGATGCTCACCTGACAAAGTCTCCACAAGAGCAGAGCTTTTTTGTTTTGTTTTGCTTTATTGTGGATATAGCCTGGCATGAATGCTTTCCCAGCAGTGAAACAAAAACTAGATATCATCAAATTGTTACTGTAGGATCAAATGTCCCGAGCAGCTACACATCTGAAAAGAAGACGCCTGCCAGTAATGAAAAATAGGGCTGACACATCATTTTCTATTCCAGCAAAAAGGAGCAAAGGACACTTTTGAAAATACCATGCATATCTCTGCCTCATTCTGAAAATGTAAACTACTACTACTATTAATTATTTCTATAGCGCTAACAGACACACGCAGCGCTGCACAGAGTCACAAAGAAGAAGAAAACAGTCCCTGCCTAAACATGCAAGCAGATAAACAGGATGTCATGGATACAGTTAAGGGGAATGGTTTATCAGCTGGCTGGGTTGGAGGGCAGAGGGGAGTACAGGACAATCAAGCCATTGTGACATCACCGATGAGGTTGGCTCTTATTGGTGGAAGGAGGGATTATGACATCACAATCTCAGCTCTGCTTCCCATGAACAAACAAGATGTCATGGATACAGTTAAGGGGAACGGTTAATCAGCAAGCTGGGTTGGAGGGCAGAGGAGTAGGGTTAAGGATTGAAAGCTATATCAAAAAGGTGGGTTTTTAGTCTGCTTTTAAACAAGGGAAGGGAAGGAGCTTGACAGACAAACTCGGATAATTTATTCCAGGCGTAGGGGGCACAATGAGCAGAGATTACCGAGTCCACCCCTCTGAAGGACGAGGCTCCAGGATGCTCAAAGATATCCTTTCCGTTTGTCTGATGATTTTCTACAGCTGTTCTGCCTAGTTTCCCGATTACCATCAAAAGCAAGAGGGAACCAAGTTCACACCAATATAATTATAGGTAACGGCATGATCAAGTCAACAGCTAGCAACATCAAAAGGGTCAAAGGCAGGGAACTGAGCACAGAATACTATAGGGAAAAAATAAGCTGTATTAAGCAAATATAACACTTAGTTTCTCTATTTATATCTAGTACTTAATTAGGAAAATCCAGAGGGAAAGGTCTACACGTAGGGGTGTCCAACCTTTTGGCTTCCCTGGGCCTCATTGGCCGAAAAAAATGTTTCTGGGGCAGCGCAAGACAGAGAAGGGAGCCGGCAAGACGATAAACACCCGGGGGCAGCAAAGGAAAACACTGCATCATCCTCAACCGGAAGTGCACAAAATACTTCACGGGGCCGCATTCGGCCCTTGGGTCGCAGGTTGGACACCCCTGGTCTACAGGGATGTTCTAGATCTGCAACTGTTCTATATTGTCTTAAAATGACAGACTGTATTTGACAGGCTAGATTTGCTTTTCACGCTGAAAGCAGATTGAATGCTTTAAAGCTGTAAGACACGTGGAAGGCCATTTTCAAAATGGCATCTAAGGGGCAGATTCTCAAAACTAAAATTTGCCTTTAATGTGCTCGCTAAACCGGTTCCAGCTGATTTAGGGTTCCTTTTACAAAGGTGCGTTAGGGCCTTAATGCGTGGAATAGCGCGCGCTAGCCGCGACCGCCTCCTTTTAAGCAGGCGGTAATTTTTCGGCTAGCGCGCACTAATCCTGGGCGTGCGCTAAAAACGCTAGCACACCTTAGTAAAAGGAGCCCTTAGTGTGCGTGTATTTTAGCAGCGGCTTAGCGAGGTCTTTTCCGAGTTTTCTAGCAGTGACCTAAACTGACATGCAAATGTAGTACGAATTCATTAACATTAAAATGATCACTCCGAGTGATTCTCTATAATTGTCAAGTGATTCCCTCCCCCCATGCAAATTAAAATAATAATAAAAATAAAAAAAATCCCAAATTGAAGATCATTAGAAGAGATGCCCACTCTCTCCTGCCACGTCGCCAACACTAATAACCCATCTGGGGAGGGGCCTTAAACAACCTGGGTCAATCAGAGCCTTAGGTCCCTACCCGGTGCATCCCAGGGAGGGGAAGGCCCGCCATTTTGAAGAAGTGGACCTGCTGGCCGGAGGGAGTAGGCATTCCTCCAGCCAGCCATATAAGTAAGGTAAGGGGGTGAGGGTGGATTTCATCGAAGGCACCGAGGGGGAGGGGGGGAGAGGGGTTGCGTAGCGACAGGAAAGAGTGGGCATTTCTCCTACTGTTGTGAGGCGGGGGAGGTATCGGGGTGTGATTTGCCTGGCAGTAGGAGAAAGTAGGCATCATTTTATATTATATATCGCTTAGTAAAAAAGATAAGTGATTAATCAAATACAGTGGAACCTCGGTTTGCGAGTAACCCGGTTTGCGAGTGTTTTGCAAGATGAGCAAAACACTCAGCAAACTTTTGACTCTTAAACTGAGCACTGCCCCGATAAACGAGCACTTACAGCCCAGGAAGCGCCGCTCCGGGGGATTCCTCTTCCGTCTTCCGGCCAGTCTTCCACGTCAGGTGCCTTCCGCAGGTTGGAGGGCCTCTGTCTGGGCCTGCGTGGCCGGGTGCTGTCCTGCCTGCGTGTTGCGTGTGACGCGCACAGCGTCAATCATCGGCGTTGTGCGCGGCGTACGGGTGGGGCGGCGCTCGGGTGGGGGCTCTCCAGCATGTGGGGGGGCATCTGACATGGAGGGCTGGCCGGCGGATGGAGGGGGCATTCCCCTGAAAGGGCACTGCGGGGTTCTCCGGGGGCTGGCAGGCATTAGATGCATCCCCCTTGAAGCGGCACTGTGGGTTCTTCTTTGGTTGATGAATGGAGGAGACGGCGCTGCAGCACCCGGCACCTGACAGGTACAGATCCCGGGTTCTGGAACGAATCGTCGGTGTTGCCACTATTTTCTATGGGGAACTTTGCTTTGATAAACGAGTGTTTTGGATTACGAGCATGCTCCTGGAACGGATTATGCTTGTAATCCAAGGTACCATTGTACTTATTAAACTTGAAACTTGATATGCGCAGAATAGTTCACAGAAATAGACATAAATGTGTTCATGCGCCAGGAAAAGCTACATCGTAGGCAGGCAAATCATAGGCGTGCCATACTGTTGCGCATCATGAACGCACATCATAAGCATCATGTGTATGGGGGGGAGTGTAATACTACCAGCAAACCATGGAGCAGGGAAAGCAGTTATTTACAATGTCCAATGTGACACGGACAAGAGGACATAGACTGAAGCCGAGGGGAAACAGGTCCAGGTCGAATATCGGGAAGTTCTGTTTCATGCAGCGAGTGGTGGACACCTGGAATGCTCTCCCAAAGGAAGTAAGTGCAGAATCCACCGTTCTAGAATTTAAGGGTAAATTAGATGCACATCTCCTTAAGAGTGGCATAGAGTGATATGGGGACTAAAACTATGCCAGGGTCTGATCCGGAGATGGCAATTCTTATGTTCTTATGCAATCGGCAGCCCCAGTTCTGCTGTTATACGGTTTAAATGAGCAGGCCTCAGATGTGCCTTTACCACACGCTCCTGAGACGCACTTTTAACACACGGCCAGAGCGCTCATTTTTATATTAATGAGCTCGTTTGATGCTGTTACGGGGCACGGAAAAGACCGTGCAGAGCCATTTTGTGCATCGGCAGCTAAAATGCTTATACACTAAGGGCTCCTTTTATCAAGGTGCGCTACGGGGGTTAGCGCGTCGGACATTTCATTACACGCTAACTCCTGCGGCACACCAAAAAACTAACGCCTCATCAATGGAGGCGTTAGCAACTAGCGCGGCAGGCGGTTGAACGAGCGGTATTCCGCACGTTAACTGCCTACCGCAGCTTGATAAAAGGAGCCCTAAGGGCTTCTTTTACTAAGGTGCGCTAGCATTTTTCACGCACGCACAAGATTAGTGTGCGCGCTACCTGAAAAATTACCGCCTGCTTAAAAGGAGGAGGTAGCGGCTAGTGTGCTCGGCAATTTAGCGCACGCTATTCCGCGCATTAAGGCCCTAACGCACATTTTTAAAAGGAGCCCTAAACCGGTTAGAACTGGCTGAGCGATGAACAGTAAAGGCACGGTAAGTTTAGGGCCTCGGGGCCTCAGTTGTTTTTGTGCTTTCAAATCCTTAAGAAACAAACATTCTTATCTTTAGGTCGAATGAAGCGGAGGAAGAGTAGAGATGCAGAAAACAAAGCAGAGGAAGGATTTTAGAATACAAAAATTAATCTATTAATTGGTTCAGGTGTTGTCCATTTAACATTATGAGGACCAAGAGGGGCAGGATGAGAAAAGCAATCAAATTCATCCTACGGTTGGTATCAGTGCTAATGTGACCTGTGCATCATTGGGGAGGTGTGGTTATTTGAACTCGCTACTCTTGATATTAATGATGAGTTAACCTTTAGCCTGACTGCATAAATGTGGACTGCCTTTAGAGACACAGAAGAGCAGCTGGCAGCGAGTACTGCCAGATTTATCTGGGAAATGTTACACTTGGATAAAGTGATCTTCTGTATAAGTGGTATGCTTGGGAAAATCGTTTTGTTTCGTTCACAGTTTATTTTTTCTCATTTCATCTGATCTCTGCATTTTAGCATGTTAAATGAAATGAAGGAATCATTTTATTGCTTTTTTATTTCATGTGCAGGGGCATTTTCAATATGACATCTAAATAAGATTTTGGACGTTTCAGGGAGAGTGTGGCATAGTAGTTCGAACTATAGCTTCAACATCCTGAGATTGTGGGTTCAATCCCCGTGCTGCTCCTTGTAAACCTGGGCAAGTCACTTACTCCTCCACTGCCTCAGGTACATTAGATAGATTGTAAGCCCACCAGGACAGGTAGGGAAAATGCTTGAAGTGCCTGGGGAGGGAGGCGGGGAAGGTCCGAAATAAAGTTGTTGTTTTTTTGTTCCACCTAAAAAAAAAATCACGAATAACCGAATCCGCAGATGTTGAAATCGCGGATTCAGAGGAGGAAGTGTATACAAACCCCAATCCATTTCCAAAAATTCAATAGAAAAAATGACCAATTTCAAAACAGGAAAACATCTTTTTGTTTTAAAAAATGGCCATTTCCTAGATGCGTTTTTCCTCAGTGTGTCTATCTTTTTCAACTGTTTTAAAAAAAACGTCCAAATGAAAAAACCACCACACAAATTAGCCATCGGGATGTGGGGGGATGCTTAGCATATTGGTCATACAGACATCCCAGCAGAAGAGTGTGGCACTTAGGGGGCACTTCAGTGAACGTCACATAAAGGGTCCCAGGAACACATTTCACTATAACCCTCTCCAAAACTCATCCAAAATCTATTGTACCCAACTATATCCCCAATAGTCCTTGTGCTGCAGTTGTCACCTATATATCGGTACAGTAGGTTTTGAGTGAGTTTGGAAGGGCTCACACTTTCCACTATGTATTTGTTAGAGTGGGATATGGGTCTGGGTCCCTTTCTCTGGAGTCCACTGCACTGAACACCAGGCTACTCCAGAGACCTGCTTGCTGCTCTAATAGGACTGACCATAACATCTGAAGCTGTCTTAAGGGCCGATGTGTACTGTTTCATTCACATATTTGGGGGGTGGGACCAGGAACCACTGGGGGAGTAAGGGAGGACTATGCCTTCATGCCTCCAGTGGTCATCTGATCAGTTTAGCCACCTTTTTGGCACTTGTTCATTACTGAAACAAGTCTAACCATAAACGTCGAAGTTTTGCCCTGGATGTTTTCTGCAAGTTCCATTATTGCAGAAAAATGTCCAAATCATGTCTGCCCTAATCCCACCCAGAATGTGCCCACTTGAGATTTAGACGCACTGCAGACAATCAGCATAGAAAACCGTCTAAAAACTGTGTTTTGAAAATGACAAATGGGACTTTTAACAAACAAAACATCCAAATGCCCCTTTATGCCATTTTTGGATGTTTTTCTCTTTTGAAAATGAATCCCATGGTCATTTAACATAACAATACATCCCTACTATCATATAATATACACTAGACATGAGGAACTAAGCCTTATTCTTTTACCCTCTTATGACTTCCATATACAGTAGAACCTTGGTTTGCGAGCAGAATCTACAGATGGTCTGCGCATGCGCGGGGATCGCTATAGCACGATCTGTACCTGCAGATGGGGGCGTTCCTCCGACCGCCCTCATCTGCATGTTAAAGTTTATTGAATTAGTTGGACCTGCCCGGATCGGGCCCGAATCAGGCCCGATCTGGCAGGTTAGTGAATCCTGCCCTATGTATTCCACCAGAAAATTTACCTCCTATTGTCAGAGTTAATTACCTTCAGATAAAAAAATCCTGTAGGAGTTTCTACTCCTAATGAGAATCAAGGAGATAAAGGGGTGGATATGGACTTAACAACTTTTGGGGAGTGCTCGCTGGAAGTTGTAACAGAAAGGAGAACCCTGTTAGTTACCTTCGCTTTGGAAAGTGATAGGGAATATATACTACGATTGTATTTCCGGCACTTAAATGATCAGTTTTGGGGTTCTAAAATTCATATATTTCCAGATATGTCTCAAAAATCCCAGAAGCGGAGAAAGGAATTCTTGGCATTGAGGCCAAGAATCCTGGCCTTGGGAGGAGTATTTTTGTTAAAATTTCCAGTAAAATGTTTTATTACCTATCAAACTAAGAATTTTCTTTTTTTTTTTAACCCAAACAGCTGGTAGAATTTATTGAATCAAAGGAAAGAGGAGTACCCATAACAAATGATGTGTAACTTGCTTTTCCCGGCTTTAGGTAATGAAGAGTATTACTGCTTCCCTATAATTTAAGCTAATTTCATTAAGGGTTAATTACCTGTTGATTTTCTTTACTATTAATATTGTGGACTAAATAACCAAATAGTATTGTTTCCTTATTATGATTTTGTTTCTAATGTGAAGTATTTGATCTTTTTTCAAGTTGTATTATGCTTGATTGTAAAAGTAAGAAGTAATAAAAAAAATAAAAAATAAAAAAAAACACATCCTATGGAAAAATGCACAAAAATAAGCCTTTGGGATGGCTGGAGGGCCAGGATTCTTAGTAGACTGATCACACATACATCCAAGCAGAGCAAAGGGGCAGCCTGGGGGCTTGGTAGTGAACTTCATGTACAAGATCTCATGGTTTAAATGGATTTATTCAGGTACTCAAGCATTTTTCTCTATCTGTCTTGGCAGGCTCACAACCTATCTAATATATCTGGGGTAATTGGGGACCAAGGCCTGGATTCTATAAACGACGTCCCGATTGTAGGCAGCAGTAGGCGTCCTACAGCTGACTAATCAGCCAATCGGGATGAACATTTTAAAAAACAAACAAACTTCTGAGGCATGCCGCCTACATTGGAGGCGCCTCCGGGAGCATGCCCGCCTAAGCTCACCTAAGGCTAGGCGTGGGCGTGGTTTCCCCCTGAACTAGCCTTAGGCAAACCTAGGTGGCTGTACACGTCTCCCTAGTCCAGTGGGAGACGCGTAAAATGTAGACCAGCAAAATGCTGGCCTACATTGTTAGTAGATTCGGCCACTAAGCTTATCGCAGCAAAGAATCTAGTGCCATGATAAATTTAGCAGCCGCATCTGCAGCCACCAGTCTCCCACCCACCAGAACGAAAGCGGCAGCTGGGATGCCCAATCCCTCCTGCCCGAAACACCCCCCATCCGCCCCGAACGAACGAGGCAGAAGGGATGCCCAACCCCTCCTGCCTGAAACACCCCCCCTTGAAGATCGCTGGCAGAAGGGTGCCCAGTCCCTATTGCCAGAACCCTCCCCACTATAGATAACCTGACAACGACCCCCCCCCAATTTGCAGACTCCCCCCCCCACCCTCCCCAGACCCCCCTGCTAACCTTTAACGATGGCCAGACGGACGGGTTTCCTACCATTCGGCCAGCAGACTCACCTCCATTGAAATGAGGCTGGCCTGCCCTTTCCTGGTACATTGTGGGATACACCAGGGAGGGGTCTAAGGCCTAATTGGCCCATATGCCTAAGGCCCCACCAATCTCACCTCCCCCCCCCCCAGTATGTAGCACCTTTCCTTTCCCTCCCCTTCTGCCAGGTCCAGCAGGCCAGCAGACTCACCTCCATTGAAATGAGGCTGGTCTGCCCTTTCCTGGTACATTGTGGGATACACCAGGGAGGGGTCTAAGGCCTAATTGGCCCATATGCCTAAGGCCCCACCAATCTCACCTCCCCCCCCCCCCCCCCAGTATGTAGCACCTTTCCTTTCCCTCCCCTTCTGCCAGGTCCAGCAGCACCTTTTCTCACTTCCATTTCCCTCCCCCTGTCCAGCAGTACCCCTTCTCCCTTCCCTCCTCCCCCTGTCCAGCAGCACCCCTTCTCCCTTCCCTCGCTCCCCCCTGTCCAGCAGTACCCCTTCGCTCCTTCCCTCTCCAGCAATACCTCTCCTCTCTCTAGTCTAGCGGCAGCTCTCTATGTGCTTTTAACTTCACCACACAGCTGCCGCTAGCGGTAGTTTAGCTGCGGTTTCATCAGGCAGCCTCAGGGCCTTTGCTAGGCCGACCCACCTCGCATCATCGAAGCGGGCCAGCCTAGAAAAGGCCTCGAGGTTGCCTGATGAAACAGCGTCTAAACTAATGCTAGCGGCAGCTGTGTGGCAAAGTTAAAAGCACCTAGAGTGCCACTGCTGGTCCGGGGGTGGGGAGAGAAGATGAGGAAGGCAGGAATCCCGGGATACACGACGGTAGGAGGCAGTTGCAAGTCAGCTGACACAGACGCTGGAGCCTCTCTTCCTGCCCAATGTGCCGCGGCACACTTGAAATCTCAGGAGGCACACAGATTGTGATACACTGCTGTAGACAGTGACAACAACCTACTGCACTTTATTTTAAAAATTTTGGCCAAGAACTCTGAAATATTTATAATTGTGAGTCCAAACAATTGCCAGTAGAACCACCAAAACTCATTTTTCATCCTGTGTTTTTGTAAAGAGGTGCATTACAAATGTCTGAACAGTAATTCTTCTACAATCAAAATGTTTTGGGTCATTTCTCTCTTCACATGATGCTCAGCATTATCAAAAATGGATTATTCCTCTTCATACAGCCCTTTTCCCATCCACTGTTTCATTTAAAAGTAAAAAAGCAAGCAATATGAGAGGGCGCTGAAAAGTTCTTAGCCCAACCAACTTCCTAAATTCTGAGCGTTATTTTGTCACTGTTGCTGAAAAGTGGTGTCTTATTTCGTTAAGTGCCAATTTGCAGAAATTAAATTTTATGTTTTTTGACATTGTTTCAGATCACTGATTGAACCATATCCATATCATTCTCTTCTTGGGTGGGCTGACAACTTTTCAGCCCCCCCCCCCCCTTGTAAAACCTAGGTGTGGTATTAGCTTGGTTATGTGTTGTCAAATAAGCTCGTCAACAAATAACAGTAAATTAAAGCATTAGGATGGACATCAAGATGACCACTAGCCTTACCCCTGAGATTGTTCCATAATGGGAAACCCAATAGGTGTCTGGATCTCCCATCACCCTGCTATTGGAGGCCACTGGGGCAACCAGCATCTCTTTCAGGTGCATTTAATTTTTGCAGCAACAGCAAATTTGTCTGAGAGGCAAATCCTCATCTGCCACTCACCAAGACTACACTGTATTAAATTTTTATATTTATTGACATTTCATTACCATAATTGACTGCACTTGGTTTCTTAGTAGAAGGCAGAGGGCTGCCTCCTAAGCAGTAGAACTGGTCCCCCGAGTAGGATTTGCAATTAAAAACAAGGCAGGATGGATTTTTTTTTTTTTTTTTTAATTTTGTAAATATGATGAGTTGAATTTTCAGCCTTAACTAGAGAATACTAGCTCTACAGATTCCTTTTCCAGGAGCACAAAAAAAAAAAAAAAATTACAAGTCAGTGAAACCCAACCCCCAAAGGTGTCAATCAGCTTATATAAAATCAACTGTGCATGAAAACGGCTTGCAAGAGCTTCAGCTCAGAATAGACATTCCCATTAAATAGAGTGCAACTCCATCTGCTTTGTCTATATGTCAATAACATCTATAGAATTTAAAATGTAATGGTTGCTTAGTTGCATTTTCTTAAATTTTCCGCATTGATCATGTAAGAGGAGAGAGTGGCACAATTTAAATAAACATACCCAAATCTCCTTCAGTCCAGGGAGTTCAGATCAGATGACTGTGAATTGTTCGTTACCAGCCCAACACGATCACACTGCATTAGTCAAAACCACCTGTTGCAGATGACTGGGCCTCCCTCACCTTAAATCATGGTTCTTCCTAGCCCGCCATGTTTTGTTATAGAGAGTCGCAATGCCCTGGTATCCCACCATAATAAGATCCACCTTCTGTCATTCTTATTTCAGCACCATTCATGATTTTGCTCACATATGCAGTAACTCAGTGAATAGGCGATAGAAAAGTGTGAACAAATCAAGAAAAGTGAAGCTATGATTACTTTTGCTCTTCTAGTATACAGCTAGCTTCTGAATGAAAATTGAAAGCTCAGTGCGGTAACTTTGATTATTTTGATCAACAGCTGTTTTGAATAATATTTTTTTTAATTCGTAGAGAGAAACTTAGGAGATATGAGGACAAATCAATAGTTAGAATCATCCCGGTCAATGTTTAGCTGGCAGCAGTCAGTGTTTTTTCAATGCTGACTGCTATGGACTGAATTGAACCCATATATTGAATGCCAGCATCTATGCAGGCACCAGCACTGAATTATCCACAGGCTCTACCCACACTCTGGTTATGACCAGAATGTAACTGGTTAGCTGTGATATTTCAGCCTTTTACCCTCCCACCCCCAGTTAGCTAACTAGGTTGTGGTCTAAATATTAAGTTTTCCTTTACATGTGCTGTTACTCCTGAACCCCCTCCTCCACTCTTCTGTAAGCCCCTCGGGCCTACCCCAGTCACACTGCCCATGCTGGCTCTGAGCACAAAGGACCAGATTCTATGTGGTTCCCAACCCTGTCCTGGAGGACCATCAGGCCAATCAGGTTTTCTGGATAGCCCTAATGAAAATACCTGGAGAGGATTTGCATGCCTGTCACTTCCATTATATGCAAATCTCTCTCATGCATATTCATTAAGGCTAGCCTGAAAACCCAATTGGCCTGGTGGTCCTCCAGGACAGGGTTGGGGACCACTGCCATAAAGGACACCTATAGTTAGGCACTTAGATCAGCATGCCTAGCCAATCTAGGCACCTAACTTAATTATTTAAAAAGCTTAATTGGCGCCAATAACAGGCTTAATAATTGGATTCAATTAAAATTAATTGCTTTCTAGGTGCCTATCTCAGTAGGTACCTACCACTTTCAACTAGGTACCTAGTCCAAGATGCCTACCAGTGGCATAGTAAGGGTGAGCAGAGCCCAGGGCGGTGGCGTCCCTTCCTCCACCCCCCTGCCGTGCACGCACCACATTCCCTTTCCCTGTACCTTTTTAACTTCTCTGGCATGAGCAGCGTGTTGGTTCGCCCTTTGATGTCACTTCCTGTGCGCGGGTCCCGGAAGTGATGTCAGAGAAAGTGCCGATGCAAACGTGGGCAGCAACCTCACGCCGGGGAAGTAAAAAAGATTTGGGGAAAGGCAAGGGGGGGGTGCGCCCGGCAAGGAGAAGAGCAAGGGGATAGAGAGGAGAAGAGGTGCCGTGCCCTTCGGAAGAGTGCGCCCAGGGCAGACCGCACCCCCCTTACTACACCACTGGTGCCTACCAGAAAGTGGGTGTGGTTAAGGGCTGATCATAGGTGGATCATGAGTGTGTTTTCCGTGTAGGGGCCTAAATCGGACTTGGATATCGGTGTTTAGGTCAAGGAAACCCAGGCATAAATAGGGGGTGCCTAAGTCTAATCTAGGCGCCTCTAGGTGCGATTCTTGAAAGGGTACCTAACTCATAATAGACATCTTGTTCCTCTGTGCCTATGTTTTAAGCACCGTTTATTGACACTACAAATTCTAGCAGGAGTCTCCCTACAGTACACTATGGTTCCTGGGTGAAACTGGGCATTTTCTGGGCAATGTCCTATTCTGATAGCAGTGTCCTCTCCTATTTCAGATTGTAATTCTGAGCAGGAATACTATAGTCTTGGACTCGATACTCTGCTAACTGTTCTGTCCTGTAAGATATTTCCCTATTTTTTTTTATTTCTCTTAATGAAAGGGAAACTCCCAGCCTTCCACTTTTCCTTTGGTTCTACTCATTATTTTTTTTCTCCTTAAAATGTGGTCCGAGACACATTCTAGGACTAGGGGCTCCTTTTACTAAGCCGCGTTAGGGCATTAACGCGTGGAATAGCGCGCGCTAGATGCTAACGCCAGCATTGAGCTGGCGTTAGTTCTAGCCCCATAGCGCGGGTTTTGCGTGCGGTAATTTCCTGCGTGCGCTAAAAACGCTAACGCAGCTTAGTAAAAGGAGCCCTAGGTTGGTACTTTCTTTCACTTTTATTGCAATTTGTTCCTTACTTTACTATTCTTAGAATGCATTTTCTGTATTCAAGTATAATGAGTTTCAAGTTTTTATTAAAATCTGATAAAGTGCCTATCCAATTTCTAAGCGATATACAAAGCGTAAAAGGGTTCCTGGAACGGAACCACCGCGAATATCGGGGGAGTACTGTATTTCTAGAGTTTTCACTTCATGGAGAAAACAAAAAGTGAAAACACAACCTTACTTTAGTTGATATATTTCACATATTTCTTTAGCATCCTTAAGTGAACCCTTGTCCAGCATTTATATTATCTTCTTTTTTTTGCAGGTGGATAATGCGCTAATAGCTTCCCAAGCAGGAGCCACTCTAAATAACCTTATCAGTCATGCGCAGGAGCTGGTGGCAAAACTTCACTCTCTACAGTTTGATCTACGGGAGTTTGTATGTCTCAAATTCTTGGTGCTCTTTAGTTTAGGTAGGTAATCCTTCTTTCCTTATCTTCCAAATTTCACAGGGAGAAAATCTATAATCTGACACCTCAATTTAAGTGCTACAGTGGGCCGCACAGCACCACTTCTGTAACATTTAGGCGCGCCTGAGTCTAAGACTAGCACAAAACCGTGTGGATGTGCCAAAACCTAAGTGTGCCCCCACTTATGCCTGTTTTAAGTTGATGTGTCTTAGTACAGTGTTCTTCAACCACCGGTCCAAATTTCCTTTCGGTCCACAGGACCGGCAAATGCATCAGGTCCACAACAATGCTCTTCAACCGCCGGTCCACGGTGCGATCGATGCAGCACTATCTTCGAGCCGGCTCCCTCTTCCTCACTGACTCAGTGCACAAAGCCACGGGCAGCAGCTCCTACATGCGTCCTGCACTTGAACTGGAAGCCTTCTCTCGAATGTCGCAACGTCAGAGGGAAGGCTTCCAGATGAGGTGCGGGACACGCAAGGAGCCGCTGCCTGCAGCTTTGTGCACTGCATCAGTGAGGAAGAGGGAGCCGGCCTGAAGATAAGGCCGGGGGCTGCATAAAATGGCTAGGCAGGAGCAGGCCAGAAGGTAAGGCATAGCATGGAGGGAGAGAGACAACAAAGGTATGGGAGAATGATTTTATTTTTGAAATTAGTGATTGAATTAGGTCAATTCTGAGAATTTACATCTGCTGTCAGTGTGCTTTGTGTAGTTAATTTTGTGGTTAACCATTATGTGTTGTTAATAAGATTATATTGTGAGTATCTATGAAAAATGAATGGAAAAAAATAGTGTTACAATAAGTACTATTATGGGGGCGGTTTCTGGGGCGGAGATTGGGTAGAGATGAGTGGGGGTCTGGCCCATGACTTAGCCCAGTGTTCTTCAACCTCCGGTCCGCGGACCAATGCCGGTCCACAAAATTCTTTTATCTCTGCCGGTCCATAGGTGTAAAAAGGTTGAAGAACACTGTCTTAGTATACCATGATAGCATTCTATAAGTGGTGCACATTGCTTTGGCAACACTCCTAAGCTCCTCCCATATGTATGCGCCCCTCACTGTTATGTACTAAGCAATACTGGTGTATACATTACGGGGCTCTTAATCGAAAGAGAAAAACGTCCAAAAACCAGCCTAAGTCGGCATTTGGATGAACATTTCTCAAAAACGTCCAAACGCTGATAATAAAACCGGGTTTTGGACGTATTTAAAAATGACCTAGTCCTTCATAGTGCCGCTCAACGTCGAAAGCTAAACGGGGTGTGTCGAGGGCAGGAGTTGGGCGGGACGTGGGCTGGCTTAGACTTAGTCGTACAGCATGTATAACCGAAAGTTTAACAACAGAGCCTAAACTCACCAGATAAGCACTGCAAACACACTACCCCAGTGATCACCAACCCCCATAAAAATTTTATTCACAACTTTAAATTTCAGCCTCCAGACCATCATCACCTGGCTGCCTAGCATAGGAAAACCTAGTCGTCCAGCCCAGAGGCAGCTAAAGTCGTCTTGGGGGTGGGTTAGGGACCCATAGAGAGGAGGACCCATGCCCATAAGCCCCTTTAATCACTGCATTGATACTGAAACATGTGCACTGCCCTATACACCCCCAAAACTCTTTTTTACTGGCATATAAGTGGCTCCTGCAGCCATACGGGCTATTGGGGTGATAGATAAGTGGATCTAGGGGATTCTGGAGGTGGTTTGGGGGGCTCACCGTCACCTATAAGGGAGCTGTAGTGAGGAGAAGCCATGGCACCCTTTTTGTGAAGTTCACAGCGGTGCCCTGTAAGGTACCCCACTATTTAGGTGGCATGTCTGGGTGTGCAGTCCATCACTTTGCAGACCCCTCCCACATCCAACAGGGCTTGTTCTAGGCGTTTTGGACTTGGACTGAATGTTGAACGGAAATGTAGTATAAAGATAGACGATTTAGTGGCTTGGACGATCAGATCAGTAGGACGTACAATTAGATGATTTTCGAAAGTAAAAAAAAGTTGGACGTATCTTACGAAAATGTGTCTTAGCCTCTTTTTAACTTTGGACGACTTGCGATATGGACATAAACGGACTTAGACGTCACTTTCAATTATGCTCCTCCATGTGTATAAATGCCCATTACTAGTGTCTCTGATGTGCATCAGTGCTAATATTCCATACATTGCGGGGCGCACTGGTGTTTAATAGTAGGTGCCAAGTTACAGAATGAGGGGATGACACTAATTCTTTGCTCTGTTTCCTTAGCGACTGAAACGCTACACTTCCAGTCACTATTTAGATACTTTACTTTACAGAATTTGATTTTTTTTTTGCCTCGCCAATGAATATGGTCAGTGTGGCAACAGAAAATCCAGCTCACTGTTAACTTCTCTCTTTTCTGCAAACGTCTAAGTGGAAAATATATTTTCAACGCATCCCGGTAGGCCAGATCTCAGCGGTTGTAATTTATCACCGTGTCCAGTTCTGTAAAGTGAAATGTCAATAAGAAGAGACAGCCGTCATTCTGACCCCACATTCAGCAAGTTGTCTACCTTCTGAGGGTGATTCTGTAAGAAACAGTGGGTGACTGGTACAGCTTTCTTATCACTGTCAGGGGGCAGACAAATGCTCTTCATTTGAAATTGGAAGGCTTTATCAATGGGCAAATAATTGCAGAGCAGCGATTGATTGCACATCTGACTTGCCATGAGACAACAGAGGCCTACAGTAATGGTAAGCATTTAATCACTTAGTATCCCCAACAGTGAGTTCTTCAGAAAGGCACTTCTTTAGCCCGACAAAGTCACCCACTAAGACAGTGAGAATCTTCTTACTGGATGTTCTGTTCACTTTGTTCTCTTTTTTTCATTTATTTTGTTTAATATTTTTATATACCCTCTTCTTGGTACATCCAATCAAGATGGTGTACTCAGTGGCATAGTAAGGGAGATGGGGGGAAGGGGATGGACCACCTCATGTGCCATCTTGGGGGGGCACCAGCACCATTCTACCCCCATGGCACACGCCCTCCCTCCCTTCCCCTGTACCTCTTTAAATCTTCGCCAGAGTGAGCAACTTCTCTGGCCTGCTGCTCATACCAACCTGGCTCCCCTCTGAAATCACTTCCTGATTGTGGGGTGAGGAAGTGACATCAGAGAGAAAGCCAACGTCAGCATGAGCAGCAGGCCGAAGAAGCTGCTTGTGCTGGCAAAGATTTAAAGAGGTATGGGGAGAAGGGAGGATGTGAGTGTGGCATGGGGGGCAGGGAAGGAGCAGAAGCGTGAAAGGAGTGGGGACAGGGTAGAGAGGAGGGTGCGGGGGGGCGCCACCACCCCTGACACTTCCCACCCTCACTATGCCACGGGGTGTACTAATAAAACAGATACACCCAATGAGACAGCTTGATGGCCCGGGACACGCCTACCTCACAGACTTTATCAATAAATCATTACAGTCAGGAGAGGTCCCACTCAAATGGAAACTCTCAGTCAACAAGTCCATTCTGAAGAACAAAAAAAAGACCTAGATCTGTCCAACTACAGACCAGTAGCCAACCAACCATGGCTATCTAAACTCTGTCCAACTACAGACCGGTAGCCAACCAACCATGGGTATCTAAAGTAATAGACAAACTAGCCTGCCAACAAATATCAGACTTCCTAGAAAACTCATCAAAGCTAGACCAGGCCCAATCAGGGTTCAGGAGACACCTGAGCATGGAAACAGACTAGTAGAAGTACAGGACTTGGTCCTCAAACACCATGCTAAAGGAGAAGACGTGCTGCTGGGATTCCTTGACCTCTCAGTGGCCTTCGACCTAGTCCAACACACACTGCTAAAATTGAGATGCAGAGAAATAGGCCTCAAAGGAAAAGTCATGGCATGGATAGAATCCTTTCTATCCAAAAGATTAATGAAAGTAGAATGGCAGGGGACTACAAGCAACTGGAAGGAAGCAGACATAGGAGCACCACAGGGATCAGCCATGTCACCCATGCTGTTCAACCTCTTCCTCCAACCGCTGGGGAAATTCATCAGAAAACAAGGATGGGAATGCTACATCTATGCAGACGACGTCCAACTATTCATCCCACTGAAGAAACAGAATGTGAAGACCAAGCAGAAGATCAAGACAGTTTTAGAGAAAATCTTTGATTGGTTCCAAACAAACAGACTTGTAGCCAACAGGAAAAAAACAGAACTATTTCTAATCAACAAATGGGATGAAAACATCCCAAGTTACCAACTAACTCTGAATGCAACACCATAAAATCATCCATGGAAGGAGTGAGAAACCTAGGAGTATGGCTGGACCCAAACCTAGACATGACAATACACATCCAACGTGTCGTGAAAAACGCTTATGGCAAACTACTGGGTCAGAGGACTAAAACCCTATCTAACCCATCAAGCAATATCCAAAATAGTAATATCCCTGGTACTCTCAATCTTTGACTACTGCAATGCAATCCTGCTTTGCATCCCAAAATACATGATCAGGCAGATCCAAATAGTACAAAATGCTGCAGCTAGATTTCTGCTGGGAAAATCAAAGCAGATGAGTGTCACCCTCTTACTGAGAGTTACACTGGCTCCTAATTGAAAGCAGAGTACAATTTAAGATCATGTTGCTGACACACAAAATCATTCAGCTTTCAGAACTACAATACCTAGCAAACAGAATAGACAACCATAAACCAACTTGTGCCCTACACTCGAGCCTAGAATACCTACTGGAAATGCCCTCCTTCAGAGATATCAAATACAAAAGCGTCAGGAAAAGAATGTTCTTGGTGATGGCTCCAGTGTAGTGGAACTCCCTTCCGAGGGAATTAAAACTAGAAAAGGGCACCAAAGGATTCACGAAAGGAATTAAGACAATACTCTTCACAGACCACTGTAGCAAACAAAGAAACAATTAGGGGAATAGCAACATGGAGGAAACAGCAGGGTGCTACCCACTTGGTACATGAAAGGGTGACTCCCCAGTCATTAGTAGCAGTATAGAAGCTTCCAATTCACATAAACATAAAGACAAATAATTATGAAAACAAGTTAACCATTTAAACAGAAAGAAAATAAATTATTTTTAGCCTCATATAAAATACAATTAAAAAAATGTCCTTTTTTAATAAGTCAGGTAGCATATTCCGCCATTCAATAGATATTACTCTAAAGCCAAGGTTCCCAACCCACCCTCAGGACACATTTGGCCAGTCAAGTTATTAGGACTTCTACAATGAATATGTATGAGATTTATATGCATGCTATAACTTCATTATATGCAAATTCATCTCATTCAACTTCATTGTGGAAATCCTCATAACCTGACTGGTGGGTCTTTCGTACCGGTCAGCCAATGAATAGTGGTACTAACTGGCTATGTCATGCAACATAGCTGGTGACTGGGTTAGCTGATGACTGTGAATATTCATGATTAGCCAGCTTAGCGCCATTTGACCAGCCAGGAGCCAGGCAGAATATTCATTATTAGCCATTATAAATCTCTTAATTGACCCGCTCTCCCCTCTCTCTCAATAACGGTCCCCCCGACCTCCTACCCTTTTCCTCTCTCCCCTCCTAAGCCCGCATGGAATTTCACGGTACTGTGATACATATAAACTGTTATCTTTATCATATCGTAATTTTTCGCTGTATTTTCTGAAATGTGCGGCCTACTCCAAACAAGGGTGTCAGGTCAAAAGCGCGCTGGGACAAAGGCGTGAGCAGACAACTGAGTGCAGTGCGGAGGCGCGCGCCGAAGAAAAAGACTGTTTTTAGGGGCTACGACGGGGGTATGGGGGAATCCCCCACTTTACTTTATACAGATCGTGCCGCGTTGTGGGGGCGTTGTGGGGGGTTTGGGGGATTGTAACCCCCCACATTTTACTGAAAACTTAACTTTTTCCCTGTTTTTAGGGAAAAGTTACGTTTTCATTAAAATGTGGGGGGTTACAACCCCCAAACCCCCCACAACGCCGCCGCGATCTGTATTAAGTAAAGTGGGGGGGACTCCCCAACAAAAACCCCCGTCGCCGCCCCTAAAAACAGTCTTTTTCTTCGGCGCGCGCCTCCATCTTCCGCTCAGTTGTCGGCGCGCGCCTTTGTCTTCCGCGTTACTGTCTATGAACCCCAAACAGATCCTCTCGGACATTACATACCAAACTGTATATCTTATACTCTTGCTCAGCAAATTGTATTTCTATATTCTTGCTTTCTTAAAGTCTCTGCTCTCTGTATTTCCTCTTACTATCTGCATATTGTAATTCGCTGAATGTCCAGCTCTCTTGACTGTAAACCGCCTAGAAGTCGCAAGATTGTGGCGGTATAGAAGAATAAAGTTATTATTATTATTATTATTATTAATGGACTCTCCCTCCTACCATAATCTGTTAAAAATCTAGCTAACATGCTGTGTAACCTGCAGTCTCCTAATTACTGTAACTTACCAGAGAGTCTGAAATATAAGGGAATGGTACTTGTATACCACCTTTTTGTGATTTTATATTCAAAGTGGTTTACTACATACAGATGCTTATTTTGTACCTGGGGCAATAGAGGATTAAGTGACTTGACCATGGTCACAAGGAGCAATGCTGGGATTTGATCATAAGAACATAAGAATAGCCTTACTGGGTCAGACCAATGGTCCATCAAGCCCAAAAGCCCATTCTCATGGTGGCCAATCCAGGTCCCTAGTACCTGACCAAAACCCAAGAAGTAGCAACATTCCATGCTATCGATCCAGAGCTAGTTTTCAGGTGGATGGGGGGTAGTGGGAGGCTGCTTTGGAAGATGGGGCTGGATTGAATTCTGTTTGTTGATTGGTTACTGTTGTGGTGTTAAGTAAAGCTGCGGCCAAGCTATTTTTCCAAGAATGTTGTAAGGCAGGGGTGCCCACACTTTTTGGGCTTGCGAGCTACTTTTAAAATGACCAAGTCAAAATGATCTACCAACAATAAAATAAAATGTAAGCTGAGAAAATGTTAATTATCATTCCTATTCCGGGTTTTTTTTAAAGAGGTCAAGGCAGATGACTCTATGCACTGTCACCAGTAACAACCATACAAAAATAGACAAATATACCCTCCTCCCTTTTTACTAAACCACATTAGCAGTTTTTAGCGCTCTTGACGCTCATAGGCTCCCTACGCTAAAAACCGCTATTGTGGTTTAGTAAAAGGGGGGCCATAGTGAAAAATATAGACAGCAGATATAAATTCTCAAAACGGACACATTTTGATCACTAAATCTATATATATAAAATCGGAGGTATGTATGTGTGTATGTATGTGTGTGTGTATGTGCCGCGATCACGCAAAAACGGCTTGACCGATTTGAACGAAACTTGGTATGCAGATCCCTCACTACCTGGGATGATATGTTCTGGGGGTCTCGCGGCCCACCTGCACACGTGGGCGGAGCTACAAACATAAAATCAGATTTCACCCATTCATGTCAATGGAAAAAATGTAAAAAGCTTCCATTCTCACAGTAATTCAAAAACGGCTTGACGGATTTGAACAAAACTTGGTATGCAGATCCCTCACTACCTGGGGTGATATGTTCTGGGTGTCTCCCGGCCCCCCTGCACACGTGGGCGGAGCTACAAACAGAAAATCAGATTTCACCCATTCATGTCAATGGAAAAAATGTAAAAAGCTGCCATTCTCACAGTAATTCACAAACGGCTTGACCGATTTGAACGAAACTTGGTATGCAGATCACTCACTACCTGGGGTGATATGTTCTGGGGGTCTCGCAGCCCTCCTGCACACGTGGTCGGAGCTACAAACAGAAAATCAGATTTCACCCATTCATGTCAATAGAAAAAATGTAAAAAGCTGCCATTCTCACTGTGACCAATTTGGACGAAACTTGGTATGCAGATCCCTCACTACCTGGGGTGATATGTTCTGGGGGTCTCGCGACCCCCCTGCACATGTGGGCGGAGCTACAAACAGAAAATCAGATTTCACCCATTCATGTCAATGGAAAAAATGTAAAAAGCTGCCATTCTCACAGTAATTCACAAACGGCTTGACCGATTTGAACGAAACTTGGTATGCAGATCCCTCACTACCTGGGTTGATATGTTCTGGGGGTCTCGTGGCCCTCCTGCACACGTGGGCGGAGCTACAAACAGAAAATCAGATTTCACCCATTCATGTCAATGGAAAAAATATAAAAAGCTGCCATTCTCACTGTGACCAATTTGGACGAAACTTGGTATGCAGATCCCTCACTACCTGGGTTGATATGTTCTGGGGGTCTCGCGGCCCTCCTGCACACGTGGGCGGAGCTACAAACAGAAAATCAGATTTCATCCATTCATGTCAATGGAAAATATGTAAAAAGCTGCCATTCTCACTGTAATTCAAAAACGGCTTGACCGATTTGGACGAAACTTGGTATGCAGATCCCTCACTACCTGGGGTGATATGTTCTGGGGGTCTCACGGCCCACAACTCTATTTTGCTTGCTCAAGGGTGGGTTCACCCAAGAATTTATATGTTCTTGCTCCAGGAGGTGAAACTAAAATTGTTGTTTATAATCACGTTTTGCGTTAGTTGTATTGTATTCATTTTGTCAAATATTTCACTTTATAATTTGAATATTGTACTTTTTATTAAGCTGTAAAAAAATACTTTCATTCACCACTATAAAGTATCTTTATTTGAATCCATTTACAGTGTTATTGCTATAATTAAATACCCGTGCAACGCCGGGGCATCAGCTAGTTGAAAATAAAGTCATTTTTCCTACCTTTGTTGTCTGGTGATTTCATGAGTCTCTGGTTGAACTTTCTTCTTCTGACTGTGCATCCAATCTTTCTTCCCTGCTTTCAGCCTGTATGCTTCCTCTCCTCCAGATCTCATTCCCTCCCCCAAGTTTTTCTTCCTTTCTCCCTGCCCTTTCTTTCTTTCTCTCTTCATGCCCCCTTTCTTTTTTTCTGTTTCCCTTCTTTCCTTCTGTCTCCCTGCTTGCCCCCTTTCTTTCTTTCTCCCTGCCCTCCACCAAGCCACTGCTGCCACCATCGGGGAACAGGCCCCCAAGCCACCGCCGCCATCGGGTAACAGGCCCCAAAGTTGCCGCCGCCCCAAGCTCTCCCTGCATCGGGCTGACCAGCATTCCTCTCCCCGACGTCAATTCTGCCGTCGGAGAGGAAGTTCCGGCCCAGCCAGGCAGCGATTGGCTGGCCTGAACTTCCTCTCCGACGGCAGAATTGGCATCGGGGAGAGGAAGACTGATTGGCTCGGTAGATCATCAAGGCAAAGTGAGTCAATCACGGAGCCCGGGATGGGCTCCATGATCGACTCACTTTGCCTTGGCGATCTACCGGTCAATCGCAATCGACCTATTGGGCACCCCTGTTGTAAGGTGTTTTATTTGGAAGCTTTTGATGAGCATGTGCAATGGAAGTGGTGCAAGTGCCAAATTTTAAGTCTGTAACAATGGTAAATGCAATTGAGAATAATGCTAGCTAACCTTTGTTTTGGAAAATGTATGAAATCATTTGAAATTCAAACATAATTGATTAGCATTCGGAAGAGACGGTCATTCAATATTTACACCTTAGGGACTAGGCAAAAGCAAATAACAGTACATAAAACCGATGCTTGTCTTAATTAAATGCAATAATAATAGGTGTTGTTCTTTCTAGTGAGCGAAGCAGTTTAGTAATGACCTAGTATAACTCATTTTGAAGTTCTAACTTTAAACATAATCAATATGAATTTATAACTCGGGAAGAATAGGTTATCTTTTATAATGCAGAATTTAAATAGCCTGAACCACCATTTATTTTAATGCAGATTTGAAGGATAGTATATGGCAAAAAAAAAAAAAAAAATGCTTTCTGTTTTCTTCTGTTAAAGTGATAACATGAGGCTTTATTCCACCTTTCTGCCTTTATGAGAGCACATTTCAAAAGCCTTTTATCCATCATATTGCCTTTTAACATGGGAAAAAGGGCTATTGAGAATTGTTCACCCTATTTTAAATTGTACGTGAGTTTTCCACAATAAACACTTTTACCTGCATTCAGCAGAACCATTTTCAGTTCACGATTTGGGTGGGGATCCCAACGACACATTAAAGGTACAATGCCGTTATTGGGGTACAGTGATGCCAAGCACTGAAGGGCAAATTCTATAAGAAGCGCCCAAAAGTTAGGGGCCTAATTAGGCACTGTTCAGCGTGATTCAAGTAAAATTGGGTGCTGTTTAATGAATCACGCTGAGCGGAACCTATTTTGGAGGTACCCAAGAAATAGGCCAGCTCTAGGCACAACTAAAAATTAGGCGCCTAGCTGAGCGCTTAAGAGCAGTGATTCTGTAAGAAGGCGCCTAACACGTAGCCACACCCACACCTAACATGCATAGCGCCTATTTTTTTGAAGGCCGCCTCAATTTTTTGAGGCGCCTTGTTACAGAATCGCGCTTCCTTGATAGGCGCCTTGGTTTCAATCATTGCCAATTAAAAAGCTTAATTGAGCTTGTTATTCAATTTAGATAGGTGCCTATCTAGATGGGCGCCTCTGAAATAGGTGCCTAACTTTAGGCGCTGGTTACAGAATTTGGGCCTGAGCGCCAGTTCTGTAATGGCAAGTCTATGGCAGGTATTAACGTTGGTGCCTACATATGGCATTTTAGTGGGTAACTTACAGCATTCTGTAAGTTATTTGCATAATTTAGGAGACCCGCCTATGACTTGCCTAGGGTTACCAAATTTTATGTCAGTATGTCAGAAAAAGCCCATAAGCCACTCTAGCCATTGAATTGATGGTGCAAATTGTGAGCCCACCAAAACCCTACTATAGTGCCAGATAGTTGCCACCCACAGCCATAAAGGCTTTTGGGGTGATTGACGGGTTGGCATGGGAGGTGTGGGGATAGGTTTGAAGGACTCACCCTAAATAATAAGGGGGTTACGATGAGATGTAAATCTGGCAACCTTTATGTGAAGTTCACAGCAATGCCCTCTATGGTGGGCTACTGCTAGGTTTACCATATGGCTCCAGAAAAAGGAGAAACAGGCTCCGGTTGGGAATGGATCTTTTCTGCTTTGCTCCATATGTGCTTTGAAATGCCTGTATTTTGCAACTGCGACTATATGAAGGTAAGTGCCATTACCTTTATAATATAAATGCCATTACCTATACAATTTAGTAGGTCAAAGTCTACTTGGTTGTGGTATTTGATAATACATAAGTACAAATGGAAGGAAACAATATTTTGTGTGGAATTGAAATTATATTTTGGAACACTTTGTATTGTGTTTTTCACAAAGTTTTTTCAGACATGTTTTACTTCTATTGCTTTCAATGGAAGTAAAACTGGTTGTCTCAATCCATCCTCCTTTTTCTGGAGCCATATGGTAACCCTACCTACTGTTCTGTTGGCATGTCTATGCCAGTGTTGGTCAGATCTGCCCTAGAGTACCTCCTTACCAGTCATGTGTTTTGGAAGCAGTCTCCATGCATCAATCTCCATGCATATTCATTGGGGATATCCTGAACTGACTGGCATGGGGGTACTCCAGGACAGACATGGAAAATGCTGTTTTATGTGGCCAGTCTATACAAATGCTGGCCCCTCCCATGTCCAACTGGTCTGATTTGGACATCTTCAAGTTTGACAGTTCTGTGGTCGAAAATGAGGTAAAAAGTTGGCCATCTTGGCGTTCTGAACATTCTGTTGCACAAAACGTCCAAATAGATGATTTTCCAAAAAAAAAAAAAAAAAATTATTTGGGCATCTGTTTCGAAAATGGATCTTTTCCTTCATCAGAAGTTGGACGTCTTGTGGAAAACGTCCAGATTCAGATTTAGACACACCATCAAAAATACCCCTTCATCTTAAAATGAGGAAATTAGCCAGAATAAAAAAGGGAACAGGCTGATTTTCAAAGGGAAACTCACTGTGGAGTTCGTTTACATGTGCAATCTATGTACTAGGAACAGTGCATCTCAGTTGTTGTGGGTTTTTTTGTAATTAAATACTGTATATGTAGGGAATAGGTAATACCGTTACGCTTTCCAGACAAATAGTTATCTCAAGCTTCATCTCTTATAATCACTAGTTTGGATGTATTGATCCTGGTTATAAGCCTGGGATTTTACAAGGAAGCAGGTGGTGAAGCCCCTGGCAGAGAGAGCCAATTAGAATTTAAGCCAAAAGATCTCTAACCTTTTTGGGGATTACCTGTAATAGTTGTATTCTTTTCAGCTCTTCCCATTCCAGGCACTTTTTAAGGTAAAGGATTTTTTAAAGGTAAATTTTTCTCAGTGACCTGAGTCGGGAAAACTTCTAAAACAATCAACCAATACAAAGTCATTCAATATACCCCCTTTTATGAAGCCACATTAGTGTTTTTTATTGCCGACTGCGGCAGAAAAAGTTCCAACACTCTATGAGCGTCGGAGTTTTTACTGCTGCAGCTGGCGATAAAAAACACTAATGCAGCTTCATAAAAGGGAGGGTGGATAGTTAGTAGTATAGCAAATGGGGAAGACCCAATACAAAGTCATCTAATGTAGTTGATGGTAGACAAGTAGAGGACCCGACACGGTCTTACCTAAAGTTAGGCACCAGGAAAATCTGTGCTAAACTACCGTATTTTCGCGGATATAACGCGCGCGTTATACGCGATTTTACCTACCGCGCATACCCCTCGCGCGTTATATGCCTGAGCGCGGTATAGAAAAGTTTTTAAACATAGTTCCCACCCCGCCCGACGCCCGATTCACCCCCCCAGCAGGACCGCTCGCACCCCCACCCCGAACGACCGCTCGCACGCGCTCCCACCCGCACCCGCATCCACGATCGGAGCAAGAGGGAGCCCAAGCCCTCTTGCCCGGCCGACTCCCTGACGTCAGATACATCCCCCCCCCCGAAGGACCGCCGACTTCCCGACAATATCGGGCCAGGAGGGAGCCCAAACCCTCCTGGCCACGGCGACCCCCTACCCCCACCCCGCACTACATTACGGGCAGGAGGGATCCCAGGCCCTCCTGCCCTCGAGGCAAACCCCCTCCCCCCAACGACCGCCCCCCCCAAGAACCTCCGCCCGTCCCCCAGCCGACCCGCGACCCCCCTGGCCGACCCCCACGACACCCCCACCCGCCTTCCCCGTACCTTTGTGTAGTTGGGCCAGAAGGGAGCCCAAACCCTCCTGGCCACGGCGACCCCCTAACCCCACCCCGCACTACATTACGGGCAGGAGGGATCCCAGGCCCTCCTGCCCTCGACGCAAACCCCCCTCCCTCCAACGACCGCCCCCCCCCAAGAACCTCCGACCGCCCCCCCAGCCGACCCGCGACCCCCCTGGCCGACCCCCACGACCCCCCCACCCCCCTTCCCCGTACCTTTGGAAGTTGGCCGGACAGACGGGAGCCAAACCCGCCTGTCCGGCAGGCAGCCAACGAAGGAATGAGGCCGGATTGGCCCATCCGTCCTAAAGCTCCGCCTACTGGTGGGGCCTAAGGCGCGTGAGCCAATCAGAATATGCCCTGGAGCCTTAGGTCCCACCTGGGGGCGCGGCCTGAGACACATGGTCGGGTTTGGCCCATGTGCCTCAGGCCGCGCCCCCAGGTGGGACCTAAGGCTCCAGGGCCTATTCTGATTGGCCCACGCGCCTTAGGCCCCACCAGTAGGCGGAGCTTTAGGACGGATGGGCCAATCCGGCCTCATTCCTTTGTTGGCTGCCTGCCGGACAGGCGGGTTTGGCTCCCGTCTGTCCGGCCAACTTCCAAAGGTACGGGGAAGGGGGGTGGGGGGGGCGTGGGGGTCGGCCAGGGGGGTCGCGGGTCGGCTGGGGGACGGGCGGAGGTTCTTGGGGGGGGCGGTCGTTGGGGGGGGAGGGGGGTTTGCGTCGAGGGCAGGAGGGCCTGGGATCCCTCCTGCCCGTAATGTAGTGCGGGGTGGGGTTAGGGGGTCGCCGTGGCCAGGAGGGTTTGGGCTCCCTTCTGGCCCAACTACACAAAGGTACGGGGAAGGCGGGTGGGGGTGTCGTGGGGGTCGGCCAGGGGGGTCGCGGGTCGGCTGGGGGACGGGCGGAGGTTCTTGGGGGGGGCGGTCGTTGGGGGTTAGGGGTTTGCGTCGAGGGCAGGAGGGCCTGGGATCCCTCCTGCCCGTAATGTAGTGCGGGGTGGGGTTAGGGGGTCGCCGTGGCCAGGAGGGTTTGGGCTCCCTCCTGGCCCGATATTGTTGGGGAGTCGGCGGTCCTTCGGGGTGAGGGTGCGAGTGGTGCTGCCGGGGGGGGGATGTATCGGACGTCGGGGGGGGGCATCAGGCTTTCAGGATGGGGACAGACCTTCAAGGGGGGACAGGACTTCAAGGGGGGACAGTGCACGGAAGTCAGGGGGGTGAACGGAGAGTCGGGACAGCGCACGGAAAGTCAGGGCGGGCGAAAGGAGCGTCGGGCATCATGCGCGTTATATGCCTGAGCGCGGTATAGAAAAGTTTTGGTACATATCATCGTGATTTCTGCGCGCTATACCCCTGTGCGCGTTTTACACAGGTGCGCGTTATATCCGCGAAAATACGGTAATAAGGTCTGATTCTATAAACAGCAGCTAACCACATCTAACTTTTAGATGTTGGTCCACTTGATTGTCAATCAACCACTAGGCGTCCTTTATAGAATCATACCTAGCAGCACCTAAGCAAACTTAGGCATCGCGAGGCGTCCTAGAGGTAGGCACCGGTACATTAAGCCAGGCTTTTCCTGGCGCCTATCTCGGATGCCTAGCACTACCTAAGTTTACTACACCTATTATCCATCTAAAACCACACCTACTATTCTGGTAGGTGTTGTTAGGCCCAGGAGGGTGCCTCAACTTGGGTGTCACTAGGTGCCGTGCGGATATCCCCGTGAAAGCTCAATTATCAATTAAAATACATTAATTCCCATTTTGGAATTTACATCTTGTATTTTGTATTTTTTTGTGTTCATTCATGTATGTTTGTTACAGAGATATTGTAATGAATAATCCAATAAATAAAGAAAAAAAATAAATAAATAAAATACATTTTTTAATTAACTTTTGCACAGATTTGTTAGGCATCGCTAGGCATTTGCAATTAGGGCGCCTTGTGGCACCAAATGTAGTCACCGTTTACGGAACCTGGCCCATATTATGCCAAAGGCACATGTTTGAAGCATCCTTTATAGAATGGCACTTTAGTGCAGATCTTGTGCCTAACTTTGGGCTCAGCATTTATGCCCTGCGGAAACCTGGTGCGCAATTAATGGCAGTTAGGTGCATTAATGACCCTATTCTGTAACATCCTGCCTAATTTATGGGATTGCCCATGCTCCCCCCCCCATGATCACACTCCCTTTTAAGTTATACTCTATAAAATTTACCCCCTCTTTTACAAAGGCGCACTAAGCGTTTTAGCGCGGGTTTAGCACATGCTACATCAACGTGTGCGCTAACCGCTAATGCGTCCATAGGATAACATGCATGCATTAGCGTTTAGCGCACGCTAGAAAGCTTAGCGCTCCTTTGTAAAAGAGGGGGGTTAGACATCCATTTAATAGAATAAGGTGCAGGACAGGGGTCTAGGATGATTCATCAAGGCCAATTCATCGCGGCCAATTCAGCACAGCCGTTTCATTGCTGAATCGGCCATGATGAATCATACATGGCAGTACCTAGCCTCTTGTGGGGGGGGGCTATGTCCCCAAACTCCACCAAGGCAGGAGTGCCCCCCACACCCTCCAAAATAAGAGTGCCCCCTCATCCCCCCACCCCCCAAGGTAGGAGCACCTCCCCCACCCCGCATAGCTCTTGAAAAGTTTGCCGGTGCAAGCAGCATCTTCCTCCTCCTGCTCACTCCATCTGACATCACGTCTTGGTCTCGCAACTAGGAATTGATTTCAGAAGGAAGCTAAGGCAGGCCGAGCAGAGGGTGCAAGATGCTGTTCATGCTGGCAAATATTTCAAGAGGTATAAGGGAGGAGACAGATAAGAGCAGAGGCACCAGCAAGGGGGGGGGAAGAGGAGAGGAGTGGGAAGGAGAGGAGAGGCATAGATGGGAGAGGAGGAGCAGAGGCACCAGCAAGGGGGAGAGGAAGAGCAGAGGAGTGGGGAGGAGAGGCATAGATGGAAGGAGAGGAACAGAGGCACCAGCAAGGAGGGGGGAGGAAGAGGAGAGGAGTGGGGAGGAGAGGCATAGATGGGAGGGGAGGAGCAGAGGCACCAGCAAGGGGGGAGAGAAGAGGAGAGAAGTGGGGAGGAGAGGCATAGATGGGAGGGGAGGAGGAGAGGCACCAACATAGGGCGGAGATTAACAGAGGCATCGGCAGGGGAAGGAGGAGAGGCACTGGCGGGGGGAGCAGAGAAGCAGAGAGGCATTAGCGCAAGGAGGAGAAGCACTGATGGGGAGGGGAGAAGGAGAGGCATGATTCATTGCGGCTGTCGTGGAGAGGATGACTCATCGCCGCCATTTCATCATGACCGTGATGAAACTTCCCACGATGACACGGCTGCGATAAATCACCCCATTCCTGCAAGGCAGATCCAAACATAAACCCAAACAAGTGCCAATTAACACTAATTATTGATTGTAAATAGCTCATTAATTAATTTGATTACTGATCTGGGGACTGTGCCCAATTTTAGGCATCCAAATTATGGAGGGTTAGCTACCTTAGGAGATGGCATCCGTTGGATGTGTTTAGGTCAGGGGAGAAAATAATGCATGTGGATTGCATTTTCAAATTGACTTCCATAATTTGTCCATGAGAAAAAATGTGCCTTAAGGAAAACTGGGTGCAATTTTCAGTGGTCACACATTGATTTGTTCTTTGAAAATGTTCATAAAATCTGTGGATACAAAGCATCCAAGGACTTTGCACTGGGTGGGCTGGGTTGAAATTAGCGTTGATATTTCTGGTGGAATTTCCCGTTGAAAATTTCATGTTGGGGCAGTGCTGCAGGGATTCTTTCTTTCCCATGCTTCGCAAATATAGATCCTGCTCAGAATCTAAGAACGCGCCGGTTTGACGCTCGGGCCCTGAGTCTATAAATGGCACCTAACTCATAGGCGCCCTTGAGTGCAATTGTCAATCATCTGCTTGGTGCCATTTATAGAATCGCGCATAATTGGTCCAGCAACTGATATTGAAGTTCCTGTTTACTTTGGGTCAATCTTTCATAATTAGATTGTAAGCTCTTTTGAGCAGGGACCCGTCTCTTGTGTGTTTGATGTACAGCGCTCTGTGCATCTTGTAGTGCTATAGAAATATGCCACAGGACATAGTCAGACAGCAGCCAATCCTCTAAGCTGGATATTTAGCAGGAAACAGCCATCTAAATAATACTGAATATTGCACACACCACTTGGTGATACCCATGGCCCACCTCTGTGTACACCCCTCTTGCAGTTATATGCTATAGCACTTACACACTACCTCATAGAATAGCGCATAGTGCACTTGAGTGCTTGAGTGCCAATTAAGATGCTATTTCTGGGTGCAGGATGTGTTTAACTGCATGCACCAAGACATAGAAACATAGAAATAGACGGCAGATAAGGGCCACGGCCCATCAAGTCTGCCCACTCCAGTGATCCTCGCTATCTATCTTTGCGGATAGATCCCACATGTCTATCCCATCTGGCCTTAAAATCCGCCACACTGGTGGCCTCAATAACCCGAAGTGGAAGACTATTCCAGCGATCAACCACCCTTTCAGTGAAGAAGAACTTCCTAGTGTCACTGTGCAGTTTCCCGCCCCTGATTTTCCACGAATGCCCCCTTGTTGCCGCGGGACCCTTGAAGAAGAAGATGTCTTCTTCCACCTTGATGCGGCCCGTGAGATATTTGAATGTCTCGATCATATCTCCCCTCTCTCGACGCTCCTCGAGTGAGTAGAGCTGCAAATTCCCCAACCGCTCCTCGTACGGGAGCTCCCTGAGTCCCGAGACCATCCTGGTGGCCATCCTCTGGACCGACTCCAGTCTCAGCACATCCTTGCGGTAATGCGGCCTCCAGAATTGCACACAGTACTCCAGGTGCGGTCTCACCATGGATCTATACAGTGGCATAATGACTTCAGGTTTACGGCTGACGAAACTCCTGCGTATGCAACCTATGATTTGCCTTGCTTTGGATGAAGCTTGCTCCACTTGGTTTGCCGACTTCATGTCTTCCCTGACAATCACTCCCAAGTCTCTTTCTGCTACAGTTCTTGTCAGGATCTCGCCATTTAGGGTGTAGATCTTGCATGGATTCTGGCTTCCCAGGTGCATGACTTTGCATTTTTTGGCATTGAAACTGAGTTGCCAGGACCTAGACCAGTGCTCCAGCAGAAGTAAGTCATGCACCATATCGTCTGCCATTGCTTTTTTGTCTGTTGTGCTTTTGCTCACTACATTGCACAGTTTGGCATCATCGGCAAACAATGTTATTTTACCTCGAAGCCCTTCTGTCAGGTCTCTTATATAGATGTTGAACAAGATGTTGAACATGGAATTACCCTGTATTTGTCCAAAATTGTGTGTTAACTTATCTGCAAAAATTGTACCCAGGTACACAACAAAACTCTTAGAAGTCCCTGTACTAAGGTGCATTAACGGACATACCGCACACTAACAAATCAGCATGCATTAAGTGCTATTGCTGCCCATGCTTCTTTGCATTTAGCATGTACTAACATATATTAGCGCACCTTAATAAAAGGCCCCAAACTAGAGCATGGAAGAAAAAGGCAACAGAAGAATAGGAAAGCAGTTAAAAGACAAAACATGATGTTGTGTCCTCCCAGCGTCCCCTTGGCACAGACTTTTAGAACCTGTTGAGCAAGCATTGGACTGCCTTACAGCGAAAGTTAGCAGTAATAATCTATCAGTTTCTTGAGATTATGCTATGATTTACTGTCGCAGCATCATGTACTCGCCAGTTTTCTGCCTCCTGTGAAACACTGTGCTTTCTTTTTCTATTGATGTATCAACTATAATAGTTACAAGCAGCAACGGGAAAAATCAATAAGAAACTTTCATTACTGTGCAGAAAAAAGAAAGAGTTCCCTACAACGCTACCATCGCATTTCGCTGGTAAAACAGTCACCAGTGCAAATGTTCACAGAATCTGGTATTTCAAGTTAAATCAGGCCTTTATGTCAAACATGAATTATCTGGGATTGGGGCTCCTAGTTCAGTAATCATTCACCGGTTAGTAGACCAAAAGAAGTGATATTTTCTCATTAAGGGATATTCAGTTTCTTTCAAGTGTTTTAGAAGTTTGCTTATAGTAACACGGTTTGCGAGTGTTTTGCAAGACGAGATTCTTGGAGAGAACGAGAGCCAGAAGGCCTTGAGCATGTGCAGATGCTCAAGGCCCAGTCCGGCAAGAGGCAAGATCTTTGGGCACCGGCACCTGCTGTGGGCTGCGTACCGATGCCAGATGGGGGTAAGGCTTCAGTTTGGACGGGTGGGGGATGCCGGTTCGTGGGGAGGGAGGGCGTCCAGGAGGGGCGGCAATCCCGGTTCGCACGGGGGGGGCGGGCGTTCACAGGGGGGCGATGCCGGTTCGCAGGGGGAGATGTGGAAGCGCACCAGTGACCTTGGGGTGGGGGGGGTCTTTTGGGGATGGGGTGAGATGGAGCAGCGCCGGTGGCTGGGGGGGGAGATGGAACTAATCAAGCGAGTTTCCCTTACTTCCTATGGGGAAACTCGCTTTGATATGCGAGTAATTTGGTTTACGAGCATGCTTCTGGAACGAATTATGCTCGTAAACCAAGGTTCCACTGTACTGTAATTTACCAAACGTAGTAGAAAACCAGACAGGGCAACAGCTGAGTAGAGGGGATGGGGCAACCCGTCCTTGTCTGCCTTCCCCCACTATTTTACTATGTTACTGGTATGTTTACCTGATATTTTCTAAAATCATTTAAAAAGAACCTTATTGGGCAGATTTTAGAAAGACTGTAGAGAGGGGAATCCACTCATGCAAGTCAGGAGATTGGGAATTTCCATACTATTTTGCACGAATCTGCAGATAGGCGCAGGACTGAGTGTCAAAATCACTCCCTGTAAGGAGGGAGAAGAAAATTGCACAGGCGGGGGGGGGGGGGAAATATGGACTTGGGAGCAGCTTTCTAAAATCATTGTCCCCGCCCCCCCTCTAAAAAGTGTCCAGTCCCAGCATCCTCCTGCCAGCGTCAGCTCTCCCACAAACAGTGTTCCTTGTAAGCTGAGCGGGAGTCCTCCACCTACAGTCCTGCCACTGGGAGGTGCTGTTCAGAGGTGCTAACTTTTCTTTATAAAATACTATCATAATCAGGTGCATACTATATGTGCATATGCGCCTAGGCACCAGCACTTATGCCAGCCATAAAACTGATATAGTAGATATGTGCTGCCTTTACCTGCATAACTTACAGAAAGATATGTGTGTAAGTGCTAAGGCCAGCTTTTGCCATAGCTTAGTAAAAGGAGCTTAGTAAAAGTTTTGCTGGCCTACATTTCAGGCATATGTTGCAGCCCTAGGAAGATGCCTAGGGCTGCTTAAGCTCACCCAAGGCCACTTCCGGACAAAACCACGCCCATGCCCATCCTTGGGTGAGCTTAAGTGTCCCAACGAATCTCAACCGCAACAAACACCTACAGTGTAGGAGGCCTGTATCGGGTTGTTGTATTTTTTTAATAGAAAACATGTATCCCAATTGGCTGGTTAGACAGCGGTAGGATGCCTACCACCGCTTATAATTGGGACGCCGTGTATAGAATCTGCCCCTCAGTTCCTACTGGTGCCTATGACCGCTTAGGTGCCACTAGTCTAACGGATGACTGGCAATCACGCTCAAGGGCACCTAGGAGATAGGCGGCGTTTATAGAATCAGGGCCTTAACGCACATTAATAGCTATATAAAATATGCACCTGAAGGAAAGAACATTTTTAAAATGATTAATAACCAATGTTTTCTTTAACATATTTCCTAGAGCAGCCTTTCTTCAGTTAAATAGCATGAGCTAATAAACTAATTAGAGCACAGAATATTTCCAGTGCCTGATTTCCAGCTGAATCTAAATTATTCTATAATAGCGGCAACATTTTTTGAGGAGTTTAATTTGAGACTTTAGGATGTGAGATGTACTGGATAGTGTTAGTGCAATGGGATACTTGTAGGCTGGATCTCAGTGACGCCTCACATGCAAGAGAGCACACTGGACAAATTTCTTCTGTGGTAGAGCATCATTCACATACCAGATGCATGTCCCCGGGCAATTAAATTAATTATTAATTTTAAATTGTGCCCTAAAACAATTGATAAGATTTATGAAATGGCCTTATTAAGTTCCTAGTTTTCAACAGAGAAATTGTTTTGTTTTGGGGTTTTTTCTGAAAAGAAAGACTAGCTGGTACTTGGAAGATTTTTCATCTTTTAATCTTGTAATATGAATATATTATAATAATATAAAGCAGAAAATCATCCAGGTATCAACTACTTTTTTCTTTTCAGAAAAACAATTTTCTCCATTGAAAATTAGATCCTTAACAAGGTTGTTTCATCTGAGTCTATTCCGATTTATATATAGACGTACATACAGCCATACAAAATTCCGTGAATTCTAGATATGGCGCTTTGAGTTTCATGTGCAAATTTGGGTGCATGCATAATTTGCATGCACAATTTAATTGAATAATGAGCCAATTAACGTGGGTAATTGGCTTCCTAACAAGAAAATATTAGCATTAATTGGTTCTTTATATATATATATACTAGTCTTTAAGCCCATTACATTAACGGGTGCTAGAACATATGTGTGTATGTCTGTCTTTCTTTCTCTCTCTCTCCTTAGCCGCTTTCTTTCTTTCTGCCTTTTATTTTCCTTGGCTGTCCATCACCCCCTTGCCTGCTCCCCCTGTCCATTTTCCCTTCCTTTTACCTCCACTGTGTCCACCACCACCCCTTCACTGCTCTCCTTATGCAGCAGCAGCCCTTCTCCCTTTGTTTTACCTCCCCCCTGTCCAGCAGCACCTCTTTCCTTCTCCCTCTGTCCAACATTAGTCCTCCGTTCCTTTTTCTACACCTCCCCTGTCCATCAGCATCTCTTTCCTTCTCCCCCTGTCCAGCAGTAGGCATCCCTTCCTTTTTTATCCTCCCTCCTCCTTCTTATCCCTACGATACTCTTACCTTGCTCTGCCCCTGATCAGAGGTTCCCGACAGCTGCCCAGTTGCACCCATTGGAAAAGTTCCCACTGCCGCATCCCGCACCCCTCCTGACGCGGTTCCCGCTGTCCTTTCTGTCTGTTTCTGTCCCGGCCCCTTTTGCCTGTCTGTCTTTCTGTGTATCTCCCTGACCCTGTGTCTTTCTTCTTTCCTTTCTGTCTCCCTTCCTCCCTCTGTCTGTCCAAAGCAGCATTCCATCCCCCTCCATTTCCCTCCCCCCACACCAGTTCCCTGTGCACCTGCCCCTGTGTCTTTCTTATTTTCTTTGTGTTTCCCTTCCTCTCTCTGTCTGTCTGTCCAAAGCAGCATTCCCTTCCCCTCCATTTCCCTCCCCCCCCCACCAGTTCCCTGTGCAGCAGCATTAGCGTTTTCCTCTACCCCCCCCCCTTTCCCTTCCCGCGGTCCGGACTACAAAGGTGGTGATTCAAGCAGCGCTTGCATCAGTCTCCACACGCTGCTTCGGGCCCTTCTACTGCCCTGATTTACTCTGGCACGTCCCTGATGACATCATCAGAGACGCGGCAGAGCAAATCAGGGCAGTAGAAGGGCCCGAAGCAGCGTATGAAGACTGATACAGACGTTGCTGGAATCGCCATTCGGGCCCGCGGGAAGAGAAGGGGGTGGGCGGCAAAGGAGAAACGGAGAGCGGCAGGAGGAACGGACATCGTCGTCTGGCTGCGGTCCGGCTTGTGGAGATGACGTATTAGCGCGCATGCGCACTCCTTCGGCCACAGACCTACAGCGCACAGAACACGCAAATAGGAGTGCGCATGCGCGGCTAGCTCTTTATTATATTAGATAAGATATATATATATATATATATACATATCTTTATTCATTTTCATTCTAAAAAGAGTGCATAAAAAATTTGCATAACAAGTTACCTGAAAAAAATAGCACTTATATCCATCAGTGAAATACATAAGAATAATTTTCACCCCCTTCCCCCTGATTTCAGTATATTCAAGATACCCATACAATAGTACTAACAACTCATAAATAAACCAGTCCCTATACTTTATCCTTCTCTCTCCCACCCACCCCCCTTCCCTGGATATAAAAAGTATAACCAAAAATATAGGGGAAAAACCATTCAATTAGAATCAGTAAAATTGGTCAATGGACCCCACGTCAGATTAAACCACTTAATATTACCCCTTTGTTCAGACATCATTTTCTCGTAATGATAAAGCATTAATTGGTTCTAATTTAAATTTATGTGCATAAATTTAGGCACAAGATCGACGTCTAAAATTTGCACATGGCATCACAAAGAGGGCACGGAAATGGGCAGATCGGGGGCTTTCCTTAAAGTTATATGTGTAATTTAAGAATAAGGGGCATTCATGCTTAGTTTTAAGTTAGACATGGGTTCCACATGTAAGCATTATTCTATAAACCAGTGTCCCGCAAACTTTTTTTTTTTGGTCCAGCATAGAGCAAATGTTTTTCTATGGCATACCCCCAACCCTGCCCCACTCCAATCCCACGCGATCATCATCTCATTTTCCCTGAACTTGGGGCTGTATCTGGAGGACCTCCGAGCATGTGCAGATGTCGATGCGATGATGTCACACACTTGCACATAATGTCATAACGTCAATGTCTACGCATGCTCGGAGGCCCTCCAGACACAGCTCCGAACTCAGGAAAAACGAGACTAGGTTCTATTTGGGGCGGAAAGGAAGAGAGGCGCTGACGCCAGAAGTGACAGTCGGTATACATCATGTGTCCTTCAATCTCAGAATCTTGCCGCGGCACACAGTTTGCAATTCACTGCTATAAACCATGCTAACTTTAAGCATGGCTTATAGAATGCACACTCAGTGGGGGATTTTTGGTACAGATTTTTTTTTAGGTGCCATATATAAAATTCAGTCTTGTATGTATGTATGAGAGGGCATAGGATGAAGTTAAGAGGTGATAGGCTCCGGAGTAATCTGAGGAAATACTTTTTTACGGAAAGGGTGGTAGATGCGTGGAACAGTCTCCCGGAAGAGGTGGTGGAAACAGAGACTGTGTCTGAATTCAAAAGGGCCTGGGATAGGCACGTGGGATCTCTTGGAGAGAGAAAGAGATAATGGCTACTGTGGATGGGCAGTTCTATGACCTCACAATGCAGGTGCAAAGAGCCTTAGCCTATAGGAAGAGGAGATGCAAATGTTAAGAGCCTTAGCCAATAGGAAGAGGAGGAGATTGTGGATGCTGAAGATGGGTAGATTAGATGGGCCATTTTGGCCTTTATCTGCCGTCATGCTTCTATGTTTCTTCTATGTGTGCATTTTTATATCCGTTTAAAGCAGCAATCCAGCAGTCTTACATGTACAGTCGTTTTTGTTACAAATAGTGTTCAGTATTAAGTGGTGAGATCTCTTCAAGTCCTGCTCATGAATTTATTTTTATTTTTTTGCTATCATTTGGCTCAAAAAAAAAACAGTGTATTTGGAGGATTCAAAACTAGTATCATTCTCTGTTGCTAGAGTTCCATATCCTAATATCAACCAGGTTATGGAGATATAATTTATTGTAGCATCTCATTGAAAGGGATTTCATTAACTCTGCCATTCACTCTTTAAAAAAAAAATCACCACAGAGATGTACGGTTTTCCAAATCCATTGTAGAAGAACACATTTTGTACTTTTTCCACGTGAAATCTTTCATTCCTAAGTACCAGAGCCCTGTCCGGCATTTTAGGAGCTGCTGTGTAATTCAGGATCTGCCTCTGTGTGTTTTTGTGCCGCCAAAGAACAGGACAGATTTTTCAAGACTTTTAAACTTTGAATGTAAAATTTGTTTTTCAAAGTTGTTTCGTTGTTAGAAATAGTGAAAATTGGAGAATCCGATTAGGCCCGCAAAGGAAAAAAGTATCCTGGAGCGTCAAAACAAATCTCATTACAGACTTATTTATTAGCTTTTTCCTCTATGGTCTCTTTATAAAAGGGCACTAGTGTTTCCATGCGCTTAATGATAAAAGTTGAAGAAAAGCAAAGTAGTATGAGAAAAATCTCTTGACGTTACTAATTGCTGCTGCCTCGCTGTAATTCACTTCTGTGTGGAACATAATGGGGGCTATTCCATAAAGAATAGCTTATTTTAGACACCAGGAAAGCACATAAATAGTAGTTTTCTCACCATTTACACAAGTAAATAAGCACTTACACACAGTGGCGTAGAGAGGGTGGGAGGCGCCCGGGGCAGTGGTGCCCCCCACCCTTTTCTGCACCTCTCACTCCTTCCCTGCCCCCCCCCCTTGCCACACATGCTCTCCTTCCCTTCCCCCATACCTGTTTAGGTTCCCCGGTGCGAGCAGCATCTCTAACTTGCTTCCAGAGTCTGCTCTCCTTCTGACATCACATCCTAGTCACAGGACCTGGACGTAACATCAGAATGGAGCGCCGAGGCCGGCGCAAGCAGCAGTTTGGAGCTTGTGCTGGCGAAGAGCTAGAGGTACCGTGGCAGGGAATTGAAGGCACGCACATGGCTGGGAGGAGCAAGGGCTGAAGAGGAAGAGAGTGCCAGAGCCCCCCACAAAATGGCACCTAGAGCGGTCCGCCCCCTCCCCTTACTATACCTCTGCTTATACACATAATTGTCCTCTTGTATGAGAAAAGTATATTCCATGTTTTGATGGTGCAAACTTGCCAGTGGGTTTGTGCATGGGCAGATTTTCGGGCAGAGCATGGGCAGAGTACACAAATGCAGGCATAAATTATGGACTCCTATAATTTACACATGTTCTGGCTAATACTTAGATATGGACATTTTTTTCTTTTTCAATACAGTGTTCCCCCGGTCATTTGTGATATTTTCCTACAGTGAACCGCCAACAAGGAGAGGGCAGCGGGAGAGGCAGCCAGAGCACCGTGAGTGCAGGAAATCACTGGCGGTATGCTCTGACATGCAGCTCCTGATTGGATAAGGCCCGACTTAGTGCAGGAAGAGGCGGTCGGAGCATATACCACCAGTGATTTCCTGCACTCACAGCGCTCCGGCTGCTCTCCCGCTGCCCTCTTCAGTCTCCCCCATGAAAAACCGTATTCGTGGTTTTTCAAGATTTGCGGGGGTTCCTGGAATGGAACCCCCGTGAATAACAGGGGAGTACTGTACTGTTCTCCCAGGGGAGGTCAGAATGGTTGATATGAGTTTATTCAGGTGCTCAAACATATTTCCCTGTCTGTCCTGATGGGCTTACAATCTGTGTAATGTACCTGGGGCAATGGGGGGGGAATTAAGTGGCTTGCTCAGGGTCACAGGGAGCAGTGTGTGTTTGAACCCACAGCCTGAGGGTGCTGAGGCTGTAGATTTAACCTTTAGCTATAGAGCTGGTATAAGTGATCATGTCTTAAATGTAAGCACATTTTCTGCCACGTACACTAGTATTCTTTAACCTTTAGGTTTTCAGGATATCCACGTACACTAGTATTCTTTAACCTTTAGGTTTTCAGGATATCCACAAGTACAAGGGGGCACTCGGAGAAATTGAAAGGGGAAAGGTTTAGAACAAACTCTAGGAAGTTCTTTTTCACCCAGATACATGGAACGCGCTGCCAGAGGATGTGATAGGCAGAAGTACGCTACAGGGCTTCAAAGAAGGTCTGAACAGGTACCTAGAGGACAAAGGGATTGAGGGGTACGGATAGGAGTAGAGGTAAGGTTATAGGGACAGGATTAGAGGTAAATTACAAAATTAGTCAGAGACCACTGTTCAGGCAGTGGGCCTGATGGGCCGCCACGGGAGCGGACCGCTGGGCAGGATGGACTTCTGGTCTGCCCCAGCGGAGGCAACTTCTTATGTTCTTTTCCTATCGTGTGTCCCGGCTGACGGGACATTCCAAAAATGTCGTTGCCATCATATGTCCCATGGCATGGGACATACAGTACACGACAGGAACACAAAATATTTGAATTTACAGACTTATGACTTATTTACATTATGTTTACAATAGCCGTAAATTATAACGGTGAATAATACAAAACTTTGCTAAAATAATTACGATTGGAACCAGCGTAACGTAAAATTTATTACAATAGGAAAAAGTTAAAGAAAAAGAGACACCTGCTTTTCTTTAAAGAATAGGCTTGAAGTAGGCACCTACGTACCCTCTTACCCTGGGCACCCAGTTATAGAATTACTAGGGTTACCATACATCTGGGAAAACCTGGACATGTCTTTTTTTTTTTAGAGGAGTGTCTGGGCGCCCAGAGGGATTTCCAAAACCTGGCAGTTTGTCTGGGTTTGGTAAATCCTGAGCTCGGAGGCTGCATCTGGAAGCCTTTGCACATGCACGGCCATCACCGTGATGACATCATATGCATGCATGCATGTGATGTCATTGCATCAACATCCGCGCATGCACAATAGCTTATAAATGCGACCTTTGAGCTTGGGGAGGTTCATGTGGGCTGGGGAGGGTACAGGGACGGGACTGGGGGCAGAATGGGGCGGGGACAGGCTTTCTCTTTTACCGAAGAGGAAATCTGACAACCCTAAGAATTACCCTCTATATTAGTGGTTCCCATTCTAGTTCTCGAGACACACCCAACCACTGTTCTCTCTAAGCTAAGCAGGAGTGCTCCAACTGCATCGCTGCCAGTAGGAGGCGGTGCTTCAATATTGTGTTCTCAATTGTTAGAGACAGACAGATTCCTTGGAGTCCTGCAAAATTTGTCTGTCCCTTACTACTGAGAATATGATAGTGAAACAGCACCCCCCACTGGCAGGATTGTAAGAAGAGGACTCCCTCTCAGAGGGAACAGTTTACCCAGCCAGTCAAATTTTTAGGCTACCTACAATGAATATGCATGGAATGGATTTGCATACAGTCGAGTATCATATGGAAATTTATCTCGTGTATATTTATTGTGGATACTTTAAACACCTGACTGGGTTGAGGGCACTTGCTATATGCAACCAAAGCTGACTCCCACATTTTTACAAACCTATAATGGGCACTGAGATTTTAGAACCTGCAATGCAGCAAAAGATTCAACACTGTAGCCAGTGGAGGCAAATAGCGGTTACATGCAGCTGGACTTAGAAGATTATGCTCGTCTGTATTATCTGCTTTTCCCTATAGAAAATACTGGATTTATAGATTTGCTGGACAGCAGGCCAGAAAAGCCCTGTGGAACAGAGCACTTAGATCTAGGACATCACTTCCCCCAAATATTTAGCACTGTGTGACCTCATCTGTCCTGAGGCTGAAATAAATTTGCCCAGCAGAATTGCCTGTCAGTTGCAAATCAGGAGTGACAGTGGGATCCGGTCCTTATTTTCAGAATCTCCCTTTATGGTGCATTTAGGATATCTCCTGTTTTTCTTTCATATGAAAGTTTAGAGAAGAAAGATGGAAAAGAAAGCAGGGCTAGCTCAAAGTGTTATTCCTGGTGTTAAATCAGGGATGCAGCTTTCCCTTAGCAAAGCTCTGATATAGCCAGGCACTTGAGATACAGAGTGCTGAAATCAGAGCATTCATAGCCAGGACAGGCTATAGGCCAAGGCCTATAACAGTGTCTCTAAAACTGTGCCCTGAAAAGATTCTGGATGTGCCATGAAAGATTCCAGAATTTTACTTTATCTTTAAGAATTCCCTTCATAGACGACATGTATGTGATCGCGCCGGCGTTGGGGGGGGGGGGTTGGGGGGTTGTAACCCCCCTCATTTACTGGAAACCTAACTTTTTCCCTCTTTTTTAGGGAAAAAGTGAAGTTTTCAGTATAATGTGGGGGGTTACAACCCCCGAAACCCCCCACAATGCCAGCGCGATCTCTGTTAAGTAAAGTGGGGGGATTCCCCCCACACCCCCGTCGGAGCCCTTTAAAATACTGTTTTTCTTCGGTGCGCTTCCACCTTGCGCTCAGTTGTCTGCGCTGGGTTGTCGGCGTGCCTTTATCGTCGAGCACTTTTGATCTGTCACCGTCACATACACAAGAGTCTGTCAATGTTATGAGTGTCTGTGTGCGTAAGGATACAACCACCCAGACAAGCATCATCCTTTGACATGATTGGTCCTTGGAAACTAATGACAAGTAATTTTATTTTTTTATGCATTAGTTATCCTAACGTGGACAACAAAGCCATCAAGGAAGGCTTTGTTATCGTTTGGATCTTCTTATCTTTGCAAACTTGGATTTTCTAATCTGAAAGAAATTAATTTTTTTTTTTAAAAAGAGATTGATTGCAGATGATGATGATGAAATGCGTGTTTGCTTGTCATCTATCGAGCCGCGTTTTAAGTTAATTTGCACTCAAAAACAAGCACATCCATCGCATTGATTAGCAATCCTATTCTATCTACTATAGTTTCACTGTTGTTACAATTGCCCATTACATAACTTAAAAAACTTTAAATAAATAACTCTCAAATTTAATTTTTTGTTGGTTTTGCAATTTTATAATTTCGGTTATAATGTGCCATAAAAAAATTGGCTCCCTTTAGTGTTTGAGAGATACTGGCATATAGAAACAATACGATCAGCACATTCTCCCCCCAATTTTGGGTGCAGATTCTTGATCCACACCTAAAGTAATTGGCTAAATTGGTGATAACAATTAATAATTGGCCTTAACAAGCACTAATTTTTACCAATTACTGGTTACATGTGGATTAGAGCTCAACGCCTATTCTGTAGCCCACGTGCCCAATTCATCTTGCATGCAACTTTAAAGAGGAAGTGATCAAGGGAGGAGCATGGGTGGGGTCAAGGGCATTCCCAGGATTTAGGGGAGGAGTTATAGAATATTTCCTTATCCCAGGACAAGCAGGCAGGTATTCTCACTAGTGGGTAGGTGATGTCATCCGACAGAGCCCCGATACGGGCGTCTCACAAGCATATTTTGCTTGAAGAAACTCAGAAGTTTCGAGATGCCCGCACCGCGCATGCGCCAGTGCCTTCCCGCTCGATGCTCCGGGGGTGTCTCCTCAGTTCTTTTCTTTCCACGGAGCTGAGAAGTTTTACTTCAATTCTGCGCTGACTGAATTCCCGTTTTTTGCCTTCTAATTGCCGTGATTTTGGGTTTATTTTACTCTTTATCATGTATTTTCTTTGTTTTTATTCTTTTTTAAAAAAATAAATAAATAAATTTTTTCTTCCGGCGAGTCGGCTGGGTATGCCACGTGGCTCAGGCCCCGCACCTTCGATCTCGCGGCGGAGCTTTTTCGGCCTATGTCCCAGCCAATCACCGGTTTTAAAAAGTGTAGCAAGTGCCAGCGCGCGATTTCGCTGACGGACCTGCATCGACGCTGCCTGCAGTGTCTTGGGCCAGAACATTTCCCGAAATCGTGCCGGCCTTGTTCCACTCTTACAGCGCGAGCGTTTAAGCGGCGCTGTCTATTGTGGGAGTCGATGTTCAAGATGGAGGCTGCTAAGGAACCTTCGGCTTCGACTTCATCGGCCGCTTCGCCTGTCCATGCGAAGCCAGCTCCTACTCCTGCTACTCCGGGCCTCCTGAAGCTGGCTTCGTTCACTCCGGCTTCTGCCTCGAGTTCGGCGCCGGTGCCTGTCCCCGTCTCCTCAGCTCAGGTACTGCCTTCCACCATTCCACCCGTGGTCATTAAGGTGCCGAAAGCTTCCAAGCAGAAGCACTCGACCATGAAGGAGCACATAGACCGTGCTGGAGGACCCCCTTTCGGTGCGGATCCCTCCATATCGGCTTCGCTACGGTCCCTCTTGGAAGCTCAGTTTGTCGAGCTCATGCAAACTATGGGACCCAGGCTAATTGCTTCCATCCAGGGTGACCTCCCGGTCCCGATTCCGGGGGGCGGACCGCCCCCTCCTCCTCCTCCTCGCCGGTCGATCTCGCTACTTGGCGAGGAGGAGCGACGTAGGGCGGCCGGTCCCTCGAGGCGGGCTTCCTTCAGCAACATGCCTCCTTTGGAGCCCATCACGCCTCCACGCCAACAGGGCGGCAATCCTCCTGTAGGGAATCGAAGCCCTGGGCATAGCAAGTCTCAGGAAGAGTTCTTTCGCACCCCATACCAGGCCTGGGCTGCGTCGCGTGAAGCGTCGACCATTCAGCCTCTTCGATCTACAGCTTCGAGTCCCATTCACTCACTGGAAGCTTCGGGGGACCATGCGAAGTATCGTCATTCTCGCTCTCCCTCCAGGCACCGTGAGGGGCATCGGTCCAGGCATTCATTACGGCACTCCTCGCGCCACTCTGAGGTTTCGCCGCAGAAGAAGCTGCCACGTCTGGGGTACTCTTCCTCTGACATGTCTCCCCTGGAGGGGCCGGAGTACGAGGAACCGTCTACCTCTTTTTCTCCTTGTCGATCCCAAGTCTCTCTGGATCCTGAGGCCTCAACTTCGTCCAGTCCCTCTCGGAGAACTGTACTGGCGGACCAGTTGTCTTTTTCTTCTTTTCTCCGACAGATGGCTGATGACTTGGATGTTACTTTGGACACTGGGTCTCGATATTCTAAAGAGTATCTCGACACCATGCACTTGCCTCACCCTCCTGCCGAGTCTCTTCGTCTGCCTCTCCATAAATTGCTTGATCAGACATTTATGAGATGTTTTGAGACGTCTTATTCTATTCCTGCAGTCCCGGGCAAATTGGATGCACGATACTGCACAGTCCATCACAAGGGGTTCGAGGGCTCTCAACTCTCTCACCAATCCCTGCTGGTCGAATCCTCCCTCAAGCGATCTCATCCCTCCCAGGTGTATGCCTCTGTGCCACCGGGTCGCGAGGGCAGGACGATGGATAAGTTTGGGAGAAGAATCTACCAGAACTCGATGATGGCTTCCCGAGTTCTTAATTATAATTTCTACTTTGCATCTTATTTGGAGTTCTTCTTGCCTGTACTTCGAAAATTTACTCCCTACATTGATTCTCAGGCTCGGTTTGAATTCGAGGAAGTGGTAGCCTCGCTTTCCCAGCTTCGTCTCCAGCTTATGCAATCCTCGTACGATGCCTTTGAGCTTTCGGCACGTGCTGCTGCCTGTTCCGTGGCCATGCGTCGGTTGGCATGGCTTCGGACCATTAACATGGACCCGAACCTCCAGGACAGGCTTTCCAATGTGCCTTGTGCGGGAGCGGATCTGTTTGACGAGTCCATCGAGACGGTGACGAAGAAGCTTTCTGACCATGAAAAGTCTTTTCAATCTATCCTTCGGCCTAAGCCCAAGCCTCAACAGTCTCGGCCTTCGAGACCGCCCTTGATCTATCAGCGGCGTTACATTCCAAGGCAGGCTCCGGCTGCGAGACAACCAGCGAAGAGGCAGCCTCCTCAGAAGGCTCCACAGAAACTCAGCCGCCGGCTGCACCCAAGGCTACTCAGCCTTTTTGACTCCATCCCAGGGAGCATAACCGACCTCGTTCTGCATCCCCCTGTTTTTCCCATCGGGGGTCGCCTCCACCATTTTTATCATCGATGGGAGGCTATTACCACCGACCTCTGGGTCCTTTCCATCGTAAGAGAAGGATACTCTCTTCAATTCCATTGGGTCCCTCCGGACCACCCTCCAAGAGAGTATCCTTCCAACTTGACACAGACCGCCCTCCTTCTTCAGGAAGCTCAAGCTTTGCTCCGGCTTCGGGCCGTCGAGCCGGTCCCGGTGGACCAGCACAACCGGGGTTTTTACTCCCGGTACTTCCTCGTCCCGAAGAAGACGGGCGACCTGCGACCCATTCTGGACCTTTGGGTCCTCAACAAGTTTTTGGTCAAGGAGAGGTTTCGCATGCTGACCCTTGCTTCTCTCTACCCCCTCCTCGAGCAGAACGACTGGTTATGCTCTCTGGATCTCAAGGAGGCCTACACTCACATTCCCATTCATCCGGCCTCCCGCAAGTTCCTCAGATTTCGGTTGGGACATCTGCATCTGCAGTATCGAGTGCTTCCATTCGGCCTGTCCTCGTCTCCCAGAGTCTTCACGAAGTGTCTGGTGGTGGTGGCCGCTGCACTCCGGAACAGAGGTCTTCAGGTGTTTCCCTACCTCGACGACTGGCTCATCAAGGCCCCCTCAGCTCCAGAGGTCATTTCGGCGACCCTGGCTACGATTTGCTTCCTGCAGAGTTTAGGCTTCGAGATCAACTTCCCCATATCTCATCTACAGCCTACCCAGTCCCTTCCCTTCATCGGGGCGGTCCTGGATACCATTCGACTCCGAGCATTCCTTCCTCCTCAGCGCATGGATGCTCTTCTTCATCTCTGCCAGTCCGTGTCTTCTCGCCAGTCCATCTCAGCGAGACACATGATGGTCCTCCTGGGCCACATGGCCTCTACAGTTCATGTGACGCCTTTTGCCAGACTCCATCTCAGAATTCCTCAGTGGACCCTGGCTTCTCAATGGACTCAGGTGTCAGACCTGTTGACTCGACACATCATAGTCACTCCTGCTCTTCGGCAGTCTCTACTTTGGTGGATGACCTCTTCGAATCTATCCAGAGGTTTGCTGTTTCACACTCCTCCCCACCAGAAGGTTCTCACAACCGATTCCTCGACCTATGCCTGGGGGGGCTCATCTGGATGGCCTTCGCACTCAGGGATTCTGGACCAGTGCGGACCGACTCCATCAAATCAATCTTCTGGAGCTCAGAGCCATCTTCTATGCTCTTCAAGCTTTTCAACATCTGCTTCACGACATGGTGGTCCTCATTCGCACAGACAACCAGGTCGCCATGTATTATGTAAATAAGCAAGGGGGCACGGGATCGGCCTCCCTCTGCCAGGAAGCTCTCAGAGTCTGGGATTGGGCGATTCGCCAAAACGCCTTCCTCAAAGCTGTCTATATTCAGGGGAAGGACAATGTCTTAGCAGACAACTTGAGTCGTCTCCTTCAGCCTCACGAATTGACTCTCCATTCCAACCCCCTTCATCAGATCTTTGCACAATGGGGGACGCCTCAGATAGACCTCTTTGCGGCTCCCCACAACTTCAAACTGCCTCAGTTTTGCTCCAGGATCTACACTCCTCATCGCCTCGAGGCAGATGCCTTTCTGCTGGATTGGGGGAATCGCTTTCTGTATGCGTTTCCTCCATTTCCTCTCATTCAGAAGACTCTGGTCAAGTTGAGATTCGACCATGCCACCATGATTCTGATAGCTCCTCGGTGGCCCAGACAACCTTGGTTCTCCCTTCTACTTCAACTCAGCAGCCGGTGCTTCTTCCAGTGTTTCCTTCACTACTTACTCAACATCAAGGTTCACTACTTCATCCCAACCTGCAGTCTCTCCACCTGACAGCTTGGTTCCTCTCAACGTAACTCCTCACCAGTTTTCACAGGCGGTGAGGGATGTCTTGGAGGCTTCCAGGAAGCCTGCTACTCGTCAATGCTACTCCCAGAAGTGGACTAGATTTTCTTCATGGTGTGTTTCCAATTCCAAGGAGCCTCAGCGAGCCTCCCTATCCTCTGTATTGGACTATCTTCTACACCTGTCTCAGTCTGGTCTCAAGTCTACATCTATACGAGTCCACCTGAGTGCTATTGCGGCTTTCCTTCAGCCTCTACAAGGGAAACCTTTCTCTGCTCATCCTGTGGTTTCCAGATTTATGAAAGGACTTTTCCATGTCAATCCTCCTCTCAAACCTCCTCCAGTGGTTTGGGATCTCAATGTTGTCCTTTCTCAGCTTATGAAGCCTCCTTTTGAGCCTCTCAACAAGGCTCCACTTAAGTATCTCACCTGGAAAGTGGTTTTTCTGGTGGCCCTCACGTCTGCTCGCAGGGTCAGTGAGCTCCAGGCCTTAGTGGTGGATCCACCTTTCACAGTATTCTATCATGACAAGGTGGTCCTCCGCACTCATCCGAAATTCCTGCCTAAAGTGGTCTCTGAATTTCATCTCAACCAATCCATTGTACTTCCAGTGTTTTTTCCAAAGCCTCATTCTCATCCTGGAGAATCGGCTCTTCATACTCTGGACTGTAAACGTGCTTTAGCTTTCTACCTGGATCGCACCAAACCACACAGAACTGCTCCTCAACTTTTCGTCTCCTTTGATCCAAACAAGTTGGGACGACCTGTATCGAAGCGCACCATCTCCAACTGGATGGCGGCTTGTATCTCTTTCTGCTATGCCCAGGCTGGATTATCCCTTCCCTGTAAGGTCACAGCCCATAAGGTCAGAGCAATGGCAGCCTCTGTAGCCTTCCTCAGATCGACACCGATTGAGGAGATTTGTAAGGCTGCCGCTTGGTCCTCGGTTCATACATTCACCTCTCATTATTGTCTGGATACTTTCCCCAGACGGGATGGACAGTTTGGCCAAACAGTGTTACAAAATTTATTCTCCTAAGTTGCCAACTCTCCCACCATCCCACAGAGGTTAGCTTGGAGGTCACCCACTAGTGAGAATACCTGTCTGTTTGTCCTGGGATAAAGCAATGTTACTTACCGTAACAGTTGTTATCCAGGGACAGCAGGCAGCTATTCTCACGTCCCACCCACCTCCCCTAGGTTGGCTTCTCGGCTAGCTACCTGAACTGAGGAGACACGCCCGAAGCATCGGGCAGGAAGGCACTGGCGCATGCGCGGTGCGGGCATCTCGAAACTTCTGAGTTTCTTCAAGCAAAATATGCTTGTGAGACGTCCGTATCGGGGCTCTGTCGGACGACATCACCCACCCACTAGTGAGAATAGCTGCCTGCTGTCCTTGGATAACAACTGTTACGGTAAGTAACATTGCTTTCTCCGCACCAAATCGACAGGCATGAGCATTTAAGCCAGCTTCTGGCAGACGTAAATGCACACACCTAAAGTTAGAGGTGAAAATTGCTTAAGCTGGGATTCCAGTGGTTCTCAAAAGCAACCTGGCCAGTTAGGTTTTCAGGATATCCAAAATTAATATTCATGAGAGATTTGCATGCAGTGGAGGCCATGAAAACCTGTCTGGCAGGGGTGCCTCTAGGACCAAGTGTGGGAACCACTATAGTACAGTATTCTGTAAATACAGTTTCACACGGAAGTGCCTTAGCTTAGCATGCATCAATTCAGAGCCTATCTTTGGGTGGCATTTACAGAATCTGGCTCTCTGTGCAAGAAAGGAACAAAGACCTGAATGCAAACCATGGGAAGGGTGTGGGAGATTTTCAAATTGTTACCACTGAGCCAAAATCCATGAACACTTTTTACCTACAGACTTTGCACAGTTACCAAAGCAGAAGCATGCACATATTTTTTACTTTAAAACTTTTGTATGGGTACCTTCTCCATGGTAAACATGACAAGCAGAGTTCAAAAATTCAATGTAATTGCTTACTGTCCTCCTCCCCCCAACCCCCACCTAAATATGTCACTAAGCATGCCTCCTCTAAATGTGGCTTTGAGGAGCAAAACGGCCTCCTGAGCCTTAAGAGAGACACAACCTCATTCTGACTAGACAGCCACTTTCCTAGAACGGTTTCCCTGCAAGTGTGGAGGAGATGGGGGAGGGGTGGCCACCTGCTGGAGAAGGAAGGACATAAGTGGCTGCTCTTGATCCGGAATGATAATATTTTGTGCTTGGGGGGGGGGGGGAAGCAAGCTGCGTTAAACTCTGTGTACTGGGCAATTATTATTATTTCCATTAGGATTAGGAATGAATGCAATCATTTACCCTCTCTCCCTACCCCCACTGGTTTTGAAATCTTTACTATTTTTATTTATTTTTTTTTAATTCAATTTTTCTATACCGTTCTCCCAGGGGAGTTCAGAACGGTTTACATGAATTTATTCAGGTACTCAAGCATTTTTCCCTGTCTGTCCCGGCGGGCTCACAATCTATTTAATGTACCTGGGGCAATGGGGGGATTAAGTGACTTGCCCAAGGTCACAAGGAGCAGCGTGGGTTTGAACCCACAACCCCAGGGTGCTGAGGCTGTAGCTTTAACCACTGCGCCACACACTTCCCTATGTTATACAAGGGGATTTTGACTGCTATTTTGACTGCTATTTTGTGCTATTCAAACTGTCTATAAATTATGTAGAAAGACCCAAGAAAAAGTACTGTATTTTGAGTATGGAGAAACCTATAATATAAAAGAACCTATAATATAAAAGAATGGGATGCACATTTCTGTAACTAGTTGCCCGTGGTTAGGTGTGCATTGTGTTTGTAAATGCTAGAAAAATATGGGAAACTACTACTAGGGGTCACCAGCATCATTTTGGATCCCAGTACCGATGTGAGCAGGAATGACTAGGGACCACTCCTGCAGCCCTGCCAAATCTTCAGCATTTAGCAGGAGCATCGCAGTTTTGCAAATCATCTTCCACACTCCCACTAGGGAGTGAAGATCTCCCGCTCAGCAGCCTCTCAACATTTTGTGCCAGGGAGGCTGAACAGAGGCTCACAATTACTTGCCTTCTGATCCTCCTTACTGTACATTGAACACCCCTCCAGCAGCAACAGATAATGGCCAGGCGAGTGTATTTCTTTTTCCCTGTTCCTCTCCCCACACTCTTCTCCCGAGTCCAGCGCTTCTCTCCCTCGAACCATCCCTCCCACAAGTCCGGTCGATCTGTCACAGACCTGGGTCCTCCCACCCGGCTTGATCACAAAGAGAGGCTGTGATTAAGGCACACTGCCTCTGCTAAAGTCAGAGCTTTCCCTGTCTGGTGTCCCGCCTCCTTTATGCAACTTCCTTTTTCCACAACAGGGAAAACCCCGATGTTGACAAAGGTAGTGTGCCCAGGCATGAGGAGAGGGGGGTGCAGCCGGTACATCACTCCAGGACCTATGAAGCTCAAGGTGGCCCAATGAAGCTCAAGAAACATCACAAAAACCGAAATGTGTCATTGTCTCGAGAAGGAGCTGTCCTTACAAACTAAGACAAAGAACGGCGCGAGAACTTTCGCATACAAGATCGAAAAGCATTGAGTGAGCGCGAAGCAATAGAAGGCCGTGACAATGATAAAATACTTTTGAGTGACATAATACGGTACATTCAAGATTCAATGAACAAAAACTTGTGAAAGTGGCCATCAACAATTGTTCTCGCGTGTTAATTCCTAGCTTCAAACTTATTGCTAAGATTGCTTTCACACCGAATCCCGGGAGGAAAAAGAAAACGGGACACATGCCATGCTGATTCATCGTGGACTGCAAAGAAGACTTTACAGGATAGCAAAGGAAGAAATAATTCCACAGGTAAATTTCCCTGTAAATGTTATAATTGTAGCATAAAGGACCCACTGACATCGCATGCCTTTTTGTCTATGTTATCGAGAGATTCGAGATTATAAACAGCTTGACGGTTAGCAGAAAGACAATAGCAATATTGTCCTAACTTTAAAACCACTAACAAAATTCTTGATAGCAATATGGCAAATTTCTATGTTTTATATTTCGTCTTAGGTACTGGCCTTAAACATGTCATCTCAAAAATATGGAGCTCAAAAACGTGAAGAAAAACAAAAACGTGATGAGATTAATAAAAAAGGACTGCAAACACTCTTTCAAGTTGGCGTTAAATGCTACACACCTTCTTTGTACCAAGGCCCAGATTTTTTCTCAGCGGCCCTGAGTGTGCCTTAATCACAGCTGCTGCCATTGATCAAGCCAGGTGGGAGAACCTGGGGAAGTGACAGAATGGATTACCTGGGGAGGGTTCAGTGGAGAAAAGTGCCAGACTTGAGGGGAGGAGAGATCCTGGACCTGTTTGTGTTGGCATGATGAGGGAGAGATACTGAAATTGTCGAATAGATGAGTGGGAGGAAGAGATGTGCTGGATATGGAGAGATACAGAAATGGAAACGTGCTGGACATTGGGAGAGAAGATGCAAGATACAGATGTGCTGGACATTGGAGTACTTGGGAGATGGCGGAGTGCTAGCCTTAAAAGGGTGGGGGGAGCTAAAGAGATGTGTTAGCCCTAAGGGGATGGAGGCCAAGAACATGGATATCTGCTGGCTCTTGAGGGAAATGGGGGCTAGTGAGATGGAGAAGTGCTAGACACAGAGGAAATGAAGGAGATGGAAATGTGCTAGACCTGCTAGGAAGGGGGGGGGGGTGAGAGAAACTGGACTGGAGGAGGGGTAAAAATGCTAGATGAGGAGGGAGGACAGGAGGGAAGAGACAGCCTAGATCTGGGAGGGGGGTATATTAGAGTAGGAGAGACACAGGACCTATGGAAGAAGAGAGGGAGATATGCTGGACTGTAGGGAAGGGAGCATGAAAGAGAGAGAAGGGGGAGAAATGTTTGATCCAGGGTGGGGGGTGTAGTAGGAATGGAAGAGAGAGATCCAAGCAGGGCTGGCTTAACCTATGGACTAGGTGAGGCTCTGGCCAGGGTGCCAGTGCTAAAGGGCACCAAACACCTACGCCTGTGACCTCACCATTCTATAAATTCTCAACTGGTGTTTCTCCCATCCCTCCCATGCATGGCCAGAACCTCCTATCCTCTCCTGTGAGTCCACCCAGCTCCCCTAGAGTACCTTGGTGCATAAAAACCTGTTTCTTCCAGGTGTGGCAGCAGTAACAGAGTGCTGGGGCCAATTGGGATCCTTCCCCCTCCTGTGTCTGCCTGTGCGTAAACAGGAAGTTACATCAGAGGGGCTGAAGAGGGAAAGATCCTAGTTAACCCCAGCAGTCTGTTACCACTGCTGCACCTGGAAGGAAAAAAAAAAATGTTTCTGTGCACCGCAGTGCTCTGGAAGGACAGGGGCATGGGGTGGACTTACAAGAGAAGTTGAGAGGTGCTGGACTTACGGCACTCAGGAAGGAAGGGAGGGAATGGTGCTAGACTCGTGGGGGAGGGAATGGAGAAGTGCTGGACCCACAGCATTGGTGCACCTCAATCGTGCTTTTTCATTTTTTGGGTTTGTTTAACAGCATGGAACCGCAGCAGGTTGGATGGGAGGGGGCTGGGGCGGAATGTTTGAGTAGGGGATGCAGATATGGCATTTTTACAGAGAGCTGTTGCATAGGGGGAGGGGAGCCAGAAGGGAAAGTGCTGAACGATAAAGGAGAGGATATAGAGGGCTATATGCTGGGACATAAGGGAAGGTGGAGGGAGATGAAGAAAAAAAGCTGAATAGGTTCTCACTGCCAAGCATCAGGGCAAATAAGAAGAGGCACCCATGTATAGCGTTCACATATAGTATACCTTCAGGTGGGGTATACTATTGGGGGTGCTTATTGAGGGAGAGGGGGACATATGGGAGACAAGGTGCTGGTCCTAGACATATCAGGTGACAACTTGGGATCTCTACTGCCAATCCCAGACTCCATCCCTTCTATCTTGCCTGGAACAGACTGCCCGAGTCAGTTTGTCAAGCTCCATCTCTGGTTAAAGTTCACATCTAGGCTAAAAGCCCACTTTTTGAGGCTGCTTTTAACTTCTAACTCTTACCAATGTATGTTTTATCATTCCCTCTGTGAGAAATTCCCTAATCCCTCTTTGTCCTGTTTTAATTAGATTGCAAACTCTTATTGAGCAGGGATTTACATGTGTAAAGTACAGCGCTGCACACATTTAGCAGTGCTTTAGAAATGATAAGAAGTAGTCGTAGTAGCGTTACCTCTCAAATGTGCCCTGCCTCCCAAATTCTATACAGGTCACCCAAAGGTGCCTGTGCAAATTCAGTTGCAGATTTTAGATCTGTCACATAAGAACATAAGAAGTTGCCTCCGCTGAGGCAGACCAGAGGTCCATCTCGCCCAGCGGTCCGCTCCCGCGGCGGCCCATCAGGCCTATTGCCTGAGTAATGGTCCCTGACTATTTCTATAACCTACCTCTACTCCTATCTGTACCCCTCAATCCCTTGGTCCTCTAGGAACCTATCCAAGCCTTCTTTGAAGCCCTGTAACGTGCTCCTGCCTACCACAGTCTCCGGAAGTGCGTTCCATGTATCCACCACCCTCTGGGTGAAAAAGTACTTCCTAGCGTTTGTTTTAAACCTGTCCCCTTTCAATTTTTCCGAGTGCCCCCTTGTACTTGTGGTTCCCCATAATTTGAAAAATCTGTCCCTGTCCACTTTTTCTGCGCCCTTCAGGATCTTGGAACTCGACCATGAAGGATAAGAAAAATTAAAGAACATAATTTGAAAATGACATTCTATTGGACCCAGGCTTCTTTAGTGCAGCTCAGCTTGTGCTGTGTCGAGAGCAATATCAGAAAGAGTAAGTCAGGCTGTTTCCAAGTGCACTGCACTGTGTGCATGGCATTTTAATTGGTTGCACAAATATTTTAAAAATGATTTTCAAATAGAGATAAATGAAATGCAAACACAATCCTTATCCCAAAGAGCACAAGGATGCCTTTCAGCTAATATCTCGAACAAGAACTGAGCGACAGAGCGCTCTTGTAAATTTTATCAGACCTCAGGCACTTTTCCTCATTCGATTAACCGGAGCGCTGAATTTATCCTGAGGCGAACCAGACACCTAGCCCAGGCTAAATTCAACAACTGGAGCTTAAATTTGGCTTAATATATCCCCACTTGGATCTGGCTGTTTAATTCTCTTTCATATGACCATACTGGTTTGTGCATAATGTCGACTCTGCTATTGGAGTACTTTTAACTTCATATGGCATTCAAATAAAAAAAAAGAAAACTTGCAAAACCCACAGAAGTAACACTGACTGAAACTCAAATGTAAACTGCAGTCAGGCTGATGTATTTGTAATGTGACTAGCAGATTAACACCGAGAAACCGGGGTCAAGAGAGAGCAGAACATAAAGTTCATTGGCAAAACCGATCAATTGCAATGTACGTCAGAGGGGAAGAGGATAAATCACTCTCCACGAGTCTTGCCATGTACAGTACTTTCATGTGGTCGGTCCATTGTATAAAATCTATGCTGAATCTCAGCAACACAAGATTACCATGGAAGTAACATGGAAAGGAAAAAGGATACCTGCTAGATGCATGTCACCCTCTCTGCTGTTATAAACAGGAAGCAAGATTTAATGCTTTGTTGCAATCCTGGTTTATGCGAACAGTGTCTATTTAATAAAAAGTTCAGTAGGTAGAATTAGACTGAGGTAAAGAAGCAGGAAATCAAGACAAATGGGATGCAGAGTAATGCAAGAGTCCAAGGATGCCAGAAGTTGAAGCTGAGGCTCCAGAGCACAAGCACGACAGTAGCCATCTATGAGCCAATGAGGAGTACAGAAGAATGCAAGGAACAAATATCCTAACTAAACAGAAAGCAGGGAACAAATATCCTAGCCAATCTGGAGGCATGGAAGAAATATCCTAGCCAATCAGAAGGCAGGGAAGAAATATCCAAGTCAAATGGGTAGTCTCCAGGTTGGTCAATCAAGAAATAGCATATTAAATTTAGCAAAAATCTTAACAGGCATTAGATTAGAGAATTGTCTGCAAGGTACCGTATTTTCACGTAGATAACGCGCACCCGTGTAAAACACGCACACGGGTATAGAGCGCGGAAAACACAAATTTATGTACAGAAATTTTTATATACCGCGCACACCCGTATACCACGCATGCTGCCCGACTCTCCTTTCGCCCGCCCCGAATCTCCTCTGGCCACCCCGACTCTCCTTTCGCCCGCCCCGACTCTCCTCTCCCCCTTGAAGTCCTGTCCCCACCCTGAAAGCCTGATGCACCCCCCTGATCTCTGATTCACATCCCCCCGCAGAACCGCTCGCACGCACCCCCACCCTGAAGGACCATCATGAAGCTGCTTCCTCTTGGCGGTCCCGCCCTTTCTCTGACGTCAAGCCCTCTTACCCCGCCGACTCCCCGACACGATCGGGACAAGAGGGAGCTCAAGCCCTCTTGCCCCAGCCAACCGCAGCACCCCCGACACGATCATGTGCCCAAGGCCCTGCCCCCAGGAGGGACCTAAGGCTCCCGGGCCTATTCTGATTGGCCCAGGTGCCTTACGCCCCACCAGTAGGCGGAGCTTTGGGACAGATGGGCCAATCCGGCCTCATTCCGTCGTTGGCTGTCTGCCGGACAGGCGGGTTTGGCTCCCGTCTGTCCGGCCAACTACACAAAATTACGGGGAAGGGAGGTGGGGGGGTCGTGGGGGTTGGCCAGGGGGGTCGCGGGTTGGCTGGGGGGGCTGTCGGAGGTTCTTGGGGGGGGCGGTCGTTGGGGGGAGGGGTGGTTTGCGTCGAGGGCAGGAGAGCCTGGGATCCCTCCTGCCCGTAATGTAGTGCGGGGTGGGGGTAGGGGGTCGCCGTGGCCAGGAGGGTTTGGGCTCCCTCCTGGCCCGAACAACTAGCGGGGTGGGGTTCGCCAGGGCCAGGAGGACTTGGGCTCCCTCCTGGCCCAAACAACTAGCGGGGGAGGGGTCGCCAGAGCCAGGAGGGCTTGGGCTCCCTCCTGGCCCGATATTGTCGGGGAGTTGGGGAGTCGACGGGGCAAGAAGGCTTGGGCTCCCTTTTGCCCCAATCGTGTCGGGGAGTCGGGGGGGCAAGAGGGCTTGAGGTCCCTCTTGCCCCTATCGTGTCGGGGGTGCCGCGGTTGGCTGGGGCAAGAGGGCTTGAGCTCCCTCTTGCCCCGATCGTGTCGGGGGTGCCGCGGTTGGCTGGGGCAAGAGGGCTTGAGCTCCCTCTTGCCCCGATCGTGTCGGGGAGTCGGCGGGGCAAGAGGGCTTGACGTCAGAGAAAAGGCGGGACTGCCGGAAGAGGAAGCAGCGCAGGTGCAGGGCTCAAAGAAAAGCTGGGACCGCCAAGAGGAAGCAGCAGGACACCGGTAGGAGCTTCTACATGATGGGGGGGGGTCCGGAGGCTGTGGGGGTGCGAGCGGTCCTTCAGGCTGGGGGTGCGGGTGGGAGTGCTTGCGAGCGGTCCTTCGGGGTGGGGGTACGGGTGCGTGCGAGCGGTCCTTCGGGGTGGGGGTGCGAGCGGTCCTGCGGGGGGGTGAATCGGACGTCGGGGGGGGAACTATGTAAAAAAAATTTTGTACAACGCGCTCACACGTATAACGCGCAAGGTTATGCGCGGTTTGTAAAAATCGTGTATAACGCGCACGTTATATGCGTGAAAATACGGTACTCTCCTTGAATAGTGATACTATAGCTCATCCAGGGAAAGTGAGCCCTGAACCCTACAAAGTTTGAAATAACAGTTTATTTCATAGTTACTAAATTGTGCCCAAAAAAATGTGTGGGCATGGTTCCTGGTTTAGAACGCTCTGCACTAGTGCTCCTCATTTTAACACTTAGGCTAGCTAAGTAGTTGAAAAAATAATGCTATTTTCTTTTGGTTGCCTATAATTATTTCTCTTCCTGCTCCTTCTCTTTCCATTACGTTATTAAAATCAAAACTTTCTGTATGTTAGCTGCATTCTAAGTTCTAAACCTAAGGCTCATCGTAGTTTTAAGAAATTATGCAAGCATTAGAAAGCTGTGACGTTCAGGAAGAGCATGCTAAGATTGCCCATTGAGGAGGAGGAACCCAATTTCAGGGATATAGACAAAGAGAGTCAAGTTTAGCAATGAAAACCAAACTAGATCCCATAGGAAAGTGAGATCTTTGCAGGGCTCCCCCCCCCCCTTTCAGGGTGTATTTCCTTCTGCTTGAAGAGGGCTTATGGATCGCTGTAGCATGCGGGCCAAGGGCAATTGCCTTGATTGCTAACCCCTAACACCTGCCTTGGATCTTTAAGAAGGCATAAGCACTTTGAGCATCGGACACTTGCAACTACTACCCATGCCCCTCCTCCCTAGATCCATTCTAGCTAACACATAAATGCAGAAACTATGGTGAGAAAACTAGTGTCTTGACTCTCACTGTAAATATTGTGACTGACCAACTGCTAATCAATCTCGAAGGTCATATGCTGACAATTACACTGTTGGTCCCTTTTGATCATTCTCAATCCCAGACTGCCTTGATCAGGCAGCTTTTTTCTGGTGGGAGAGTGGACAAATAGGGTCAGATTAAAATTCAGTATATCAGAAATCAAGAAGATGTGGCTTGGACATCCCTCAATTCTATCTCCTCTTCCAGAAATCACCGTACATGGTGAAGTTTTTAAATTAGAAACATCTCTTTGTATCTTGGGCATAACATTAGACTTGCACGCACCTATCAATGAAGCTTCAGCTAAATACAGTAATATGATTTGCGGTGTTTTTAAAATAAATTTAAAGAAGCTGAATCGAATTAAGTCCTGTGTTTTGATTGAACATCTAAACCTTTTAGTTCAAACAGTTGTAATATCTTCTATCGATTACTGTAACTTCTGGTTATGTCAGCAGTACCAAAATATTCCTGGACCATCTACAGTTGCTACAAAATACAGCAGCCAGAGTAATTTATGGCTTGAATCACCAAGAAAGAATCACTCTTTTTTTAATGTAAACGTCACTGGCTTCCTGTTCGAACTCGCTGTAAATTTAAGATGTGCACCTTGATTTTTAGAATAGTCCATGGTATGGTTCCAAACTATCTTCTTGAATTAAAGTTACTGAAGAGTCAACAATCTCTGAATAATCTTTTACTCTTTCCATCTATATATAAGATATGTTTTAAATGTTTCTTAATAACATCTTTCCCATGTCAGGCCATAAAATATTGGAATTCTTTACTGCCTACTCTGAGAACAGAATTTTCGTATATCAGATTCAGAATACTATTGAAATCTTATCTTTTTAAGGAAACATCTTAAAAGTTTAGAATGAGAAGTTTGTATTTGGTATGACTATAACACTCTTAATTTCTTATTTCTAATCTGCTATAATTTATAAGTTTAATTGTAATTAGAGATATTAAGTTCCCTCTTTTATCTTTTGTAATCCTCACTAAGGCCTAGATTCTTAAAAAAACGCATTAAAATACGATGGGCTGCTATCGCAGCCGTTCTGGTAGCAATTTTTAAAAAAGCGAGTCATTCTCCAAAAAAATGCTCATGCTAATTAGGTTGGTAGAGAGTAGCGAAGACTCACTAAATTTGCATATGCCCATAACTGGTGATAGTGATGGGCATATTCACAGAATAAATGCAAAAAGAAAAAAACCAAACCCAAAAAACTAAAACAACATCAGGAAAGATGTTCAATCAACCAATCTCCTCCCCCCCCCCCTGAAATACACACACAGCAGCAGGAGAGATATCCACTCTCTGCTGCTGCCATGCACCCCCCCAACAGCAGTAGAAATGCCCACTCTCCCGCTGCCAAGCGAACCCCCCCCAGCAGCAGTAGAGATGCCCATTCTCTCCCGCTGCCACAGAACACTCCCCCCCGCCTCCAATGCCCAGCATCCTCTCCCTCTTACCTTGATTTAGATGACTCCTCCCACCGGCCTAATGGCCTGCCTCTTCAAAATGGGCCTTCCCTTCCCCGGTGCATCCTGGGATGGACTGGGAGCCTGAGGCTCTGATTGACCCAGGTTGTTTAAAGCCCCTCCTATGGGAGGGGCCTTAGGCGTCTAGGCCAATCAGAGCATTAGGCTCCTCACTGATGCATCTGGGGAGGGGCCAGCTGACCAGAGGGAGTAGGCATCCCTCCGGTCAGCCATCTAAACCAAGATAAGGGGGAGAGGGTGCTGGGCATTGGAGGCAGGGGGGTGTTGTATGGCAGCAGGAAAGAGTGGGCATCTCTTCCGCTCCAGAGGAGGAGTTCGCTTGGCAGTCTCTGGTTTTTACCATTTTCCTTAGATCTGACTCAATTAGGGACAAGGAACTGGAAGCTGACTGAGAATGACTGGGGTTTACTTTCTAATTTTCTTTTTAATTTTTTTATCTATATTTTGTTTTTCTCTTTATTTATTTCTGCTTTGATATTGAAGTTTTCTCTTATGTTGTGCCTTTTTGTACATCTATTGTATTGAACTTATTGTATTATCTTTTCTCTTTTTCTTCTCTTTAAATTTGTATAGCATGTAAGGATATGCGGGTTATTAATTTTTTTAATAAATAAAGAAACAAAGAAATAGGTACTATAGTTAAGATTGTGAGCCTGTTGGAACAGAGAGGAAAATTCAAAGTACCTGATTAGATTTTTGAATTTAATTGTTTTGTATACTGCTTTGAATCCTTTGGAAGATTTAGCGGTATATAAGACACCACATTACATGAAAATCAAGAATATTGTGAAACGTATACATTTACCTCCTGGTTTACTATGAGATAATGAAATGCTTTCCCAGCTTGTCCAAATGAAAAAAAGGAAGGGGCTATAACGTACTCAGCACCAAAGAATTATTTTCCATGTAAAGCGTGTCGTGGTATATCCTGTTTACATGTGGTAGGAGTTTCAGAAGGAAATGACCTGACTTTCAGAGATTCACACTGAAGACATAGAGGACAGCTGAACCTACTCTCACATCACTGCGAGGTTCTAACTCAGTTAATATTTGGCTTTAAAGTGTTATCACAGCAAATATAGAATCCACACTCTCTCGCTGCATTGCTCCTTCTTTGCTAAAGTCAGTTCCTAATTGCAAAATGTTTAATATTACTGACATTTGCACTCTGTTGAGCCCAATTAACCCCCCCCCCCCACACACACACACACACTTTCTCAAAAACACAGAAACATTTTTTTAGCGCAGGCCAGTGCGCTGAATGTTCTGCGCTGCTCCCAACGCTCATAAGAACTCTATGAGCAGCGCAGAGCATTCACGCACCAGCCGGCGCTAAAAAACATTTTTTGTACTTTTGTAAAAAAAAAAAAAAAAAAAGGGGTGGGGGTAAGACCAGTGAATTTTGCAAGCCAGTGGGCTCTTGAATGATGCACAAAATGAACTTTATACTAGGGACCTTAAAAGGTAAATGTTAAAGTGTTCATTAATTAATGGGATTTTTTTTTGTCTTCGTCTTTCAAGACAAACTGGAGGAAGTACAAACTCTGTGTTTGAGAGACAAGCTATCACCATATTTTGCAGAATATGTAATATATTCAAGAACACCTAAGGGCTTACTTTTCAATAAGGATGGAAGAATATATGTACCCCACTGTGAGCTCATAGTGAGGCTCTTTCATGTAAAAAGTTGGTAATTAGTCCCTGAGTGAATAAAGTAGCAGAGAGGATAAGGGACTGGCACTAAATGCGGCAGCGCATAATGCATTTCTGCTAGTTAGAATTTAAACGGTGGGAGTCTACTCTGGCTCATACTGTTAAAAGACCTTTACACCGAAGAAACTCTATTCCTGTTAACTAGCTGAAATCTAACAAGTGCCAGGCTTTTAACTAATTAATTTGCAAGCTGTAAAAGCTGGCATTGCAAGGTTCATTAAGAGATATATAGATTGCACCATCTTCTTCTTTAGCTCAAAGCCTGTGTCAGAATCAGACCCCCCAGCCACCACAGAATTGCAACCGAACACTGATTTATTATACACTGTTACACCAAAGAGGCTGTTAATGATGATACGGATGCTAATTTGGAGAAGAGAGAGAGAGAGAAGACATTATGGAGGTACTTTTATAAGAGTTTCACGACATTAACATGTGTAAGTGGCGGATTCACATGTAGAAATTGACTTGCGCATGTAATAGCCTTTTTAGAAAAGTCACTGTTTATTTGTATATTTGTGTCCCTCTCTGGGAAATCATGACGAAAGTCACCAGAAACAAACATGGAGGTTTTCTTGAAATTCCACTAAAGCAGGGGTCCTCAACCTACTTCTCAGCCAGTCAGCTACTACCCAGCCAGTCAGATTTTCAGGATATCCAAAAATGAATATGCATGAAATAACTTTGCATATCGTAGCGGCAGGGCATGCAGATCTATCTCATGCATATTGGTTGTGGATATCCTGAAAACCTGAACTGGCTAAGTGTGTCCTGAGGACTGGGAAGAGAACCCCTGTACTAGAGCAAACAATTTGGAATACAGCGGGCCAAACGCCATCCTTTTATATAAAACATTTTAAACAATTACAGAAGTTCAACTATGCGATTGCTTTTGGACCCATGAGGCCATAACCCCTATTTGTCCTGTTTGTCCGTTTTGATTAGATTGTAAACTCTGTCGAGCAGGGATTATCTTTTACATCAGTGGTCTCAAACTTGCGGCCCGCCAGGTACTATTTTGAGGCCCTCGGTATGTTTATCATAATCACAAAAGTAAAATAAAACAATTTCTTGATCATATATCTCTTTAGCTATAAATTACAATAGTATTATTAAGACTTAGCCAAAAGGAAAGATTTATAAAGTTTACCTCATGCAAAATTGTCATTTCTTTAATAAGACATTAACAATTTTTTTCTGAGGCCCTCCAAGTACCTAGAAATCCAAAATGTGGCCCTGCAAAGGGTTTGAGTTTGAGACCACTGTTTTACATGTTTAATGTACTGCGCTGCATCCATCTCAAGGCCAGCTTAACCTATGGTCCAGGGCACCAGTAAAAAAAGGGCACCAAATACCTGGGCCGGTGACATCACTGGCCCTATATGTTAAGCCAGAGGTTTTCAACCGGCACAGAAAACAGCTTTTTTCCCCGCTTATACAGTAGCAGTGTCTCCTTCCCCTCCTGTCCTGCCACACCCCACCCCACCGCGGATCCTCAGCACCCGCCTTCCAGCAAACCTGTTCATCACTGGCGGCTGTCCGAGTTGAGCTGAATCCTTCCTTCTGCAGCTTCCTACCCGCGCGTAAACATAAGAATAGCCTTACTGGGTCAGACCAATCCTAGTAGCCCGTTCTCACGGTGGCCAATCCAGGTCACTAGTACCCGGCCAAAACCCAAGGTGTAGCAATATTCCATGCTACCAATCCAGGGCAAGCAGTGGCTTCCCCCCTGTCTTTGTCAATAACAGACTATAGACTTTTCCTCCAGGAACTTGTCCAAACCTTTCTTAAAACCAGCTACGCTATCCGTTCTTACCACATCCTCTGGCAACGCGTTCCATGACTGCCTCCGGTATTATGAGCACTATAAAAAAAAATTTCAAGATTAATCTTTTCAATGACAAATATGATCACATGACACCAGCCTACCTAAATCACACTGGCTCCCAGTGAAAGACCAAATTTTATTCAAATTCTGTTGCCTGTTATTTAAAGTACTACAGAGCTATGCCCCAATTTATCTGAACAATAGACCTGCACTGAAAGAAGCAAAAAGGCCTCGGAGAAACATGAATCCCTTTTCTTACCCCTCAACCAAAACCCCCCCCAAAAAAAACAAACCAAAAAGGCTAAAAAGTTAGAAGGCCTGCTGTCATTCCATGCAGCAAAACTAGGTAAAGATGTCGTCAAAATCTTAGGTGCCTGAAATGTAATTCCATGGAATTGTTCAGATACCTCTTATTGTAATCCGCCTAGAACTGAAAGGTTAAGGTGAAATAGAAGTCTATAAATGTAACATCTCCTTAAACTAAGGCCCTCTTCTATCAAACTGTGATAGCAGTTTTTAGTGCGGGGAGCTGCACTGCTCCCGATGCTCATTGAGTTCCCGTGAGCGTCTGGAGCAGCGCGGGCCATTCAGCGCGGCTCCCCGCACTAAAAACTGCTATTGCAGTCTGATAGAAGAGGGCCTTAATGTTAATGATGTGACTACAGTTGTGTTTGTCTTTATCCCACTGTTTGTTGGGCCGATATCCAGTCCCACAATGCTAAGCGCCTTAATTTAGGACAGATTTTGAGGCAGTGCCAGAATAATGTAACTGCAAGTTTTTTGATTGTGGACTGAATATCTGCATAATTTATAAAAAGAAAGGTTTCCCAGCCCCTCCAAACCTCCTTCCAATCCCTACCCCTGGAAGCACCCTCTTCCAATTTCTCTTTCCCCCTGAAATGACTCCCCTTCTGATCCCCCTCCCCCTAAAACAGCAATACTCCCCTAACCCCCAGTACTACCAACATCACCATAGGTCATCCCTGGACCTACCTAGCATCCCTGGTGGTCCAGTGGAGGTATTGGGGACAGGAGCAAACCTCACTTGTTCTTGCCCCTAGTGGCTGCTGGCTGCATCATCAAAATGGCTGCAGTGATCTGTAGCAGCAGCCTCATGGTACTACTCAAGTACCGTGACAGATCATAGCAGCCATAAAGAGAAAAAAAGAAAAGTAAAAAGTAAACCCCAGTCATTCTCAGTCAGCTTCCAGTTTCTAGGGGCAAGAGTGAGTGGTGTTCACTCCTGCCCTGTTGCCCCACTAGGCCACAAGGAAAGCTGTCCTAAATTCACCCACACATCTTATGTAGGCCCCGGCTGAATATCTCTGGAGCCCACAGAAGCTCCTCCCTAGCACCTCCCTCTAGCCTGTCCCTGACTGGCCCACTCTTTTTTGGGCCAGTCAGAACCGATATTCAGCGGCACTGCCTGTCTCAGTGCCATTGAATATTGGCGTTTAGCTGCTAATTGGGCCTTTATTGTTTAAATTGCTTAAATCATTCTGAATATTGAGCCCTTATCTTTTAGGCCCACTCTGTTTCCACCCAGAACATGCCCACACCACATCCCATTGTGATATGCACATTTTCCAGTTTTAGACATGTATATCCTACCTTTGCAAATTTGGGATATAGATTTGCAAATTTGCAAAATCCTACCTTTGCAAATTTGGGATATCAGCAGCTATCCTGATATCTTTAAGATAGCCATTTGCCAGGGCTAGCTGGAAGCCTGGGCTGACCTGACCTGTTGCTGAGTATGAAGTCTCCTGCCTTTAGGACAAGCTGTGTTCCCTATTTTTTTTTGTGTGTTTGTTTGTTTGTGGGCTAGGTTTACCCTCTTGATTCTTGTCCCATCTGATTGGCCATGTTGGGGCCAGCCCACGAGTCAGAGGTTTATTTGCACTTCTTCTGAGCTGGACCAGTATTTGGTCAACAGCTTTGATTCATAGGCGGTCCATGCCCTCTCATATTAACATCGGCAGTGTCGATTTTCTAGAAAACATATACACTCTTCCTTTACAATCTTTCTTTCCATCAGTATTATTTCCCTGTATACTTATGTGGGGGGTTTTTGGTACACATACAACAATATACTTCTATAGAAAGTGCAAATAATGAGTCACTGTTCACATCATTTTTCATTTTTCAGTAAGTTTGCTAGGTGTCAGTGTAGCAATACATTTTGTTCACTCTACAGATGTCATTAGCGCTTTGAAAGCAAGTTAATTCCTCACATTCAGATGCGCTCTGCAGTGTTCTGGTATGTTAGCTAGTCCGAATCAGCCCAAGCCTTGACAGAACTTACCCAAGGAAAAGTTTATTTTTGGAGTTTTTTACCAGATGTGAATAGCTGGCAGTGCAATCAATGTAATCAAGTGAAGGATTATTTAGGCTTTTGGCCTATTTTGCGGTTGTAATGAACATATTTAATGTTTATCTATTTGTTTTTGTTTTTTTAAATCAGCGTTCCCATTTTATGAACAAAAGAAAATAACGTGATTCTTCTACCCCCCTTCCCCCCATTTTTCTAATGTAGTCATTTTCCAAATTTGGGTTCAACCCCTCCTTTTTTTAAGATCTGCACTCATGTACTGAGGCACATGGTTTACATCTTTTATATCATGTGCCTAAGGAGTGGGCTAGAGGTAGAGATGCAGCCTCTGCACTTAGAAGCTGTGGGATCCATTCCCAGGGCTGCTTCTTGTGACCTTGAGCAAGTCACTTAATCCTAAATTGCCCCAGGTACAAAATAAGTACCTGTATATATGTAAACCACTTTAAGGGCTCCTTTTACAAAGCCGCATTAGCGGCTTTAGCGCGCGCGACTTTTAATCACGCGCTAGCCGAAAAACTACCGCCTGCTCAAGAGGAGACGGTAGCGACTAGCGCGTCTGGTGGTTTAGCGTGCGCTATTACACGCGTTAAACCGCTACCGCGGCTTCGTAAAAGGAGCGGTATGTTTTCTGGGACCCACTACAGTTAGAATCATTTATTCAGGGGAGAAAAGTCTGATCTGTATCTAGTCATTTCTCAGTTAAAAATGGGGTACTAAAATAAATAAAATTGCACTTAATTGTAAGGGGAAGGGGTTCTTCATTTCCCCCTAATTGTTTTCTTTTTAGCCTAAAATGAATATATGTTTCTTTCCATTTTTTTGTGGGCTAGATGGATTTTCTTGTTTGATTATTTGGAGTACTTTGTGATGCAACAATGTAAAAATATTTTCAATTAAAAAAAAAAAACAATATATGGTGCCATATATTAGGCCCAACTTCCGCACCAAATTTTCAGCACGGAAAAGCAGTCTAATGGAAGATAGTTACGGAAACAAGGCAGAAACTGCAGATCCATGCCAAAAAAAAAGAACACTTATGTGCCCATTTAGAGAATACAGTACTCCCCCGATATTCGCAGGGGTTCCGTTCCAGGAACCCCTGCGAATGTTGAAAAACCGCGAATATGGTTTTTAGCAGGGGAGACAGGAGAGGGCAGCTGGAGCGCCGGCGAGTGAAGGAAATCACTCGCGGTATGCTCCGACCGCCTCTTCCTGTACTAAAGGCGGGCCTCATCAATCAGGAGCTGCGTGTCAAAGCAGCTCCTGATTGGTGAGGCCCGACTTTAGTGTAGGAAGAGGCGGTCGGAGCATACCGCGAGTGATTTCCTTCACTTGCCGGCGCTCTGGTTGCCCTCTCCGGCTGCCCTCTCCTGCCCGGTCATTCGTGGTTGGAAAATACCGCGAATGACCGGGGGAGCACTGTACCACCTAAATTTTTCCATGCAAATCTGCAAAGGGGACATGGCCATGGGAGGGGCATGAGCAGATTAGGGGCATTCCCTTAAAATATGCACTGTATTATAGAGTAATGCATATCCCAACTTGCTTGCCATGATTTACACTTGGTTTCAGTTGGTAACTCCTTCCACTCAAGAGTTCAACATGGATGCCAGAACTATGCATTTTTCTATCAAGAGTCCCAGTGCTGTAATGCCCCATTATACATTACCGTTCAGCACCAATTTTTTTTTTTTCAGCGCCAAATTTTGAGTGCCATTTACAGAACCTAGCTCGAAGGGCTCCTTTTACAAAGCCGTGTTAGCAGTTTAACGCGCGTAATAGCGCGCTCTAATTTGCCAGCCACGCTAGCTGCTACCGCCTCCTCTTCAGCGGGCGGTAGTTTTTCGGCTAGCGCGCGCTAAAAAAAAGTGCTTGCGATAAAGCCGCTAACGCGGCTTTGTAAAAGGAGCCCTTAATGTATATTCTATCTTGTTAAGAATGAAGTTAGAATACCTGGTATTTTTTAGACCTCTATGATGACACTTTTTAGAGCTGATGACTCCCATTTGAGAATGACACTGGAACAAATTTATCCCCATCCCCCGCCGGAACTCGTTTTCCCATCCCTGCCCCATTCCTGCAAACTATGTCCTCATCTGCACAAGCTCAAACACTTTAAAATCATAAGTGTTTGAAGCTTGCGTGGTTAAGGCAGAGCTTACAGGAATGGGGCAGGGACAATGACAGCGTCAAAACTCGCGGGGAAATTGAGTTCCTGTGGTACCGCTCCATTTTATATGGTTAATAGATTTTCTCTAGCATCGTATAAAAATACAGTGGTGCCTCACACAACGAACTTAATTCGTTCCAGGAGCAAGTTTGTTATGCGAAAAGTTCGTTATGTGAAACGCGTTTTCCCATAACAATACATGTTAAAAAAAATAATTCGTTCTGTAGCATAAAATATGCTAAGATGACATAAAAAAAGATAAATTTTTGGTTATTATTTTTATTTAGATACATCTAAAAACATAATTGTTTTTTAAAACACACATTTTTTAAATTTAAAGACAGACTAAGTAGAGTCTAATTTTACAGTGAGAGGGCAGAGTCTCAGCGGCAAAAACTGGGACTGTTCATTTTTTTTTTTTTTCTAGCATCGGGGAAGCGGCGAGAGTAGCTCCGCCCCCCCAACGCATCAGCAGTAGGCGCCGGGCCCCTGCGAGCCGACGGTCCGCCACTGCACAGGGAGCCAGGCGGAGAGAGGGCAGTTAAGCGCAGTGCCTGCGCGGAAGGATGCAGCTCGGGCGACTTCGTTGTGTGAAACGAAGTTCGTTGTAGGAAGCAAGACATGAAGTTCGTTGTGCGCAGCGTTCGCTGTGCGAGGCGTTCGTTATGCGAGGCACCACTGTAGTAGAAAGTCTCATATCCTATTCACCTTTCCGTCAGTACAGGGCTGAAAAAGTAAGACATTTCCGAGCCATACTTTAACATTCCAAGCAGTTTCACACGACAGAATTTCGATTGTTATTGCTTGGAGCCTGTTCTTATAAATATTTCAGAACTCAACTGAAAACTTATCTCTTTTCAAAATGCTTGGTCAAATTTTTTTTTTTTTTTGTCATTCTTAAATTGTTTTTAGTTTATAATCTTTTCTAAACCGTGTAGAACTCATGGTTACATGGTTAAGAAGTATTATGTTATGTTACAGGGAAAAATTTGTCCCCATATTCTAAATGCTATTTTCCACAGCCATTGATTTATTTCAGATGCTGAGGAGAACTGAAATTTTTTTTAAAAAGTTTAATTTAAATTTTTTATTGTTTTAAAAACATGTCTCTCTCCCTTGTTTCTTACATTTGTTTCTGAATTTAAAACATTGAAAACCCTTTTGTTTGTTCGAACTTTTTTTGAATTAAAAAGTTTCGGGTTTGGTCCCAAGATGCAGCTCTACATGGTTCCGATGAACAGTAAACCTATGGGCTCCTTTTGCTAAGCTGTGATAGCATTTTTAGCGCTCGCAGAATTTTAGCGCGCACTAAACCCGTGCTACGTGGCTAGAACTAACGCCAGCTCAATGCTGGCATTAGCGTCTAGCGTGCATTGCAATTCTGCGTGCACTTAGCGCGTGCTAAAACCACTATCGCAGCGTAGTAAAAGGAGCCCTAGGTGTTTTTTTTTTTAATTTGTTATCTGTTTTATCTGTAGTATGTTTTCTGAATATGTATGTTATTTAGATCCTTGCCTTGATAATAGCTAGGGGCTCCTTTTACGAAGCCGCGTTAGCGGTTTAACGCGCATAATAGCATGCGCTAATTTGCCGGCCGCGCTAGCCGCTACTGCCACCTCTGGAGCAGGCGGCAGTTTTTCGGCTAGTGCGATAAAGCCAGGAGCCCTACGTTATAAATGAAATAAATAAAATTCTAAGCTTATAATTTTAGTATTCTTTCATTTATAATTTTTTCTTTATGATTTAGGGGTAAAGTTATTAATGTGGGCTATTGTTAAATTAAGTTATTTTAGCATGGGGTTTCATTGCACTAAGGTCTCCTTTTATCAAGATGTGCTAAGGGGGTTAGCGCGTCGGACATTTCATCATGCGCTAACCCCCGCAGCAAGCCAAAAAACTAACGCCTCGTCAATGGAGGTGTTAGCGACTAGTGCGGCAGGTGGTTGAACGCACAGTATTCCACATGTTAACTGCCTACCGCACCTTGATAAAAGGAGCCCTAAATGGGACCCTGTGCTAAATTAACTCAGGATTAAAAGTAGACCATGTGGATAAAGTCTCCCCCTACTCCTTTTCAATTTTTTATATATCCTATATAATAAAACTCCAAGCGCGCATGCACACTTAGAGTTTTGTGATTCCTGGCTCCGTGAGATGTGCCTCCGTGCCGAATTCGATTTTCGAACACGGAGGCAGGCCAGAACACGGAGCAACTCCCCCCTCGCCATCACTCACCGCTAGAGTGCCTCCTCACTGCTGCCGCTGATTTGGAGGGAGGGGCACAGGCGCACCTGACAGCATCTTCTTCTCACCCTCCTCCCTCTTGCCTGCTCACCCGCCTGCAAAGCGCTGCGCAGTGCTGCCGCTGGCCTCGCCGTCTTCTCTCCACTAAGGCCCGTCTTCCTCCAACGGACTCTTCTCGGCCTTTGTAAGCAGTACCGCTCCCCCAATTCCCCTTATCTCGGCGGCAGCAGCAGCAACGGTGGCCCCAGTGGTTTTCGCAGCCTTCCATCACCAAAATGGCCCTACCGGCCGAAGTTTACTTTTAAGTTAAAAGCCGCTATGGCAGCTCCTCTCATGAGCCGCAACTGTGTCGGAGAAGGCTTCCGACGCAGGCGGCGATCGTGAGAGGGGCCGCCATGGCACATTTAAACTTAAAAATAAACTTCAGCAGGTAGGGCTGTTTTTCCTACGATCGAGGTGGAAAGCAGGGAGGACAGAGACTAAAACTAATCCTGCATGCTATATCGCGGCAAGGGAAGGGGGGGGGGGCAGGGAGCTGGCCAGACCGCGGGAAGGGAAGGGGGGGGTAGGGGGAAATGATGCTACTGCTTCACAGGGATATGGAGGGAGAGCAAAATACCGCTGCTGTTGCTGCATAGGAAAGTTGGGGGGGGGAGAGGGAAATGCTGTTGCACAGGGAAGTGGGATAGGGGCAGGGAGAGAGACAGATAGACAAAGGACAGAAAGAAAGACTGGGGCAGGTAGAAAGACAGAAAGAAAGACAGACAGACATATATTCTAGCACTCGTTAATGTAACAGGCTTAAACACTAGTATATATATATATATAGTGCTGTTTTCAATAAAGGATTTGTTGGAGAAGCTTGCTCGCTCTTTGATGATTTTGTGAACTGACTATACCTCTTTTATCTGTCTCTACTGTATGCAAATGTATCTCATGCATATTTATTTGGGTATCCTGAAACCTTAAGTGACTGGATTTGTCTTACCCTTCTATTCATATTAAAATGATGTGTGTCATATTTATGAAATGGAAAGAACATTAGCTCTTCAGAAAGGAAATTTTAATAAATTTCAAGATGTGTGGGGGCCATTAACAAATTATTACAATGAATAAATATCATTTCCCTGGTTAGTACAAATGAAATAATGGGGAGGGGGTAATTTTTTGAATTTTCACTAGGTGCTTTGAATGAAAGGAAAGTCTTTATTATATGATATATGTGTTATGATATATTGAAGAGTTAGGAGGGAATGGGATAAAATATATTGAGTATGATTAATTATAGAATTTCAAGTGATATATTTAAGTTAAAATGATGTTACTTTTTGTTACATTTGAGGTAAGTTATAAAAATGAATAAAAAATTTTAAAAAACAATGATGTTCTAATCTGAAGCATACTTTAATTTCAAATTATGCATAACACATAGGTTCTGTCACTGCTACTGAAACTTTTATTCTATTTTTTTGCTATAAACTGATCGATAGTAGAAAGGTCAAAAAAGAACAACCCATGTTTAAGTCATACCGTGCAATTTGGTCACAAATTAACCACTGTGCAAGCTTTGCGTGGGTGGTTGGATGTGAGAGAGAATCGGACAGAAAAGATGCCACAAGCACTCACGCTTCTAACTCATAGCTGAAATATCAAATCTAAGAGGTCCTTTTAAGGTGCATTAACCGATTGAGCACGCGCTAAATGCTAAGGCACCCACAGAATATAATGGAGGCCTTAGTATTTCGCGCTTGCTAAATCGGTTAATAAGTCTTAATAAAAGGATCCCTAAAGGAAGTTTCTCAGTAGCACTAAACAGAGAATGAACTCGTCTAACTCGGATGGTTTATAGCCAAAATGCAGATTCAGCACCAGATGTCAGACATTTAAAAGATCAATAAAAATATTGAATTGGCGGAACCAGCAACTTTACTTTTAACAGTAGCGCTCGCGCCAGATAAAAACTGGTTGTTGAGACTTTTCTTTAAAAATAAACAAAAAGAATTTTTAGGTTGTAAAATACAGATGTTTCCAGATTTGGCCAAGGAGACCCAGTGAAGGAGACGTGAATTTTTGTTAAGGAAACCTGGTGTTATGGCTCTAGGGGCTACATTTTATTTGCGACATCCATGTAAATGTGTAATTAATTATCGTTCACATAAATTTGTCTTCTTTGAGCCATCTCAACTGACAACCTTTCTATCAACTTCATGTTTGGAGAAAGATGGAACATGAGTGCTTAGTTTCAGAAAAGGTGTATTATTTCAGTCTACTAGTATATTTATCTAATTTAATTTTTCTTATTATTACTTGCCCATCATCCACCTTGGATCCTATTTGAGGACTTGAGTAGAGATTAAGCTTATATTTGATGTTTTTTGATGTTTTATGTTTAATTACTAACTTTCTTGCTGGATTTCCTTTCTGTACAAGTTATGCTTGATTATATTGAAAATTCAATAAATATATATATAAAAAAAAATAAAAATATTGTAGTGAGTCCATGAACTCTAGAGATCTCAAAGATCTCTTCTTCAGAGAGTGCATATACTGCAGCCTCCATGGTTGGGAGGTAGATGCTGGCCAAAAATTACAAAGACTAGGGGACACTCAATGAAGTTACAGGGAAATACTTTTAAAACCAATAGGAGGAAATTTTTTTTAACTCTGAAATGCGTTTTTGAAACTCTGAAACGCGTTGCCAGAGGATGTGGTAAGAGTGGATAGCGTAGCTGGTTTTAAGAAAGGTTTATGCAAGTTCCTGGAGGAAAAGCCCATAGTGTGTTATTGAGAGAGTCATGGGGGAAGCCACTGCTTGCCCTGGATCGGTAGCATGGAATGTTGCTACTCCTTGTGTTTTGGCTAGGTACTAGTGACCTGGATTGGCCACCTTAGATGGACTATTGGTCTGACCCAGTGGGGTTATTCATATGTTCTTAACTCTTTATTTGATAAAATGTCACTCTATACAAAGATGTATATTTCTCCAGCTGCTGGAGTGGTGAGACTGTTTGCTTCTGTCTGTGTTGCTATCAGCTGTCCAAACTCTCAGTGTGGGTTCCAGCATCTTCAACATTCTGTTGGGCTGGAACTGCAGTTGATCTGATCAAAGACCATTTAGGGTGACTAAAGATCGACAGTCTACACATGCAAAAGATTTTCAGTCCCATTTGTGGATTTTTTTAAACCTTTTTAGAAGTGTGGATTTTTTTTTTTTTTTTGTATAATATGAATTAGAAATTAGAAATTTCAAACTTCATTGAATAATAAAGGAAGAGTTAATAAACCACCGATGAAAGAAAAAAATGTTAGAGGATTTTCTATGAGGCGTCAACTTTCCCTTTATTAGTCAATAAAGTTTGAAATTTCTAATTTCTTATGCATATTACATTAAAAAAAAAAAATCCACCCCTCACAAAAGTTTTTTTTTAAAAATCCACAAATAGACTGACATACAAAAGAATAAATCTGGAGCATTGTAATTTATCCAAATCAAATTACAAATTCCAAAAGTATCCTGCATGTTTAAAAACCAGTGAGTAATAATGGCCAGTCAAGTTTTCAGGATATCCACAATGAATATGCATGAAAAAGATTTGCATACAATGGAGGCAGGGTATGCAAATTAGTCTCATGCATATTTATTGTGGATATCCTGAAACCATTACACTTCTCCCTCCGTATTCGTGGTGGATACGTTCCGGCTATAGGCACGAATATGGAAAAACCACGAATAACTTTTCAATATGTTATTCGCGGTTTTGAAGAAAGTGACATCATTATTGCTATTGAAACCGCGAATAAGAACTGGTATGGGATCTTAAATAAACTCACCGCACCTGCACACCTGCTATGAAACACCCCCCCCCCCCCAGCAAAAGACTCCAAACTTAACTTTTGAATGTTGGTCAGGGAAAGCTGCCTCCAAAGCGGTGAAAAACAGAGAAGCATGGAAACGAGAGCCAGAGAGAACGAGAGCCAGGCGGCCTTGAGCATGCGCAGATGCTCAGGCCCAGCCCAGGCAAGAGGCAGGAGCTTTCTTTCACTCGCATGGGGGTGCGATGTGGTTCTCGCGGGGGAGCCTTCGCGAGGGGGGTTTGCGATGCCGGTTCGGGGGGGTGCGAAGCCGGTTGAGTGGGGGGGAGGGGGTGATGGAGCAGCGCCGATAGCCTCAGGGGGGGAAGGAGGAGGTAGAACGAATCAAAGCGAGTTTCCATTCATTCCTATGGGGAAACTCGCTTTGATATACGAGTAACTTGGTTTACGAGCATGCTTCTGGAACGAATTATGCTCGTAAACCAAGGTTCCACTGTACATTGAACAGCAGCGGTCCAAGTTGACCCTCCTCCAGTCAGATTAGTGGCCCTTCACTCCTACCCTTTGCTTTCTACCCACCAACCAATATTTGATCCATCTATGTATGTCTCCTTCCACTCCATGGTTCTTCAGTTTCCGTAGTAGGCGTTCATGGGGTACCTTGTCAAAGGCTTTTTGAAAATCTAAGTATACGATGTCTATGGGGTCCCTTTTTAATTCCTTCGAAGAAGTGCAATGAGTTCGTTAAGCACGATCTTCCCTTGCAGAAGCCATGTTGGCTTGTTTTCATCAGTTTATTCCTTTCTAGATGCTCATCGATGCTGTCTTTTATCAGCGCTTCCGCCATCTTTCCCGGAACCGAAGTCAAACTTACCGGTCTGTAGTTCCCCGGGTCACCTCTCGATCCTTTTTTAAAGATGGGTGTAACATTTGCTATCTTTCAATCCTCCGGGATCACGCCTGTTTTCAGGGATAAATTGCAAACCTGCTGTAGTAGTTCCACTATTTCCTCCTTTAGTTCTTTCAATACCCTAGGGTGGATTCCGTCCGGACCTGGAGATTTGTCGGTTTTTAATCTATCTATCTGCTTATGTATGTCTTCAAGGCTATAACATCATGTATAATTTCTGGTAGCACACCTGACCCACCCATAGCCTAGCCACTTTTGAGTTGTGTGCTATGAAATATAGCTTCTTGATTGATTAAATTGTGAGCTCATTCAAGCAGGGACTGTCTCCTTCATGACTCTATACAGCGCTGCGTACGTCTGGTAGAGCTCTAGAAATAATAGTAGTAGTATTTATTTATTCAGTTATCTATACCATTCTCCCAGGGGAGCTCAGAACTGTTTACATGAATCTATTCAGGTACTCAAGCATTTTTCCCTGTCTATCCCAGTGGCACAGGAAAATCCCTGAGACAATGGAAGGAGCAGCGTGGATTTGAACCCACAACCTCAGGGTACTGAGGCTGTAGCTTTAACCACAGCATCACACAATATGTAAGCATGTTGTAGAATAGGGCAGGTCTATGCATAGCTCCAAATGACTGCCAATGAACAACAATTATTAATTGTTATACCTCATTAAGTAATTGGTTTGCACACGGATCTGGGAATTGCATCCAAATTGCGTACCCAACTTTGGGCAACCTATAGAGAATCTGGGAGTATGTGACATGGCATTTGCATTTTAGTATTTTAAGAGACCTTAAAGGAAATTGTCAAACATATGGTCAGATTCTATTTTATACTGAACTAACCAATTTTTCCTCTGCATTAATAGGCTTGCTTACCAGTAGGCAACCCCCCAAACCCCCCCCCCAAAAAAAAACCAACCCTTAATAATAACAGCATCAGGCACTGATTGCAGGTTAAAGGGCACTATCTTATCATGCATTCTGTCTAAAGAATGGGCATTATATTTTATAAAGATCATTAGTCACTGAGATATATATTTTAGAAGGCTTCTATTAAGGGAGATTATTTTGACAGTCATTGGAGTGTACCAGATGGTTCATTAGCATAGGGTAGGCATGTCACAGGCTTTCCGAACCATTTAGAAAATGTCAAACAGAAACAAGAGACCTGTCACTTATTATTAGAATTAACTACATCATATGATGGGCAAAGAATTCACCTTGGGTCAAAAAAAATGAATATGGAATTATATAATGGGTTAACAATAGGTCTTCTTCTGGGGTCGCTTTGTTGGTGATATATTAGGGACCTTTACTTTAGAAATCAACCTTTCCCTTCCTGTTGTATGAAAAGGGGTTGACTTTGTTCAGAATCTGCTGGTGTCTAATTTGAGGTATTTGCAAAAATTTCAACAGGGCAGGCACGGTGCTCAAGGCCTCGTTTTTGCCCAGGAAATTTGGCACTGGAGTTTTCTATATAATCAGAGCATGTAAAGCAAGCCTTCTTTCAAGTGGTTAATGTGCCTCTTAAGGGGCTGAGTCTAGAACTGGGTGCCTCCATTTTGGCACAGTAGCGGGGTCTATTATATAAAGAAGCCCAGATCTCTAGGCTCCATTATGAGAGTGTGGCACAGTGGTTAAAGCTACAGCCTCAGCACCCTGGGGTTGTGAGTTCAAACCCACGCTGCACCTTGTGACCCTGGGCAAGTCACTTAATCCCCCCATTGCCCCAGTTACACTAGATAGATTGTGAGCCCACTGGGACAGACAGGGAAAAATGCTTGAGTACCTGAATAAACCCATGTAAACCATTCTGAGCTTTCTGGGGAGAACGGTATAGAAAAATTGAATAAATAAAAAAAATATACTAGCACAAGCTGGCGTCAAGGCACCTAACATTTAGGCTCCCGCACTTATCAGCCATAGAACTGGTGTAAGTGTCCAAGTGTGGAAGGTTTGTGCGTAACTTACAATATTCTTTAAGTTACATGTGTAAGGGGGTGACCCGTCAAATGCGCGCATGACAAATGCGCCCCAACAATTGTGCACACTGAATGTGAGGTGACTCGTCAAATGCGCCCTGATGGTGGATACTATTTTGTCTTTTTGAGGGTTCCAAAGTAACCCTCTTTTTTGAGGGGGGGTGGCCCCCACCACCACTACACTTAAAAGATTCACTTGGTATCTAGTGTTAGGGTAAGGTTTACATAGAAACATAGAAATAGACGGCAGATAAGGGCCCACGGCCCATCTAGTCTGCCCACCTTAATGTCCCTCCCCTACCTTTGCCCTGTAAATAGATCCCATGTGCCGATCCCATTTGGCCTTAAAATCGGGCACGCTGCTGGCCTCAATCACCTGTAGTGGAAGACTATTCCAGCGATCAACCACTCTTTCAGTGAAAAAGAATTTCCTGGCGTCACCTCGTAGTTTCCCGCCCCTGATTTTCAACGGATGCCCTCTTGTTGTCGTGGGACCCTTGAAAAAGAAGATATCTTCCTCCGCCTCGATGCGGCCTGTAAGATACTTGAACGTCTCGATCATGTTCCCCCTCTCTCTGCGCTCCTCGAGCGAGTATAGCTGTAATTTGTCAAGCCGTTTTTCGTATGGTAGATCTTTGAGTCCCGAGACCATCCGGGTGGCCATTCTTTGCACCGACTCCAGTCTCAGCACATCCTTGCGATAATGCGGCCTCCAGAATTGCACACAGTATTCCAGGTGGGGCCTCACCATGGATCTATACAATGGCATAATGACTTCCACCTTACGACTGACGAAACCCCTTCGTATGCAGCCCATGATTTGTCTTGCCTTGGACGAAGCCTGCTCCACTTGATTGGCAGACTTCATGTCCTCACTGACGATTACCCCCAAGTCTCGTTCTGCTACCGTTTTTGCTAGGATCTCGCCATTAAGGGTATAAGACTTGCATGGATTCTGGCTGCCCAGGTGCATAACTTTGCATTTTTTGGCATTGAAGTTGAGTTGCCATGTCCTAGACCATCGCTCCAGTAGGAGTAGGTCGTGCATCATGTTGTCGGGCACTGAATCTTCGTCTGTTGTGCATTTGCCCACTACATTACTCAGTTTGGCGTCATCGGCGAATAATGTTATTTTACCTCGAAGCCCTTCTGCCAAGTCTCTTATAAAGATGTTGAATAGGATTGGGCCCAAGACTGAGCCCTGTGGTACTCCACTAATCACTCCATCATTTCGGAGGGGGTGCCGTTCACCACCACCCTTTGGAGCCTACCTCCAAGCCAGCTCCCAACCCATTTCGTCAATGTGTTACCTAATCCTATAGAACTCATCTTGCTCAGTAACCTGCGGTGTGGTACGCTATCGAATGCTTTGCTAAAGTCCAGGTACACGATGTCCAGGGACTCCCCAATATCCAGCTTCCCCGTTACCCAGTCAAAGAAGCTGATCAGGTTGGATTGGCAGGATCTCCCCTTAGTAAATCCATGTTGTCGGGGATCCCGTAGATTCTCCTCATCCAGGATCTTATCTAATTGGTGTTTGATTAGAGTTTCCATTAGTTTGCTCACTATCGATGTTAGACTCACTGGTCTGTAGTTTGCTGTCTCCATCTTTGAGCCTTTCTTGTGGAGTGGAATGACGTTACCCGTCCTCCAGTCCAACGGGACGCTGCCTGTACTAAGGGAGAGGTTGAAGAGCGCGGACAGTGGCTCCGCCAAGACATCACTCAGCTCCCTAAGCACCCTGGGGTGCAGGTTGTCCGGCCCCATTGCTTTGTTAACCTTGAGCTTTGACAGCTCACCGTAGACACTGCTGGGCGTAAACTCAAAGTTACTAAACGGGTCAACTGAGCCAACCCTTGTCTGTAGCTGAGGGTCGAGCCCTGGCGCTTCTCGGGTGAAGACTGAGCAGAAGTATTCATTTAATAGCTGGGCTTTTTCCGAATCCTTTTCCACATAGTCTCCGTCTGGTTTCCTAAGACGTACAATCCCGCCTGAGTTTTTTCTTCTAAACTGATATACCTGAAGAAGGATTTATCTCCCTTCTGGATGTTCTTTGCTAGAGACTCCTCCATGAGGAATTTAGCCTCCCTGACTGCTGTTTTGATGGCTTTTGATTTGGCCAGGTAGTCTGCTCTAGAGTCCTGCTTCCCTCATTGTTTGTAAGAGATGAATGCTTTTTTCTTCTCCTTGATCAGGTCTGAGATCTCCGCAGTAAACCACTGTGGCTTATTGTTCCTTCGCCGTTTACTTACTGATTTTACATAGCGGTTTGTTGCTTCTTGTATGGTTGCTTTCAAAGTCGACCACATGTCTTCCACGTTATCGGTTTCTTCTTGGCTTTGTAGCGCCTGGTGAACGAAGTCTCCCATTTCTTTGAAATTTGTGTCCTTGAATTTGAGGACATTGGTTAGTGTAGTAGATTTAGTGAAACCTTTCCTGATATTGAACCATACCATGTTGTGGTCACTGGAGGCCAATGTGTCACCCACCGAGACCTCTGTGACACTTTCTCCATTAGTAAGTATCAGGTCCAGTATTGCCTGATCCCTTGTCGGTTCCAACACCAGTTGCCTGAGGCTTGCTCCTTTCATAGAGTTTAATAGCCTCCTATGAGTTTACATCATGATTATGGGAACCCTTTACATAAGTGGATATCCGGAAGGCCCTGATTTGCTCAGACTCTTCAGACCCCGTCCCTTGGCCTTCCGGATATCCACTTACGACAGATTCGGTCACAGGGCGCAATTGATGGGCTTCAATTGTCCGTGCGCGCAATTGTCGGGGCGCATTTGTCAGAGTGCAATTGTCGTGCGCGGATTTGTCGGTGTACCGTGTAAGGGATGTTCTGCATCTGTATATGCTCCCTTGCATTACGGAAGATGAGTAGGTATTTGCAGGAAAGCGTTTAGGCGAATTTTTGCTTTTATGGGCGTGTATGCCATTATTTATTTATTTAATTATTTAATTCATCTTCTATCCCTTTGTCCCCAAAGAGCTCAGAACGGGCTACAGGTTAAACATACATAAAATGTAAGTCTCCCTTCAACTTAGGAAGCAAGGAAACTCTTATATCTTGGCATCCCAAGTCCTTTAAATTTTCTTCACACTTCTACCTCTAACCCTCTGTTGTAGTTCCTTCCTATTTCTCCTACTGTAAACCGCGTCGAGCTCTACGAACGTGGAGATGATGCGGTATACAAACCTAAGGATTAGATTAGATTAGATTAGATAATATACAGTTAATAAGTTACAATTTGCAGTGGATTTGCCATAATTTAAGTACAATTTATGTTACAAGTTATTAATCTAATTTAACACATACTAAGGTCTAATACTAATACAGTGGTACCTTGGATTACGAGCATAATCCGTTCCAGGAGCATGCTCATAATCCAAAATGCTCGTTTATCAAAGCAAAGTTCCCCATAGACAATAGTGGCAACAGCAACGATTGGTTCCAGAACCCGGGGTATGTACCTGTCGGGGCCAGGTGCTGCAGCGCCGTTTCCTCCGTCCGCCTCCTCATCAGCCTCCTCCATTCATCATGAAGAATAACCCCACAGTGCCGCTTCGGAGGGGATGCCTTTAATGTGCCAGCCGCCAGAGAACCCGCAGTGCCGCTTCAGAGGGATTCCTCCTCCATCCGCCGGCCAGCCCTCCATGTCGGATGCCCCTTGCATGCTGGAGAGCCCCCACCTGAGCCCACGCAGCCGAGCGCTGCACGACACGCACAATGCCAATGATTGACTCTGTGCGCGTCACACGCAACGCGCAGGGGGGGACGACACCCGGCCGCGCAGGCCCAGACAGAGGTCCTCCAACCTGCGGAAGGCTGGCCGGAAGACGGAAGAGGAATGACTGTAAGTGCTCGTTTATCGGGGCAGTGCTTGGTTTGCGAGTCAAAAGTTTGCTGAGTGTTTTGCTCGTCTTGCAAAACACTCGCAAACCGGGTTACTCGCAAACCAAAGTTCCACTGTATAGTTAATTCTAAACATTTATGTACTGTATGTGATTTTTGTATAAATATGACCACCTAGGACAGTGGTCTCCAACCTTTTTCATGCAAAGGGCCACAATCTGAATACAAGAAAGCTCTGAGGGCCACCAGAAGATTTCAAGCTTGCACATACTAATTATGTAAACCACCGTCACCTGCTTATTCATACTGGGTATTACACGCTGAAAATTAATGCTTCTATATAGTTTAAAAACTCACTTTATTTTGGATTGTCAGCATTAGAAAATTCCAAAAATGAGACAAATGAGTAGGGTTGCCAGATTCTGTCCTTAAAAAAAAAAAAGAGGACGTGTGGCCCTGTCCCATTCCACCCATAGCCCTTCCTCATTCTGCCCCCCCAACCCCGGCCCCATACAAACCCCGCCTCTTCGGGGCCATGTCTGGAGGGCACCTGTGCATATGTAGATGCAATGCGATGATGTCACGTGCATGCACAGATGCACATGATGTCACCTCGTCACCTCTGCACATGCGCAGATGCATTCCAGACGCAGCCCCGAGCTCAGTGGTTTTCAAAGCCCGGACAAAGTGCTGGCTTTTGAAAACCCATCTGGACGCCTGGATAAACCTCTAAAAAGAGGAAATGTCTGGGTAAATTTGGACATCTAGTAACCCTACACTTGAGTGACAAACTTAAGAGATTGTTCGCAACTACTATATCAAGTGGGCAAGATTGAAATTACCGTATACATTCAAATATAGGATGAGATTTTTGGGCCAAAAAAATAGCCCAAAAATGAGGGTCTCGTCCTGTATATTCGCTGAATGTTCAGCCTTATCTGCTGTGAATCGCCTAGAACCATTCGTGGTCTGGTGGTATATAAGAATAAATTATTATTATTATATTCGGGTTGTCACCCAGTGACCACCCGACACCCTTCCAGATTTGCTGCAGGCCTGCCATTAGGCCAGGACAGGAGCGATCCCTCCTGTCTCCTGTCCCAGCTGACACTAACAATTAATTCCCCCCTTCCTCCCTCCATTGTGTACCTTTTTTCCTGGTGGCCCAGCGGTGTATCCCGCTCTGAACCCCTCCTGCCAATCTCATGGCCAGCAGCCAGCGGCGCACCCGGGCCGGCACACAGGAGCAAGCTTTTCAAGCTCCTGCACAGCCCTGCGCCGCTCCCTGAAAGGCTGCTGCCAGTTCTCGTAGGACTCACGGCTCTCACGGCAGCCATTCAGGGAGTGACGCAGGGCCGGGCGGGAGCTAGAAGAGCTCACTCCTGCATGCCAGCCCGGGTATGCTGCTGGCCGCGAGATTGGCAGGAGGGGTCTAGTGTGTGATACACCACTGGACCATTAGGGAAAAGGTAAGCGAAGGAGGGAGGGAGGGAAATTTTTAGTATCGGCTGGAACGGTAGACAGGATGGATCCCTCCTGTCCTGGCCTACCATTAGACAACTAGAGGGGGGAAGAGGGAAGGAAGGTGGGAAATGGTGAATAACTTGGCAGGGAGTGAGGGGGGCTGGGTTCAGAGCCTGGCAGGGAAGAGGGCTGAGTGCAAAGCCTTGCAAGGTAGGGAGGGAAGGGGGCTGGGTGCAAAACCTGGCAGGGGAGGGCATGAGAGAGGGGACACGGGGTGTAGATCCTGACAGGGCATGCACTTGAATACTAAGCCCCCGTCTTATATTCGAGTCAACCATTTTTCCTCCTTTTTTGGGGGAAAATAGGGGTCTCAACTTATATGCGAATCAACTTATATTTCAATATATAGAATAGCACACTTATAGGATTTGAAGAGCATTTCAGCTGTTTGAGGGCCACAGTGGAGAACTTTGAGGGCCACATGCTGTTGGAGACCACTGGCCTAGGACGTCCTTTAATAAATTCTGTTCTATCACACCAGTTCTGCTTTTTTTCTGCTGTGCTTTGGTCAGTACGTTTTGGATTCTTTCTCCTCTGTTTCTTATTATATCGCCTAGGTTATAGAATTGCCCTTTCAGAGGGACAGGGTTTTGGAAAACGGGAATTATAATGCAATTTAAATTTTATTTCTCTCTCCCTCTCTCTTTTTTTTTTTTTTTCCAATCTAGATGTTAAAAACCTTGAGAACTTCCAGCTGGTGGAAGGTGTTCAGGAGCAAGTGAATGCTGCCTTGCTGGACTATACCATGTGCAACTATCCACAGCAGACAGACAAATTTGGGCAGCTGCTATTACGACTCCCTGAGATCCGGGCTATCAGTTTGCAGGCTGAAGAATATCTCTACTACAAACACCTAAATGGGGATGTGCCCTGTAACAACCTCCTCATTGAAATGCTGCATGCAAAGAGAGCTTAAGTTATACTCCTAGGATCTTTTACTTAAAAAATATACTCTGCGCTGCTCCCGGCAATGCCAGTTTGAAAACAGAAAAAAAAAAAGACCACCTTAAAGACATTACAAAATGGTATAATAATCAAATACTTAATAGTAAGTGATATATCAGGGTATTTGCATTGCAAACTGTGAATCAAATGCTACTACGCCCCAACGGAAATTGCCTAGGAGTTTAAGTGGAAGACAACGAGATCCCAGGCGGTGCTGCGTCAACTTTGAAAAGAGTGGAACTGTTCTTGTATAGTTAATAAAGACTTATCTCCGCTCTGAAGAGATCGAAGAACAAATCCGATCCTTGTAGTTAAGCTAGTGGGGCGGGGTGGGGTTCTGACATCTTAGAACAAAACTTACGGGATACGGGATGCATCTCAACGGCGCTCTGCGTTATCTGTCTTTGTGACGCGGACCTTTACTCTCCTGCGATAACTGATGTGGTACCTGTCCAGGATTCTATATGAAAAAATCTCTGTAGTAGGCCACAGTATGTATTAAGTTTGCCAGTTCTTCAAGATCTTCTGTGTCGTGTCTCAGGCCTGCAAGTAGCTTTTATGAATGGTCTATTATTAAGTTACTCCAACATTCTTAATAGGTTCTTATGTTTGTTTAGTTATGTGTTTGTTTTCTTAAAGCAGACCTCTTCTGTTCAGCAGTGACCAAGAGTGGGTCTTCTGAGATCCAAAGGAAGTGATCAGATTCTCCCTTCTTCCCTCTTCCAGCAACAAAAGCTGTGATGCAAATATAACACTGTTTACTAAGGGACCCTTTCACTAAAGCACATTAAGCCCCAACGCACGTGCAGGGCCTTATTCTATATATGGCGCCCAAAAGAATCATCGCCAACTAAAACATTGTTTAGCATGATTTTATAAAAGCTCTAGGCGCCTTATAGAATCGTGCTAAGTGCCAGTGCGTGTTATAACTTTTAGGCCAAGAAAAACCAGACCTAAATACCTGCACCTAACCTGTGCACGCATCGAGCGTCTTCTATAACAGTAAACAGAAATTTGTAGGAATGCCCATGGTCCACCCAAGCTCCTCCCCTGGCCACACTCCCTTTACAGATCCATGCACTACAATTGACGCGCATCACTTTATAGAATGCGCCTACCAAGTTGTGCATGTGACTTTTAATTAGTGCCAATTAGCGCCAATTATGAGGCGTTAATTGCCAATTAGCGCTGATTAAAAACAATTGTGCACGTAAATAGGCTGCGTGCACCGATTTGAGTACACAACTTAAGGCGCCATATTAGAATTTGGAGATTAATGGGTGTTTTGCCTGTTTGCGTGCAGTAGCCTGCATATTATTTATTCCTTCAAAAAATGTTTTCCAGGGGTTGCACCATGGAAGCATTAACTAGTTGGTTAATACTAGGTTAACGTGGAAGAACTTCTAAGCTTAGCGCACAGGAAGGTCTCTCATTAGGATGTGCTAAGCCCAGATTTTACCATACTTTAGTAAAAAAAAAAACGAAATTATGTCTTACAATACAGTGAGGTTTAATTTTAAAAAATAACAAAGGATTTCCTAGTTACAATACAACCTTTTTTTTTTTTTAGGACATTTTGATGGCTTTTTTTTTTAAAATCTGAGATTGAAAAAAAAAAAAAGCAATAGATTTTTTTTGCAAAACTGTGGGCCAATATATCATGATAAGCAGGTTCAGCTATGCAAAACTTTTGCAGGGTTGGGCTGCAATCCATAAGTTCCATATTTTGCAGCGATCCGTAACATCACCAGTTGTGTGGGTGTGGCAGTAAAGGGCAACTGTGAGGTTCAGGCTCTTAATCGCCAGGAAACAAATAGTTAAGCGACAAAAACCTTTGAAACGGGGGGGGGGGGGGGGGTTAAAGAGAAGAAGACTGATACTGCCGTTATAGAGTAGGCCAAAGTCTGCTGCAGAACAAACACTGAAGACAAACATTCACATCTCTCACAAATCGTAAAAAGACGCTCTATCAGTATTATAACATGTAATGCCATAGTTTGCAAAGTCTTGCCTTAGTTCACTTTCTTAAAAGTAACTGTGCAGGTGCGGATGAACACTTTTTTGTTTTGTTTTGTTTTAAATAAAGTATTAATACCTTAAATTTAGATATATCTTAGTGTTTACATTCATTACATCCTGTGGGAAAGAACCATGCTAATGCACATTGCAAAGCAATGATTATCTTAATTCTTTTTTTTATTTGATTGGTATTATTTTACCACTGTATAATTATGTCGTGAGACACTAAAATCTAAAAAGAGAATCTCACCGTCTTTTTGTCTGTTTTGATTGTTGGCTGTACAATCACCTGTTAAGACTGTAAAAACACCAAACAAAAAAATGAAACAGAAAAGAAGGCCTTCCGGTCCCCTTATTTTTTCATAAAGATTATTGGCTTTTGAACGGGTTTATTTTACAGTGTATGTGTGACCATTTCAACTATTGACAATTATGATGCTTAATTTATTGTTACCTTGGTTTCAACTTTATGTAAAAATGTCTGTGTTTTACTGTAAACATGTTATTGAATCATAGTTCAGGGACATACAAGAATCTTTACAAATCCAAATAATTCCCTCAATTAAATATCTGTAAATCCTCACACACTTAAATAGAGTTTATTTAAAATCTCTTGTAAATTATCTGACATGCAGCTTTTTTGGTATTACATGGCCCTAAACATTGTACCGTGTTAACTGAATTCTTTTCTAAGCATTGTACCGTACATTGTATACCAAAGACATCAAATGCGAATTCTGTGTTAAATACAGTGAGTTATTTTATCATCTGTATTATTAAGCTCTTCTGACTTGTCAATGTGTTGGATCACAGCCGAGCTAAGCCCCTGTCTGCAGCTTTTAGACATCTGTCCATATCTTAGTCAGCCACCCACATTCATAATTTACAAAAGAACAATTTTACTAGCATGCTGTGTCTATAGAATAGTGTATCGCAAACTGTCTGCCGCCCGAGGTTTCAAGTGTGCCGCGAGACACCAGGGAGGAGGAGAGGCACCGGAGCCAGCTGAATGCCTACAGAGGCCCATCCTGTAGGCCAGTGGTTCCCAAACCTGTCCTGGGGGACCCCCAGCCAGTCAGGTTTTCAAGATATCCCTAATGAATATGCATGAGAGAGATTTGCATATAATGGAAGTGACAGGTATGCAAATCTCTCTCATGCATATTCATTAGGGATATCTTGACTGGCTGGGGGTCCCCCAGGACAGATTTGGGAACCACTGCTGTAGGCAGTCAGCCGGCACCAGTGCCTCTCCTTCTCTCTGCGTGTCTTTGCTTCCAGCACCTCCCACTGGTGGCTCAGGACCCGTCTGGAGGGCCTTTGCGCATGTGCTGACACCGACGTGCTTATGTCAGCACACACACGGTGTTATCATGCCAACATAAGCACACTTCCGGATTGCCTCGAGCCACGGCCACCACGTTTAGTGTGCCGCGGCTTGACAAAGTTTGCGAGACACTGTCATAGAAGAATCACTTTCGGTAGTTTGACTAACCTTTGTTCACATGTGTATCAACAGGAATGCGCTGCCATTTATGAACTCGTTAAAAAAAAAAAAAAACCCCAAAAAAAACATTGAAATTAAAATGATGCAAAAAATCACCAACAGATTGATATGCAAAGCGATTTAACCAGCCAGAAATGGATCCTGGCGGATTAAATTGCGATTAATTTGCTTGTCTGGGACTAACCAGTTATTTTCAGCTGCACTTGCAGGGGAATTCTATAACTGGCACCGAAACTTAGGCACCATTTGCTGCCCTATTGGCGCCTAAATTAATCTGTTATTTGTGCATCGTGCACTACCTATATAGACTCAAGGCGACTTACAGCTATGAAAAAGGAAGTACATTAGAACATGGGAGGGTGGTAGGAGTAATTTTAGTGGGGTATAGAGATTAGAAAAAAAATTCACAAACACCGTTTGTGCCTCCCAGCACCTAAAAAGGCATCGGAATCATGCCTGTATAGTGCTTTCCAGCACCTAACACCACTATGGGGGCATGGCTAATGCCGGACGTGTTGTTGGGTATCAGAAAATGCCTATGTAAGCACGATTCACGGCATATATTGGCCTATATTTCCGGCGCCTGTCTTGCCTGGAGGCACAATTCTTTATACAGCGATGTTGCATGACTGATGTGATCAGTGGCTGCTTTTTAGGCGGTTGCTGATAGCGGTGCCACCTACAGAATCCAGCAGTCAATGAATTAGTGCCGCTGAAAATGTCCAGTTAGCATCTATGTCAAAACTGGCTATTTTGGGGGCATTCCAGAGGCAGATTCAGCACTTAACCAGGCAATGTAACTGCATACGAAGGGGTGCTGAAAAGTTCTCAGTCCAACCAAGAAGAGAATGATGTACATATGGTTCAAACAAAAACAAGAGAATTGACCCAAATGTCTCCACAGACAAATCCAAAGAGAAACAAAAAAATGCTGAGGAGAAATGATGTTCCTGAGATGGACTTTATTAATATTAAAACTCGGCAAACCACTTAAAAACCTCTAGGACTCAGTCCACTGAAAGCCTTGGACCCTGGACCCAACATGTTTCGACAAGATTGTCTTCCTCAGGGGTCCTATGGATGATAGTGTAATGAGTGTAATGGCATGATAGCTTGTGTGCATGAAACGTCATTAGATAAATCGTGAAAAAGGAGATGAATATGAGGCCATGCTTAGTGTGGTGTTGTGCAGAAATATAATAAAATAATTTGATAACTGGCTATATGTGACACATAAACATGTGAATGGAGCGTGTGAAAATATGGTGAATAACCGGTAGTGGAATAAATGGGAATTGTAACAAAGTTCATATATTGAGTCAAAATGTGTGATCGTGGTACCGAGGTACACCCCAAGCGCCCAAAAAGAGGGAGATTGGAGAAGACATGACAGCGTTGGAGCTCAAGTCATCTTTTGTCAGCTAAGTCCTTGAACGTGCCTCTGGGTGACTTTACCCTTTTCTAAACCTGAGCTGTTCTGTGAGGGATATTTTTGCCAGTGAAAGTATCAAAAGCAGTTTTGATTTGTACCTTTTGGTTCTATACTGCTACATTAATCTGAGGCTTTTTCTCCCTCTTTTTGAGTGCATGCTGGGTTTGAAGAGGGGGTACCTCGGTGCCACGATCACACAACATTTTGACTCATTATATGAACATATTATATGTTGTGCATCCTCGTATAATTTGTTAGTGTATAATTGTAGCAAAGTGTCTAAGACTATAGTGACACTTAAAAAGAAATGCAGCGTACCTTCTGCCATGCATTTGTTGTAATCCCTGCTAAACGGGAGCATGCATATGGATAATCTTAAAAGGGCAATCTAACTGTGGCTGAAAAAACCATAGAAAGGTAAACATGAGGAAAGGTAAATACATACCCTGTAAGTCAGTGGTCTCAAACTCGCAACCCGGGGGCCTCATGCGGCCCACAAGGTGCTATTTTGAGGCCCTCGGTATGTTTATCATAATCACAAAAGTAAAATAAAACATTTTCTTGATCATCTATTTCTTTAGCTATAAATGACAATATTATTATTAAGACTTAGCCAAAAGGAAAGATTTATAAACTATAAAGAGTTTTACCTCATGCAAAACTGTCATTTCTTTAATAAGGCATTAACTATTTTTTTCTGAGGCCCTCCAAGTACCGACAAATCCAAACTGTGGCCCTGCAAAGGATTTGAGTTTGAGACCTAAGTCCTAAGGTTCAATCAATAATCTGAAACAATGTCAAAAAACAGAATTTTGTTTCTGCAAATTGGCACTTAACGAAATAAAATAACAAACTTTTCTGCTACAGTGGCAAAATAAAGCTCAGAATTTAGGAAGTTGGTTGGTTGGGCTGAGAACGTTTCAGCACCCCCTTGTATGAAATAAAAGTGAGCCAAGTACAGAACAATCAAGCCATTGTGACATCTCTGATGAGGTTGGCTCTTATTGGTGGAATGAGGCATTATGACATCACAATCTCAGCGCTGGTTATCAGAGACTGAAACTCTTCATACAGTGAGGAGGCTGAAAATGTCTTAGCACAACCAAGAAGAGAATGACGTGGATATGGTTCTATCGATCTGAAACAATGTCAAAACGGAATTTCATTTCTGCAAATTGGCACTTAGCGAAATAAGATAACACACTTTTACGAAATAAGATAGCACACTTTTCTGCTACAGTGACAAAATAACGCTCAGAATTTAGGAAGTTGGTTGTAGCTGAGAATGTTTCAGCACCCTCTCGTAAATAGGACCCCATAAAAGTCAGTCCTATCTTTACAGAGCCCCCTAGCCAATTAAGTTCTGAATATCACTCTACATCAGTTATGCTTTAACTGGCTCTGCAAACCTGGAAATTCATGCCAGAGCCTGGACATGGCCCAATATTGAATTTCTGGATATAAAAACAGCAGGATCAGCAAAACTGAGCACTGCTGGCTGAATATCGACTCTCCCTCCCCCCCCAAAAAAAATTTTCATTATGGTTGTTTAGCATGCACCAAATGATTTTAATTCATGCTAAAGCCATTTAAGAACAATCAGAAGAAAAAAAAATTCCAACAGATGAAAATACCCACAAAAAAATCAAATCAAAAAGTAGTGGGTTGGACAGCAGTCATTCAAAATAAAAAGAGAACCAAACGGATCAATAAAACTATGCATTTATTGTATGAATCCACATCAATGTAGACCCGACACGGCACCAGGTTTCGGCATGTGATACGCCTGCCTCAGGTGTTTGGCTATAGGGGTTTTTGCTGGAAGCAGATCGCATCTCTCTCAAATTCACTTAAGTGTCTCTTTATATGTACTGGTGACTTTATTTATAACATCTTTGCTCAGAATATTTCTGACCCCTGAGGCAAGCATATCACACTCCGAAACACGGTGCTGTGTCGGGTCTGCATTGTATGATGTAAATTCATACAATAAACGCATGGTTTTATTGACCCTTTTGGTTCTCTTTTTTTTTTTTTTTGGGGGGGGGGGAAAGACTTATCCAACCCCACTCCTTTTTGACTGAAAACTAAGAAGGAGACATTTTGCTAAAGTGTGGAGAAGGCAGTGACATAGTAAGGGTCCACCCTGGGCGTGGTCTTCCTCCTCCTCTCCACGCCCCGCACATGCCCCTTGCCTTCCCTCATTTCTTTTCTACTTCCCCGGCACGGGGTTGCTGCCCACATCGGCATCGCCACTCTCTCTGATGTCACTTCCGGAACCCGCACCTAGGAAACGATGTCAAAGGGACGGCCGACACCGATGTGAGCACACTGCTCACACCAGAGGTATGGGGAAAGGGAAGGGGTGTGCATGCATGGCAGGGGGGTTGGGGAAGAGGGCCGCCGCCACCCCGGGCACTGCTCACCCTTACTATGCCACTGAGTGAAGGTCTGCACTTACACATGGTAAGCACCCAAATTATTATTCGTAGCAAGGGTAAAGCCTGTGTGGTAGCCTGCATTGGTTGCTTAGAAAGTATTTTGTCATGCGGTAACATAGTAAATGACGGCACATAAAGACCTGAACGGTCCATTTAATCTGCCCTGTAATCTCATGCATTACAATTTCATGATTAAATTAAAATGTGTTATTTCTGGGCCATAGACCTTAGAAGTCTACCTCGTACTGTCCTTAAATATAAGGAGAAGGTAAGTACACTCACATTATTTGCAAAAGTGTTCTAACTTACTGATTTAGAGCACAATAAATTCCATGGGACTCACAAAGAGAAAAATGTCCAAAAACAGCATAAAGTAGCATTTGGACATTTTTCGTGCTAAAACATCCAGTTCACTATTTTCAAAACCTATATTTTAGACGCTTTCTAGACTGGTTGTCCCCTGTTTGTCTAAATTCCAAGGGGGCATGTTGAAGATGTGTTTTGGGTGGGCTTAGGACTTGGACATTTAATCGAACATTAAAAAAAAAAAAAAAAAGTCCAGGGCACCATTAAGACATTTGGAGCTAAAACTGCTTTAAAAATGAATAAAGGTCAAAAAGGTGCCCAGACCAGATGACCACTGTTGGGATTAAGGCATGACACTCCTTACTCCCCCCAGTGGTCACCAACCCCTTCTACCATCCCAAAATATGAAAAAGCAGTACATTCCATCCTGTATGACAGCTTCAGATAGCCACAGAGGGGTACTCTAGGGGGTACTGCAGTGAACATCTCAATAAAAAGTCACCATAACCTGCTTATATTGTATGGTGAGCTCTTCAAATCCCACCCACAACTTACTGTACCTACATAAAGATGGCACCTGCAGGCACAAGGGCTATTGTGGTGGTGTACAGGAAGGGTACAATAAGTTGTGGGTGGATTTTGGAGAGCTCTCCATACAATATAAGCAGGTTATGGTGAAATTTGTACCTGGGACTTTTTAATGTGATGTTCACTGCCGTACCCCCTAGAGTGCCTCTCTGCTCAGATGTTTGTGTCCAGTTTGCTAAGAATACTGGCTGCTTGTAGGTCCCAATGGATTGTTTGTTTTTCATTTGGACATTTTCATATTCAAAAATGGCCAAAATAGATAGATGCACTATGGGCCAAATCATAGATAAGTCATTTTTTTTTTTTGTGAGGAGGGGGGTCAAAAATGGACTTTTTCTCTACTTGATTTTTGGACGTCTTTCCTAAAACATCCAAACTCAGAAGTCCTATCGAAAATGCCTCTCCTTGTAAATAGAACATAAGCGTTGCCATAGTAGGACAAACCCAGTATCCTGTTTCCAACAGTGGCCAATCCAGGTCACAAGAAACTCAAGATCCCAAAAGAGTAAAACAGATTCTGTGCTGCTTATCTCAGGAATAAGTTTTTCCCAAGTCCATCATAATAATTTTTTTTCTATCCCATCCTCTCCAAAGAGCCCAGTACGGGTTACAGGTCAACATACACAATACACAGTTAACAGGTTACAATTTGCCATAGTTACAGTACAAGTTTTTTCAGGTACAAGTTTTTATCCTAATTCAACACATACTAGGGATCTAATACCAATATCCATAATACAGTAAAATCTTGGTTTGCTAGCATAATTTGTTCCATAAGCATGCTTGTAATCCAAAGCACTTGTATATCAAAGCGAATTTCCCCACAGGAAATAAAGGAAACTCAGACGATTCGTTCCACAACTCAAAAACTTTAATACAAAATACTATACATCAGCGCTGCCCATGTTCAGTCCTCGAGATCTACTGGCAGGCCAGGTTTTCAGGATATCCACAATGAATATACATGAGAGAGATTTGCCTGCACTGCCTTCTTGGTATGCAAATCTCTCTCATGCATGTTCATTGATGATATCCTGAAAACCTGGCCTGCCAGTAGATCTCGAGGACTGGACTTGAGCAGCCCCGCTATACATACATGTATTGCAAGACCTTGCTCATTTAGAACAGTCACTACACTCCTGCAGCGTCAAAGAGAGAGAGAACCATCGGCTCCATTGTGATGTGTGTATACTATATGTACTTGTATTGCAAGATATTGCTTGTATATCCAGTTAAAATTTTATAAAATGTTTAGCTTGTCTTGCAAAACACTTACCAACCAAGTTACTTGCAATCCAAGGTTTTACTGTATACAGTTTACAGGTTAAATTATTCAAAATTACAGTGCAAGAATTTTCAACACATGTTTCTATCCCAACGCGCCACACACCAAGGATCTTGTATCAATATATATTTCTTTATAATCTGGGCGGGAGGAGTTAAGTGAACAGGCATGTTTTTTATTGTTTTCTTAAAGTTGAGGAGTCCTTCAGGGGATCTCATCTGTGAGGGCAGTTAAGCTTTAAAAGGGCTCTTGAATGCCATAAAAAGTGCTGGGCCCTGTAGGTATTGGTGTATCTGGCTTATATAGAACGAAAAATTTTTTTTTACAAGGAAGAGAATACCAATGGTTTATCCAAGGTGATACAGTTAGTTCACCCTTTATACCTTGTATCAAAAAAAGGTTTCAATGCCAGTCTTTTAGCCCTCAGAGACGCCACCAGAAGATCACATTATCATATCTTCTGGCTTTGGGTCAATATATGGTGTGTATATCAATTTCTTAATTTTTTAATTAATTTAATTTATTTTAAAACAATAAATAGTTTTAAAGAATATTTTATATGAATTAAATACTTAGCTTAACTGGTGGTTGGTGGTTAGCAAGGGATTAATGAGCCAACATGTTTCACCCGTAGAGGGGGTTTCCTCAGGGCTACTATCCCTACAATAAGAAAACCTTATTTTAGTAGGAGAAACGCTAAGTATAAATATCAACAGCATGCGCACTATAAATATTAACCATACGTGCCTACCTTTTTAGTACCGATTCTTCACGACATGACCACCCAATCTAAGTCTTTTTAAGATGGCCGCGGCGTGGTAAAAATCAACCTTAAATCTCCCTAAACCCAGAAGTGAGGTGTGGAGGGGAGGGGCCAATCGCCCGATCCCTTGCATCACCCCAAGGCCGGAGGGGCTTTTACACTAAGTGTCAATCAATATTTCCTAACTCCCATTAAATTTTAGGGGAGGGATTCATAGAACTCCCAGGGAAGACTTAGATTGGGTGGTCGTGTCGTGAAGAATCGGTACTAAAAAGGTAGGCACGTATGGTTAATATTTATAGTGCGCATGCTGTTGATATTTATACTTAGCGTTTCTCCTACTAAAATAAGGTTTTCTTATTGTAGGGATAGTAGCCCTGAGGAAACCCCCTCTACGGGTGAAACATGTTGGCTCATTAATCCCTTGCTAACCACCAACCACCAGTTAAGCTAAGTATTTAATTCATATAAAATATTCTTTAAAACTATTTATTGTTTTAAAATAAATTAAATTAATTAAAAAATTAAGAAATTGATATACACACCATATATTGACCCAATGACGATCAGATGCGTAAAGCCAGAAGATATGATAATGTGATCTTCTGGTGGCGTCTCTGAGGGCTAAAAGACTGGCATTGGGCCCTGTAGGTAGCCATTTCCTTTCTTCTGGATCACTTTGTTCAATGAACATTTGACACACTGTTCTTACTATATAGCTAATATCCTTTAATTCATAACATGTATTGTAACCTTTGTACACACTCTCCCCGCACCTGAAAAAAATTCCCCCGTTTGCATAATCCCCTCAACTCGCTCAATCCCATGTCAATCCCAATGCGTATCCTCTGCGTGCTCGCTCCCACTCTAATCCAGTGAATCATTCAAAGATGCCTCTCTTTATCCAAAGCCGTTTCTCTCTTATTGCTTTAAGCTCTACTTGTTTGTTCCCTCTCTAATCAAATGCCGTAATATCTATGCCTAACTATTTGCACAGAAAGCTCACTGTATTCTGTTACTATTGTACACCATCTTGAACTAGAAAGGTATGACGGGATATAAATAAAGCTATTATTATTATTCAACTTTATTATTTTTTTCTCCTTTTCTCCTATTATGCACTCTGTATTACTTGAATTCTCCTCCTTATGTGTGTGCTGTGTTTTACAGAATTTTAATCGGTCTTGTGCCTTTGGAAAAGATAGAATACTGTATATACTCAAATATAAACCGAGATTATGGGCCAAAATAATGGCTTATATTCGGGCCATTGCCTACCCACCCCCACCCAGACCTATTGCAGGCATCCACAAAGAATGTCGAAAATCCTGGTGGGCAAACAGTGGGCTGGGACAAGAGGGATTCCCCGTCTCCCATCCCAGCCGAATCCAAAAACCCCTGCCTACCCCCTCCCCCCCCCCCCCCCCAACTCCTTGGCGGCCTTGCTGTGGACGGGACAGGAGGAATGCCTTCTGCCTCCTTGGCCTGCCAAAATTGACAACCATACCTCCCTCCCTCCTCCCCCACAAACCTTTCGGGTCACTGTTAGTCAGCCGGTGCACAGTGCAGGAGCGATCTTCCTGCCCTCCTGCTGCATTCGAGGCCGCTGGCTGATTGGTTGCTGTAGAGACAAAATAATCATCAGTAGTAGAAAATGAAAACTAATGGCTTATGGACTTTCTTTTAGAAACTTGTCCAAACCTTTTTCTAAACCCTGCTAAGCTAAATGCTTTCTCCACATTCTCTGGTAACAAATTCCAAAGTTTAATTATATGTTGACTGAAGAAATATTTTCTCTGATATGTTCTAAATTTACTATTTACTAGCTTATTACATGCACCTTTGTCCTTGTATTTTTGGAAATAGTAAACAAGTGATTCACATCTACCATTTCCACTGTGTTCAGTATTTATAAAACAAAATGATAAGTATAAATCATATAATACAGCCAACATTTTTTTTTTTTCCGAAAATCATCCAACTGTATGTCCAGCTGTCTGATCGTCCAGACCGCTAAGTTGTCCATCTTTATACCCCATTTTCATCCAAGTCACAAACGCCTAGAAAAAGTCCTTTTGGGCATGGGAGGGGCCAGATAAGTGATGGACTGGACACCCAGACATGGCACCAGAGTAGTGGGGTACCTTACAGGGCACTGCTGTGAACTTCACAAAAAGGGTGCCACATAAACATCTCACTACAGCTCCCTTATAGGTCATGGTGAGCCCCCCAAAACACTCCCAGAACCTACTAAACCCACCTATCTACCACCCCAATAGCCCTTATGGCTGCAGGAGCCACTTATATGGCAGTACAAAAGGGTTTGGGGTTTTTTTGGAGACAGGAAAGTTTAAAAGTCTCAAGTTCAAATTCCTATTTGCATTTTCCAAGTTATCAATTTTCCTAGTGAGTAAAACCTTTTCCTTCAATTGTAAGTTAGTAGAAACCTTTACTTCTGCCACTGATTTCTCCAATTTGTCCAGTCTAACAGACTGTTGGAATTTCTCTTCAAAAGTTTTAAATTGAATATTAGTATTTTGTACTGAAGCAACAAACTGGGAGCATACCTTATGCAAAGTCTCCAAGGCACTCCAGATTACTTCCATGTCTATCACTGTTGGTTTAATCAGGGGAGCAGGGATAGATATTTCAGGGGACTCCACCAAAGGTTTCACCTCCGCATTCGCTGCTACACTCTGAAGTTCAAGTCCTCCGAACACCAGTGCCGACTGTGAGAAAGTCGGCAAGCTGTGGTTCCCATCCGGGGTCATGGGTGAGACCTGAAACGCCACCGGAGACATCAATTCTGGTGCTTCCTGTGCAACTGAGGGCGTCCCTGACATCATCCCGGGATGCGGAGGAACTCCAGGCCCCAAAGGGCTGAGCGATACTTCGCCCTCCAAGCCCAAGGTCTGCCCTCCTTGGTCAGCAGAAATGCCCACTCCAGCTGGAACAGCATAAGCTGTTATTGCCGCTTGTCGCATCAGAGAAGTGGAAGAGGAGGCAGGAAGCACACTCTCTGCTTACCCCTGTACTTTGGCATAGCGAGAAGGTTAATTTTCTGGGGAAAAATGTAAAAGTTGCCGACAAGAGCAGGAGCCTCTTAAAAGCATGACTCACTCCGTCGCCATCTTGATTCCCCCTAGCCCGTTATTACGATTTTTATGGGGGGGGGGCCAGTGATCACTGGGGCAGTGTGTGGGGGTCTATACTTTGTGTCTGCAGTGTTTATCTGGTCACTTTGGATACCTTCTGTGGACTTAGACCTGGTTTTAGATGGTCTAAGTCACAATGTCCAAGTTCCGTCTAGGCAGTGTTGTACAACTTTCTGTTATACATGCAGTATGACTAAGTCTAGGACGGCCCACGTCCTGCCCAAATCCCGCCCTCAACACTCCTCCTGAAGCGCCCCTTTTAGCTCTGGTCATTCAGCAGCACAATGAAGGCCTAAGTCATTTTTTTTTTTTTTTTTTAATTTTTTATTCATTTTTAATACTTTCATTAAGTGAATACAAGAAAAAAAGATACATTTTACACTTTATACATCACTTAAAATCCTTAGAATATATAATAAGATCAACATATTTCCCCATTGGAAGCGCTGGAGAATGGCTGTGTAATCAAGTAGCTCCGTTCCTCCAGGCAACTTTTTTTTTATTTCAAACTCAAAAAAATTGTTTCTATTTTGAAAAGTATATATAAGGCACTTCGTTAGGATGGCTAGTTCAAAGCAAATCACTTTGGAAAATGCATTCTCGGCTGGTAAATCTAAGAGGAGTAAAACCGAACCGCCGAATCCATCTAGAGTTCCTCTGCCGGGAGATTCTCCGGATAAGATGGAAATGAAAGAGGAATTCCGATGCATCAAACAAATGATACAGGGCAATGCGGAGAAATTATCAACAGTAATTGAGGAGGTTACTAACCTCTCAAATAAGATTGAAGGAATACACATAAAAATGGAAAGTCTGGAAAATAGGCTGGAAAAAACAGAACGGATCTCAGCCCAGTGTCAGAAATCTCATAAGGTAACTCAAGATCTGTCAGTTCAAATTGAAAATATGGAGAATAGGCCTGTCATTTTTAAATACGTCTTAAACCCGGTTCGATTATCGGCACTTGGACGACTTTTGTACTGATTGTCCAAGTGCCGATTTAGGCCGTGTTTATAGATGTATTTCTGTTTCAATTATTAGCCCCCTAGTCTCTTTAAATTTCCTCATAGAAAAGTCAAGTTCAAGTTTTATTTAAAATTTAATTAAATCAATTATCTTGCTACGAAGCGATATACAAAATTAAAATAGTTACAAAGGTTAGGACATACAAACATATTTTGATTAAAAAATCACAAACATGAGACAAACAGATGAACAAAACCAATAGGAAATATGGGGTGAAGTACAATTTCCATAGGACAGAAAACAAAAGGGAAAAAAAAACAATAGGGATGGGCTAAAAAATGAAGTTCACAAGAAGATTGGCAGTTAGAACCGATTTCGAAATGTTATGATTCAAAAGCATCTCTGAATAGGAAACATTTTAGGTTGCCCTTGAATCGCTCAAGAGAGCTTTCTTCCCTTAAATGACCTTAATTTATGACACTCCAACTGAATCACTTCCAACTGAATAGCAAACTAAGAACACAATTAATTTTGGCACAAAAATTGCTTGGCCGCAGCTTTATTTAACAACTGTATAACTAACAAATTCCAGGAACCAGCTCAAACTTAAACCCCTCTTTCAGACCAACCTTACAATCTATTTTCACTGCCAGCTAGTCAGTAATGACCTAGCTGCACTGTCAAAGTCATGAATACATTCAATGTACATTACACAGTATTTCCCCCCTCACCCTTTCTCATGAGACCTGCGGTGTCGCCCAGCCTCATCTACCTGCATCAATATCGCACATAAGTATTTCACACCCCATAATTCCTTAAAACACCTTACCCAACTGCCATGGCCATCTGGAAGCACCCCATTTTCCACCAAAGTTGCGATCCGCCAATCCCAAGTCCCAAATATCCCCCCAACTAGAAACAAACAACCCCCATACCCTAGAAGGCAAAGAAAACAAGATGCAAAATGGAGGTGAGTTTGGGTGGCAAACCCACTCCCTACCTCAACTTATCTATTAAGCCCAGTAGCTAATGACACCTTCCCACCCTTCCACCACCCAAAACCCTTCAACAAAACTATTCTTCTCATATCCAACATCCCGCCTATTCCCACCAATCAGATCCTTACTCTCACTCACCAATCCCTAACTGTCCTTGCCCAGCAACCGCTTCAACAGTCAATCCCCAAGACCATTACTCCTTCTACCTAAACTTCCTTAACTTAATCCATTACGCACTTCACCTACCTATTCCCCCCCCCACACACACACACACACATTCAAACCATGAATTATGTTAGCTCATAAAGCGGCTCAGCCATTGCTATTAGCCCACCACTTACCATAACTGCACTTCTCAGTACCTTTTCTAATTCCACTATATCTTTTTTGAGATGTGCTGACCAGAATTGCACACACTATTTGAGGTGCGGCCGCACCATAGAGCAATACAATGGCATTATAATATTCTCAGTTTTGTTCTCCATTTTTTTCCCAATAATTCCTAACATCCTATTTGCTTTCTTAGCTGCTGCTGCATACTGAGCAGAGGTTTTAACTGTATCATCAACAATGACACTTAGGGCTAGATTCACTAAAGATAGTGACTCAATTGCTGTTGACTGATTCTCTGGCCGATTTTCAAACAGCGATTGATTCACTATCAAGTTTGCATGCAAATGATTTGCACAGAGGTGCAAATCATTTGCATGCAAACCCACTGATTCAATCGCTCAGTAAGCAATTGAGACATGCGCAGAGCCCTGACAGTAGTGACAGGAGAAGCACTGTCATTGCTGTCAGGGCTTCTCCTTTTTTTAATGGGACAAATGTTCTACGTGACTTAAACGCGCACCATCTGTCCCATTAAAAAAGGCAACAATTGCCCACTCCCCCGAGCCACTGTTACCCCACCCGCCCGCTTCCCTGAAAAAAAGCGGCAGTTGGGATGCCCACTCCCACCTGCCACCACAGTGCCCCCTCCCCTTCCCTCCCCAGTGTCCATACCTCTTCTGCTCCTGCTCCTCAGCCCGACCTGCTATGCCACTGGGACTTAGGGCCCTCCCCGGTGCATCATGTGATGCGTGGGGAGGGGCCTAAAGCTCTGATTGGCTAAAATGCCCAAAGCTCCTCCCTTTAGAGGGGGCCTGAGATGTCTGAGCCAATCAGGGACTTCCTTAGGAGGAGCAGGAGTAGGAGGTGTTTGCAGTTCCTTCTGCTCCCAACAAAAGAGGTATGGACACCGGGGAGGGGAGGTTGCACTGCAGTGGCAGGAGGGAGTGGGTATCCCTCCTGTCGTTTTTTTCAGGGATGTCGGCTGGCCTGCGGAAGTCTTTGTGGCAGGAGGGAGTTGGCATCCCACTTGCTGTTTTTGGGGGGGGAAGCAGCCGGGCCTGTGGGAGTCTTCATGGCAGGAGGGAGTGGGATTCCCTCCTGCTGTCTTTTTGGGGTCCGGGAGGGGGGGAATGGTGGTTCGGGGGGGGGGGGTGCACGATTGTCGGGGTCAATGGGGGAGTTCCATTGCAAGTGGTGAGGGATTTTTTCTTTTTTTTATAATGGGGCAGATATTTTGCGTGTGTAATACATGCAAAATATGTGCCTGTTGAACTGTGCCTAACTTTAGGCATGACCAGTTCATCAACAAAAACATGGCACATATGCTTGCACTTAAAGTTCAAAACAAACTGCCAGAATCTCCCTCTCATTGAATTCGTTCGTGGGGGGGAGATGTGGAAGCGCACCAGTGGCCTTGGGGGTGGGGGAGTATTTTGGGGATGTGGTGGGGTGGAGCAGTGCTGGTGGCTGGGGGGGGAGGGGAGGTGGAACTAATCAAGCGAGTTTCCCTTACTTCCTATGGGGAAACTCGCTTTGATATACAAGTAATTTGGTTTACGAGCATGCTTCTGGAACCTGCATGGGGTTGGAGAGGGCAAAGGGGAGTGGGGTGGGTGTAGAGGCTACAAAATAAACCCGCCAGGACATTTTTGGGGAAAAAAACCCACCCGATTGGGCGGGAAAAGTGAATAAAATAGAATATAAAAATCAATTCAATAGGCCAAATTGAATTAAATAGAATTTAATAATTTTCCCTAAATTGGGCATCACTAGTTCTAACTACTATTTTATACAGAACTCCCAACTTGGAATGTCCTTTATAGAATGTCATTCAGCGCCAATGGTTTTTTTTGCACCCTATACTGAATATAGCCCTAAGTCATTTTTGTATCTGGGAATGGTATGGGTGAAGAGTGGGCATGGAAGGTGTTTTGCAGTTAATACAGTATACAATAAACTCACCTACAACATAGATGCTGAGGAATGCAGCACACAGCATATGGCAATCTTAAGTTAGGCACCCTTTATAAAATCACACCTAGCTGCGCACAAAGGCCCGGATTAAAATCGCACACAGGCATCCTATAAAGAATCGCGCCTAAGCCCGCCTAAGAACCTGATTCTCTAACCAATATCCATGTCACAGGCGCCGTTTAGAGAACTGGGATGCCCCTGAGCTTATTGCGGCAAGGGATCTCCCTGCCATGATAGGTTTAGCAGCAACCTGTCCCCACCTCCCACAAAGACTACCAGCAAGATGGATGCCCAATCCCTCCTGCTGGAACCCTCCCCCCCTCCCGAACATCGCACGGCAGGAGTGATGCCTAGTCCCTCTTGCCTGGCACCCATGAACCCTCCCCCAAACATCGCGCAGCAGGAGGGATGCCCAATCCCTCCTGCCCAGCACCTACAAACCCTCTCCCAAACATCGCTGGCAGGAAGGTTGCCCAGTCCCTTCTGCCGACCCACCCTCCTGAAAGTTTGCCCCCACCCACAGATAGTAATCCAACTGTGATGCCAGAGGAGCTTTGGAACATGAAAATGGAATTTTCAGGACTCTAATAGGCAATTTAGGCGGGAATTCAAACTGTGATCCACCTTGAGCTGAACCATTCCATAGAGTGTATGTGGAATATACTTAAATTAAAACAGTTTCTTTCAGCAACAGAAACAAATAAGTTAGCATATCTTCCCCCTCCTCCCATCACTCCACCATAAAAAGGGCCCTGGAGGGCAGCACTGCCCAGAAAAGTCATCGACAATGTAAATACATGTCAAGCCTGAGGGCATGACAACAGCCTTTAAAACACAAAGGCCTGAGGAAAGCAAGTTGACAGATGTTGCTGCCACTGGAAAATATTGTCCTCCATCTGGCACTAGGTTCTTGTGATGGTCTTTAGGGGTCAATTAAATTTTAAAAAGCTGAAAGTTCCATGCATCCAAATTTAGAAAAATGGACCTTGTTTCATGTCTAGATAATACAATGCTATGTTGTTGTTGTGTTTTTAAAAAAGGCAATTTTCAAATTATTTATCTGGATCAATATCAGAGTAACATAGTAAATGACAGCAGATAAAGACCTGAACGGTCCATCCAGTCTGCCCATAAGTTATACCCATTAAAAAATGCATGATTAGATTAACTTGTCTTTTCTTTGATATTTCTCAATTTATTCTGGTAAATTGATTGAACATTGAACTCCTGCAGGTATGTTTAGGGTGGGGTTCAAATCAATACATATAGATTAGATTTTCAAATGTATGCACATTACTTGGAAACAAAATCCACCCACAGAGGAGGCAATTTACCTTGTGCTCATGAAGTTTGCACTTAATATTCAGAGAGAAGCTATTTGTGTAATTTCCCTTTGAACATCAGAACAAGGAGCACGAGTATAGCATGCCAGGTGCAACCTTGGGTAAGAGCGAACAAGAATAGGACCCGGGGAGTACTGATAGATAGGACCCTGAAACCGTCAGCACAATGTGCGGTGGCGGCAAAGAAAGCAAATAGAATGTTGGGCATGATAAAGAAGGGAATCACAAGTAGATCAGAGAGGGTTATAATGCCGCTTTATAGAGCAATGGTCAGACCACACTTGGAATACTGAGTCCAACACTGGTCTCCCTACCTAAAGAAGGATATAAAACTTCTGGAGAGAGTGCAGAGGCGAGCAACGAAGCTGGTAAAAGGTGTGGAGAACTTGAACTACAAAGAACGACTTAGAAAACTGGGAATGTTCTCCCTTGAGAAGAGGAGACTGCGAGGGGATCTGATTGAGACTTTTAAAATAATAAAAGGAATCGATAAGATAGAGCAGGATAAAAAGTTATTTACGATGTCAAATGTGACTAGGACAAGAGGTCATGGACTGAAGCTGAGGGGGGGACAAGCCCAGGATAAATGCCAGGAAGTTCTACTTCACACAGCGAGTGGTGGACTCCTGGAACGCTCCCGGTGGAGATTGCTGCGGAACCCACCGTTCTAGGATTTAAGGGCAAGTTAGATGCACATTAGAGAATGACACGGGGAGCGATCCCCGCAGCGAACCGCTGCGTGGCTGCGGTTTGGCTGCGGGTTATGGTGACCTCATTAGCAAATCGCCGCAGACGCGGGGACAAATCCTTTCACCGACCGCAAAAACGGTGAATAGATTTGTCCCCGCAGGCCAATGTCCCCCCCTCTAGGAACCGCAATTTACCTGTGTTTTCACCGTGCTCCTCATTTGTCAGAACAACCCTTCCTGCCAATAGAACCCGCCCCCCCCCGACGATCGCCCTCACTGGTAGGAGGGTGCCCAACCCCTCCTGCCGGCACCCCCAACGGCCCCCTATATCGCCAATAGGAGGGTGCCCAACCCTTCCTGCCGGTCCCTCCCCCAACAAACCCCGCCATCCCGAAACACCACCCTTAGTCTTACTTTCCAAGTTGGACCGGACAGCTCCTCGCTCGTCTGGCCAGCAGGCCTGCCTCCGTCCAAATGAGGCGGGCCCGCCCCTCCCCTCCCCTGCCTAACCCACAGGATCCTAGGGCCTGATTGGCCCAAGCACCTAAGGCCCCTCCTATAGCGGGAGTGGCTTTAGGTGCCTAGACCAATCAGGCCCTAGGATCCTGTGGGTTGGGCAGGGTAGGGGCGGGCCCGCCTCATTTGGACGGAGGCAAGCCTGCTGGCCATACGTGTGAGGAGCCGTCCGGTCCAACTTGGAAAGTAAGACTAAGGGGGTTCCGGGGTGGGAGGGTTCGTTGGGGGGGGGTCCAACAGGAGGGGTTGGGTACCCTCCTGCCGGCGATCTTAGGGGAGGCCATTGGGAGGACCGGCAGGAGGGGTTGGGTACCCTTCTGCTGCGATTGTCGGGAGGGCCGTTGGGGGGGGTCTACAGGAGGGGTTGGGTGCCCTCCTGCCGTGATCGCTGGGGGGAGGGGAGACTTGCAGCCGTAGCCGCGGTCACTATGCTAATCACGGCAGGGAGATCTTTGCCGCGATTAGGTACAGCGGCCGCGTCTACTTACCATATAGGCTAACATTGTAAGCATTTAAAGTACATGTCGTGTTTGTTTTTGCATTGCTAGCCCCAGGGGTGGTGGAAGATTAGTGATTGAAAAACTGTATGAAAAATAACTATTTTAAATTTAGTGATCAAAATGTGTCAGTTTTGAGAATTTATATTAATTAATTTTTTCTCTGCGTGTTTTGTTTTTGTATAGTTATTAACTAATATTTAACTAAGTTTTAAAGTTTTAAAGAATGTTTCCTTTATACGTAAATAAAGAAAAGTGAATGGGATTGCAGTGGCGGTGACGGGGCGGTGAATGGGGTGGCAGTGGCGGTGACAGGGCGGTGAAGAGGATGGTGAGACGGGGACGGGGCGGTGACGGGGATTGTGAGACGGGGACGGGGCGGTGACGGGGATGGTGAGACGGGGACGGGGCGGTGACGGGGACCAATTTTTTCACCGTGTCATTCTCTAATGCACATCTCCTCGAAAGATGCATAGAAGGATACGGGTGACTAAGTTTTCGCCAGGTTACACCTGGATGGGCTTCCGCGTGAGCGGATCACCAGACTTGATGGACCTAAGGTCTGATCCAGAGATGGCAGTTCTTATGTTCTTATGTTATCACCCATGGAGGTTTTGCACCTATTTTTCAAGAAAAATATGTGGGCAGAAAGTAACACATATGTTTGAAAATCCAATCTATCTGGGTTGCTTTTTAACCCTATCTCCTCTCAATATGTGCAAACTTTTAACAAAATTTGAAGGGCACAGACTTCTGATTGCCAATTTAGGAATGATCATCACTAACTTGTATTAAGGGAATAATGCACAATTTTGGCCAAATAACCTGCATTGAATGTTAGTTTACAATAACACAAGATAATAATGAAATATAAAGCATGTAAATGAATGCAAAGCACCTCATCATTATGCAATTTGAATAACACAGCTTACATTTAACCTCACAAGCTACACTAAGGGTCTCAATTTCAAAACGGAGATCTCAAAAAAAACTGGCATAAAATGGCATTTGGATGTCTGGATCATCAAAACATCTAAATTGCTATTTTTGAAACCTACTTTGAAAATCTGTCAATCTGCATAGAGAAAAGTAGACACGTGATGTTCACCCACACAGGCAGTTATAATATTAAATATTGAACTAAGGCCAGTACTGGGCAGACTTGCATGGTCTATGTCTGTATATGGCTGTTTAGGGAGAGGATGGGCTGGAGAGGGCTTCAATGGCTGGGAGGGTGTAGATGGGCTGGAGTAGGTTTTAACGGAGATTTCGGCAGTTGGAACCCAAGCACAGTACCGGGTAGAGCTTTGGATTCTTGTCCAGAAATAGCTAAGAAGAAAAAAATTTAAATTGAATCAGGTTGGGCAGACTGGATGGACCATTCGGGTCTTTATCTGCCGCCATCTACTATGTTACTATACCCATGGATCCAAATTCTATACTTAGATGCCGTTAGGTGCCCTAATAATGCTGTTTTTAAATGGCTGAACTGCCTTTAATCGACACGTTAATTGATCACCTAGTTTAAAAGCAATTAAAATCTATTATATAAAAAAAAAGATGGTGCCTCCGGAAATGGCGCTGGAACCACAACTACGGAAGCACTTACTGACGCCTAAGGGTAAAACAGGCAAGGTTAGCACTGGAAATACCCTTTGGTGTCAATAGGTACCTCCATAATCACTGACAGGTGCCAAAAATACAAGTCTTGAAAACCCTGGCCTACATTTCCAGTGCCTCTCTGTGACCTATCCACAATTTTATAAAGGGCGCCACGGCACTTTTATAGAATCCAGGCCTTATTTCCTATATTGGCGGTACTCAGCCCAGTCCCAGCATGTTCGTAATCTACGTGCATGTATGAGATAGATTTACACAGAAGAGAGGCAGTGTATGCAGATCTGCCTTATGCATATTCATTGCGAGCATCCTAAACATAGTGGCGTGCGAGGGTGAGAGGCGCCCAGGGTGGTGGAGCCCCACCCCTGCTCTCTTCTCCATTCCCCATTCCCCCCATCTGCTCCTTCCCTGCCCCCTCCTGTTGCATGCATACGGACACGCCCCTTCCCTTCCCCCATACCTCAACGTTCACGGCGTGAGCAACAACCCCAACCTGTTGCTCGCAACAGCGCCAGTTCTTCCTCTGATGTCACTTCCTACGCACGGGTCCCGGAAGAGCCGACACCGGTGAGAGCAGCAGGTTGGGGAAGGGGTATGCGTGGTACTGGGTAAGGAGCGGGGAGCGGCAGTCCCACCAATACGGCACCTGGGGCGGACTGCCTCCCTGCCCCCTCCCCCCTTACTACACCACGGCCTAAATACCAAACTGGCTTGGCAGGTCTCTGGATCTGGGTTGAGAGCCACTGCCGTATAAAACAAATCTTAAACTCAGATATTTCCACCCTTTGATTTTCATGTTTTTTTTCCTATTTGGGGGGTAAAAGCTTCCAAAAGGTTAATTGTAATAAAGAAGAGGAGGAGTGAGTTAGGGTTCTATTATCTGTCAGGGGCCATGACTGATGACAGAGGAAGAAGAGCACCAACACTTCCTCTCTTTTTAACACCTGCACACTCTTTAACAATGTCCCTGATTGAATTATGCTTGGTTTGAAAAAGGAGCCTATAAAGCCAAATTGAGAATTTTAGTTCCACCCAAGTACTCTTTTCTACAAAAAGGATTTATATAACAGGAAAAAGCTGACTTAAGCAATCAGAATAAAACTGACCAGTCCTGCCTCCTCTGGCACATAAATCCTTGCTGTGTAAGAGATACAAGACAGCCATGAAAGTTTAACTCAGATTGTTCTTTTTAACTGAATAGGGGATATTCTGTTCAAGCATTTTATACCTAGCCCAAGTGTAGAGAAGCTTTGGATGGAACCAAAGTTATCGTAAAAAGTAGCACAAGTGGTAAAGGGCCCATCTACTAGGCTGCACTGAAATCTGGGCTTGGTGCATTCTAGCACAGTTCTTTGCCATGGCCTTTTTTTTTTTTTTTTTTTAATTATTTTCAATTGCAGTGAAGTCAACACTTGTACAGAAAGATAAAGTTAAGCAACAAATAAAGTACAATATAAATTATATCCTACTAACCCAATAGTCCGTGATAACTTAATATAGCTTAACTTTTAACTCAAGTCCTCTATAATAGAACCAAAATGTAGAAATCAGCGAGATGATAACAAAGAATTAGAAATGAAGATGAAATAAAGGTTGATGGCTGAGACCGGAAATCAAAATCTATGAGTGTTTCAAATATCCACTCCTTTTTTCAGGAGAGCGGCTGACAAGAAGGTTGTCAGTTGACTAGGATCAAAGAAAACATATTTTTTGCAATTGATACACTATCACACATTTACATGGGCGACGAAGAAAATAGGTTGCCCCAAGAGCAATAACTCCCAGCTTTAACAATAAAAATTCACGTCGACGTTTTTGTGTATCTCGTGACAGATCTGGATACATTTGTATTTTATACCCTAGAAAGTCTTTCTGTTTATTCTTGAAGAAAAGTCTTAATAGCCAATTCTGGTTTGGTGTTAAAGCAACTGTAAGAAGAAGTGTTGCCGGCTTTGCAAGTTCGCTATCTGAAAGTTCCAAAATTGTAGAAATATTAAGTACTCGTTGACCATCTTCTTCCTTTAACTTTTCTTCCCTTTTTATTGGTAAATAATACACTTGGGTAATTGGCAGTAGCAATTTCTCAGAAATTTCCAATATCTCCTTCATATAACGTTTCAACATATCTCTAGGAGTTACTGCCGCTACTCTAGGAAAATTAAATAGTCTTAGATTATTATTACGAGAGAAATTTTCTAAAGACTCCAATTTTCTCCTTAAATTAATGTTATCTCTCACAAGTGTTTGTGTAATTTGTTTAGAAACTTTCACTTCTTGGGAAGAATTCAAAATTGAATTTTTTAAATCTTGTAAAGTCAACTTTAATATTCTTAATTTCCTTTTCTTGAGTATTAACTTTATGCTCTAACTGAGAGAGACGAGGATTAACAGATTTAGCCAAATTTGCCATTAGATCCCAAATGGCCTCAAGCGTTACCTCTTGGGGTTTTTTAATGTAGAGAAGAATTTTTTAGAAGAAACAATATCCTCACCAACTGAGGTTCCTTCATGGCTGCTGGTCTCCTGCTCACAAATCAAATATGGCGCTGGTAAGTCCCCAGGTTCCAAAGGGACACTGTAAATGCGGAGAGTTCCACTCCAAGGTTCCCTGCATGTTGCCACCAGCCTCAGGGAAGAGTCCCACATCGACTTCCTCAACCCACGGGGAACTTGCACCCTGGGGAGGAGGGGGAGGCACTCCAGCGTCAGGACTCAGGGTGGTTTCCGGGCCCAAGGAAAACGCTTCCGCCTTGCCCCGGTGTGTCTCCAGCAGGCGACCCAATGCTCCAGCGATGTCCTGCATTCGACGCAGAAGCCGATCCATACTGCCGAAAGTGGTCGGGTCCGGGCGCCGCGAGGCTCCAGCGGCACTACGCCCTCTCCACTTCGGCATGTAGAGGTAATTTTAACATGGCAATAAAAAAATATTGGAGAGCTTCTGAACCGAAGCGCTCAGCCAAGCCTTCAATCCGCCATCTTGGTTCCAGGTGTGAATGCCATGGCCTATTTTAAAAGGTTTTTCTTTTTTTGTGTGTGTTGTTAGGGGTTTGTTTGTTTGTTTTGCGAGTTGTTGCATCTATTCTATGTATCTATGTTGGAAACCGCTTAGATTTGTAGATTTGCGGTATAAAGAAATTTTTAAATAAATAATGCTGTTTATGAGACATTATAGGCCTGATTCTGTAAATGGCACCCAGGTTAGGTGTCGGTAGGTGCTAGATTGGCGATGTCTAGCTAAGTTACACGTGGAACTCAAAATTGATTAATTGGCTTAATTGGTGTGGTAATTGACCAAGCCATTAAAGTCCCATTAAAAATATTTTTTAAAACGTTAAAGAGTCATCTTTTATTACTTCTCTATAGTTGTTTTTGTCTTTAATTTCTATGCCATTTCCTTACATATCCAGGGTGGGAGGGATTGTGTTATTGTATTATTTTGAATAATGTGTAGGTTATTGAAAGAGTATATACATTTGTGTTATTGATTAATTATTGGGTGGGTGGGATAAAATGATTGATTCTGAATATCTGTTAGTTGAATGTGCTTTTCTCGACTTATATGTTCTTATGCCTGTGTATTGCACTGTTAAAATTTGAAAATTAAAGATTTATTTTAAAAAAAAACAACAACACGTTAAAGAGTTTCAGTTCCATGCAGAACTCAGTGAGGCACCTACTGACGCCTATGTCAAGGCCAGCTCCTAACAACATCTATCTGAAAACCATACCATACCATATTGATTCTTGTATCCTGCAACTGTCAGCTAGGAATCATTGCAGCTTACATAATATTAGAAATGATACAGAGGCGTAGATGTCTTACAGATGATTGCTTTAGAATAGGTCATTGCAGTGACGAGAATAGATGTGGTTTCAGCGCCTTTCCGAAATGAAAGTAAGTAGGGAGCTTGCATACATTGCTCAGGAGGCTGTTCCAGATTTTGGGGCCCTGGAATTTGAAGATGGACTTAAAAATTGCTTTACTCTGGACCAAGCAGGGGGCGGGAAGTGATAGTTTCCAATGTTGGGTTGAAGGACTGTGTGACCTGAATGGCGGAAGTAAACCCAGCTGAGTTTTTTCCGTGTATGGCCTCATGGACCATGCATGCAGTTTTGAACTGAACCCTGCTCTTGACTTGAAGCCAGTGTAATTCTTTAAGAAGTGGACTTGCCCTTTCATGTTTGTTCTTGTGCAGAATCAGCCTCATTGCCATATTTTAGAAGTAATTGCAGTTTCTTAAGATCTTTCTCAGTGATGCGGCAATAGAGGGAATTACAGTAGTCTAAATAAAGGATGAGGACTGCCTGGGTCACTGTTCTGAAGCTGGTTGGGGTTTGGGCTGATCTGATTGTTCTCAGCTATCTTAATCGAAAGAAGAACTTCTTGGTCCCTCATAGTCTGTACTGAGTCGAGTATTACTCGGAGTACTTTAGATGATCTACTTATGGTTCTCTTCTCACCCGTGGTCAAGGTGATCTCCCGGTGTGGTAGTGGGCTCTGGTTGCCAAACCAGAGTCCCTTAGTCTTTTGCTTGTTCAGTTTGAGGAAGCACTGGTGCAACCATGAATTAAAATCTTCTATTAATGTGGCAATGTATTGAATTGTGTCCGCCTCTGAGCGTGTCCATTGGTAAACCCTTTTAAGCTGCATTAGGTATGTGTTGGAGCCTAATGGAGCTCAAAAAAAGGGCCCCATATTGCACACATCGCTTGTCAAATTTCCAAATGAAAGGTGTGTGCTTTTTTCTGCTTTGAAAAGTACCCCATAGAATTTGTGCACATGTATTTACAGTTAATGCAGAAATCTCCTGGGTTAACTTACAAGCAAAAACAACAGCAGAGATGACAACAAAAAAACCAAACTATGCAGATTGGGTGCAGTTAGAACATTGGCACTTTTTACTGCTTCAAAGTTGATTAGATGACAGCACAGTTTACTCCCATTTTCAGGCTATTTAACTCGTCACAGAGGCTTGTTGTTTTTATATGACATATTAAAAGCTTTATACTATGATTAGATATGTTGCTTATGCTGTTGTTTTATGGTTTCTCAGATTTTTGGAGGACTCCTGATGTAGACGGGTAAGCCAAAACACAGCTCATGTCGAGTCCTGTTTTAAACCAAAATTTGTATTTTATGTGATTTGTTTATTATTAAAAGTGTATTACTGTTGGTTGCTACATCATGTCCGTTTGGTTCATTTTGTGGGTCGTTTGTGCTACTGTTTTTGCTTAAGAACATAAGAACATAAGAACATAAGCAGTGCCTCCGCCGGGTCAGACCACAGGTCCATCCTGCCCAGCAGTCCGCTCCCGCGGCGGCCCAAAACAGGTCAAGACCTGTCTGAATCATCAGAAGGGGCTCCCTTGCCACCTTGGCTTCCCATTTAAGTCCTGCCTTCCTATCGAAGTCCTAGCCCTCCGGTCTTGCACATGCACGACCAGGTTAGTTTATACTCATTACCTGATTTACTTCCTATACTTGTGTTACATCCCAGCTCCTCCCTCAGTATCCCACGATCCCTTTATCCCTCAGGAATCCATCCAATCCCTGTTTGAATCCTTGTACCGTATTCTGCCTGATCACTTCCTCCGGTAGCGCATTCCAAGTGTCCACGACCTTTTGGGTGAAAAAAAACTTCCTTGCATTTGTTTTGAACCTGTCTCCCTTCAGGTTTGTTTTATGGTGCAGAGTTTCCGTTTGCTCTTCTTTTGCTGGGTTAATTTACATGCCTATGCAGGTACTTCATAACATTTAACTGTATATACTAATCCTACCCCTACACCAGCCTCATTGAATATCTCTGCTCCTTTGGATAAATCTCTAGTCATACAGAGTGTACATGCAACAGTTTACCAGCATATGCAAAGGGCAGTTTTCTGCATGAAAATGCTGTTTCATCAGTGGAAATAAAGTACCTTTCATTGATCCCTTACATTTGTTTATTTTACTCATTCATTCAATTTTCTATACCGTTCTCCCAGGAGAGTGCAGAGCAGTTTACATGAGTTCATTCAGGTACTCAAGCATTTTTCCCTATCTGTCCTGGTGGGCTCACAATCTATCTAACGTTCCTGGAGCAATGGGGGGATTAAGTGACTCGCCCAGGGTCACAAGGAGCAGCGTAGGTTTGAATCCACAACCTCAGGGTGCTGAGGCTATAGCTTTAACCACTGCGCCACACTCTTCCCTGTTCTTGAAGGGTCAAAAGAAGAATTAAGGAACTGTCACTTTAAAAGAGAGAGGCTCAGATACTTGAGGTTTTTATATATGTTTTGTTCCATTTTTTCTATCTCTCTGTTCATAATGTGGACTTTGGATAAAATGTATGTATTTAAGTTCTCGTGTTTTTGTTCTTTACTTGATTTTGGGGGGGAAAGCTTAATAAATAAAAAATAACCCTCCCTATGCCACAATTAATGCAAATAATTAACATGTTATTAGCAAGGCTGCTCTATGTAGATCATTACAAATGACAATGCTTGTCATCCTAGAGGCAATCATAAATTTCAGAGTCTGATAATGAAGCACTTAGGGAAACACAAGTTGTTCCCACTGTAAATTCATTAACAATTTGCTTTTCTGCATTCTGCCATGGGTTCTGGGCTATTTTTTGAAGTAGGCTAGTCATAGCTTTTCGTTCAAAAAAAGTTTAAGGAGTCGGATGACAGCAACAGCTTTGGGGGGGCGGGATCCTTGACAAAGCACATAGCGAAACATGTTGGATCTAACCCTCCCAGGTCGAAACTATTGAGAGAGAATGAAAACCAAAGATAAGTGATTTTCAAAAAATTAGATTTCATAATTTATTGAAAAAGGAATAATATTTAGAATGACAGATCTAAAATCTTAAGAAATAAATGAATATTGAAACTATATAAATATATATTTATTCAATACTGTTCTCCCATGGGAGCTTAGAATGGTTTACATGAATTTATTCAGGTACTCAATCATATTTCCCTATCTGTCCTGGTGGGCTTACAATCTATCTAATGTAACTGGGGCAATGGGGGGGGGGGAGAAGCAAGTGACTTGCTAAGGGTCACAAGGAGCAGCGTAGGTTTGAACCCCCAGCCCCAGGGTGCTGAGGCTGTAGCTTTAACCACTGTGCCATACTCTTCCCCTTTAAAATAATATGGGCCAGTGATGATTTATCATATACAGCACAGTTCTTCAACTGCCGGTCCGCGGACCGGTGTCGGTCCGCAGGAAATTTTTGCCAGTCTGCGCAGGGCCGACAAGATTGACTCAATTCAACTTCCTGCCGGTTCGCGCAGGGCCGGCAAGATCAACATGTGAAGCGTGCGCTGGGCCGGAGAGATCTTGGGGAGCCTCCGACAGTGGCTTTCTCCCCTCTCTGTAGCTCTCCTTTACTTCCCAGCGCAGCGATTTACGAAGGCAGCCTTGGGCTTTTGCTGAGTCACGGCTGCCTCTGATGATGCAACTTCCTCTTTCCTCAGAGGCGGCGCGACCCAACAAAGGACCCGAGGCTGTCTTCCTGAATTGCTGCGCTGAGAAGTAAGAAGAGCTGCTGGGAGGGGAAAAAAACCACTATCAGAGTATGGGAAGCTGCTGGGCAAGGGAAAAAAAGGGACAGCTGCTACTGGAGAGGGAGAAGGAGAGATGCTTCTGGGAGTCGAGGAGGGAAAGGAATCTGGGAAGCTGCTGGGCAAAGAAAAAAAGGGACAGCTGCTACTGGAGAGGGAGAAGGAGAGATGCTTCTGGGAGGGGAGGAGGGAAAGGAATCTGGGAAGCTGCTGGGCAAGGAAAAAAAGGGACAGCTGCTACTGGAGAGGGAGAAGGAGAGATGCTTCTGGGAGGGGAGGAGGGAAAGGAATCTGGGAAGCTGCTGGGCAAGGAAAAAAAGGAACAGCTGCTACTGGAGAGGGAGAAGGAGAGATGCTGCTGGGAGGGGAGGGAAGAGAATTACTGCTGGACAGGAGGAGGAGGGAAGGGAGAATGAAAAAAGGAAGGAAACAGCTGGCAGAGAGATTAGAGGAGGGGAAGGGGACACATAGGCATGAGAAAGTAGAGAGATTGATGATAGGAAGGGGTCAGCAGAAAAATAAGCAGAGAGGGACAACGATGATAGATCTGGTGTAGGAGAGATAAAAATGAAGAGAACAGTGAAGCTGGAATGAATCATGTAAAAAGGAGAGAGGGGGCACAAGCTGGATGGAAAGGGGAGAGGGGCATAGAAAGAAGACAGATACCATATGGAAGGGGGAGAGGACAGACAGTGGATGGAAGGGGCAGATGCTGGATTGAAGAGACAGAGAGGGCAGACGCTGGAAGGAAGAGAGTGAAAAGAAGATTGAAAGCAGAAACCAGAGACGACAAAAGGTAGAAAAAAATAATTTTATTTCTATTTTGTGATTAGAATATATCAGATTTGAAATATATATCCTGTTAGAGCTGGTGTTAGACATAACTGGGGACTGCAAAGCACAGGCAGTGCTTCTTTAGCTTCCAGCTGGCTTAGGGCGCTCTCTGCCCTAGTTGCACTCCCCTAAAACTATTCCTGTCATGTGTGACTGCAGTATTCTTTTAGCATGATATTTCTGTGTAGCATTCTGTAATAATTTGGCTTGTTCAGTTTTCTTGATAGTAGAGGGGATATATGTGAAGGGGAGGGGAGATGGGGTTTTGTTGATCCTGCTCTGAATTATTTGTATTTATAAAATGACAATTGTACAGAATATTGTTTCTTTTTATAGTTTAATAAAATACATTCAATATAAAATCATAACTGAGGCTTGTGTGGATGGGATCAGATGATTTGTGGGGACCGACTCGCGGAGATGGGGCGGAAACGGGGTTTTTAAATTTTAGTCCTAGTAGTTTGCCGGTCCACAAAATAATTCTTTTTTTTCTGCCGGTCCACGGGTGTAAAAAGGTTGAAGAACACTGATATACAGCTTACCGCTATGAAAGTGATTTGAGCGGTGAGTGGTGGTACTGAGGCCTTGGAAGAAGATATGAAATAAATAAATAAATAAGATATAGAAAAGTAGCTGGTGAAAAAAAAATTTCTTGCACTTCAAACGTTTGATTCATTGGGACTGGTTGATATAGTATCCAAGTATAGTAGACGTTTTGTCTATTTTTATAAGAGAGAAACCATCTAGATTGGGATGTTGGTTTCAATAGCACATCTAGGTTTGTTTATATTATTATTCATCCAGGGCTGGTTTTAGACATGTGGGGGGCATAGGGCAGAAATTAAGGAGGGGGCCCCTGATCTCCTTTCTTCCCTCCTCCTCTCCCTAATCTCCATACCTGCCATTGCTGGTACACATAAAACAACTTTAAATGACTTCTTAACACACAAATCACATACAGACATTTACCAAATACAGAACTGGGAACCCCAAGAAATTTAACTCAGCAAGAGAAATAAAAATAGATATGCCCTTTTTGTACTGAACACATAGGTGTCCTGGGTCCAGGATCTCCTCAAATTAGCCACCTCCCTGGCTGGGGAGGATCCCAAAGCCCTGCCAGTTGAAGATCACCTCCTCTGGCCTGGCAGCATAAATCTCCATGCTCTGCAGCTAGCAGCAGTGTCCCTGAGTTGCCACCAGCTATAGGGCTTGGAGAGTTCTAGTGTAAGGACTGGAGGAAGATGTCTTCATCTGACAGGGCTTTGGGATTCCCCATCAGCTTAGGTATTTATATTTTGCATTTGGGCAACAGGCAAGGGTGAGGGCAGGAATAAAAACTGATGCTCACCTGTTTTGGGCTCAGGGCCCACAGCCCACCCTTCCTCATTCCCCCCCCTAACCTCCTCCCGCATCCTCCCCTCCCCTATTAGCTGTCTGCTGAACCACTAAACACAATCAAAAAGATCTGTGAAAAACATAGTCCAAAGCTAACATATTCTGGTTAATAAACCTGTAACCTGTTCTGAGCTCTATGGTGAAAATAGGAGAGAAAATTAATTAATTAAAACCCTTTTCCTATCTTTTTTGTCTGGACATTTTATTCTTCCATCATATTGGTCCCATTTTGTCAATTCTGCTTTCCTGCGTCTCTTTCTAGTGGCTGCTGTCCATATGTCTTTTCTCCTCTCTCTAAACTTTTTTCATTTCCTCACTATACCTGTCTTTGATGTGCTGTTGACCTTTCTTTTTTTTAGCTCTTCCCACCCTTTTTTCTTTTCTGCCTCTCCATCTACTCAAATTTCACCCTTCTTTTTTTTACTTTTCAGCTACCTACTAACTTTCCATCTCTCTTTCTCATGCTCTAGCTCTCCCATTTCCCATCTCACTCCTTTCCCAGCCTCCTGTTTCCCTCTATCTGCTCCCCATTACCACATTTCTACCACTGTACTCACTTCTCTCTCACTGTTGTCTCACTCATCTTCTTGTCATCTTCCTATTGACCTCTTCCACATGGGCTCCACCATTTCCAGAATCCCCCTTCCTCTCTCCACTCTCATCAGGCTATATCTCCTTATCTCCTAGCATCTTCTTATCTCACTTCTCTTCCCTTCTGCCATCCCATGGGTCCACCTCTCCTTCTTTCTCCCCCCCCCCCCCATGGCACAATTTTATTTTCTGTTGTTCTTCTTCCCTCCCCCTTGATGCTGAACAATAGGATGGAGGGGAAAAAAGAGATATAGCATCTCTCTCTCTTCCTTCCTCCCCAGATCTAACATTATCTTCCCATCCATTCCCAGGCCCAACGTCTTGCCCTTTCTCTTTCCAACTGTCCTCCCATCCTATCTCTCTCCCTCCCTCCAAAGTCCACCATCTCTCCCTTTCTCTTCCCAACTACCCTACCCTCCCATCCTATATCTTTCATTCCCTTCCCCAGGTCCATCATGCTCTGTAGTGCCAGGATCTGCACCCAATTTTGGATGCAAGGATTTATACCAACTGAACCCTGATGCAAATCCTTGTGTCTAAATTAGGGAAAGGGAATGGGACTTGATATATTTTATTTCTGTAGTTACAATCAAAATAATTTACATATTATATACAGGTACTTATTTTGTAGCCTGGGCAATTGAGGACTAAGCGGCTTGCCCAGAGTCACAAGGAGCTGCAGTGGGAATCCAACCCATCTCCCCAGACCATTACACTAACCACTAGGCCCCTCCTTCTTCTATAACACTGCGCATAAACTGAAGGAGTGCCCCAACCCACCCATTCCCCTCTCAGGGCCACGCACCTTTTTCAGATATACACAGAAAAATTTATGCGCATATCTTTATAGAATAGAAGCGCCTAGCAAGATGTGTGTGTGTGCATTACAATTGTTGCCAATTAGTACCAGTAATTGATTATTGGCACTCGTTACTAATTAAATTGTGCATGTAAATTGAGGTCAAGTCCAAATTTATGCATGCAATTTTGAGCCTCATATACTGAATAGCAGTACAGTGGTGCCTCGCATAACGAACGCCTCGCACAGCGAACGCTGCGCACAACGAACTTCATGTCTTGCTTCCTACAACGAACTTCGTTTCACACAACGAAGTCGCCCGAGCTGCATCCTGCACTGCGCTTAACTGCCCTCTCTCCACCTGGCTCCCTGTGCAGTGGCGGACCGTCGGCTCGCAGGGGCCCGGCGCCTACTGCTGATGCGTTGGGGGGGGCGGAGCTACTCTTGCCGCTTCCCCGATGCTAGAAAAAAAAAAAAAATGAACAGTTAAGTCCCAGTTTTTGCCGCTGAGACTCTGCCCTCTCTCACTGTAAAATTATTGTTTACACAGTATATCATGGCTTTCCGGCAGATGTTGGAGAAAAGAGAAAAACAAACGACTTTGGACAGGTTTTTCATGAAACCATCGGCCAAAAAGCAGAAAATGGATGAAGATGTGCAAGATTCGGTAGACTCTACTTAGTCTGTCTTTAAATTTAAAAAATGTGTGTTGTTTTAAAAAACAATTATGTTTTTAGATGTATCTAAATAAAAATAATAACAAAAAATTTATCTTTTTTTATGTCATCTTAGCATATTTTATGCTACAGAACGAATTATTTTTTTTAACATGTATTGTTATGGGAAAACGCGTTTCACATAACGAACTTTTCGCATAACAAACTTGCTCCTGGAACCAATTAAGTTCGTTGTGTGAGGCACCACTGTAGTTCTTAAACCTGTCCTAGACGACCCAGGACCAGTCAGATTTTCAAGTAGTGGTGTAGTAAGGAAGGAGCAGGGGGCAGACCACCCCAGGTGCCATCTTGGTGGGGGTTACTGGCACCTCTCCAACCCCCCATGTCATGCTAATGCCCTCCCTTCCCTGCTCTCTGTACCTCTTTAAAATCTTTGCCAGCATGAGCAACTACTCTGGCCTGCTGCTTGGATTCCTTCTGATGTCACTTCCTGGTCCCATGACCCGGAAGTGATTCAGAGGAGAACCAGGAAGGCACGAGGAACAGACAGAAGTTGCTCACACTAGTGAAGATAATACAGAGGTATGGGGTGGAGTGAGGGATGGTGTGAGCATGGCGTGGAATGGCAGGGTAGGGTGGAGAGGTGCCAGCAGCCCCATCAACTCAGCGCCTGGGGAGGTCTGCACCCCATGCACCCTCTTTACTAAGCCACTGCATGGGGGTTTGGTGCAGGAGCAGGCTGATGAAAAGGAGGGTGCATGGGGCGCCACCGCCCCGAGTGCCTCCTACCCTCTCTACGCCACTGTTTTCAAGACATCCCTAAGGCAGATTTGCATGCATGCCAACTCTATTATATGTAAATCCGCTTCATGCATATTCTTGAGGGATATCTTGAAAACCTGACAGGCTGGGAATCCCCTAGGAAGGGTTTAAGAATCACTGCTATAAAGAATTTGGGGATAGATAACTGAATATAACCATTATTTGAACATTTGTAGCAAACAACTCTATGTCCAAATATTCAGTGCCATCATGTGGCTGAGAATTACTTTAAATACAGAGCCAGGAATTTTTATTGAGTTTGAATATTGTCCTTTATATGCATGACGTTTTTGGGGGATATTAGTGTTTTCTGCCTCAATTTACTTTTCTTAAATTAATACTTTACTTTGGCCCCAATATTCAAGATGAGTCCCAGTATTTATGCCATCTGAAACCTGGTATAAATGATGGTGCTCCAGTCATGGCACTTCGGCACATAAATGGTGCCATTCTATAAAACTACCTGGAATTTTTTTTAGAACGCTCCTGATCTACCCATGGCCCTCCCCCTTTTGAGTTGCATGCTCTGGGATTTAGACACTCCGGGTTATAGAATAACTCACAAGTAGGTGTGTGCACAAGTTCAAATTCATGCAAATTAAGTGCAATTAAGGCCATACTTGATAGCTCATTAACTAATTTAGTGCCAGCATCTAACTAATTAAGGGGTCCTTTTACTAAGGCGCGCTAACCGATTTAGTGCACGCTAAAGATTAGCGCGTGTTAAATGCTAACGTATCCATTATATTCTATGGATGTATTAGCAGTTAGCACGCGCTAAATCGGCTAGCGCACCTTAGTACAAGAGGGGGTTAGTTGCATGTGCATCTTGGATCCATGCCAAAATTTAAGCGCTGATATTTTGGCACCATTTATAGAATCCAGGGAAGAGAAGAATTTTGTAAATGGCTTGAAAAATTGGCACACTATTCTATAAAGGGCACGTTGACATGAGGGATCTTAATAGAATAGTACTTTAGAGTCTAAAGTTGTTGAGCCACATTAATTCATATATGTTAGCTCATTAACTAGTTTAGTCATATGTGTATCTTGGATCTGCGCTCACATTTTGACATTGATTTTTCAGTACCATATATAAAAACTGGGGGGAAACGACCAAATGTCAGCATAAAACACAGTTAAAACAATGATGTAAACTTGAAGATAAGCAAATAATATGATACAGCATCAGAAATACACATTAAACAGCACAGCAGAACATTCATTTAATAGAATACAGTGGAGAGACATCCAGGCGCCGGTGGCAATTCCTGCTTATTTGGAATGTTTACCTGCAGTCCTTAGCTGTTGCATGGAAAAGAGTGCTTATCTCAGTGGATATACATGTCTCTTCAGGGGATATACGGATGAGGTGATTGTTCCTTGTGGAAGGGCCATAAGAGTACAGGCCCTCCAGCTCTTTTATTGGGACCCTTGGTTTCCCTGTGCCCACACATACTCGTCTGGATTGCTTTTCAAAGTAGGGGAGGGGTTGGATTAGTGGGAGGTAGGGGGTACTATTTTGATATTCTGCACAAAGAACGATGACATAACTTGTTGGTTCCTCAATACTTTTTTGCGTTTGCACTTTCCTGTTGATGTGCACTCATTGTTGTTATGTTGTTTTCATCAATAAAAAAAAAAATCTGTTTAAACATAATAGAATAAATTGTACAATAATAGGGGCAGCATAGTAGAGCATTCATATAGCACAGATAGGATGCTCATAAAGTCAGCACAATATAATGCAACATTTTAATAGTTAGTGAAGGGATAAGTGCACTTGGAAAATATTGGGTTTCGGCTACTGTAAAGGCCTGAGAGTACATGGCAATGTATTTCCTACACTTGAGCTTATCTTCATCTAGGCAACATTTGGACCATTTCCTCTCCTGTTCGCATCCTTGATGTCGAAGGGTCCATAGTTCTGGGAAGAAGCAAGCAAAGGGGCCATTTGGGAGTAGGGCATAGGATCTTCTTTTGGGGGGCCATTGCTATGTGTCTATTCCATAGGTCAACCTTCTCTGCCATTCTAGTCATCTTTTCATCAATTTTGTTTGCAATAATTTTTTTAAGGTGTGCTAATGAGCCAAATATCTCCTAATGAAAGGACATCCTCATAAAACAACCATTCAGTAGTTCAACTCCTGCACTGGAGGCATCTTTTTTTTTTCCTTGCAAATCACATACACAATAAGCCACCCCAGCCTGTGTGTTAAAATAGTCACTGCAAGAATGCTATTGTTTGATAAATAGCACTCTCTCAAATAAGGGCTCTGTGATGAATAGTGTGCCACCCAGGGCTAAAGGAAACACAGAAGCATCAAGCAATGAATCAGAAATAAGTGAAGTCCACCATCTATAGATTTCAAACCCTGAAACGAGTTCCTATAAATTAGCATAACAAGGGAAACAAATCTGCATTTACAACTTTCAAGGTTCATGATCAGGAATTCCTGCTACATCGTACTTAAAATCATCAAGTCCTGCATTTTCGTAGTTGAAGAACTCTAGATGTACACCGCTAGTTTGGGCTACTGGGCTTTTATTGTTTACGAGCAAAATACCAGGTTGATCTTCACACTAGTAGCTAGTGAGTGCTAGAATTGTATTAAAATATAGATTAAGAAAAATAAGGGGCACTTTTACTAAAGGGCCTTAAGCCCCTTAGTACACAGCTACCGCAAATGCATAAAACTGGTTTTCAATATATGTAAATCAGGAATGCAGGATTTAATGTGTGATTTTGCCCGGTACTGAAGTCTAATTTCCCAGATCCCCTCTGGAACCCTTTTTAAAAATCAGCATAACATTGGCCACCCTCCAATCTTCAGGTACTTCAGACGATTTTAGTGACAGGTTGCAGATCACTAACAGCTAAATATATGTGTATCTTACTTATTCTAGAAATCCATGAAGACTAACTAACACGTATGAAACATTTCAATCCTCTGAATCAACCCGCTCTACTCTGTAACACCTCTGGATATGCCCAGAAATCATCTTCTGTAATTCGCCTTGAACCGCAAGGTAATGGCAGAATAAAAATCACTAATGTAATGTAATTTATATCATCTACATACATATGCTATAATTATTGTTTCTGTATTGCCATATACTTGTCTTTCTTTGTATTATTTATGAGTTCATGGAGTATGACAACTTTCTGTTGTAGTATGCCATTTCTTTTTGTGCTGGGGGGGGGGGGGGTGAAATGAATAGTACATGGGTGCAATCTATTGCACCCAACACATTTGGAAAATGCATAATGGTGAAAAATTGTAACTTTAACTCCTGCCATGCAGAATACCACTCGGGAAATGGCTATATGTTTATATCTATTAAGAACTTTATATACCACATAACAGCCTAAAAGGATCCAAGCGGTTTACAATGCATAGTTCATATTTAACAAGAAAAGAACTCCATTAAAAATAGAAAAGGAAAGATTAAGAGCAAAAGTTTAAAAAAAATTATTTTCTTTTTTTCCCCCAAAAAATATCATAGAAAACATCTCATGGTGTAATAGTCCATTGAAAATCAGGCCACATCAAGTATACAGAATACCCATAAAGAAAATAGAGTATGACAAACAGTCCAGCAAGAAAATGTTTGTTATTACAAAATTTCAATAAAAATATTGAAAAAGAAAAGAAAACATCTCAACAGTAACAATTCTAATAGTAAAACAATAAAACAATCAAATCTCAATGAATCATAATTAATACATACAGCTAAACATTTTCCATTACAGAATTAATCATTACATAAACACAGATCACAGTCCCAAACTCTGTTCTAAGTTGAGCAAGCCAATTGAAAAAAAATGTGCTTTTAAATTCCTTTTAAAGTTTATGTATGAGTCTTCTTTTCTCAAATCTATGGGCAGATTATTCCATAACCGCGGAACTAAATAAAAGAATGCACAATCTCTAGTTGACGCAAGATGTGCCTTCGAAATGTGAGGGACGACTACCCTATTGTCATTCAGAGATCGTAATAAACACCTTGGCGCATAAAATATCACCAAATTAGAAAGATATGAAGGCTGTAACTGGAATAATGCTCTATGTGCTAACATTAGGATCTTAAATTTGATCCTAAATTCCATTGGTAACCGATGGAATTTTAAATACAAAGGTGTCACAAGATCACAAATAAATGCCCGGCCTAATAATCTAATTGCAGTATTCTGTACTGTTTGTAAACGTTTCAGCTGTCCTAACCCAATGCCTGCATATACTAAATTACCATAATCTAACTTTGACAATACAAAGGCATGAATTAATGTGTGCAATGATTTCTCATCCCTGAAATCTCAAATGGCTCAAATGCCCCAAATCCTTTAGCAACACTTCCTCAGGGTTTGCAATACGCGCTTCAAGTGTCTTGAAAATGTAGATTGGTCTACTCCGCTGTAATCTCCCACAACGTGCTGGAATGACCCTGTGCCTAGGAAATGCAAGGAACGCAGTCATTTTAGAAGCCCTAGTACCACATGTGATCATGCGGTTGGTGAATCAATATAGCCCTGGATATTTTCATAGAGGCCCTTTTCAAATGGTAGTCTTCCACTACCTGGCTATCACGCATCCCCTTTAGTGACGGCCTCTTTTGATATGCACACTGTGAAAATCTGTCAAGGTCCTCAAAACCTGGGATTCCTCTCTTCCTCTTTCCTGGTTGCCCTGTTCTCCTCTGTTACGATCCTCTCCTCTGGCATGCGCTGCTGCACAGGCGCCAGACAAAAATGTGAGCAAAACGTGAAGCTGCTGTCTAGAGACATTTTACTGAACATACGCACCAAGGAAATGCACTTACCTAACAATCTATTAGTCACCTCTCTTCCAGAATTTTTCCTTTTGGTGTATTCCTTCCAGTTTGGCAGAGAATATGTGCCATGACTATTGCGTGTGTGGGGGGGGGGGGGGGGAGAAACATATTTGTGTTATGCACATGCCCCTTCATAGTATTATCAAATTCCATCCTTTGAGGGGGGGGGGTTATTATTTTAAGCAACATGAACAAGTGCATAATTGTGCTTTTCAAATACCATACTTGATAGATTTGTGGCACGTGCTTACGTGCTACGCAACAATGTCACATACACTTTTACTTTCAGTTTCACTCTTAAAAACACAGGATATATTTGTATTCTAAATTTTTAAATTCTAAAACAAGACGAATCATCAGTAAAAGTCCAACAACACGTTTCCATCGGAGCAAGGCTGCCCTGGACCTGGCATTCGTTTTTCAGCTTTAAAGCCATCCAATCCTTCTGCACATTGTAGCACTGTTGTCTGAGCATTGAGCAGGAATATGCAAAGGCATCATTACATCATTTTGAATATATTTAAATACAATTTGTGGCTATCTCTGGCACGCACACTATTTCCTTTGCTAGACTCTTCAGAACATTCTAGGCAGATTAACGCCAGCATTTGTTCAGTGCTAATCAATTCTAATCTTAGCATTAGGTCTTGGGCATTGGTGTATTGACCCAGGAGCACTTACAGCCTCCTAAATAAGAGGCTGTAAGCAGTGGAATATCAAGGGTAGGGTACTACACCTGCACTTTCCCTTCCCCCGTACCTCTTTACATCTTCGCAAGTGCAAGCAGTTTCTCAGGCCTGCTGCTCACACCACCGTTGGCTTTCCCTCTGATGTCACTTCCTGGCCCCAAGACCAGGAAGTGATTTCAGAGGGGAGCCAGGCCGGCATGAGCAGCAGGCCAGAGAAGTTGCTCGCGCTGGAGAAGATTTAAAGAGGTATGGGAAAGGGAGGAGAGGTGCCGGTGCCCCCTCCAACAAGGCGCCTGGGGCGGCCCACCCCCCTGCCCCCTTTACTACAGCTCTGTTAACTTTATGCAGGTACCATGCTCTAATAGAGTGGAGGAGTAGCCTAGTGCAGTGCCTGAGAACCTGGGTTTAATTCCCACTGCAGCTCCTTGTGTGATTGGGCAAGTCACTTAAACCTCTATTGCCCCATTTACATTGCCCATTGCCCCATTTGCTCATTGTGAGCCTGGGCAAGTCACTTAAACCTCTATTGCATGTAATATGTAAACTGATTTGACTGTAACCACAGAACGGTGGTATATCAATTTCCATCCCCCCTCCAAATAATAACATTAGTGTATGACCTGCAAATAAAAAGTCTAAAAGGTGGTGCATTAAATCAGAGTTTAGCATGCAAGAAAATGTTCTACATTACGCCCAGACTTTACCGCACTCTAGTAAAAAGGTTCTTAAATTACAGTACTTACTATATGATAAATCAATGGTTCTTATACCTATCCTGGGGGACCCCCAGTCAGTCGGGTTTTCAAGATATCTCTAATGAATATGCATGAAGCAGATTTGCATGCCTGTTAACTCTATTATATGCAAATCTGCCTCATGCATATTCATTAGGGATATCTTGAAAACCCAACTGGATTAAAAACCACTGTAATAACTGTTAACAAAGGGCTCTTGTTTGTATCTGTGTCCCCTAGTCACAACTGCAGACTACCAAGCACTGAGGTAGTACAGTCAAGATCCCGAAAATGAACTAAATCTAGGAAAAAGACTATACTTCTGACAGCCAAAGTTAGGACCACATTTAAGCTTCCCAGACCCATTCATAAGAAAGGGAGTATTATATAAGACTGAACTTTACAAGCATGTACTTTAAAAGCCATTTAGAAAGGGGGAAAAAACAGAAAAACATATGCTTTAAAGATGTCATCCTTTCAGTAAATGAAAGTCCCTCCTGGTTTTATAGAAATTTCATCTTGTCATTTGTCAATCTCCATTATAAGAGGGATGGCTTCTGGGACACACAGAGCTGGTATCAGTGTGCTGCTGGTTAGGTGTTGGATGACTGGGTGGTGTTTGATAAGTGGGGAGGCTTCTGTTTCTTTTATGTCTGTCTCATGCTACCAGAGAATTAAATTCTGTTTTTTATTTGATGCTATAGAACTGATGGGACTAAAGGAATAATGAAACCCTGAGATAGATGAATGGGGACTGCCCACAGTGCAGTATAAGCCATAATACTGCAGTGAAATTCCTGTACTACATGAAAAATATTCATTGCATGTTGCTACCCATCTAGTTTTACGATGTGATTTCAGGTTCAATGTAAAAAGGAAATTCTCTCGCGCTGAAAACTTCACAGGAAGGGCTTTCCAAAGGCAGAATGGTAGCATTGGATTGCATGACACTCGTGCTCAGTTTCATAAATTGGTTAAGGTGAGTAGTTTTACAAACACCTTTCATTGAGTGGTCATTGAACTTTAGTGCAAAAAAGGTCTGAAACTAGTTTTAAATACAAATTGATCAAAAATATCTACGACCTCATAAAAGACCACAGTTACACTTATATTAAATATTTTAAAAGTTCTTTTTATTGCACAGGGCACTTTTGAATTACTGAAAAAGAAAAAAATGACAGTGATTATAAATAACATAGTAACATAGTAGATGACAGCAGATAAAGACTCGAATGGTCCATCCAGTCTGCCCAACCTGATTCAATTTAAATTTTTTAATTTTTTTTCTTAGCTATTTCTGGGCAAGAATCCAAAGCTCTACCCGGTACTGTGCTTGGGTTCCAACTGCCGAAATCTCTGTTAAAACCTACTCCAGCCCATCTACACCCTCCCAGCCACTGAAGCCCTCCCCAGCCCATTCCCCACCAAACGGCCATATACAGACACAGACTATGCAAGTCTGCCCAGTACTGGCCTTAGTTCAATATTTAATATTATTTTCTGATTCTAAATCCTCTGTGTTCATCCCACGCTTCTTTGAACTCAGTCACAGTTTTACTCTCCACCACCTCTCTTGGGAGCGCATTCCAGGCATCCACCACCCTCTCCGTAAAGTAGAACTTCCTAACATTGCCTTTGAATCTACCACCCCTCAACCTCAAATTATGTCCTCTGGTTTTACCATTTTCCTTTCTCTGGAAAAGATTTTGTTCTACGTTAATACCCTTCAAGTATTTGAACGTCTGAATCATATCTCCCCTGTCTCTCCTTTCCTCTAGTCTAGGGTATATATATTCAGGGCTTCCAGTCTCCTCTAGGGTATACATATTCAGGGCTTCCAGTGTTTTGGGGTAAGGCCAATGGTACGCTTCACCTGGGTAAAAACCTAAAACTAAAAGGTTATTCACCAGAAACTGATAATTCACCTTCATTGTTGAATTAAGCCTTATTAATCTTAAATGCCGTGTGCAAACCGTAAAAAAAACTTGGAAGTTGGTCTTTTATGAGGTACTAGTTTTAAATATACAGATTTTCTTCTTATAGGGCTTAAGTTTCATATTGAGTTATGCATGCGCTGGGACGATTTCAATCAATTATACAATAAATACACAAAATCTCATTTCCTCTTAGACATTTGCCCGTCGGCAATATTTAGAACTACACCAATACACTTTAAGATAGATGTGCTAACCTGGATTAGTTTATTATTACAACATGGCAATTTTCCTATAAATTTAGGTCATATAATAATCACTCCAATAATTAAGGATCCAAAATATCCAATATCTAATGTTAGTAATTACAGACCCATTGCAGGAATACCTATTCTTTTTTTTTTCTTTTTTTGAGAAATGTAAAGTATTACATGTGGGAAGCAGAAACCCGAGGTACAACTATAGGATGGGAGGGATATTATTGAATAAGAGTACCCAGGAAAGGGACTTGGGGGTAATGGTGGATATGACAATGAAGCCGACGGCACAGTGCGCAGCGGCCGCTAAGAGAGCGAATAGAATGCTAGGTGTAATCAAGAAGGGTATTACAGCCAGAACGAAAGAAGTTATCCTACCGTTGTATCGGGTGATGGTGCGCCCGCATTTGGAGTACTGCGTACAATATTGGTTGCCGTACCTTAAGAAGGATATGACGTTACTCGAGAGGGTTCAGAGGAGAGCAACACGTCTGATAAAAGGGATAGAAAACCTGTCATACGCTGAGAGATTGGAGAAACTGGGTCTCTTTTCCCTGGAGAAGAGGAGACTTAGAGGGGATATAATAGAGACTTACAAGATCATGAAGGGCATAGAGACAGTAGAGAGGGACAGATTCTTCAAACTTTCGAAAAATAAAAGAACAAGAGGGCACTCAGAAAAGCTGATAGGGGACAGATTCAAAATGAATGCTAGGAAGTTCTTTTTTACCCAACGTGTGGTGGACACCTGGAATGCGCTTCCAGAGGGCGTTATAGGGCAGAGTACGGTACTGGGGTTTAAGAAAGGATTGGACAATTTCCTACTGGAAAAGGAGATAGAGGAGTATAGATAGAGGATTACTGCACAGGTCCTGGACCTGTTGGGCCACCGCGTTAGCGGACTGCTGGGCGCGATGGACCTTGGGTCTGACCCAGCAGAGGCATTTCTTATGTTCTTATGTTATCAAGTTTCAATTATCTTATCAAGTATAACATCTTGTACAGAAACAATTGATACTGTCTAAATACATAAAAGGAAAAAAAAAATTTATAAAGAAACATTTTAGACTAATCATTCACAAATCCACTATTTTGGATCCAAGATTACATAGAGCACAATAAGAAAGGTACTACTAGATTTATCTAGAAAAGTAAAAAGCAAATTATATCATCTGACGCCTAGTTCCCAGAGAATATCAACCTTAAGAGCTCAAAACTTCATACTTCTTCAAGGTGCTATTTAATTTATTTATAAATGATCTAGAAATTGGAACAATGAGTGAGATGATTAAATTTGTAGATGACACTAAACTGTTCAAAATTGTTAAAAATACATGGGAATTGTGAAAAGCTGCAGGCAGATCATAGAAATTGGAAGACTGGGCGTCCAAGTGACAGATGAAATTTAATTTGGACAAATGCAAAGTGGTGCACATTGGGAAGAATAACACAAATCACACCTAGGGGTCCACCTTGGGGATTAACGCCCAAGAAAAGGATCTGGGTGTCATCGAGGACAATATGATGAAACCTTCCATTCAATGTGCGGTGGCGGTCAAAAAAGCAAATAGGATGCTAGGAATTATTTTAAAAGGGATGGTTAACAAGACTAAGAATGTTATAATGCCCCTGTATCGCTCCACGGTGTGACCTCATCTGGAGTACTGCGTTCAATTCTGGTCTCTTTATCTCAAGAGAGATATACTGGTGCTAGAAAAGGTTCAAAGTAGAGCGACCAAGATGGTAAAGGGGATGGAACTATTCTCGTATGAGGAAAAACTAAAATAGTTAGGGTTCTTCAACTTGGAAAAGAGACAGCTAAGGGGAGATATGATTGAAGTCTACAAAATCCTGAGTGGAGTAGAATGGGTACAAGTGGATCGATTTTTCACTCCATCAAAAATTACAAAGACTAGGGGACACTCAATGAAGTTACAGGGAAATACTTTTAAAACCAATAGGAGGAAATTTTTTTCACTCAGAGAATAGTTAAGCTCTGGAACGCATTGCCAGAGGTTGTGGTAAGAGCGGACAGCGTAGCTGGTTTTAAGGAAGGTTTGGACAATTTCCTGGAGGAAAAGTCCATAGTCTGTTATTGAGAAAGACATGGGAGAAGCCACTGATTGCCCTGGATTGGTAGCATGGAATATTGCTACACTTTGGGTTTTGGTCAGGTACTAGTGACCTGGATTAGCCACCATGAGAACAGGCTACTGGGCTTGATGGACCATTGGTCTGACACAGTAAGGCTATTCTTATGTTCTTATGATAGAAAAGCAGCTAGGTGAGAAGGTTCAAAAAATATATATTTCAAAGATTGATATTTCAATATACAGTATATTTGCACGGCTATCTAAAATAAAAGACCCCTCCTGGTTTCAAAAGCAAACACTGATGCCTTCGCTTTTGTGTATCCCGAGAAACATCTGGGAATATCTGGATCTTAAAACCCAAAAATTCTTTATGTCTGTTTTTAGAGAACATTTTCAAAATGTAAAATTTATCTGGCAAAAAAGTGTTACCAATGCCACTAGTGTTGAAAATTTAACTGCCTCATTATCTGAGGTCTCCAAAATCGTTAAAATATCTATCTCTTCTTCATTTTGATTTAAAATTTGTTGTTGTTGATCTTGCAAACTTCTAATTGGAAGATAATAAACTTGGGAGAAGGGAGGAATTGATTCTTCTGGAACTAAAAGTACAAAAAAATATTTTTTTAACATCTCTCTAGGAGTCACTGAGATAAATATGATAAGGATTGTTTAGGAAACATAAATTTTCCAATATTTCTATCCTTCTCCTCAAGTTCATATTATCTTTAACTATAACATCCTGTACTTGATGTAACTCACTTAAATCCTTATCATATTTATCAAGATAAGATTTTGATTTTTAACTCTTTCAATCCTTCCTCTTGCTTTTTAGTTCTTCCCTCCAAACTTTGAATTTGAGAGCACAAAAATTTCCCAAGATTAACCACTAGGTCCCATAAAGAATCAAGAGTGAATTCAAGAAGTTTAATCAAAGAAAACTTTTGCAATTGTACAGTTGTAGTTAGCTTACCACTCTGTATTTCCTCCCAATTGCCTCCATTAAGATCCAACTCTTTCTCGAGATTTTGTAGACTCACAGAGTTCTTAGATGATCCGTCCTCCAGTCAAGAAGACTCCAGGCCCACTGCTGTTTTATTTATTTCTTTCTTTTTAAAATTTCTATACCATTTTTATCCACAATGGTGCACAAGAGGTTACATACATAAAATGTTAAAAGTCTATACAAAATAAGAAAATAAAATAGAAATATTCAGTACAGCATGAATTCAGTATAGTATAAATCAATTGCTCAGAAAAATGCATTAACAAATAGCTGAGTCCTCAACATTTTCCTAAAAGAATTCCTCTTTCCACTTTTTCGAATTTGGCCAACAAGGCCATTCCATAGCTTAACTCCTGCACATGTACAAGTCATAGCATTCGTATCTACATGTTTAGGATTGGCCTTTGTTTTCAACAATACAGCACCTGAAGAATGCAGAGACCTTTGTGGTTGATAACGAGACATCATATTCTTAAAAATTTCAGGTATCTTACCATATAAGAATTGATGACGTAACATGATTCCTTGTACTGAATTTGAAATGCAACTGGCAACCAATGCGGTTGTTGAAGATATGGAGTAATATGCTCATATCTTAATGTTCCAGTTATCAACCTAGCTGCGGCATTCTGGACCACCTGCAATGCCCTACATCTGGTCTTAGTTATTCCCAGATACAGGACATTGCAGTATTCTAGCTGTGACAAAACCATTGCTTGTACAACAGCACGGAAGTCAGGTAATGACAGCATTGGTTTCACCCGGTACAATAAGTATATTTGTCCAAAACATATTTGCACTGTTTTTACTACTTGACATACAACAAAGCCTCCGGATTGGGAAACACCTCCAACATCGGTGTGTCCCGAACCCGTCTCGGGGAACTGGCACTCTGTAGCTGAGGAGGAAGAGCTCTACTGTCGGGGCTCAATGTGGTATCCAGCCCAGGGAGCTCTGCCATGCTTCCGCTCCATTCCGGCATCTCCAGCAGGCATCCCTCCAATGTCATCTCGGTCTATATTCTCTTCAAGAAATTTTTGAGCAAACCTGAAGCTGTAGGCTCAGGGTGCCACAAGGCACCAGTAGCACTCCTGCCAAGTCGCTTCGGCATGAAAGTTTCCCCGAAATCCCAGGAAAACAATGAAGTGAAGAAAAATCAAAAGGAGAACTTCCAGATGTCAGGTGAGTGCAGCCATCTTGGATCCGGTCCTCAGTCAGGAATACCTTTTCTGACTAAACTTATGAAGGATTCGTGAGTATTGAACTCAACAACTATCTTGATAGATTTTCTATTTTACACCCTTCTCAATCAGGTATTTGTCCACTTCATAGTACTGAAACGGAGTTGGCATCTCTTTTTGATTATCTTCACCAACAATTCAGTGTAGGCGTGAGTGCCTTGATTATGCAGTTTGATCTCAGCAGTGCATTTGATTTAGTAGATCATCAAATCCTGCTGAGATGTTTGGACACAATTGGAATATCTGACCATGTCCTTAATTGGTTTAGGGATTTCCTGGAAAGTCATACTTACCAGGTTCATTCTGACTATTCTTTTTCTCCTAAATGGAAAAATCTAAGTGGGGTGCCCCAAGGTTCCCCATTATCTCCTATCAAGAGCACTATGGTCCTCATTCATACGAAGACAAAACACTCTGGAAATCTGACCTAAATATAATTTCCTACAAGGACAAAAAATGCAATATACCACAGTCAATATCACAATTTGTTGGATGACACAAAGTATACTTGATTTGATTAGCAGGGTTAATAAACTCCTGAACTGTTAGTGTAGAATTGCACGTTTTACAATGTCCACAAAAAGCATGACCTCTTATAATGGCGTAGCAAGGTTGGGAGGTGCCCGAGCAATAACCCCCCCCCCCCCCCACGTCCTCCTTTCCACCCCCTGGTCCTTCTGCACCAACCCCCTGACCACTCCTCGTGCACCCCCCACACCACAATCATGCCTCTTTAAGCTTCAAATTTAATTAAAATTTGATAAAAACGCTTATTAAAAAATTTCTCAGCGATTTACAGTAATAATAAAATATTCTTTGAAACATAGAAACGACAAACATTAGTCATGACAGATTTTTAGGGGAGGATGGAAGGAAGAACTACAAGTTAGATAGGAAAACACATAAAAAAGGAAAAACACCAGGAAGGAGTCAGGAATTAACTAAAAGTAACAGTTGTATTTGTTTAGGCCTAGACTATAATTATGAAGAGAGTCTACCTAAGTATTCTTATTATCTTTCGAAAGCATCTCTTTAAATCTTCACCAGCGCGAGCAGTTTCTCCAGCCTTGCATTGGCTTTCCCTCTGACATCACTTCCTGGCCCCACACAGAGCAGGATTAACCAATAGGCCAAGTAGGCACATGCCTAGGGCCCGAAATGGTCAGGGGCCTGATGAAGGAGAGCATCAACATTATTTTTTCCAAACGGTGATGGGCCCTTCCAGCATCAATCGGCAATGCGGGCGCCCCCCCTCCCTCCCATCGACGGAAAGTAAGACAAGCAAGCAACGCGGGTAAGAAAGGCAACGGGAACTGTAATTGTGCAAGCGGTGCTGCTTGCCCAAAGCTCCCCTCTGACGCAGCTTCCTGTTTCCGCCTGGGCGCATGGTGGGGCGGGGCAGGGGGGGCCCAGTGTATTTGTGTGCCTAGGGGCCCTCGACGAATTAATCCTGCCTTGGCTCCAGAACCTAGAAGTGATTTTGGAGGGAGCCAAGCCGGGACAAGCAGCAGGCCAGAGTAGTTGCTCTTGTTGGCAAGATTTTAAAGAAGTACGGGAGTGAGGAAGGGAAGGCACAAATGTGGCATGGGAGGGTGGTCCACCCCCTGCCCCCCTTACTATTTTATTTATTTAATTTTCTATACCGTTCTCCCAGGAGAGCTCAGAACAGTTTACATGAATTTTTCCCTCTCTGTCCCGGCAAGCTCACAATCTATCTAACGTACCTGGGGCAATGAGGGGATTAAGTGACTTGCCAAGGGTCACAAGGAGTAGCGTGGGTTTGAACCCACAACCCCAGGATGCTGAGTCTGTAGCTTTAACCACTGCGCCACACTCTCCCCCACACTATGCCACTGACCTCTCACTGCAGGTGTAATATCAGTAGGTTGTGGCTCTAAAATAGCCAGACTCAACCTTTCCTTCATAAAGGCAATTTGTAGCCTAACATCATGAAAGCTGGTAATAAAGAAACCACATGCCAGTGTATACGTATAATTCTTGCAATTTGCTGGGCTTTATCATCACACTGCAGAACACAGGTCAAGACTTTCATCTTCCGGGGCACGGACATTATTCTGCTGAAAAAGAATAGCTCTATTCGCATAGAGTACTCTTTGGTATGCCTTTTTAATGATTGAAGGGGGCTCTGAGGTACAATTCTAGAAAATATAGGCGCCTAAATTCAAAGTAGACGTGTTTAGTGGTGGAGGTGACTTAGGTGCCATAGGAACAATTTTCTAAGGGGTTGATTCTATAAACGGCTTCTAAATCAGCCAGCGCCTAGAAAAATGGTGCCAGTCATGTGTCAATCATATCTAGGCGCCGTTTACAGACTCGCAGCTAGTGTCACCTGAAATGTAGGTGAGGGTTTTAAAGGCCTACATTTCAAGTGCCTAAGTTTTTGGAGAATCATGCTTAGTGGCACCTAAGTCACACTCCACCCATAGACATTAGGCGCCACTAAGGGACATGTGATAGGCGCATATCTTTTATAGAACTGGATAGGTGCCCATTGCCCAATTAATTTTTTTTAACCAATTCTTGAGGTTATTAAAGGTATTTCGCCAATTAAGTTAGATGCCTATGAAGCATCTAACTTTAGGTGCCCTTTATAGATTCAGCCCCTAAAGGACTTAGACACCTATAGTGTAGCCTTTACAATATAGGCCAGGGCTTTAAAGGCCTACATTATAGGCGCCTAAGTCCTTTAGATACTCACACCTAGTGGCGCCAAACTCTTTTTCCACCCCTAAACATACCTACTTTGGTGTTAGGCGCTGCTAGGCTCCATGCGATAGGCTCTTATCTTTGGTAGAATTGCGCTTTAAGGAAATAGGCAGCAGTCTCCCAATTTCATTTTCTTTTCAATTATGACCTTGTTAAAGCTCATTATTGAAGCCAATTTCCTAACTAGGAGGTCCTTTTACTAAGGCGCGCTAGCCGTTTTAACACGCACTAAGTACTAGCCTGCGTTAAACGCTAATGCGTCCATTATAGTCTAGGGCAGTGGTTCCCAACCCTGTCCTGGAGGAACACCAGGCCAATTGGGTTTTCAGGCTAGCCCTAATGAATATGCATGAAGCAAATTTGCATGCCTATCACTTCCATCATATGCAAATCTCTCTCATGCATATTCATTAGGGCTAGCCTGAAAACCCGATTGGCCTAGTGTTCCTCCAGGACAGGGTTGGGAATCACTGGTCTAGGGACATGTTAGTGTTTAGTGCACACTAATATTTAGCGCGTGCTAAAACGGCTAGCGTGTCTTAGTAAAAAGACCCCTAAGTTAGGCGCCTATTTAGTTAGGCACCTTTTATAGAATTTCCCCTCAAATTACTTGAAATGTTCAGAAAGGCCAATATTTTGTGGTTTTGCATCCTTTTTTTCAGACAAGCTTAGTTTGCTAAAACACACACAAACACGCGTTTTTTGTTTTTTGTTTTTTTTTGCAAATAACAACCAATGAAAATACATTTATTAAGATTACATATGCAACACTCTGGCTCCTTGCAAGACTAAAGTCAGACACTTCTCATTGGTTCAATCATTACTTTTGGGCCTATTGGACTATTGTAATATAGTCTATTTGAAAAGCACCAAGAAAAATCTAGCTAGATTGGCCTTGGTGCAGAATACGGCGGTAAGATTGAGGAAGTTTGACCATGTAACATCTTATTACATCAAACTGCACTGGCTTCCGGTCGAGGCTCGAATAATCTTTAAGTTGGGATGTTTGTATTATAAAGTAGCTTTTGGACATGCCCCACGATACCTGGTTGACAGGTTTGATATTCGACCACAGAAGAATAATAGAAGATCACATGCTCTGTTTGTGTTTCCTTCGGTTAAAGGTTGCAAACGCAAGAAATATCATGAGCATACCCTTGCATATCATGACAAGGATTTCCGATTACGCGTAACGAATTCTATTTCATATGAGCACTTTAGAAAGTTGCTGAAAACTTATCTTGACAAATTAATTGTTTCTGCACTTTTCATAAAACCTATTTATTTGTTTTTTCTTTAGTATAATCTTTTGTAAACCACATAGAACTTATGGTTATGCGGTCTAGAAATTTGTTGTTATGTTATTAGTTACTGGTATTTTTGAATTACTGTGGACTCATTATTCCAACTGCTGTATAGTCAAGGAGAAAATGCTTCAGCCTCCCTTATAGATCACAGAATATGCATTTTAACCTCCCCCTATTTTTTTTTTTTTTTTTGCATCCATGTCTTGAGGAAATAAGATGATAGAAGAAACGTTTATTTTGTCTAGGATATACCCCAAGGAGACAGCAAGTTCCTGTGTAATGCAGCCCATAGCGTCAGTCCCAAAGGCACCAGTATGATATCAGAGTCAGTCAAGCTGTAAAAAAGAAAAAGACACACTTACAGCAGTAGTCCCTCATAAGAAAGAATATACTGATCAAAGAGAATGCCGGAACAGTATGGGAAATACTACTTTGCCTGTTAGGTCTGAGACCTGCTTCTTATCACAAAATGTGCCGAACTGTCAAGCTGTCTGTGACAAATCACAACTACAACTTGTAAAGTGCCACCTGATTTGAGTTTCTGTCTGAAGCAACAAGACAACCAAGATCCATCAGGCAAGAAAAATGGGATTGAACCAATTGAAACAGATCTATTGACTGATAGATCTGTTTCACTTGGTTCAATCCATATCATTTTGAAACCAAAAACCCCCCACAAACTTTAAAAGGATGAACATTGACAACTTTAAGTGTTGTGGCACCAAAGTTCCCTTGCACTGGACCTATTGAGAAAGCATAGATAATTTACAAGATCATTGAAGTGGTAATTATAAGCTATATTTTCAATGTGTACATAATGTAGTGCAAAAACTGTTTTTATCAACTTATACACAGGGATCCATGTATGCATGCCAACAGGATGGCACATGTTAACATGTGATCTGCATATAGGTATTCCTGGGGGCACAGTGTGCATGATACTGGGGCAGAGTTGCAATGCATACTTGTGGGGGGGGTTTTACGCCTATATAGAGGGCGTAACTCATAAAGTCACCTAAAGTGTGTAAGGTAAGTGCTGTTGTGACCACTGTCTCAAGTTCAGAAAACTTTTAAAAGACAGGGAGACCAATCCAGAAGTACCATATTTTTCGCTCCATAAGACGCATCTCACCAACAAAACACACTCCAGATTTAGAGGAGGAAAACAATAAAAAAACATTCTGAACCAATTTTAAATGCTGTCCCAACCCCCCCAGCACCTTTTGTAAACCGCATAGAACCAAAAGGCTTTTGCGGTATATAAATAAAAATTTATGTCATGTTATTTGTGCTGAGAATTCGTCAGAGTAGCAGTTTGTGGCCATGAATTTCCATGAGTCCTTTTGCTGTGTAGACGCTCCTAAATTAGACTTTTATTGGTCTTTATTCAGAGCCCACACAATAACTGTGCAGGTTCATTCCCTCCTCCGCCGGTGCGGGTTCATTCCCTCCTTCTCCGCTCTCTCACTCAAGATTTTACTATTACAGCCCTCTAAGGGCTCCTTTTACGAAGGTGCATTAGCGGTTTTAGCACGCGCTATATTGCCCCGTGCGCTAGATGCTAACGCCGCCATAAAGCTGGCATTAGTATTTTCCGTGTAGCACGGGGTTAGCGCGCGCAGCATTGTAGCGCGTACTAAAAAACGCTAGCGCACCTTCGTAAAAGAAGCCCTAAGTTAAACTGATCAGGCAGTTCAGTATCACAGAATGCCACCAAATCTATGTTATAGATTCTGACAGTTCAACTATTCACATGTTGTTCCTGAAATTTCTGTTCTTTTGGTCTTTCATATTCCATCCCAGTCCCCCCACGCGATACCTTTAAATTGTGGTGGTCGGTGGACAGCTGTCTGCTGATTATGTCGTGGTCAGTGACACACAAGTGCACTAATGCCTGGGCCTGCGACACTTCCTAATTGTGGTGTTCGCTGGTGCCTTGCTGGACGGCTGCCTGCTGATTGCCGGTATGTTGGGGCCAGTGGCGCACAAGCGCGCTGCTGCGTGGGCGCACGCCACTTCCTGAATGGCTGCCGGCAGCTCTCATGGGACTGCCGGCAGCCATTCAGAAAGTGGTGCACGCCCACGCAGCAGCGAGTTTGTGCGCTGCTGACCCTGACATACCGGCTCTCAGCAGGCAGCCGTCCAACGAACACCACAATTAGGAAGTGTCGTGGGCCCAAGCATTAGAGTGCTTGTGTGTCACTGGCCCCAACATAATCAGCAGGCAGCCGTCCACCAACCACCACAATTTAAAGGTACCGCCGGGGGGGGGGATTGGTATATTCGCTTCATAAGACACACTTACTTTTCTACCCCCTTTGTAATGGTAATTGTGAAAGCCTATTTATAAACTGTCTAATGCAGTGGTCTCAAACTCAAACCCTTTGCAGGGCCACATTTTGGATTTGTATGTACTTGGAGGGCCGTAGAAAAAAATAGTTAATGTCTTATTAAAGAAATGACAATTTTGCATGAGGTAAAACTCTTTATAGTTTATAAATCTCTCCCCCCCCCACCTCCGAAGGCCTGTATATTCCCCACTTCTTTGCAGCGTCCTCCAGCTTCCCCCCCTGGCTGTCCAGTCTTAGTTTCAGCTAATTATCGCAGCCTGCAGAAAGGATCGCCGGTGCTGTAGCGTTCCTTGCAAGCTGCCATCGGCCTCCGCAGCACATTCCCTCTGCCGTGGTCCCGCCCCTGACGTCAGGGGCAGGATCATGGCAGAGGGAACGTGCTGCTGAGGTCGACAGCAGCCTGAAAGGATTGCTACAGCACCGGCAATCCTCTCTGCAGGCTGCGGTAATTATCTGAAGGTAAGAACGGGAGGCCAGGGGGGAAGCAGGAGGACGCTGCAAACAGCGGGTAACACTAGTACAGACAATACTAGTACAGGCTGTGGGCTGCAAAATAGTACCTGGCGGGCCGCGAGTTTGAGACTACTGGTCTAATGCAACTCCTGGGACATAATGAAGAGCCAACAATGACCTACTTGAACTTATAACTATGTATTTGTAACCATGAGCAAAATGTACTAGGGAAAGGGGACTGCCTTTTTGTTACTTCAAAGTGGTGGGCATTGGAGGATTAAGTGATTTGCCCAGGGTCACATGGAGCAGCACTGGGATTTGATCTCACAACCTCTGGGTGCAGAGACAGCAGCTCAGCCAGGTGAGCCACAGCCCTTCCTACTAGCATTTCTATTGAATATCCATGTATCCTCTTGTAATGTAACCTGATCTTGTTAAGATTACTAACATATGTCTGCATGCACTTCCCTTTACATGTGAGCACTTACATTAGCTTAGTGGCTGGTGTAAATGCTAGAAACAAAAACATGACGGCAGATTTATTTATTCAGTTTTCTATACCGTTCTCCCAGGGGGAGCTCAGAATGGTTTTCATTAATTTCTTCAGGTGCTCAAGCATTTTTCCCTATCTGTCCTGGCAGGCTCACAATCTATCTAATGTACCTAGGGCAATGTGTTTATGTTTATTTAAGATTTGATATACCGCTCCTGCATTTTACTGACCTAAGCGGTTTACAATGTATCAAACTAAAATTAGGTACTTGAGAAAAACTACCCTATCTGTCCCGAAGTCTCACAATCTAGCTAAAGTACCTGATAAACTAAAAATAAGTAATAACAATATATAATACATTTCCAAGATCAAAAATCAAAGAAATAGAAAATAGAAATAATGAAAGAAGATAAACAATTAAAAATAGGGTATAAGGGAGGGGGGATATTTGATGAGAGTTATAATTTGATGATATATTACTTGATGCTAAAGTATAAAATGAATGTATTTTGTGTTACACTTATTGTGAGTTTTAAAAATGAATAAAGATTTATAAAAAAAAAAATATATATATATATATATATATAATAAGATAAAACAAATTTAAGAGATAAAAAAGTCTCTGAAGCAGCCTGATAACAAACAGTCATATTTTAGTGCAGGTCTTAATACAACTCCCGGCACAGCACACTTCACCGATCTGTCACTGGCACAGCTTGAGAGCATCAAAGAAATTAACATTTTTAAAACATATCCACTAAAACTGTTATATGAAAGAAATAAATCCAAATCAACACAAATCAGTATAAATGGGGGTATTAAAGTGACTTGCCCAATGTCACAAGGAGCAGTGTGGGTTTGAATCCACAGTTTCAGGGTGCTGATGCCGTAGCTTTAACCACTGCACCACTCTAGAAATCAAAATGTAGTGGACGTGAGTCAAGTATAGGACAATGAAGCCATTGTGACATCACTGATGAGGTTGGCTCTTAGGCACTGGTGGAATGAGGCATTATGATGTCACAATACTAGCTCTGGTTTCAGAGGCTGAAACTATTCACACTATTTATTTATTCAGTTTTCTATAGTGTTCTCCCAGGGGAGCTCAGAACGGTTTACATGAATTTCTTCAGGTGCTCAAACATTTGTCCCTGTCTGTCCCAGTGGGCTCACAATCTATCTAATGTACCTGGGGCAATGAGGGATTAAGTGACTTGAAAAAATTCAAACCAAAAAATCAATTCTCTTACAGCAGAAACATAAAAATCATAATCCCTAGTACCAAACTGCTGTATGCATAATGCTAGAAAAAAGACTAAAAATACTACTTTAATCGGAGGAAAAGCCTCAGAACCCCGTTATAGAGGAAACCCTCCCCTAACTTGAAAGGGTGAGTAACTTCATTGGCAGAAATATCTCCCAGTATGGCAACTCTTATGTTCTTAAATCTTTCATAACTGGAGAGGGGGACGTGGCCACGGAAGAGGTATAGGTGGATCAGATGTATTCACTAAGGATTTGTACACACGAGGATTTATACCAGGTTTTGGTTGGTATAATTCCTTGCGCCCACAAACAGTAACCAACTCGTAGTGCCATTTATAGAGTAGTACTCGATGGCCATTTTTGAGGGGTCCAAATTTGGCCACCATGTACTGAATCTAGTCCTAAGCATGAAAATGGGTCCACGAGATTATAGAATTATGGGGCGAGTGTATACACTTATTTACACTGTCTGTAAATCTATATGCAAACAATTGAGTACTACTATGGCTTCTTAAAGGACCCTATTTTATAAAGTTATATAAGTGCCTATATTGTTTTTGACACCATTTGGATTTTTCATACAGGCATTGTGTTATTCTATTAACTCCTTAATGTCATGCGTGCACCGACTGCTTAGCATGCATGCTAAAGTGGGTCAGTAGAAATTAATACCCATATGCAAATGAGAGAAAGGTGTATGCGAATTAGGCTTTATTGTACTTAATATTTAAAATGAATTTCTTGACCTAGAACCAAATACCTACCTTATTTTTATCAAACATATTATTGAAAGGGCTTAATTAACATCCTGCCTATGACTGAAAGATGGAGGTGTTGTACAACTCATAACATAGCATGCTTATTTCGGCACATCTCATTCCAAACCATATTTATGCGTCTCACGTAGATGTGGTTCCAAAACAATATTAGACTCAAGGGCTTCACTATTTTCAGCAAATTAACATTGTGATGATCCTTGCTTCGGTCATGCTTAGTAAAACCAGGCTTTTCTAGGCTCATCCTGAGACAGGTGTCTGAAGATAACATCTTAACCATTGCTGCAAAAGCTTTTTGAAAGATTGCATAGCGCAGTACAGTATGGTATAAAAGTCTTCAAACTTTCCCCCTTCATTCTTCTTCCCATTCCCACCAATGGTATGAAGCAAGGCCACATCTGAAGATGTTTCCCACCCTCCATCCCCACCCCCTCATCTTTAAATGGTCTGTCCAGGTTTCCAAAAAGGCTATAGCTAGGCCTGACCCCAGTGATTGAATGTGCTTGTTTAGGATTTGGAATTAATTTTATAATCTGCCCCTCCCCAATTATTCTTTTAATTTAACATGTAAACCACTTAGAGTTTTGTATTAGATAGGTAATATATCAAATACATTGAACTTGAATTTATGTGACATCTCTGGAGATCTCAGAGGAGAGCCCTACATAATCCACTATAGCCACTGAAAAGTTTTCAGCCCAACCAAGAAGGCAATGATGTGGAGCCATGAAACTTGCAAGTTATTCCACACTTTTCTTGACACTTTTTTTTTTTTTTTAAATCTTTATTGATTTTCCAAACTACCATTGTGTAAACAAACAATTCCAAAATACATAATATTACAAGAAAAGCACATTAAACTTATAGACATTAATGAACAATTATTTTCCCCCACCCCCACCAAATAATCAGAAAGAAGATACCTACAAGAAACTATCCATATGTTCCCTGAATTAAACTCCAATGCAAAACCCTCCCCCTCCCACCTATCCTCCCTGGATGTGTATGCTGAAAGGTAAATAAAATAAAATAAGTTATCATTCCTTACAAAACTTAGTCAATGGTTCCCAAACATCCATAAATTTATTGTACCGTCCCTGTTGTATGGCCATCGAGCGTTCCATTTTGAAAGTATAACAAAGTGTCAAGAAAAGTGTGGAATAACGTGTAAGTTTCATGGCGCCACATCCAAGAAATAAAATTCCAGAGGGTAGACTATAATTGTCATAGCCCACAGTTTACTTTTTTGTGGATGATACCAAAATCCACAACAGAGTGGACTCCCCAGAAGATGTGGAAACACAAGAAGGGAATTAGTGAAGCTTCAGGAATACGAGGGGGGTGCTGAAAAGTTCTCAGCCCAACCAACCAACTTCCTAAATTCTGAGTGCTATTTTGCCACTGTAGCTGAAAAGAGGGTTATCTTATTTCGTTAAGTGCCAATTTGCAGAACTGAATTCTATGTTTTTTGACATTGTTTCAGATCATTGATTGAACCATATCCATGTCATTTTCTTCTTGGTTGGGCTGAAATCTTTTCAGCATCCCCTCGTAATCTAGACGTCATGTAGATGACAAAAAAATACAAGATTATCCACTTGAGCGACAGAAATCTAAAGGAGTGGTACAGTATAAGGTGAAGTTCTATGTACAAATGAAGGACAGGAACTGAGCTCTCATCTGAAGACCTTAGGTAGTCAAATGGGAAAATAAGGCAAAAGACCCGGTCCACAGTGAGAGGAATGGCTAACAGGAATAAGAAAGCGATACTGCCTCTCCATAAGCCTCTGGTGAGAATACATCTGGATCCACATCTTTAAAAGAAAATAAACCAGATTGACTGGGTCCAGAGGGCAACTATAAAAAGGGTTTATTTGTTTTTGTCATAAGGCATATGAGGACAGATGTTAAGGTCTAAACATATATTCCATAGTAAAGGTGGGATATGGAGAGATATGAGAGACATGTAAATATCTCTATGATATAAATGCAAAGGAAGCAGACCACTTTCAACGCAATGGAGGTTTTTGAAAGAGGAGTCTGAGCATGAGGATGAAAGGAGTAGAATAATGCATTAACCTAAGGGTGGTGGATACATGAAAGTAGCCCAGCAGAGGTGATAGAGACAATGGATAGTGCCTGAAGTCAAAAAAGCATGGGACAAGCACAGAGGATTTTTGAGAGTGTGAAAAGGTTTACACAACTGAACAGCTGGTCTGGTTGGGCAGACTAGATAACAGAACAAGAACATAAGTAGAGGCTGGCGGCGAGTACAGCGAAAAATCGCATGGAGACGAAAATGAAACTGATTTTTCACTGTACTCGCCGCCAGCCACTACTTTGGTGTTGAAAAGAGATCTTATTGTAAAATTTTGACATATGGATTCATACACCCATGGTTTTATCAATTAACATCAAGACTCCTGAGGCAGGCCTTTTGGGCCGAAACACAATTGAGTCAAGTCTGGTTTATTGGTAAATGGATTGAGCACCATCTGGTCTCCTTCGTTGTTGTTTTCGTGTCCCTCACTCTTGTGAAGGCAGTTTCTCCTGGTTGTCTATTGTAGAGGTAGAAGCAACAGGTCTTAGCAGTTTGTCGGATTTGTGTAGAAAATGAGAGGTCGGAATGTATACTCATTGATACATCTTAGAAGCATGATTAGCTGAAACCAGGTTCTGGGATAAATCAGTTTCCAGAAATGCTATATTACAAAGAGCAATCGTCAGAGATTCCTGAACCAGTTGTGCAGTCCATATACTACACGCAATGCACACCAGAAGGCGAGATGCACTTTTCACATAAAAGTCAGCTTTCTCTTGTAAGTCTTGTTCAGATCAGCACAGAAATTTATTGCAAATTTTGCAAAGCTTTTGACCTGTATCATCTTATTAAACTTTTATGAAAAATCAATGGAGTTCAATCATGTTATGGGCTGTTCCTCACACAGATGTCAGTGGTAAGTGGAGAAGACTATTTATCCTGTAGTCTGGAGAGAAAATGTTAGGTTTCTCAAAGCCCACACTGTAACAGTATGTTTGCAATGAACAAAGTTAAGCCTAATACAAATAAAAGGAAGGAAAGTAGCAACTGAAATATTATACTGTAATAAAAAAATTGATTGTTGATTTTGCCCTTTGATCATACACGTCCAGGATGGATGGGGAGATACTTTTAATTTGAGTGAAATTGTTGTATATGTAGAAAGGGGGGGATGATATATGTATTTGTCATAAAATATAATTTGATAGAATTTAAGTGTTGTTAAAGTGTAAAATGTCTGTATAATATGTTGCATTTATTTTTGGCTTTAAAATGAATAAACATATTAAAAAAAAAAAAATCACAAAAGAAGAGAATGTTGTATCTCAGTACCTTTATATAGTATAATTGTTGTTGTTTTTCTACACAAATATCAGAGTTCTGCAGATCAGCCTTTCCCATATGAGAACATATTAGAGTTGTACATGCAAAAAAAAAAAAAAATACTCTGTCGTTTTGTTTCTCAAAATTATTTGTTTTCATTTATTTTATATTTTGTACTTGATCCCATTTTTATTTTGTTTTTTAATGTGTGCTGTTTGCAAAGAATGGGAATTGATATTTTAGCATCTGAAACTAGATTGATTTCGTTTATCTGCAGTTTTATTTAGAAAATATCCTCTTTGTGTTGTTTTCTAAGCAGTCACCTAGATTGAGAGGACATGAAGTTGCCTGCTTGTAGCCTATTTGATAAAAATGTATAAGGGCCTATGGCCCGTTGTTCAAAGGCTCTATTTATATTTTGGATGTCTCAAAACCAGCATTTAGACATCGATAGGGATGTCCAAATCCTGATTTTATAAAACTTGAATACAGACAACTAAGGGCTCCTTTTACTAAGGTGCGCTAGCGGTTTTAGCGCGCGCTACACGTTAATGCCTCCATAGAGCTTGCGTTAGTATTTTTCGTGTAGCGCGGGGTTAGCCTTAGTAAAAGGAGCCCTAAAAACTTCAGTACATCCTTGGTAAGGGACGTGGTCTGAGTTTATTTTAGATCAGGGGCGTCAAAGTCCCTCCTCGAGGGCCGCAATCCAGTCGGGTTTTCAGGATTTCCCCAATGAATGTGCATGAGATCTATTAGCATACAATGAAAGCAGTGCATGCAAATACATCTCATGCCTATTCATTGGGGAAATCCTGAAAACCCGACTGGATTGCGGCCCTCGAGGAGGGACTTTGACATCCCTGTTTTAGATGGAACTGGTTGCGAGGGCAAAATATGGACATCCAACTCTGATGTCAGAAAGGGAAGATATGTTTTTATTCAAAAAAGATGGATAATGGTATTTAGACCAGGTAACTGGCACATCCAAATACTACTACAATCATTTCTATAGCCCTGAAAAGCATATGCAGTGCTGTACAATCAATATACAATAGAGGGTCCCTGTTAAGAAAAGCTTACAATCAGCTGAGGGGAGATATGATTGAAGTCTACAAAATCCTGAGTGGAGTAGAACGGGTACAAGTGGATTGATTTTTCACTCCATCAAAAATTACAAAGACTAGGGTTCACTCGATGAAGTTACGGGGAAATACTTTTAAAAACCAATAGGAGGAGATTTCTTTTCACTCAGAGAATAGTTAAGCTCTGGAACGCGTTGCCAGAGGATGTGGTAAGAGCAGATAGCTTAGCTGGTTTTAAGAAAGGTTTGGACAAGTTCCTGGAGGAAAAGTCCATAGTGTGTTATTGAGAAAGACATGGGGGAAGCCACTGCTTGCTCTGGATCAGTAGCATGGAATATTGCTACTCCTTGGGTTTTGGCCAGGTACTAGTGACCTGGATTGGCCACCGTGAGAAAGGGCTACTGGGCTTGATGAACCATTGGGTTGACACAGTAAGCCTATTCTTCAAGGTTTCAAGGTTTATTAAATATTTGATGGATCGCTATATCGTTATACAAAGCGATGTACATTAAAATACAATCAGATAAGATAATAAAAACATACAATTCATTAAAATAATGATAACATACAATAAAAAAACGATAGATTTTAGACAGGACCAACAACAATTGGGAGGAAAGGGAGGTTAAAGTTACATATCATAAAAAAAGAAATACATTTAAGGAAAGAACATCAGGGAGGTATTAAAATACTTGAAACGAAAAATTAAAAAATGGGAGAATTTGTTTTTTATTATTTATGTATTAAAAAAAATTTTTTTAAAAAGATAAGTTTTAAGAGATTTCTTAAAAGAAGGAACATCTTTTTCGTTTTTTATATATTGGGGCAAAGAGTTCCACCATTGGGGGCCGACGACCGAAAACATTTCCAATCTACGGGTGCCTATAATTTTCAAAGATGGAATTGCTAATAGGTTTTGGGAAGATGATCTGAGAGAGCGTGCAGAACAGTAGGGGATTAGCATCTTAGAAATGCATTGTGGTTCTTTGAAGGTCAAGTTTTTATAGATAAGTAGTAAAACTTTAAACTGTATGCGTTGGCAAATAGGAAGCCAATGTGCATCTTTAAAGAGTGGAGTGACGTGATCGAATTTCTTGGCATCATAAATTAGTTTTATGGCCGAGTTTTGAACTATTTGCATTTGTCGTTTTTGCTTTTGGGTAACATTGAGCAACAAAGAGTTGCAATAATCCAGTTTTGATATAACCAAAGAATGAATTAAGATATTGCGAGATTTGAGTTCGAGAAATTTAGAAAGAGATCGAATTAAGCGCAATTTGTAGAAGCAGGTTTTAACTAGATTATTAATGTGATCTTTAAATTCCAGACTATCGTCAATTATTACGCCTAATATTTTTGTTTTGGGGACGATTTCAATGGGTTTATTGTTAAGTAGGAAAGAAGAATTTAGTCCTATATCTTATGTTCTTATGTTCTTATGTTCTAATTGGACAGACAGACAGGACATATAGGGATTGGGGAGTTTCTTGCAGAGAGAATGATAGAATGGACATAGGTAATTTTATGATGAGTGGGAGTTCAGGCAGTTTGTTCCATGCATACAGCACAACAAGATAGAAGGGACGGAGTCTGGAGGTGGCAGTAGAAGAGAAGAGTATGGATAAAAGGGACTTGCCCAGTGAACGGAGTTCATGGGGGTAGCATAGGGGAGAGAAGTGTGGAGCGATATTGAGGGGCTGCAGATTCAGTGTACTTGTAGGTCAGTAAGAGAAGTTTGAACTGTATTTGGAAATGGATAGGGAGCCAGTGAAGTGACTTGAGGAGAGGGGTAATGTGAGTGTGGTGGCTCTCACAGAATACAATACATGCAGCAGAATTTTGCATGGATTGAAAAGGAGAGAGATGGTTGAACGGAAGACCTGAGAGAAGCAAGTTGTAGTAGTCTCAACAAGAGGTCTTGAGAGTGTGAATAAGGGTTCTGGTAGAGTGTTCAGAAAGATCAGATTTTGGTAATATTATAGAGGAAGAAGTGACAGGTTTTAGCAGTTAGCGAAAAAGGAGAGAGAGGAGTCAAAGATAACCCCAAGGTTGGGTGCCGATGAGACAGGGAGGTGGAGAGTGTTGGCCACAAAGATAGAGAATGGGGGAAGAGGGGAACTGGGTTTAGGCAGGAAGGAGCTCAGTATTAACCATATTCAGTTTTAGATGGAAGATGAAACATCCAGGCGGCAATGTCAGACAGGCAGGGTCTGGATGCCTGTAGAGATATCTGGTGTGGAGAAGTAGATCTGGGAATCATCAGAATAGAGGTGATACTGAAAACCATGGGAGGAGATCAGTGGACCAAAGGAGTGGGTATATATAGAGAAAAGGGAGGTCCACAAGACAAAGCCCTGAGGTACACCAATTTACAGTGAGATAGCAATGAAGGAGGATCCCCTATTGTATACACCCTTTGTGGATTGTTTTTATGATTATTAGACGCTTATTAAACTATTAACTGGTCCATCCGATCTTCTGTTCCACAATTCTTTTGTTGTTTTGCTGTTTCATTTCCTTTGTGGAACCTTTTGGTGCTGTTTGGCTGAATAGTGACACAGTGCATGCATGTGTATATGTGAGTGGGATTGCATGCATGTATGCATCTGAAGAACAAGTGTATGGGGGGGGTCTGAAGAATGAGGCCTCGCAGATGTCTGAAACATGAGAGCATGTATGCATGTCTGAATGCTGAGCGTGGATGCAGGTGTGTATGTCTAAAGAGTGAGTGTGCGTATTGTGTGTGCATGTCTGAAGAAAGCCACTTGCGTCTGAAGAGTGAGAGTATCTTCATGTATATATGACTGAAGAATGAGAGCAAATCAGCATGTGTCCGAAGGGTCTACCTCTGAGGATCTCGCATCATGTGCGGCAGCGGTGGAGATTACCTTGCCAGAGATGTCGCCTGTTCTTGGAGGAAACTCGGGACCCAGATGATAGCCATCGGAACTGGGGTTGACGGCAGTTAAAGAATAGAATGGGAATGGTGGTTGAAGTGAATTGGGGTGGAGATGGAGGTGGGTATGGAGAGGGATAGGGATATGATGTATTCCGGAAAGGCATTTAAGATCTGGTGTTAAATGATCATAATAATTACAAGTCAAAGATCTTGATGCTTTTTTGGAGTGTGATTTCTGTTTCTCTCTATGCTTATTTTTATCTCTATTTTGTTTACTTTAATTATTATTTTAATTCTATCTTTAAATTATTTATTCATTACTTGTTGGAATATTTCATTTCTATCTCTGTCTTTTTATTTTTATTTTTCATACTGTTTCTTCAGGTACTTTAGTTAGATTGTGAGCCTTTGGGACAGTTAGAGAATTTCCAAGTACCTATCTTATTTATTTACTTTTTATTTATTGTATCTTTAATGCATCATTTTTGTAAACCGCTTAGAAACCTCACGGTTATTAGCGGTATATAAGAATTAAATTAAATTAAATTAAAATTAAGAAAGCATGCATGTGTGTCTATGTATATCTGAAGAACGAGGACATGCATGCATGTAACACATAAAATTGGATTTTTATATCGCGATACACCATTAGGTTCGATGCGGTTAACAAAAATTATCTTACGACCATACATAGGCGGTTGGGGTACAAATGCGGTCAGCACAATACAAGTACAGTCAGTACAATACAAATTCAAGGAGCAGTTTCAGTCATTTAAGGGGTGGGGAATGAGCAATAGTGAGTTGTGGAGAGAGCTTGATGGACCATTGGTCTGACCCAGTAAGGCTAGCCTTATGTTCTTATTGAACAGGTGTGTTTTTAAGCTTCGCCTAAAATGTATGTATGATGATGAGGAGGATCCTATGATGGGGAGTAGTTCACGACTTATATGAGCTGCCTGGTAGGATAACAGTTTTGGAAGAGTAAGAGCGTGTGCGTGTGAGAGTGAATGCATGTATATGTGTATGTCTGAAGAATGAGAACATGTATGCATGAATTTATGTGTGTGTGAGAGAGAGATTGTAGAGCAAGAGTGCATACATGTGTGTATGTTTCCATGTCTCCAGTGAGGACAATGTTCTATAAATAGAGTTTCCCTTTGAAAATTTGGGCTAAATTGGAGAAGTGCTCTATACAAATGTACTTGTATGCATGCTAAGTAAAGGTAGGGTTATCAGACGTCCGGGAAAACCCATACATCTCTTCTTCTTAGAGAACTGAACAAATGCCCAAAGGGATTTCCAAAACCCGGCAGTTTGTCTAGGTTTTGGAAGTCCCTGAGCTTGGAGGCTGCATCTGGAGGCCCTCTGCACATGTGCAGATGTCGGTGTGATGACATCATATGGACGTATGCATGTACGTGATGTCATTGCATCATTGTCCGTGCATGAGCTCAGGGAAGGAAACCGGAAGTTCATATGGGGGCGGGGCTGGTGGTGGAACAGGATGAAGCTGGAGGCAGAATGGGGAGGGGCTGGGATGGAATGGGGCAGGGCCAGGTGTCCTCTTTTTTTTTAAGAGGAAATCTTGCAACCCTAAGTAAAGGGAGAATTTATCAAGCTATTAAGTTAACTGGGCAAATTCTCTTGAAACCTATCCTAACATTATCTCCACTTTGTTTATATTGCTTCAAGAAGCAGGACCTGGGAAGATTCAAAAGTAATTTAAAAACATTTCTTTTTAAAGATGCCTTTGATATTTAATTTCTTAATACCCAGGTCATTGATTTTATTCTATTAATATGCTTTTATATTTTTGTTCCCTCTTGTACCTTTCCTTTTTTGTTCTGCTTTCCTATATTAAATTGTATTTCACTACCCCTTTTTTACCTTATGTTATGAATATGATGAGTTAATTTTTAACCTTATTGTATTGTTTTAAGTTTGTATTGTATTGTATTGTATTGTTCCCCTTTGAATGTATTTTAAATTGTTCATCGCTTAGAACTATGATTAAGCGATTAATCAAAAGAATTAATAAACTTGAAACTTGAAAACTTGAAACAACAAAGAATTAAATATCATTTTTTTGCTTCTTCCATTTGTGAAGCTTATTTTACATTTAAAACTTCATAAATTTATGCCTCAGACACATCATCTGTAAATCTCTCTCTTTGGGGTAGTCCAACCTTGGCATCTCTGATTTGCCCAACCTCTCTTGTTCTCAGTCTATTTACTCCCTCCCCCTCAGTCCCCCCCCCCCTCCCCTGACTGTGGGCCTGCCAGCTGGGACCGAAACTAAGCACCCTCCATACCTCATCTGAAGTGGCAAGAAGGAGTAGGCATCTCTCCCTCCTACCTCTGGGCCTACCTTTTCAAAATAGTGGTTTCCTGCCCCTTCCCAGTGTATCCTGGGATGCACTGGGAGGAGCCTAATCATCATATAAAGACATCCACATAGGAGTTGTGGCTATCACGCACCTTTTGTGAGCATGCCCGAGAAGTTGCAACCCCTTTAGCAGCTAATGCTCAACACAAATATGCATGCTGTTTGTGTTGAACATCAGTCGCTAAAAACAGACCTGTACATCTCCGGCGCTGCAGTTCTGCAGCGCCAGAGTTTTGTGCATCTACTCCTCAGTAACTGGGCAGCTGTCTCGCTCTAACGTTAAGTTAATCCATTTGAAGCATGTGCGTGCCTAGTCCCTAAACTTACTAAGAAACTATTACTGCTACAACACCCATAGTTAGGAACTGCATTTTACTATTCTGGAGAGATGAAATGTGGACTTGGAGGGTGCCACAAATGTATGTTTGTCCAGGACCTAACATAAGGTTAATTTGGCCTTGCCTCTAGAAAAGTATAAAAGCTTCACAAGAAGCCATGCATTGAGGTTTCTCTTTGTAGTAGAGGTTCTGAAGGATCAGCATTAGAGAATGACACAGGGACAAATTTGTCCCCGTCCCCACACAAACTCAATTTCCCCAGACCACCACTACGTCTACACTTAAGACACATTACCAACCCAAAAAATAGCCTAAGTCCCATAAACCCAAAACCAGGCCTTTTAGACGAAGGAGTAGCCAGTCCTTCGCCTAAAAGCTGGATTTTGTAACCGGTGTCTGTCAAAAAGAACACTGATTACAGAATCCACCCCCCCTCCCCCCAGCAACAATCGCAGCAGGAGAGATAGCCAATCTCTCCTGCCGCGATCCACCCCTCCCCCCGACAAGATCAGGCAGGAGGGAGCCCAACCCCTCCTGCCCTAATGCAGCCCCACAATCTGTTCGGGCAGGAGGGAACCCAACCCCTCCTGCCCTGGCGAAACCCCCACCCCCTGATACCATCCTGGCAGGAAGGAGCTCAACCTCTCCTGCCCTGGCAAACCCCCTCCCCCGATACCATCCAGACAGGAGGGAGCCCAACCCCTCCTGCCCTGGATATACCCCCACCCCCACTAAGATACGAGCAGGAGGGATCCCAGGCCCTCCTGCCCACGAGGCACCCCCCCACGACTAGCCCCCTGAATCCCCCCACCCACCAACCCCACGACACCACTCCATACCCCCGACACCTCCCCATGCCTTAAAAAAGTTGGACGGACGGACAGGTCCCAAGCCCGTCCGTCTGGCAGGCCCGCCATCCGCAGAATGGCGGGTCTTAGGGCCTGATTGGCCCAAACGCCTCAAACCCCGCCCACAGAAGGGGCCTTAGGCGCCTGGGCCAACAGAAATTGGCCCAATTGCCTTAGGCCCCTCCTATGGGCGGGGCCTTAGGCACAAGGCCTGGGTTGGATAGCGAGGAAATGTCATTACAATGTCTTAGACCTCTGTGAAAGCAGCAGCTGAAAGTCTCTCTCTCTCTCTCTCTCCAGTCTTGCAAAAAGCATTTATTAACTTTATCAGTGAGAACATGGTTCATTATCAGTTCATCTGTCTTGTAAGCATAGGCTCATAGAATCTTCTTACTACATCAAAATTAATTTGTAATTCACACAAAGAGACATTCCTTTAGAGAGCACGATACAGGAATTTTTTCATGAAAAGATATTGTGTACTGAACTGCATTCTTAGCTTAGTTTTCAGTGGCTCTGCGTTTTATACTGTTCCATCTTCTGAAGGCAAAACCATCTTTGTCTGTCTTTTAACCTTGATTGTTAAGCGGGAAAAAAAAATTTCTTTTGGTCTGATAGACAAAACATATGTGCTTGAGCATTTTTACAACATGTAGAATCCTTTGCAAGTGTGCAGTATGAGTTCAGCAGGACAGTTCCTATACCTAAATGCAAAAGGCAGGATCTCCGGAAAGGGAAATGCAACTTGATTTTCAGGAAGAAAAAGTGAGGTCCTGGAATCTTCCTGGGAGTTTATACATGGTCCGTTATTGAACATTTTTAAGGCAAAATGGATACATTTTATCAGTATACTAGCTGATGCCCCGGCGTTGCACGGGTATTTAATTATAGCAATAACACTGTAAATGGATTCAAATAAAGATACTTTATAGTGGTGAATGAAAGTATTTTTTTACAGCTTAATAAAAAGTACAATATTCAAATTATAAAGTGAAATATTTGACAAAATGAATACAATACAACTAACGCAAAACGTGATTATAAACAACAATTTTAGTTTCACCTCCTGGAGCAAGAACATATAAATTCTTGGGTGAACCCACCCTTGAGCAAGCAAAATAGAGTTGTGGGCCGTGAGACCCCCAGAACATATCACCCCAGGTAGTGAGGGATCTGCATACCAAGTTTCGTTCAAATCGGTCAAGCCGGTTTTGAATTACTGTGAGAATGGCAGCTTTTTACATTTTTTCCATTGACATGAATGGGTGAAATCTGATTTTCTGTTTGTAGCTCCGCCCACGTGTGCATGGGGGCCGGGAGACACCCAGAACATATCACCCCAGGTAGTGAGGGATCTGTATACCAAGTTTCGTTCAAATCGGTCAAGCCGTTTTTGAATTACTGTGAGAATGGCAGCGTTTTACATTTTTTCCATTGACATGAATGGGTGAAATCCGATTTTCTGTTTGTAGTTCCGCCCATGTGTGCAGGTGGGCCGCGAGACCCCCAGAACATATCACCCCAGGTAGTGAGGGATCTGCATACCAAGTTTCGTCCAAATTGGTCACAGTGAGAATGGCATCTTTTTACATTTTTTCCATTGACATGAATGGGTGAAATCTGATTTTCTGTTTGTAGCTCCGCCCACGTGTGCATGGGGGCCGGGAGACACCCAGAACATATCACCCCAGGTAGTGAGGGATCTGTATACCAAGTTTCGTTCAAATCGGTCAAGCCGGTTTTGAATTACTGTGAGAATGGCAGCGTTTTACATTTTTTCCATTGACATGAATGGGTGAAATCCGATTTTCTGTTTGTAGCTCCGCCCACGTGTGCAGGTGGGCCGCGAGACCCCCAGAACATATCACCACAGGTAGTGAGGGATCTGCATACCAATTTTTGTTCAAATCGGTCAAGCCGTTTTTGAATTACTGTGAGAATGGCAGCTTTTTACATTTTTTCCATTGACATGAATGGGTGAAATCTGATTTTATGTTTGTAGCTCCGCCCACGTGTGCAGGTGGGCCGCGAGACCCCCAGAACATATCACCCCAGGTAGTGAGGGATCTGCATACCAAGTTTCGTTCAAATCGGTCAAGCCGTTTTTGCGTGATCGCGGCACATACACACACACATACATACACACATACATACTTCCGATTTTATATATATAGATGAATATAGTAATGAATCGTCCAGAAGAAGGATGAATACGAAGGCAGTTGACTTTAAGAGGATAATTTTATAAACCACGTAAAATGCTGGAACTTCGGTTTGCGAGTAACGCGGTTTGTGAGTGTTTTGCAAGACGAGCAAAACACTCAGCAAACTTTTGTCTCGCAAACCGAGCACTGCCCTGATAAACGAGCACTTACACTGCAGGAAGCGCCGCTTCAGAGAGATTCCTCTTCCGTCCACCAGCCAGCCTTCCACACCGGGTGACTTCCGCATGTTGGAGAGCCTCTATCTGAACCTACGCAGCCGAGTGCCGTCCCACCTGCACATTACGTATGATCACACACAATGTCAATCATCGACGTTGTGCGTGATCATACGCAACATGCAGGTGGGACGGCACTCAGCTGCATGGGCTCTCATAGGCTCTCCAATATGCGGAAGGCACCCGGCGTGGAAGGTTGGCCGGCGGCCGGCAGAGGAATCCCCCTGAAGCGGTTCTGTGTGGGCTCAGGGGTTCTTCAGCAGCTGGTGGACAGAAGAGGCATCCCCCCAAAGCGGCACTGTGGGGTTCTCCATCCCCCCAAAGTGGCACTGCGGGGTTCTCCAGCGGCTGACAGACGGAGAAGATGGCGCTGCAGCACCCGGCACCCGACAGGTACACACCCCTGGGCCACCCCTTGCCACTTCCTTGGCACCTTTTGGGTTCTGGAACTAATTGTTAGTGTTGCCATTAGGGCCTATGGGGACATGTGCTTTGATATACGAGTACTTTGGATTACGAGCATGCTTCTGGAACGAATTATGCTCATAAACCAAGGTACCACTGTATAAACAAATAACAGTGAACAGAAATAAGAGATGCATACAACACCAGAAAGAATTAGAATAGACATTAGGTTATGTGAATGTAGGGTCAACCATTTCTTGTTTAAAGAAATGAGTTGGATTTTTTGGCAATATAAAGCTCATATCTGTAGAGCAAACAATCCAGTTCCACCATAGGTAACTTGTGAGAGGTCCTTCCAAGATCCACAAATGGTTTTTAATGCAGCAATGAGTAAAGAATCAAACAATACAGCATCAAAATCATTTAAAGCAGAATTGAGAGAGGCACTTTTCAGGACAATGGTTGCATAAGAAAAATGTGCCAAAACTGAATTGGAAACCCCAAAACAAACTCGGCAAGTACTTCATTTTATACTAAACACAATTGGTTGCATAACCATGAGAGGAGTCTGGGCTTCCCACAAAATGAATATCTCCCTTGCTGTAGCTGGTGGGACATTTTGTTTTTCCATCATCTTGGTCCCAGTTTCTGCTTTTGTCTATGTTCTACTAATTCTCTTTCCAGGCCTCGGGAACCCGGTTCCATCCCTGTGGGAGTCCCATGACCCTAGGGGGGATCCCCGTGGGAGTCTCATAGACCTAGGGGATCCCCTGGGAGTCCCATGGACCTGAGGGGGGATCCCTGCAGGAGTCCCACAGGACCCAAGGGATTCCCACAATCACCGTTCACGTGCAGACCTCTAGTTGGAACTTCATGTGTTTTGAGACAACACCAATTGGATATTTGGCTAGTGGTTATTCTACAAGTGCCATATTGACAACAGAGGAGACTGGCAATCGTACACGTCTCATCAGTATTCAGATAAGTGGCTTCTGTTTTGCTTTTTTCTGTCTTGTATTTATATGTAGTTCAGAAGCATAAGAATGCTTGTTTTTAGTCTGTTTGATGACTACAATAATACCATAAAGTATTTTGTAACATCTTGGTAACATGAACGGGTGTGTGGGGGTACTGAACACATTCAACACGTTCTATTCTGGCCCAGAACTTCCTCTTTGACGTCAGAATTGACGTTGGGTGGCGAAGGTTAGTCGGCCCGGCGCTTCAGCGTCCTCTTTACGGGGAAGGGAAGCAGGTTGGGCACCCCTTCTCTAGCTAGCTGAGCTGTGAGCCGCACTCAAGTAGCTAAAGAGCCGCATGCGGCTCGCGAGCCACAGTTTGCTGACCACTGCTCTACCCTGTTATGGTTTTTTTTAATGTATATAAACTTGTAACTCGTTCTGAGCTCTTTTGGGAGGACAGGATATAAATCCAGATAAATAAATATTTGGTATCACTGGCACATCTCTTGGCAGATCTTAGATTTTTCTATTCTATGTGGAGTCTATGCCACTTATTTGATAAGTGACCCTGGTAGAGGCTGGGGGCCTGACAAAGGTAATCATTTGCTATCACTTATTATTGTCCCTTCACTACTGCTAAACTGTTAAATTGTTGTCTAACAGATTAGTCTTCTGCAATGTGAGTGATGTCACATCTCCCATAAAGAGGGCAAACATTCTAGCCGCTTTGAATAGGTGCAAGGCCAATCTTGTTTGTCTGCAGACTAATAGATTCTGAGCATCTGAACCTTCAACTTAGCTAGATGGGTCAGGTATTCTTTGCTTCCTCTTCGGGTAGACATGGTGGGGTAGTGATTCTCTATAGGAAGAATCTTCAAGATTGGCTAAATCTCCTGAAGGCCATTATTTAATTCTTTCTTTGAATTTCCAAGGTACATGTTATATTCTGGTAGTAGTTTATGGTCCCAGTTCTTATGACCCACAGTTTTATATGGTTTAATTGGTCTATGCTCTTCTTATTGGGGGCAACATCAAGTGCTTATAGTAGGAGACTTCAATTTAGTTATGGATCTATTGGTAGATTGATCTGCCACTCCATCGGGAATGCGGGGTAATTGTGGTAGAGCCTTATTCTCATTTTGTCAGGTCCTGGATTTGACTAATCCATGGTGTCTACTACATCCAGGTGTTTGAGACTTTACACATTTGTCTAGGGCCCATGGCACTTTTTCTAGAATAGATTGTATATTTACCTCTACCAGTCTTTTTGCACACATAGTTTCAGCCCATATTGGTCCCTTGGAGCAGGGCAGGATTAACCAATAGGCCAAGTAGGCACGTGCCTAGGGCCTGAAATGGGCAGGGGGGCCCAATGAAGGAGGGCATCAACATTGTTTTTTCCAAACGGCGATGGGCCCCTCCAGCATCGATTGGCAACGCGGGTCCCACCCCGATCGGCAACGCAGCCCCTCCCCCCCCCCCCCCCCCATCGATGGAAAGTAAGACAAGCAAGCAACGAGGGTAAGAAAGGCAACAGGAACTGTAATTGTGCAAGCAGTGCTGCTTGCCCAAAGCTTCCCTCTGACACAGCTTCCTGTTTCCGCCTGGGCGCATGGTGGGGTGGGGTGGGGCAGAGGGCCCAGTGTACTTGTGTGCCTAGGGGTCCTCGATGAATTAATCCAGCCCTGCTTTGGAGGTCTCTGACCAAATACTCTTTGAATAGATACCTTAAGGGACCTTTTTTTTTATCAGCAGGACATGAAGTGGAGGAGTGGTTTGGTGGTTACAGCAGCTGCCTCAGCACCTTGAGGTTGTGAGTTTGATTCCCACTGCAGCTCCTTGGGACTCTGGGCAAGCGACTTAATACTTCACTGCCCCAGCTACAAAATAAACTGTTTTGATTGAGTAAACTATACAGAGAAAGCAGTATATCATGTCCCATTACCTTTCTTCAGATAAGGATTTTAGGGACTGCTTAGAAGACAAATGGGAATCCTTCTGTTTGCACAATAGGATAGTTCAGTATTGTTTTGTGAAGCTGCAAAATCTGTTCTTAGGGGGTTTTCATTTCATATATAAGTGCGAGAAACGGGCGAATAGCACCAGGGATAATACATTTTTGGAAAAAAAACCCTTAAGAAAGCTTATAGTAGAAACCAGTTCCCTCCACTTGAGAAAATTTTCTCGCTACACAGGCTTTCCTTAATTCATTGTTACATGAGCGTACCCACAGATGGCAATTCTATAGAAAATCTCACTGTTGTTTTTATTATATTGTGTCTTTGATTGACTGAGTAGATGTTTTTTTATGAATATTTGTGACCTGCCTTGATTTCGCAATCTGCCTGGGAACTTGTCACCCAGCCTGGCCACTGTCCTTAATGAAATACATGGGGGGGGGGGGGGGGGGGGGGGAAGGACAGAAACATCACAAATCCAAAACAAAATTTATATAGTGATATGAAACAATGTTTGATTCTACTTACACCCTTATATAGGAGCTCCTTCAGCTCTGATATATTACCACAGTATCTCAGGTCTCTTAAAAATCATGGGACAATTTTCAGAGCTAGTGAACTGGATAGAAAAGGCTACTCATTTAACTAGCACTTCCAGCTCCTGACAAGATATTTAGCAGAACAGACAAAAAGCACAAAGGGCCTGATTCTGTATAGGACACTGATATCAGCAGCGGCCCATTGCATGTCAATCGTGCATCAGCATCCTATTACGAATCGTATCTACACTCCTGGACAGATGCCTTAAATGGGAGAAGTGTCGCTGCAATATAAGCCAAGTTATATACACTTCTCCCTCCGTATTCGCTGTGATAGGGGGATTAACAGAAACGCAAATACAGAAAATCCACAAATAACTTTTTCATATGTTATTCGCTACTTTCTATTAAAAACCATCGTGAATATAGTGAAACCGCGAATAACATGGTTGGAGACCTGGCCTGTTCCTGAAGGAGAGGCAAAACATGGTGAAGAAAGTGCTGGGAATCAGCGATTTTCTCTGTAAAAGCTTGGAATCAGTGATTTCTCTATGCAAGCTGACATCATTTTTGGGGGAGGGGGAGGAGTCATCAAGCTAAAAACCGTGAATAATCGAAACTTCAATTGCTGAAACCGCAAATACAGAGGGAGAAGTGTATACATATTTGTCCTTATTGAAGATCTTGAATGTAAAAGGAAGCAAATGCAAAAGGAAGCAGAATTATTTATAGATAATGAGGATCAATGAAGAATGCAACTGTGTGCTGGGTTATATACTCTACCAGATGTCTGAAGGTCCTCGAGAAAAGTATATTAATAATTAAGTACAATAGAGCAACAATAATAAAAAAATACATAGGTTTTTATGGGCTTCGGTATTAAGGTGATTTAATGACATGATATTCATTTGATTTGCCCTAATATCTACTTTTAAGGCATCTGTCTTGCATCTATGGAGACACGTTCTGACGCTTAAGCCCACCCAAGGCCAATTCCAGGCAAAACCACACCCATGCCTAGCCTTGGGCATGCTTAAGCGTGGGTACTCGACTCCATAGACACACTACAGAGGCCCACAATGTAGGTGTCCTGCCTCGGACACTTTTTTTTTTTTTTTAAACGTGCATCCCGATTGGTTGCCAGATGGCGGTAGGACAACTGCCACTGCCTGAATTCAGGACGTGCGTTTTGAGAATCAGGCCCATAGGACCTTCAAGACGGAATAATGAACTCAGTTTATTAGGACCAGACAAGGGCCATGTTTCGGCAAATCCACCTGCGTCAGGGGTCTAAACAAAATAAAAGAAGAAAATGTACAAATGTAAAGAACAGACATATCATTGATTGATAAAAATATATAATATGAACATTCAGTGACAAAAAGGCCACATGAAAAGTGTCATTATGTGGGCATAAAAATGTGATGACCAACACATAAAAAGTGTAACGGAGAAACTGAAAGTGCTAAACTGGAAAATATTCTACTGAGTGTGAAAAATGGGCTTGAAAACAAGGGTGTGGTGCAGAAGAGTGAACCCATATTTACATGTTATACGGAAGCTTTTAAGTTATACGGAAGCTTTTAATTAGCAATGAAGCCTTGTTCATTTATTACAATTTGCTATCGTTTAAGGTTTAGAGTAGATTAATATATGTCTTACCACAATGTATTTTAAATTCTCCATTTTAACTTGCTTAACTTTTTTCTAGGCACCATTTCAATGCACTGTATGCTCAGTTGACTGGTGAATCATTTTAATTCATGGTCTTTATATTCAATTGTTTTTTTCACACATTCTCACTTGCCATTTGGTTTTGTTCGCACATGTAGCGCATAAGTCCATCCATGTAAACATGTAAATATGGCCTCACTCTTCTGCACCACACACCTGTTTTCAAGCCCATTTATCACACTCAGTAGAATATTTTCCACTTTAGCACTTTCAATTTCTCCATTACACTTTTTATCACATTCTTTTGCCCACATAATGGCTTTTGCCACATAATGGCTTTTGCACATGGATTTTTGTCACATATGTATGTTCATATTATATCTAGATTATTGCAACTCTTTATATTGCAACATCACAATGAAAGGACTTCAGAGGTTGCAGCTACTCCAAAACACAGCGGCTAGACTGATTTTCCGTAAGGCCCGATTTGAGAGGGCTAGTCCACTGCTGATAGAACTACACTGCCAGTCAAGTATAGAATCCAATTTAAAATTGGATGTATGGCTTACAGGGCTATATATGGAGAAAGCTCAACTGGGCTAACTTTAGCCATCCAAGTTTCACACTCCTTCTATAACTCAAGAATGACTGAGTGCTATAAATTATCTCTTCCCTTTCCATGTCAAGTTCGAAGGAAATCACTCTTCAAATCCACCTTCGAGTTTCAAGGTCCCAAAATTTGGAACTGCCTCCCGGCCTGCTTACGTCAGACCTCCTATCTTCAATTTAGGAAGGTGCTAAAAATGCATCTGGCTTTCATTATAGTCTTGCTATGATTCATAATGTCTATGTTGCTAACCTTATTAATCTTATGTAAGCCGCAATGATTCCCAGTTGACATTTGCGGGTATAACAATATGGTATGATATATATTTTTATTAATTAATGATATGCATTTTCTTGTTTTATTTTGTTTAGATCCCTGACGCAGGTGGATTTGCCAAAACACGGCCTGTGTTGGGTCAAATAACCTGAGTTCATTATTCCATCTTAAAGGCCCTTTGTGCTTTTTTCTTTTCTGTATATTGGTGTGCATTTTGGGTCCCTCTATCTCGTTTCACTTTCAAGATATTTAGCAGCACATAACCAGACAATGCTGCCACATATCCTGTCTGACAACCATGGCACTATCCGGTTAATGCCGAGGCAGTCCAAAAGTAAAGACACGGCAGAGTCAGAAGTTGCCCAGGTACTGCCAATATTCAGTGGCAGTTCCCAGAAAACTATCCAATTAACCAGGGGTGAATTGAGAGTAATTAATGAAAATACTCCACAAGTTGAAGAAAAAATTTCATATCACATGCACAAAATGGTCCTTGCTTACAACCGGCGCTTGTACTTTTAATAGTACTTTTAGCACAGATCAGTTGGTGACTGAGCACTTCACTTATATTTATTAATACTTACTGGTTTTATTTGATATTTTGGGCACTTGATATAAAATGTTTTCTTCAACTTGTGGAGTATTTTCATTGATTATATTTTAACACAAGCAATTGCTAATTAGCTCCTTATTTTTGGAGTGAATTCAGAGTAATCTGGGCTCTTTGAGCAAAAATGGTTATGGGCCTCCAATCACCTATCAAAAGTGATTAAACTAGATAGAAGGTAGGGCACAGCGGACCCTCCACTGTTGTAAGCTCTTGGGCACTGCCTTATTGTCTCAATGGTCAGTTCACTTCTGCAATTAAGTTAAGCTGAATATCAGGAGCGCCCAGGTACCCAGCTGCTGCTTTACACCTGGATTTTCACTGCTGGTACCTGAATATCTAGGTCAAATTCAGCCAGTGACATTGCCCCCAAAATGCTTAAATGTGCATACCCTAGCTAATATTCAAGAAGCTTTCTGGCCTCATATGCAACTTTCTTTACATTGGTCCCCTTATTTTCTATATGTTCCATCTTTGCTGGCACCCTATACTTTCAATTACAGCCCTTGCTGAGCCTTTCTTCAAATCTGAAAAACTACCATCTTTCCTGCTCAGCCCTTCTTCGGCTCCAGCCACCGCAAGAGAAGGAGTTGGCCGTTGTGGGAGACCAACTCCGCCCCCAACAGCCCTTGCTGAGCCATTCTTCAAATCTGAAAAACTGCCATCTTTCCTGCTCAGCCCTTCTTCGGCTCCAGCCACCGCAAGGGAAAGAGTTGGCCGTCGTGGGAGACCAACTCCGCCCCAACAGCCCTTGCTGAGCCGTTCTTCAAACCTGTAAAACTGCTATCTTTCCTGCTCAGCCCTTCTTCGGCTCCAGCCACCGCAAGGGAAAGAATTGGCCGACGTAAGAGACCAACTCCGCCCCCTACAGCCCCTGCTGAACAGTCCGCTGCCTCCACTCTGCCTGCCTGGCTTAAGTCTCCCATGTTCAAATTCCATCGTGATCTGTACAGTTTACTTGATTGCATTATAAAGGCTCTTACTCAATTAGCCATCGCTAAGCCCCTCCGCTGGAATTTGTCCAGTTACTAGTCTCTGCCCATTGCTAAGGCCCTTTTCTGACCAAAAAATAAAAATAAAAATAAAAAAAAACCATGAAGCCACCCCTTTGGGTCCTTATACTCCTGCTCTGCTCATCTCTCAACACCTCCCTCTGCCTGAACCCTCCCTCTCCCAACCTACTCGACTCCTCAAATAGTCACAATTCTGGCCCTGGGGAGGAAGTGACGTCATCGTGGCTGATGGCAGCCTAGAGAGATAGCTCCGCGGACCCCCGTGCTGATTTCGGCTATCTTCGCGCGATTTCGCGTGCCTGCACTGTTTATTTCCCTCAGCTTGATTGTGTAGCTGCTTTGCTGCGTCTCGATGGCGACGCGAAAAAAACAAACCGACATAAAAGCATTTTCTTCACCGATCCCGAATGGGCCTCCTAAGACTGGCTCTAAAATGGCGCCCGATCCGACCGCGGCTGCGGAGGGCTCACATGCTGATGCAACGTTGCCGACTTTACAGCTGGAGATGCGTGGCTGGTTCCAGGAATTGAAATCTGAAATCTCTGCAGTTCGAGCTGATATCCATGCTGTTGTTGCTGAGCTAAAACGTGAGGTGGGTGAAATCGGGAATCGAGTGGGAGAGACAGAGACTGCAGTGGAGGCACATGGCTCTGAACTAACTCACCTAAGAGACAGGATTGCAGCGCTGGAGGAAAAAGCTGATGTGAGCACCCTAAAGATGGAAGATCTGGAGAATCGCTCCAGACGGTGCAACCTTCGCTTTCGGGGTGTGCCTGACACTGTCTCTGACTCTCGCTGCATGGAGGTGATTGATCATATATGCATACAGGCACTGGAGTCCGCTGGTTTACCTGTGGAAGTGGGGAAACCTTTGCTGGATAGGGCTCACCGCATCCCTGGCCCTCGTGATGTGAACCGCCCTCGTGATGTTGTGGCCTGTTTCCATCGTTATATGGATAAAGAACATGTGCTTAGGGCGGTACGGCGCTCTGGGGGAACTGTTAAATGGGAAGAAGCAGACATTGATGTCTATCCTGATATAGCTCCAGCAACCCTGGCCCGCCGTCGCACGTATAGAGACTGTACCCGTATACTGCAGGAGCGCAGTGTTCGATATAGGTGGATTTATCCTATCGGACTGGCTTTTACACATGCAGGCAAGAACTACACTGCAATAACTGTGGCGGATGTTCAATCTCGAATGGTGGAGGCAGGTTTGATGACAGCTTCAGAAATGGCTCCACTTCCTCAGAGGTCTCCTGTGCCCAAATCAGGAAGAGGGTTGGGATGGCAGAGAGTGGCTAGGTCGGCTGCAGCTCGTCGCCCTTTGGAAGCGGCCACGTCCTCATCCACTTGAACATTTGTATTTGTGAAATGTGCTTTTGAAATTTTGTGCTGTGTATGTTTCTTCTTCTCTTTGCTGAGCGGCTTCTGTCGCGAAGATTGTTTATAGGGCTTGTTCTGGGGGTCCCTTTGTGAACTGTTTCTCTACACTTCCTGTACCGTGGTTACCAGGTGCTTTGGTGGCTGGACCATGTGGGGTATTGTTGGGGGGTTGGGGGGGGGTGTTGGTGCTGGGAAGGGTTGTGACCGAGTGCTTTTTAGTATGATTGTATGGAAGTGTGTTTGTATAATGTTTTTCTTAAGGTTGCGATTGCAGGGGTTGGTTGATTTGGCTGCTTTGGAACAGGATATTGGTTTGGTGATGAAGTGCTTTTTCTTCTCTAGTATAAATGGATAAACTCACTTTGCTGTCTTATAATGTACATGGTCTGAATTCTCCACAAAAGCGACGCTTGTTATTTAAAGAAATGAGCCGCCTGAATAGTGCGGTTGGATTTATTCAGGAGACCCATTTTCAATCTCACTTTGAGAAATTGCTTACACACCATAGCTATCCACATGTTTTCCTTTCTTCTAATAAGGTCCGGAAAAAGACCCAGGGGGTGGGTATTTTAATTCATAAACGTGTCCAGGTGGTATTGAGAGAGGTGGTGCGGGATGTTGAGGGCCGCTACATACTGGTCAAGGCTGAGTTGGATGGCACCTTATATAGTTTGCTGAATGTCTATGCCCCAAACGCTGGTCAGGGGGCCTTCTTTACGTTGTTAGAACGTGTGCTGTTAGATCATGTAGAAGGTACACTCCTTGTAGGTGGAGATTTTAATCTTACCTGCTATCCTCAGGAGGATAATTCAAATTCTTCCATCCGCTACGCTAGAAGCGACAGAAGGGCTTTTCTGCGCTTCCTGCGTAGGCAGGATTTGATAGATGTGTGGCGTTATTTACACCCTGGCACGCGGGATTACACCTTTTATTCATCGAAACATGATTCATATACTAGAATTGATATGTGGATGCTGCCTCGTATTGCTCTGCCTCGAGCCCTGGCCTCCAGTATTGAGCCCCGGGTGTGGTCAGATCATGCTCCCTTGACTCTGGAGTTACAGGTTGGACAGGTTAGAGGTGGTCGTCGCTTGTGGCGTCTGAATGACTCTTTGTTGAAAGATCCCAATACCTTGACTCTATTAGAGGCTGATGTCAAGGAATTTTTTGTTTTTAACGACGTGGCAGGCATTAATGTTGCGATTCTATGGGAAAGTTTTAAGGCCACCCTTCGGGGTTGTTGTATCTCGAGAGGGTCGTATCGTAACCAATGTCGAGTAGCTCGCAGATTAGAACTGGTGTCCCGCCTTCGACGCCTGGAGAATGCTCACAAGAGAGCTCCGTCGGTGGCTGGGGGGGTAGCGCTGACGGAGTGCCGGAGGGATTTACAGGAACTTGACTTAGAGGGCATGGCTTGGGCCCTACAGAGGCGGAAACAACGGTTTTTCGAATGGGGTGGTAGGGCGGGTCGCTTGTTAGCTGCACAGATCAAGCAAACTCAGGCACAACATTCCATAACTCGGATTCGTAATGAATCGGGTCAGCTTTGTGCAGATGACGGGGACATTCATCAGGCTTTTCTATCCTTCTACCGGACTCTGTACACTCCGGAAATTGAAGCTACGGAAGGGGAGATAGATGCTTTTCTATCTAACGTCACCTTGCCTTGTTTGGCGGAAGTTGATGCGGAGTGGCTCTCTTCCCCTATTCAACCCGCTGAGGTGGTGGCGGCTATACATCATCTGGCTGCTTCCAAAGCACCGGGTGTTGATGGCTTTTCGCCCCTGTTTTATAAGAAAATGGAGGCCCATATAGTAGATCCTCTGACTAGATTGTTTAATTCTTTTTTGGAGGGGGATTGTTTGCCGTATTCGTTTCGTCAGGCTGCGGTCTCTCTTCTTCTTAAACCTGGGAAAGATCCCCTCCTTTGTGGGTCTTACCGCCCTATCTCGTTGTTAGGAGTTGATTATAAGCTGTTTACCCGTATTTTGGCAGTCCGGTTGCAACGTTTTTTGCCTTTCCTAGTTCATGGAGATCAGTGTGGTTTTATTTCAGGGAGGCAACCTGGTGATAATATTCGAAGAGTGTTAGATCTTATTGGAGTGGCCCATCAGGATTCTGTTCCAGCTGTCTTGTTATCAGTTGACGCTGAAAAAGCCTTTGATAGGGTTTATTGGCCGTTTATGTTAGCAGCTTTGAAGAAGATGGGCATTTCGGGTGCTTTTCTACATTGGGTGACTTTATTATATGCTGCCCCGGAGGCTTGTTTAAGGGTTAATGGAAGATATACTGCTAATTTTATGATTCGTAGAGGAACTAGGCAAGGGTGCCCTTTGTCACCACTGATTTTCGCGTTGGTTATGGAACCTTTAGCAGCTGCTATACGTGCGAATGCTGATATTCAAGGGATTGTGGTGGGTGGCGACGAACATAAGATCTTACTGTATGCTGATGATATTTTGTTTACCTTGACCCACCCACATCATTCTTTGACGGAGGTGCTTCGTGTTTTGACTATGTTTGGTGTGGTGGCTGGCTTTAAAATTAACATTGAAAAATCTGAACTGCTTAATGTTTCCCTTCCGGACTTGTTGGTTACGGACTTACATGCTACGTTTTCGTTTCGATGGGCGGCTAAATCCATTAAATACCTCGGTGTGCGTATATCTCGAAGACTTTCTGACCTTTTTGAATTGAATTACCCTCCGTTGCTACGAACTGTGTTTGCTGATCTGGATCGATGGGAGGGATTGAGATTGTCTTGGATGGGTAGGATTAGTGCTTTGCGTATGAATGTGCTGCCTCGTTTTTTGTATCTGTTCTCCTGCCTACCTCTCTCAATTCCTAAACGGTTCTTGCTTAGACTACAGCGGCGGGCCTTTGCTTATATCTGGACACGTAAACCCCCTAGGGTGCGGAGGGAACGTATGTATTGGGACAGGTTACACGGGGGAATGGGTGTCCCTGATTTTTCAACATATTACTATGCATCCCAACTGCAAGGACTGTTTCATTGGGCATATCCCTCCCAGCGCTGGGTCTCTCTGGAACAGGCTTTACAACCTACCTACCCTTTGGCTGCAGTGCCCTGGCTGTCTTTTGATATCCTCCGGGATCTGCAGACTGGGACATCTTATGGGATGGAATGTACTTTGCATGCGTGGAGCCGGGTTCGACGAGCTTGGTTCCCACGGCAGCGCTATTTCTATGCTACTCCCATTAGATTTGCCCCTGATTTTCTGCCTGCTAGAGATACTGTGATTTTTCGACGTTGGGAAATGGAGGGACTTAGGGTCCTAGGTCAGCTGATAGTGGGTGGACAGCTGGTACCCTTTGCTGCCTTGCAATCTATATATGACCTCCCCTCGACGGATTTTTTCGCCTATGTCCAACTTCGAGATTTTATGGTGAAGAGGGTGATCCCTGAGTGGGAAGGAGCAGACTCTGCTTTTCTTCAAGTTTTTAGGATGGGATCTGGGGTGGGCCTTATTTCACGTCTTTATAGGGCTCTTTTATACACTAGGCCACAGGCCCACACATATGAACATCGTTGGGAACTCTTGCTGGGGAAGGCCTTTGATTATCAACAATGGGACTGCCTTTATGGTACATTGCTGAGAGTCTCCTTAGCATCCCCCTTAGTTGAGCAGGGGTATAAGATGCTATTTCAGTGGTACCTTACGCCAGAAAAGGTGCACCGTTTCTATCACTGTGGAGATGGACACTGCTGGCGTAACTGTGGGTGTCTGGGCACTTTTGGGCATGTATGGTGGGATTGTGTTAAGATTGTACCTTTTTGGAAGATGGTTCAACGACTGCTGATTGATGTATTACACCTACCCATTCTATTGCGTATGGAAATATTTTTACTTAACTATCCTTTGGGGAGTTTGGATGTGGATCAGAATCATTTTGTGGCCCTAGTTGCTACGGCAGCTAGACTTATAGTGGCTACCTATTGGAAGCGTGACTCTTTGCCTTCTCGTACTGAACTGTTACATAAGATTGACCAAATTTACTTGATGTCTAAACTGACTGCTTTAAATAATGATTCCTGTGGAACGTTTCATCGTCAGTGGTCTCGTTATGGCTCCTGGCGGGGTTTTCTTTGAACTTTTCTTATTTTCATTTTCATCTTCCTTTGTTTTAGGCCTATACTGTATCACTCGGTGGGGGGGGTGGGGGGGTTATGTTATTTCATATGGGCGATGTACTTTTGCTGTTGGCATGCTGCCTGTGTACTGTTTTCATTTTGTTCAATAAAATCTTAAATTTAAAAAAAAAAAAAAACAATTCTGGCCCTGGCACCAGAATCCCCACCCTGACGCGCCCCAGGAATCACCCCACCAGAAAACCCCCCCGCAAAGTCAATCCCATCTCTCTAAAGCCTGTCCCCCATGCTAACCTCCCCTGCCATGCCTCTAACTCTCTCACCCCTGTCCCGACCCTTTACTGCAACGCCAGATCCACATGCAATAAAATTCAAATTCTGAAGGACCTCCTTGAGGACCTCGATCCTGGATTCCTGTGCATCACAGAATCATGGATCTCAAAAGACGACCTCTTCACACAAAACGAATTCTGCACCCATGGCTACCAAGGCCTCTTTTCACCCAGAATCAACCGCAAAGGAGGTGGCCTGGCACTCCTCTACAAATCCTTCTTTGATGTCCAGCTCCTCGAGAGAGGCACCCACGCTTCATTAGAATATATGCTAGCCTCAATCAATGATGAGCTCCGTCCTCACCCACTGGGCATCCTGTTACTATACCGTCCAGCTATCCCTTGGTCCAATTCCTCTAACCTTGTCTTCGAGACCATAACTAATGCCTTTCTCAAATTCCAAAGATTACTAATCATCGGAGACGTTAATCTCCACCTTGACGACTCCACCAGCAAGGACACGATAGAATTCAATGACTTCCTCATCTCCCTAGGTTTCTCCCCCCCCCCACATCCGCTCCTACCCATGAAAAAGGGCATACCCTAGACCTCATCCAGTTCCTCGACCTCACCGCTTATAAAACGTCTGCCGAAGACACCCATTGGGAACACATCTCGTGGTCAGACCATCTCCTAGGGGCCTTCTGCCTCCCCATCTTCATGTCTCATCTCAGATCCCCACCCCGATCCCCCAACTCTATTACCTTCCGGAAAAAAATTTCGAACGATCTGTTCTGGACCAAATTCCTCAACCTCCTCCCCTCCATTCCCAAGCTTGCAGACTCTGAAAACAATTGGCACAACTGGATCGCCCTTTTTCAAATCAACCTACCACTCCCTCGCCCCCCAAACCACTAAATCCATCACCTATCCCCATAAAGCCCCTTGGTACCTTCCACTCCATAGAGACCTGAAACAAAAATGTCGAGCCTTAGAGCGAAAATGGAAAAAATCCAAATCCTCATCTGACAGACAGGCCTGGAGAATCAATATCAAACTCTACAACTCAATATTAAAAAAAGCAAGGAAGAACTTCTATGGAGACAAGATCTCCAAATCAAAAAACCAGAATGGCACATTGTTCAACATTTGGCGCTCCCTAACCACTAAAAATGACTCCACCCTTCTTCCCTCATCTCCTTCAGCCGAGGTCCTAGCAAAATTCTTCAATGATAAGATCTCTACCTTAAGGCGCTCCTTCCCGCCCGCAATCTCCTACAATTCTCTGGTGCCCCCCGAACCCAACCCCACCCTAGCTGCTCTCAACCCCATCCCTGCCGAAAGATCCTGGACTGTCTTCGAGCTCATATCTGATTCTCAGACCCTTAAACTCTGCCTCAAGTTAAAATCATGCAACTGCATCCTGGACCCATTTCCCTCCTACCTATTTGAGAAAATCCCTGCACAGGCCATCACATCTCTTACCAAACTCATAAATTCTGCCCTATTATCAGGCCTATTCTCCACTGAAATGGGACACATCGCATTGACCCCTTTACTGAAAAAAGCTGACCTAGACCCCTCCATACCATCCAACTACCGTCCAATAGCAAATATCCCTCTCCTCACCAAACTAGTCTATCATATCTACCAAGCTCTCTTCCTACTTAGAAAGATTCTCCATCCTCTTACCTTACCAATATGGCTTCAGACCCAACTTCTGCACTGAATCCCTATTGGCCTCTCTAATCTCTAAGGATCAGCAACTGCATTCTCGTAACAAGTTTGCTGTCCTTCTACAATTCGACCTCTCCGCAGCTTTTGACGTTGTCCACCACGACATTCTAATTTTCCAACTCTCCGAGATAGGCATTAGCTCCATAGTTCTTGATTGGTTCTCCAAATTCTTGCGCTCCCGCTCTTACATGGTTAACATGAGCGGCACCTCATCCTCCCCCTGGACCCCGACTTGTGGTGTTCCACAAGGCTTACCCCTCTCCCCAATCCTCTTTAATATTTACATGTCCTCCCTGAAACTACTCCAACTATCCCCCCTTGAAACTCTTTAAACTTACGCTGATGACATCCTCGTCCTCCTTGAGACCGACTCGAACCTCACTAACCTCTCCACGAACATATCCTCATGCATAAAGAACCTCCAATCCTGGGCATTCACAATGCATGTGAAACTAAATGAGTCCAAAACAAAACTCCTTTGGCTCGGCCCAAAATTAGACCATCTACCTTCCTCCATCCCATTGTCCTCCGGCCCCCCATTACAGCTCGAGTTCTCAAGCAAAGTTCTGGGTGTCACCTTAGACTCTTCTCTATCCTTCAACGAACATCTCCAATCCCTGGTGAAGAAATGCTTCTTCAGCCTTCACATGCTAAGGAAAGTCAGACCCTATTTTCACCAAAAACACTTCGCAGTCCTAGTACAATCCATCATCCTCTCCAGATTGGATTATTGCAATTCTATCTACCTCAGTCTAACCAAGAAAAGCCTCCACAGACTTCAGCGGATTCAGAACGCCGCAGCTAAGCTTGTTTTCGCGAAAAGCAAATTTGATCACGTCACACCACTCCTGTCTAAGCTCCATTGGCTCCCAGTAATCCCCAGGATCCACTTCAAATGTGCGTGTCTGGCCTACAAGATCCTACATGGCATCCTTCCTGCCGTTATCCCTCTATCCTGGAACTCCCCAACCCCTACTTCCTCCAGATCCTCCCAAATTTTTAAACTATCCTTCCCTTCCATAAAAGGTATTTCCCATGTAGGCAAACTTGGGTCATCCCTCCCCTTTAGAATCACTGAGATCTGGAATAACCTCACCTCCCCTCTCCGAACCTCAAGCTCCCTCCAACTCTTCCGCAAACACCTAAAAACCTGGCTATTCTCAAAACTGTAACACTTCCCCCCTCTTAGGCCTCTCACCTTCCCCCTTTACACCTAACTCTTTAATCTCTCCACTGTAGTTCCTCTCTCATCTTTCTTCCTGTAAACCGTGCCGAGCTCCGCATTCGTGGAGATGGTGCGGTATATAAACCCAAGGTTTAGTTTAGTTTAGTTTAAAATGTTTTATTTCTTATTATGTTGATATTGTGATGTAGCATACGATACCATACTTTGTATTGTTCTTTGAATACTTTTATGACTGTAATTGTCTATTGCTTACGTGTGATTTATTCTTGCTCTACGCTGTCTTGGGTGAATTCCTTCAAAACGACGTTAAAGAAATCCTAATTAATTAATTAGTATGCAATCAGCAGAGAAGCTGGGCAGACCTGGTACTTCTAACAAATGTTTAGGGATGCCAGCTTTTCAGACAGGTCAGGTTCTTTCCTCAGGCACAACCACTAAGATAAGTCATAAGTACAACTGCCAGTGTTCCTTTCAGCAACACAAGGGATTAAACTGACAAGGCTGTGACAGGTTCTCTGCATGGTAAGTAATGAAATCACACTTAAACCAAAACTAAGTCATTCCCATCTACAGTAGTTTCTCTTCAAGTTCCCGGAGCAGTTTTTAAAGGCTGATCACCTAAGGTCAGACACACAGTAGTCAGAGACTTTGTAAACCAGTAATCTGGCCTCTACTCTCTCCATTGCACAGAATCCATTACTTTAACGCCTCCTTCCTTCAAGGTACGATTGTGTTCTGCTTGTATTAAGTAAAACAGGAATTAGCAAAATTCCAATGGTTTACTTAGACAATAATAATGAGCCGTTTCAAGGAAGAAATCTCCCAGGGAGTGCGGAAAATCCTGCAGCTGAAAGCAGGCTCACCAGGATGTGTAACTCTGCACAGGCATAAACAGGAAACGGAAGAGCCAGAATTTGAGCTGACAATTTGGCTTTGAGTCACTCATCTAAAAGCAAGCATGAGGTTGTCAGAAACTCAGCTACTAGGGCACTTTTTTTTTCTTCTCCTGAGTGTTTACACCCTCTTCTTGCCCTTTTAATTCACTCTCTGCATTCATAGATTGGGTATAAGGTATAAATGTGTTGTTGCTGTCTTGTTAAAATGTTTATTTTATTTTTATTTTTCCTCTAACTCTACTTTTCACTTCTCTATTACCCTCCAGGTACTTTAGTTAGATTGTGAGCCTTCGGGACAGTAAGGGAATTTTTCAAGTACCTTTCTTATTTCTAATCTTAATGTATATTTTTTGTAAACCGCTTAGAACCTAACAGATGTAGCGGTATATAAGAAATAAATTACATTACATTACTATAAAATAGCTCTCACAAGTGAAGTTCATTGACAGGACAAGCTGAGCTCACCGTTCTCATGCAGGTCAAGCAACAATTGTAAGTTATTTTCCTGCTTGATCATAAGTACTTGTACTTTATGTGGGAATGATGAAACAAAGCTCATCATACTTCCAGGGTGATATGAGATGCTCAGCTTTCACTTGGCATCTATGAGCCCAACTGCTGCAGGCTGATGTTAAAAACTGCAGTGAACATAAGAACATAAGAATTGACGCTGCTTGGTCAGACTAGTGGTCCATCATGCCCAGTCCGCTCACGCGGCGGCCCTCTGGTCAAAGACCAGCGCCCTAACTGAGACTAGCCCTATCAGCGTACGTCCTTGTTCAGCAGGAACTTGTCTAACAGTGCTGGAAATACCAGAACAGCGCAGCAAAATAACTTCCCAAGGCTCAACACCAATGGAATGCAAATTATATGTGCGCTGTTTGCACAGAGCATTGGAAAGGGGGATGAACGTGCCTAGTGAATGCACCTGCACACAATAATAATAATAATAACAGCTTATATACCGCAATACCGTGAAGTTCTATGCGGTTTACAAAGATTAAGCAAAGGTACAAATTGATTGACTTTAAGAGGGGAGGAAGAAAGAGGGTTAATAGGACAGGAAATCCATTTTTGAGGAGAGAGTGATCAATAGAACAAGTTAATCGCTATAGAGGGGAGAGAGAAGAGAGGATCAGTTGTCTAGATACTTTAGGAACAGGTGTGTTTTCAGACGTTTCCTAAATTCCTCATAAGTAATGGGCGAAAACAATTGTTCTAGGTCTTTACCCCATGATGCTGCTTGGTGCGAGAGAAGATGTTCATGGTGTTTTTTCAGTTTACAACCTCTCACTGGGGGGGAAACGAAGTTGGAATGTGAGCTTCTCTTGTGTCTGTTGGCTGAGAAGACGAAAAGGTCAGTTATATATTTAGGGGCAAGTCCGTGTAGTGCTTTGAAGCAGAAGCAGGCAAATTTAAACTTTACGCGCGCCTCCATTGGCAGCCAATGCAGCTGCCGGTAGTAGGGTGTCATGTGATCAAACTTCCTCAGCCCAAAGATCAGTTTGACAGTTGCATTTTGCATCAATTGTAAACGCTGCATGTTCTTTTGGGAAATTGCTAAATAGGCGATGTTACAGTAGTCAAGTAGACTCAGTACGAGGGATTGGACTAGGGTTCTGAATGCTGCTGTATCGAAATAAGCTTTAATGGATCTGAGTTTCCAGAGAGTGAAAAATCCCTTTCTGATCAAGGAGTCCACCTGGTCTCTCATGGTTAGGCACTGATCCAAAGTTACACCTACTATCTTTATGGTAGGTTGGATAGGGTAATTAAGATTATTGATACGTAGTGGTGATTTGGTGTCAAGCGGATGTGGCGAAGCAACGAAGAAAGTTGTCTTTTCTGAATTAAGTTTGAGCCTAAAGGTTGTCATCCAGTGCTCCATCACATTTATGGCTTCTGAAGCTTTAGGAATAGTTTCAGAGATAGAATTAACGAATGGGATGATGATCGTAAAATCATCTGCATAACTAAATAGTTTTATCCCTAACTGGGTTAGCTGCTTACCTAGTGAGGACATGTAGATGTTGAAGAGCAATGGAGATAGCGGAGACCCTTGTGGCACACCGGATGGATTGCTCCAGGTATCTGAAAGTTCATAATTAAAACGTACTTGATAAGTGCGGGACATAAGGAAGCCACAGAACCAATTCAGCACCTCGTCCTTGATACCAATGATATCTAGGCATTGCAGCAGTTTCCCGTGGTCTACTAGATCAAAGGCAGAACTCATATCGAATTGCATAACCAGGGCATTAAGGCCCTTACTAAACAGTAGGCGCAGATTGTCTAAAATAGCCGCAATTACTGTCTCAGTACTGAATAACGGTCTAAAACCGGATTGAGTTTCATGTAGGAGAGAGAACTGATCCAGATAATCCATCAGTTGGGTATGTACTAATCCCTCCATAATTTTTACAATAAACGGAATGGATGCTACTAGTCTGTAGCTGGATATTATAGCTGAAGATTCTTTTTGATTTTTTAGAATTGGGATTATTATTATGTGACCATTATTAGAGAGGAACTTCCCAGTTTTTAGGTTATGAGCCAAATATTGCATCAACGATAGTTTAAATACTAAAGGTGCCGCTTTCATGATTTCTGGGGGGCATGAGTCCAGAACGCAATAGGATTTAGAGTATTTGTTATATAGTCTGTTGTAATTGTTCCACTCTAAATCTTGAAAGGAGCTCCAGATCATGTCTGCCGGTGTATCATTTCCTTGGGTGATAGGTATTGGATGATCACTAGGGTCGTTTGTTGAACAATGAATTTTAAGGTTTTTAATTTTCGAATCGAAGTGTAGTGCTAAGTCATTTGCAGAGGGTAACTTAGAGTTGTGTGTGGGTGTGGTGTAGCAAGCGGTGTCAAATAAATTTGTGATCAGGTTGAATAGCTCTTTTGTATTGATTCCTTGTGAACCATTACAAGATGAGTTGATTTTAATTGAGTAGAATGCTTTATGTTTGTCTTTTATCATTTGTTTGTAGATTTTTATGCTAGCTCACAAGAGTTGTGTGGTAAGCTCAGATCTTGTGTGCATGTGCCAGACAAACCTAGGGTTACCAATTGACCTCCAGCTGCAACCACGAGATTACTGTGACGCACCTTAAAAAGTTTGCGACACACTGTTTTATACATATTGATATTTTGACGTTTTCTGATATGTCTTTTTGTCTTGTTTTGTTGTTATTCATTTTAATTTTGTCTCTTTTGTTGTAATCTGCCTTGTTTAAAGGCAAGATATAAATAATAAATTATAAACTTTTACATGGGTAAAATTTGGATGGAGCATATACAGGGAACTCATTTTACACCTGTGAATGATAAAATCCTAAAATGTGTGTACGTTCTTTAGCACAGAGCATTCAGCATGCTGGCCTGTGCTGAAAACCGCTATTGTGGTTTTGTAAAGGGGGGGGGGGTTAATAAGCAAAAGACTAAAGTGCTCTAGTTTGGGGACTATAGCTCACTACCATGCTTAAGCATGCCCAAGGCTAGGCAAGGGCATGGTTTTGCCTGGAATTGGCCTTGGGTGGGCTTAAGCGTTGGTACGCGTCTCCATAGATGCAAGACAGATGCCTTAAATGTAGATATTACGGCAAATCAAATGAATATCATGTCATCAAATCATCTTAATACTGAAGCCCATAAAAACCTATGTATTTTTTTATTATTGTTGTCTCTATTGTACTTATTTATTAATATACTTTTCTCGAGGACCTTCAGACATCTGGTAGAGTATATAACCCAGCACATAGTTGCATTCTTCATTGATCCTCATTATCTATAAATAATTCAGCTTCCTTTTGCATTTGCTTCCTTTTACATTCGGATCTGGTGTTGGCTACAGGAGAAAAACTTAAGATTGAGAAAACATCAAAAATACTAGGTGTTACTTTGGATTCCTATCAATCATTTGGTGACCAGATTGACTCCTTGGTCAATTTTTTATTTTTTGGGGGGGCAAACAAGAAAAATTCACCAAATGTCCACAGTAGAATGGAGACAACCAAGAACAAATCTGTGGAGGTGATGATCTTGACAAGCTGTTTATTGTGAAAAGTATTCACGGATAAAAGCGATGCGTATACTTGACAAATCCAATAGAACACAGTAAGAAACCTGTGGCATGGACCCAACAAGGTCCGTTCTTTCGGTATGAAACAACCATTAGTATACCACCTTTTCACGTACCACACATCCATAGTTGCTATTAAAGTGCACTGAATACAAAAACTTACAACACTTTAGTGAAAGGTCCCTTAGGCTAGGGTTACCATGTGGTTCCAGAAAAAGGAGGACAGAGTGAGACATCCATGTTTTACTCCCATTACTTTCAGTGGAAGTAAAACCCAGATATTTCTATCTGTCTTCCTTACTTCCATTGCTTTCAGTAGAAGTAAAACCTGGATGTTTCAATCCGTCCTCCTTTTTCTGGAGCCATATGGTAACCCTACCTTAGGTGCCTATTCATTTTATTTAATAGGCTTAAAATAGACACTTGCTTGGCCTTTACATGTAGGCAGCCTGTCACAAAATGACCCGACTAATGCTTGTGAATTATTTTATGTGGAGTGGAGGAGTGGCCTAATGGGTAGAGCAGCTGCCTCAGCACCCTGAGGTTGTGAATTTGATTCCCACTGCAGTTCCTTGGGACTCTGGGCAAGTCATTTAACATTTCGTTGCCTCAGGTACAAAATAAGAGCCTGTCTAAAATATGTACAAACTGCTCTGATTGTGTAAACCAGAACATAAAGAAATACCCATGTTGTACACTAAACTGGAGAAACCAAAAGGAAAAAGTAGTGGAATAATAGTTTCTGGATGACAGGAAAACTTTATTAAAATAATACAAAAATAAAAATATAAACACAATGGGCTGCATTCTGTTACTGGCACCAATATCAGTGGCCGTCTTAAGAGTGGCCGTTGATCATGTATCAATCACGCATCAGTGCCGGTTTCAGAATTGCGCCTATGGGAATATTCTATGGGATAGGCACCAGAAATGTAGGCCAGGGTTTGCTGGGCCTACATTTCCGGCACCTATCTTTGCGTATATCGCACCTACATAGGTGCTTTAGGCCACCTAATGCCATTCCAGCATTGGCTAGGCTTACTTTGGTGTTCGGCAGCAGTGGCGTAGCGAGGGTGACCGGCACCCAGGGCGATGGCGTTCCACTCCCACCCTCTTCCTCCCCGCTGCAAGTGCCCCTTCCCCGTATCTTTTTAACTTTGGCATGAGCAGCTACACACATGCTGCAAGTGTCAGCTTCGGCACTCTCTCTGACATCACTTCCTCAGCAGAGAAACGCCAAAGCCGACGCAGGCAGCACGCTCGTTGCTTCTCATGCCAAAATTAAAAAGGTACGGAGAAGGGGCACAGGTGTGCATGTGCGCGGCAGGGGGAACGGAGAAGAGGGCAGGAGAGGTGTTGGCGCTCTGAGGAAGATCGCACCTGGAGTAGACCACCCCCTCGCATCACCCTTACTACACCACTATTCGGCAGCGTGCCTATGTAGGCGCGATTCCATTACCTTTCATTTAGGCGCTGGTAAATGCTTCAACCTCACTGTTTTTTGCTGTTTCTAACGGCGTTCTTCAGTTAACTTAGGCACTGGTTTTAGAATTTTCCCCAATGTGCTTAAACGATGTGGAGAAAACAAGTCATCTGGATGGAGAGAAGCCGAAGCGTTCACACGCACAGTTTGCAGAGCTTTGCAAGCTCGAATTTGTCCCCTGAGGAAGGCGATGGTATCACCGAAACTCAGATCCTAGTTGGAACTTCGCTATTTGTTTTGGAACTTTATTTGTTTGAAGACTTGTTATGAAACTTTGACACAAACTGCAAATAAAGGCTCAGTGACCACAGGTTGGATATGGCCTCTCCAATGCCTCTCTTTGTTGATTTTGCTTTGCCTTGAGGCCTGGTACCTTCTTTCCCTTTCCCTACAGCAATGTGATAAAACATATGGTTCATGAAACCAGTCTGCTTGCAGTAAAAATAAATTGTCTGTTCTGCAATATGAGCCAGTCTGAAATGGCCACTGCGATCAGGTGAACATATAGTTCGGATCCAACACGGTCTGTATTTTGGCAAAACCATGCCCTCATCAGGGGCCTTATAAAGAAAATTAGTGTAATAAGTATAATCTTAGAACACAGAGGAAAAAAAAATATGAGGAAATGATACGCTAAAGGTGGAATTTTAAAACACCAAAACCGGATAAGATCATCTTAAATAATTAAGATAAGTTACATTACATTACATTAGGGATTTCTATTCCGCCATTACCTTGAGGTTCAAGGCGGAAAGACCCAAATTAAATTAAATTAAATGAATAATCCAAGCTGTGCCAATTCAGACTGGCTCATATTCTTATTAATTTTAAATAAAGTATTCCTGTGTCATCCAGAAACTAGTGATTGTGTAAACCACACAGAGAGAGCTATATTCAAGCCCCTATAGGTTCAGCCTGGCACCATACAGATTGGGCCCAATAGAGTATAAAAGAAAGACAAGGGCTGAATTCAAAACTAAGCACCTCATTAGTGACATAATGTAAACGTCTCTGAAATACTGGAAGTTGATGCAAACAACTTTTAATAGCATCATTTGTGTGCTTTTGTTTAGACCATCTGGATGTCCCATTGTGTTTGCTTCAGCACCGACTGCCACAGGGTGACAGTTGATATATGTTAACTACAAGCAAAGTGCGCTGGCCTGCTCCAGAGACCCTCGAAGAGAACCGACAGTGTTTGGTGGAATATGCTTGTCAGAGCGCAGTACTGTCGCCTGCACCCTTAATGACCAGGTGCCAAAGCACTCTAGCTTTTGTCTGTTTTGGGGGTTTTTTGTTGGGTCGTTGTTTGTTTGTTTTTAAGCAAAGGAAAGGTTTGCATTTACTACTGGAAAGGTATAGAAAAACTCTGCCAAAGTTCTTTCAGTCAGCTGACAGGAATGATTTTCGGTATGGGCCAAAAATAGAAATAAAGCCAAGGCCCAGATTCTCAAAACTTTAACACCGTCACTAAACTATTTTCTGGCAGTTTAGCCTGTACGCAGTTTAGTGGCGGATTATCAAAAGGGATTATCTCTGTCTTTAGCGAGGTTTCTAGCAGTCTCCGACACTGACATGCAAATGGGCTCTTCAACATTTAAATGAGCCCCCTCGTGGATTCTTTAAAAATGCCTTGAGCCATTTTCAAAAAGTGGCATCGGCTTTTGGCGATAAAAATAAGCAACTGGTCCAGGGGTGCCGGTCAGTGTCAGAGAGCAGTGGGATGAGATGCCCATGCTCTCTGCTGCATCACAATACCCCTTCCCTGCAGCAGCAGGGTTTTGGCAGTATGGGAGAACAGTGCATCTGTTGGGAGTGTGTGGGGGATGTGTCAAAAAGATGTTCTAGATATATGTAAAAAAAAAGGGTGAGAGAGAGAGACATCAAAGATGACCCTAAGGTTGCAAGCTGAGGGGACATAGAGAAAGTTGAAAAGAGAGAGGTGTCTACCACTCCTTCAAATCAGGGTCTACTCAGGAAAATCAGGGTCTACCACTCTTCCAAAGTGACATACAGGGAACAATATCAGACAAGCAGACGGAGATTTAGAACTTGATTCTTGGTGAAATGTCTAGTGTAGAGAGATAGATAAAGGAGTCATCAGCATAATCAAAGTATTAAAAGTCATGGCACTGTTGATATCCTCATTCAATAGAGAACTAAATAGGAGTTAATTTGGAATTCATTATGGTTGACAAATACAACAAAAGTTAACAGAGTTCTGACCTTAGGTAACAGCCAAAATTTGTCACAGCGACCCATATGGCAACTCTATTGAAGTCAATGGAGATGCAACAGACTGTGATGGTAACCAGAGATGTTATTAACATAGAAACACGATGGCAGATAAAGGCCAAATGGCTCATCTAGTCTGCCCATCCGCAATAACCATTATCTCTTCCTCTTCCTAAGAGATCCCAGGTGCCCGTCCCAAGCTTTCATGACTTCAGACACAGTCTGTCTCAACCACCTCTACTCGGAGAAAAGTATTTCCTTAGATTACTCCTGAGCCTATCACCTCTTAACTTCATCCTATGCCTTCTCATTCCAGAGCTTCCTTTCAGTTGAAAGAGACTCGACTCATGCGCATTTACATCACATAGGTATTCAAACATCTATATCATATATCCCCTCTCCCGCCTTTCCGCCAATGTATACAGATTGAGATCTTTAAGTCTGTCCCTATTCGCCTATGACAAAGACCAACTCCATCTTTTTTATATTTTTTTGAAGGTGTGGCCTCCAGAATTGTACAAAAACCAGAAAAGAAGGTACCAAGCCTTGCGGAAAACAGCCAGCAAAAAAGAAGAGGCACAGGAGATGTCAAAGACAATCTTCAGTTACATATGCTTTATTGATGGTTTATCATAAGTTCAAAAACAAATCTTTGATATACAATATAAATGAGGTCTCAAAAAAGTCTTATACAAGGGCATCAATACCTCCTTTCCCCTACTGGCCTTACCACTCCCTATGCACCCTAGCATCCTTCTATCTTTTGCCGTCACTTTTTCAACCTTTTTGGCCACGTTAAGATCATCACATACAATTACACCCAAGTCCCACTCTTCTGTCATGCACATAATTTCTTCACTCCCTAAACTGTACCATTCCCTCGGGCTTCTGCAGCCCAAATGAGGACCTTGCATTTATTAGAATTAAAGTTTATTTGCCAAATTTCAGACCATTCTTCAAGCTTCGCCAGGTCTTTCTTCATGTTATTCACATCATCCTGGGTGTCTACTCTATTGCAGATTTTAGTATCATCCACAAAGAGGCACATCTTACCTGACAGCCCTTCAGCAATATCATTTATAAAAATGTTAAAAAGAACAGGCCCAAGAACAGAACCTTGTGGCACACCACTGATAACATCCCTTTCCTCAGAGCGAATTCCATTGATCACTACCCCCTGTTGCCTTCCACTCAACCAGTTCTTGACCCAGCCCATCCCTTCGGGACCCATCCTGAGGGCACTCAGCTTATTTATTAGACGTCTGTGTGGAACACTGTCAAAGGCTTTGCTAAAATCTAAATAAACCATATCTAGCGCACTCCCTTTATCCAATTTTCTGGTCACCCAGTCAAAGAAATTGATCAGATTTGTCTGAATTTGGGGCGGGAAACTACGAGGTGACACCAGGAAATTCTTTTTCACTGAAAGAGTGGTTGATCACTGGAATAGTCTTCCACTACAGGTGATTGAGGCCAGCAGCGTGCCTGATTTTAAGGCCAAATGGGATCGGCACATGGGATCTATTCACAGGGCAAAGGTAGGGGAGGGACATTAAGGTGGGCAGACTAGATGGGCCGTGGGCCCTTATCTGCCGTCTATTTCTATGTTTCTATGTTTCTATGACAAGACCTACCTCTAGTGAATTCATATTGCCTCCAGTCCTGTAATCCACAAGATTCCAGAAACTTCAGCATTCTCTGTTTTAAAAGCATTTCCATTAATTTGCTTACCATAGAAGGCAGACTTACCGGCCTGTAATTCCCTACTTCTTCCTTACTTCCACTTTTGTTAAGAGGGACCACATCCGCCCTTCTCCAGAACTCCGGTACCACTCCCAACTCTAGAGACTCATTGAAAAGGTCAGTCAGTGGAGCCACCAGAACTTCCCTAAGTTCCTTCAGCACCCTTGGATGTACACCATCCGGCCCCATCGCTTTATCTACCTTTATTTTAGCTAGCTCCTCACAAACATAACCTCCAAAAATCAGGGTCTACCACTCCTCCATGAGTAAAGACTAAAAAGGTTAGGGCTCTTCAGCTTGAAAAAGAGAAGGCTGAGGGGGAGATATGATTGAAGTCTACAAAATCCTGAGTGGAGTAGAATGGGTACAAGTGGATTGATTTTTCATTCCATTAAAAATTACAAAGACTAGGGGACACTCAATGAAACTCCAGGGAAATACTTTTAAAACCAATAGGAGGAAATATTTTTTCAGAGAATAGTTAAGATCTAGAACACGTTGCCAGAGGTTGTGATAAAAGCAGATAGCATAGCTAGTTTTAAGAAAGGTTTGGAAAGTGCATGGCCTGTTATTAAGACATGGGGGAAGCCACTGCTTGCCCTTTCTCAATAGCATGGAATATTGCTACTCCTTGGGTTTTGGCAAGATACTAGTGACCTGGATTGGCCACCGTGAGAACAGGCTACTGGGCTTGATGGACCATTGGTCTGACCCAGTAAGGTTATTCTTTATGTTCTTTTGTTCCTATTCACGTTTGTCTTCTGCAGTCCCACTGCCGGCACATCAGCCTTGAACACAGAACAGAAATATTTTTTAAGGAATTAAGCCTTTTCTTTATCAGTCAGCCCTTTATTTATCAGTACTAGATGAACATTGATAGAGAACTCCATCCCACTGGACACCAGGGAGCTCCCCAGGATATGTCCGAGGAGAGAAGGCTTTTTGGAGGTTCAGCAGACCAGGGAAGGATAGAGCTTCAGACAATGGAGGGAGCTTCTGATTTGAGGAAGACATTGGGGAGGGCAGGGACAATGGCAAGGAAATGGGGGAGGAGATAGGAACCAGGAGGGGCCTTGGTAAGCAATGCAGAGGGTTGGAAACAGAGGGTAGGAAACAGAGGGTAGGGGTGAAGGGCCACTACTCGGACTGGATGAGGGTCACGAGTGGTGTTCCGCAGGGCTCAGTGCTCGGGCCACTGCTATTTAATATATTCATAAATGATCTAGAAACAGGCACGAAGTGTGAGATAATAAAATTTGCGGACGATACAAAACTACTTAGTGGAGCTGGGACTAAAGAGGAATGCGAAGAATTGCAAAGGGACTTGAACAAATTGGGGGAATGGGCGGCGAGATGGCAGATGAAGTTCAACGTTGAGAAATGTAAAGTATTGCATGTTGGAAACAGAAACCCGAGGTACAACTATACGATGGGAGGGATATTATTGAATGAGAGTAACCAAGAAAGGGACTTGGGGGTAATGGTGGTCATGACAATGAAGCCGACGGCACAGTGCGCAGCGGCCGCTAAGAAAGCAAATAGAATGCTAGGCATAATCAAGAAGGGTATTACAACAAGGACAAAAGAAGTTATCCTGCCATTGTATCGGGCGATGGTGCGCCCGCATCTGGAATACTGCGTCCAATAATGGTCTCTGTACCTTAGGAAGGATATGGCGTTACTCGAGAGGGTTCAGAGGAGAGCGACACGCTTGATAAAAGGGATGGAAAACCTCTCATACGCTGAGAGATTGGAGAAACTGGGTCTCTTTTCCCTGGAGAAGAGGAGACTTAGAGGGGATATGATAGAGACTTATAAGATCATGAAGGGCATAGAGAGAGTAGAGAAGGACAGATTCTTCAAACTTTTGAAAAATAAAAGAACAAGAGGACACTTGGAAAAGTTGAAAGGGGACAGATTTAAAACGAATGCTAAGAATTTCTTCTTTACCCAACGAGTGGTGGACACCTGGAATGCGCTTCCAGAAGGCGTAATAGGGCAGAGTACAGTACAGGGGTTTAAGAAAGGATTGGATAATTTCCTGCTGGAAAAGGGGATAGAGGGGTATAAATAGAGGATTACTGCACAGGTCCTGGACCTGTTGGGCCGCCACGTGAGCGGACTGCTGGGCATGATGGACCTCAGGTCTGACCCAGCATAGGCATTGCTTATGTTATGTTCTTATGACATTGGCTCAGCAACCCAGAAACTATGTGGATGCCAACCAATAATTCAATCTATCTAAGTTTAACCAAGAATAGCCTGCAGAGACTCCAGTTGATTGGGTACACCGCAGCTAGGTTGATTTTTAGTAAGGGTAAATTTGAGCATGTATCTCCACTGTTGGCTAAACTTCATTGGCTTCCGATAGTTTCCAGGATACACTTTAAATGCGCCTATTTAACTTTTAAGATTCTATTTGGAATATGCTCTCTACTTGTTTCTCTTTCCTGGAACTATGCAAAAACTATGCAAAAACTTAAACTGTCTTTTCCTTCTCTTAAAGGCATTGTTTCTATTGATAAACTAGGGAAATCCTATTCATTTAAACAAACGGAAATATGGAACGATATTCCCCTAAGGTTAAGAGAATTTGGTTCACTTCAATCCTTCCGCAAAAACTTAAAAACCTGGTTATTCTCAAAATTGTAAACTGAGCTTTATTATATGAAGATGATCTGGTCTATAAATTCAAGTTTTAGTTTAGTTTAATATTCAGGGCTGGCATCCACACAGTTAAGCAACAAAAGTTAGGATAATTTATGAGGTTATTTTTTGGTCACTTAGCTATGCAGGCACTGGCATTGAATACTGCTGACACCCACATGGCTGGCAGCTCTTCCCCGACTCTGCCCTCAGAATGCCCCTCTCTAGCCCACTTCAAACTGGAAGACAGAGAGTCAATAGAGATATGCAAGGATGAAGTTTTTCTCCTGATTGTCATCCAGCGAGAGTGGGTTCTCTGAGGAAGCCGTTCTGGCGAAACGTGTCAGAACCCGCTGCAGTGAGACAACTTCGGACACATTTTTTCACTCACTCAAGTTAAGTTAAAAAAACCTTCTTTAATCTACATGAATTTGAAATGGACTTTAGAGTAATTAAGCTTTTTTGAAATCATATGAAAAACCTTCTAACTGACTAAAGATGGAGCAATGATAGACATTACGGAAGCACATTTAAGGGCTTGTCCCTGCTTGTGATTTCTATACCACCTATGGTTCTGAGCTCCGCCTGTTAGTTTAATGGTTTATTAAATTGCAAGTGTTCCCATTTTGTTTTGGTTGAGCCACTTCAAAAATGGTCAATGAGAATCTATACTTAGTGGCACTATCAGAGGCTGGCTCACAGAGCATAATTTAAGTGGGCAGTGGGAAAGGTGACTGTCCTGGCCTAGACATCCCATTTGTCATATGAAGCCTGATGCAAAATAGAGCTTCACTCATTATTGCATCAGGCATATGTTAATTAATTTGCCTCATGAGCTAGAGACTCCGTATCTTCAGCTCATGCAAATATATACGAAGTCTGATTGAAAAGTAATGAGACTAGGGTTTTATTCCGAATCAGATGACGCCACAGGATCTGAACATTTTTCTTTCTCAAAGTAGCATCCTTCACATTCAATGTGATTCAAAGACATGCAGTGGACTGTTTTGCAACATCACTTTTAGCGCTGCGGCTGTGGCGTTTATCACTTCATCATCTGAAGAGAACTTCTTTCCGCGCAGTTGTTTTTTCAAGTTTGGGAATGCCCAGAAACCACAGGGCGCTAAGTCCCGGCTATATGGAGGGTGTTCCAGTGCTGTCCCATTCATTTCAGTCAGTGCTCCCATGCAGTTTTAAGGTGAAGTTAAAGACATTTTTATTCCTTGATGCTTTTGTAACTTAAACTGTCCTTCTAAGGACGACTTAGATTCAGGAAAGGTTTCTACCTTCAGTTCCCCCTCCCTTTGTTCTTTCCCTTGAATATTCTCTTTCTCTCTATCAATTGTAGTTCCAACCCTTCTTCCCTTTTGTTCCAGTTCGTCAATGTCTTTATAAATTGTCATTTCCCTTGGTTTGTCTTTGTTCATATTGTATTTTAATTGGCACATTGTTTTGGCGTTTTTGTATACCGCCTAAAAGGCTTGATTAGGCGGTATAAGAAATTTTAAATAAACTTGAAACTTGAATACGCGGCCAGGCATTGTCTTGGAGCAAAAAACATTTTTTCTTCAGCAAATATGCCTTCTGTAATTTTGCAATGTCTCCGTAGCTTGGGCAATGTTGACATCCATAACCATGGTAGAAGGTCTTCCAGAATGTGCTTCATCAGTCATTCATGTGTTACCCTCTTTGAAGTGCTTCCACTACTGAAATACTGCAGCACAGCTAGTTGTTTCACTACTATATGCTTGCCAAAACATTTCAAGAGTTTCATTACCGCCCGTTCCAAGTTTAACACAAAATTCAATCACACACCTCTGGTGTACCCTCACAGACACATCTTCCTCATCAGCCATGACGAAACGTACGAAGTTCTTCCTCTCGCAGTGACACAACAATGAAGACTACGGCAGTCCAACCGCAGGTTCAGAAACGTCAATGTATGAGCTTCGCAAGAACCAACACAGCTTTGCCACGTCTACGTCTTGAAAAGAAAAGCAGAGGCAGTCTCATTACTTTTCAATCAGCCCTCATATACGATGATACAACATTGGGTAGTGTAATAAGAATTTTCCCAATACTTAAACATTCAGGAAATTAAAAAATAGCCAGTGCGCATGTAACCAAGATAGAGACAGAAGTGACCAAGCAGTTGATAAAAGTCTTCAAAACTGCACGTCACTTAGTTTAAAATAATTAAAAAAATAAATTATAAAACCCTGATGATGCTAATTCTGCTGATGAAGATATAGCTTGTCCCCTCTTGTGCCCTATTCATTATGCAGGGCTTCAGAATATGAAGTGTAGATGTGTGAGCTGCACTGGCTAATGATCTCCCACACCTGCTCATCTGGTACAATTTTAATTAACACTCCAAGGAGGTTTGTCAAGAGCAATCAAAAACATTGTCGCTTATAAAGCTGTGGCAAGGAATCAATAGTTTTCATCAGAAAAGGTAAGGTCTGGCATAACTGAACCATTTAATTGCTTCATTCCAATAAACAAAAACTGCACATTTTAATGACTTGATTCTGGAGATCAATACCTAAGTACATATTGCATTAAACAGCAACATGTGGAGGGATATTCACAGTTATTTGAATTCAGAATGAAGCATCCCTCTTTTTTATTTCCCCTGGAATGGAATTGGGTTACTGTGTGGTTTCCAGTGCTATGATTTATATCAAACGAGTGACCTCTAGGGCCGTAAGACTAGAACGGGTGACTAGTTCTCAGTGGTAAGCTACTGGCACTTGACAAAGTGCCTGAAGCAGAATGAATTTACTTCTCTTTTCCTCAATCATCAACAGGCTCTGCCCTGACCCCCATTCTGACTCCTGTAACAAGATCTCCTGTCTCCGACTGAAAAATTTACTGTCACGTCGACTTCTCATTGAGCTCAAGTGAGTGCTTCTGTCACCTTCAGTGAACTGAGTCTGTAAAAGGTTTAACTAAACACCAGCCCCAGTTTTGAAACGAACAGAGTCCATAGCTGCAGGGAGAAAAGAACATTTAACAGCTGCGGCTTCAATAAAGCCCCTGTATCTTATCCTTGTCAGTCAAGTTTTTGATTGCACTAAAGCCTTATACATGTTTGTCAGTATAGATATCCTATAAAAGTAAAGGGGATGGGACTCGATATGCTGCTTTTTCTGTGTGGTTGCAATCAAAGCAGTTTGCATATTTTAGATGGGTACTTTATTTTGGAACAGGGGCAACGAAGTGTTAAGTGGCTTGCCCAGAGTCCCAAGGAGCTGCAGTAGGAATTGAACTCACAATTTCTGGGTGCTGAGGCAGCTGCTCTAACCACTAGGCCACTCCTCTACCTATAAAACAGAAATACCTATTCCGGATGATATTCAGACCAGGGGAGGTAGGCCAGCTAATTCCTACACTCGCCTCCAACTTCAGATATTCAGTACCGGGTCATTTCTGGTGACCAGCATTGAATATCCGGGAATTTTTTTTTTGGCTGGTTTAAACTTAGCCAATCAAGTCAATTTTCAACGCTGGCTGGTTAAGTTATATTTATTTTATTTATTTAAAAGATTTCTCAATGCGGCTTTACACATAGTAGCATCCATAAAATAAAGCAAACAAGACTTATACAAACATCAAAGATTACAGATCATTCAATGTAGACAGGTTAGTTCATAGCTCTCCATAATATATTAATCCAGAAACCAGAATTAGTCAGAAACATCATTCATTGGAATGCTTCTGTAAAAAGTGTAGTCTTGAGCATTCTCTTAAACTTTTGAGTATCAGACAGAGCTGTTTGCGGTCCAGTTAATTTGTTCCACAGAGTTATTCCTATGATGGAAATAGCAGAAGCTCTCGTAGTCTCATAATGCACTTTTGAGAAGTCCATCAACGACAATCGTTCTAGCAGCCAAAGACAGAATTGCCGGCCAGTGCTGAAAATTGGCGGTTATTGCATAATAGAGCCAGTTAAATTTTAGCCACTAACTTTGAATATTCAGCAGAGATAACTGGTTATCTCGTGCTGACTATTTGGATTTAACTAAACGCCATTTAACTGGCCAGCTGGTAACTCTAGATGTGGGGAGGTGTGTTTTCTCATAATTATGACTTTGAATTGTTGGGCCAAAGAGCAGTCGCTATTTGTAAAGTCAAATTCTTCTCTCTCATCAATTCACAGGGGACGAAGCAGAAAGGCTGGCAGTAGAGCCGTGCGCAGATATCTGAGCGTGAACTGTGGCATACATGAAGCAAATTGTATGCAAATTTTATATGCAGCACACCTGCAGCAAATGTGGCAGAAGTATGCCAGACATGTGCATCAGGTTTGGACAACTTGTCCAAATCAAAAAAATAAACAACGAACGTGTCAGCACACATCGACACTTATTTTTCTAGGCCTAAGTATGAGGCTTCGAGGATCATGCGTTGAGCATTCAGGAAGTTGCTCTTGTCTTTCCTGGCTGCTCTTTGGAAATCAGCATTGAGTCGCCTCGCCTCATTCAACCTTAGCCTTTGCCTCTCTCCTCTTATTAGCGATTTGGAGGGTGGTTCCTACCACGAACTGGCTTCATGTATGGCACTGAGCAGTTTCAATAAATGATTCCTTTGATCTCTGCCCACAATTCGTCTGGGCCACCTCCTTCCTGCCTGAGCAGGTTGAACCTGTTACTTATTTCGATTGCATACTGCACAGAGATCTCACTGGCATCAATCTTCCTCTGCATGTCTGGATGCTTGATCTTGCATAGTCTGACCCTGACTTTGGCTGCAAGGAGTTGGTGATCAGATCCACAGTCTGCATCTGGTAGTGTCTTTGCAGAGAAAATTGATCCCTTCCATTTTTGCTGGCAGATGATGTAGTCAATTTGGTTGCGATGCTGCCCATTTGGGGATGCCCAGGTGTAGAGGTGCTGCTTTGGCTGGGTGAAGATGGTGTTAGTGATGCTATGCTTTTTCTCTTGGCAGAACTGCATAAGGCGGTCCTCAGCTTCATTCCTCTCCTGTAGGCCATGCTTGCCAACCACTCCTGCATTCTCTCCTTCTCCAATTTGGATTTGAAGTTGCCCATAATGTAGATGATGTCCTTTCTTGGGGTTCTATCGAGTCACTTTGGACCTTGGCATAGAAGTCCTCAATGTCCTGCTCTGATGCATCTGCTGTTGGTGCATAAACTTGGATGATGGTCACATTCAGAGGTTTCTCTCTGATGCAGATAGACATGACACTATCATTGATGTACTGGGGGCTCTGTACACACCTTGCAATCCTTTTGTTGGCCATAATGGCAACTTCTTTTCTCCTTTCTCTCTCATTGCCTCAGTACTAAATGGTGTAGTCATATGAACTGAAGTCCCAAGATCCTCAAAGAAGACTAAAAGAAGGGTCACACCAGGGAATTATTTGCCATGGTGAAACAAGTGAAAAAGCCTCTCTCAGCACACCAATCAATCATCAAAGACTGTGATGGGAATGAAATTAGTGACCAGCAGGACATCAAGCAGAGATGGAAAGAATACACAGAGGAATTATACATCAGCACTAACACTGACTACCTTGAAGAGCTTGAGAGTCAAGAGGTAGCAGAACCAAACCTATTGGAAAGTGAAATGGATTGGGCACTGAGGCAGCTGCCAAACAACAAAGCACCTGGCATTGACGGAATCCCTGTAGAGCTGTTCAAACCAGTCCCAAGAGCCACATTGACAGCACTATGCCAGAAGATCTGGAGGACCTGCACATGGCCAAAGGACTGGAAAAGATCAATTTTTATCCCACTGCTGAAGAAAGGCAACACCAGGGACCGTACCAACTATAGAACAATCGCCCTGATCCCCCACACCAACAAGGTGCTTCTAAATATCATCCAGAAGTGCTTGGTAAACATCATTGATCATGGAATTTCTGATGGCCAAGCTGGATTCTGTAAGGGCAGAGGGACCTGTGATCACATTGCAAACTTGAGGTGGATCATAGAAAAGGTGAGGGTGTACTAGAAAATGCTCTAACTGTGCTTCATTGATTATATCAAGGCTTTTGACTGTGTTTAGCATGACAAGCCTTGGGAACTACTGAGTGAGGTAGGAGTGCCAGTGCACCTGATCAGGTTAATCAGATTGCTCTACTACAATCAAAAAGCTACAGTGCAAGCCAGGTAGGGAGATACAGAATAGTTCAAGATCAAAAAGGGTACAAGACAAGGATGCATTCTCTCTACTTTTCTTTTCAACCTCTATGTAGAAGTAATCATGAGGAAGCTGGACTTAAATGATTTGAGTGTTGGGGTGAAAATAGGTGTAAGAACCATCAGCAATCTGAGATATGCAGATGATATTACTCTGCTGGCAGAGTGAGAAGGACCTCAAGATGGAACTTTAACTGAACATCAAGAAGACCAAAATCATGACTACAGCCAACAAGAAAGTCCAGACAAAGATAAACAATGAAGAAATAGAAGTGGTTGACAGCTTCATTTTCCTTGGGTCTCTCATTGATCACAGTGGCAGTTCGACAGCAGAGATCAAGCATTGATTAGTACTGGGTTGTGCAGCCTTGGTGAGCATGGACCACATATGGAAGTGCAAGGGTGGCTCAGTCAACATTAAACAAAGACTGATCACTGCCATTGTGTTCCCAAAATCCACAAAAGCAAATAAGAAGAAAAATCGATGCCTTCGAGCTGTGGTGCTGGAGAAGACTTCTATGAATCCTATGGAAGTTAGGATCACTAACAAAGATGTTCTTGATCATATAAACCCAGAGTTGTCCCTGGAAGGCAAGATTACCAGACAGAAACTGACCTATTTTGAGCATGTGATGAAGTCGAATTCACTAGAAAAGGAGGTGCTACTTGGAATGGTCAGTGATAAAAGGAAAAAGGGAAGAACAAAGGCCTGTTGGCTGGATACCATCAAGAATGACACGGGAATGAACATCAAGCAATTCAAAGAAGCCATGAAAAACAGGGAAGCATGGTGAGAACTGGCCTAGAGAGTATCCAAGGGTTGGACACTACTGAATGAATAGTAGCAGTACTAAATATGAGGCTTGCAAACATTGAACTTGAAATTTTTGAGAAGTTCATATTTAGGCACAAAAGAACAGGCACCGATGTATGCTTTCACTTTCAGTTTTGTTTGGAGACATGTACATGTTTGTTAGGTGCATTGCTATCTGCCTTTAAAACTTGTACAGGCATCCTTCTGCTTGCATAACAAGACAAAACGAGCAGTTTAATGTGAAAGATAGACAAGATATCCTCACTGCAGAATCTATGCCACCCCAGATCCTAGAAGAAAAATTCTCGCATTGTGCAAGCATCAAAAGTACTCTCTATATTGCAAAGAATACTTTAGTTACCTCATTAGAATACATTTTAATACAGTCTCTGCTGTGTCATGCTGCATGAGCTAACAATAATGCACATACTGCCTGCAAGAAACCCATGGCTAAGTCTGGAGTAGCACTGGGATGTGATCTTACAACCTCTGGGTGCAGAGGCAGCAGCTCTATCAGTGAGCCACACCTCCTCTTGAAAGACAGTTAATGGGTTTGAATATCTGAAATATAGTCTAATGCTGTTGGTTTAATTACATAAGTATTGCTTTTAGTGTGTGATCATTGAAACAATTGAAAGTATTTATGACAAATGGTTTTATGGCTAGGAGTGTTCCCGCTAAGCTGCGCTGGGGTGCGCTGACGCACAAAATATTACCTCGCAGCGCACAAGTTTCTCGTCACAGCGCACACAGTGTAGAGCACAGTTCTTCAACCGCCGGTCCGCAAACAAAATCTTGCCGGTCCGCGAAGGATTCGGTCCCCGCCGCAACGAAAGGCCGGCGTCAGCTGACTTGCAACTTCCTGTTGCAGTCGCTGTGCCGGGACTCCTGCCTTCGCCGGGACTCCTGCCTTCCACCGCGTTTGCCTCCTGCCTTGTCTCCGCACCTCCAGACCAGCAGCGGCAGCTGTGTATGCTTTTAACTTCGGCACAGAGCTGCCCCTAATCAATAGTTTAGCGCGGTTTCATAAGGCAGCCTCGGGGCCTTTGCTAGGCCGGCCCACATCGCATCATCGAAGCGGGCCGGCTATCAAAGGCCCCGAGGCTGCCTCATGAAACCGCGCTAAACTATTGATTAGGGGCAGCTCTGTGCCGAAGTTAAAAGCATACAGAGCTGCCGCTGCTGGTCTGAACTCTTGGGCCGCTGAAGGAGGGCAAAAAGCAGCTGTCCTGGAGGTTTCCCTTCCTCTCGCCTTTACAGGTTCCTTTTTTCCACCTTTTTTTTTTCCTTCAAACGGCAACGGGCCCCAGCATCGACATCAATCAAGTAAGTTCCACTGTCAATCAAGCGGTTCTGCTCGGCCAAAGCTTCCCCTGTGACATGAGCCACCCTCAGGGGAAAGAAAGTGACCCACAAAGGTGAGGGGAAGGGGGGCAGATGATGGAAGTTGGGGGGGGGGAGAGAGAGAGAGAGAGAGAAGGGGCAGAGGATGGAATGGAGGAGATGAGAGAGAGAGAGAAGGGGACAGATGATGGAAGTGAGAAGAAGGGAGAGAGAGCAGAAGGCAGATGGATGTCAGTTGAGAAGGGAGAGCAGATGCTGAATGGAAGTGGGGAAAGAACACATACTGGATGGAAGGAGGAGATAAATAAAGGGGGAAGAAAATAGTAAGATAATGGAGGGGTGAGGGAAAGGGGTGACAAGCTGTGTGTAGACACAGTGAAAAGAGGGAAACGGGACTAAATAGTAAGAAAGAATTTAATTTAGATGGAGGCAGAAAATAGAGAAGGAAGACCAGAGAAGAAAAGGGAAGAGAGAGCAGAGAATGATCAGATCTGAGTGGAGGAAATGAGAAGAGAGATATGCTAAAAACCACAGGGGGGAGGGAAGGATAGAGATGCCAGACCATGAGGGGAACAGAAGGAAGATGATGGATGCTAGACCAAATTGGGGGGTGGGGGGGGCAGGAGGAGAGATGGCAGGGAAAGACAGACAGTGAATGGAAGGGGCAGATGCTGGACTGAAGAGACAGAGAAGGTTATCATGCTGCTGTACCGGGCCATGGTACGCCCTCACCTGGAGTACTGCGTCCAGCACTGGTACTTTAAGAAGGACACGGTACTACTCGAAAGGATCCAGAGAAGAGCAACTAAAATGGTTAAGGGGCTGGAGGAGTTGCCGTACAGCGAAAGATTAGAGAAACTGGGCCTCTTCTCCCTTGAGCAGAGGAGATTGAGAGGGGACATGATAGAAACATTCAAGGTACTGAAGGGAATAGACTTAGTAGCTAAGGCAGGGAGAACGAGAGGGCACTCTCTAAAGTTGAAAGGGGATAGATTCCATACAAACGTAAGGAAGTTCTGTGGTAGAAAGCAACATATTTATTTGGCTCATAACTTGCTGGCGCCCGATATTTTTAGCTCACAGTGAAAAAAGTTTGCTCACAACACCCGCCCGCTTAGAGGGAACACTGCTAGGCATATGTATATAGTTCAAATAAACCTGTTTAATTCATTAACTTTTGTGGGATTGCGTCCTGCTAGACTCCTTGTGGTCTCTTAATTTATTAGCCAACCTTGTCCACAGAACTCTTTGGGGATTTTTCCTAAGGGGAAAAGAGGGTGGACCCACCCATTAACATTTCTTTTCCCCAGCTGGAGGTACCGAGCACTAACTGAGTGAAGGACCTACGGAGAATGCCTTCGGGGACTCCAGCCAGGTCCAGACATGAATGGGACCATTGTGTGTGGCAGGACTGTGGAAGCAGGTATGTTGGAAATCATATATATTCTGATGTTGCCTGAAGCCTGTGATACTGCCTGAGTGTTACTGTGGAGGCCTCTCCTTGAAAATATCACAGTTGTGGTGTGAGGGTATGGAATGTGACCTTTGAGTACCAGTCTGTATGGGAGTCAAGCTAACTGCTGGCGAGCTGAGTGGTGTTTGGGTTGGCAATGTAGGCCCCTTACTAATAAAGAATCTTTGAGGGTACATGGAGAGGGAAGGAACACATATGGATATAGGTGAGGTTCTATGGGGTAGGGGGAGGGAGAGAGAGAATGGTTTTAGGGGAGACCCTGTACTATGAATACTGGGTTGCTGGTTTTGGACTTTCAGGTATGTTTTGCAAGGCAGTATCAGCTGACTGTGGAGAATGCAATGAGTGTGAGGTGTTATCAGTTTGAGGGGCCAGGTATATAGTGAGTGCCTTCTGTCATTGTACTGTCTTTCATCCCTTTCCCTTCTGTCTGCTGATTATGTGGCTTAGTGGTTTGGGTTGAGGTGTTGCAGTGCCAAGTTTTGGGGGGTTTGATACTCAGTGTTGGTGGTAACTGTGTTTATTTTTTTCCCCCCAGCTGCAGCAATGAACTATATATGAGCATGTAGGAGAATATATCCTTTGGAACTGATGGATACTAGTGGATATATGTCTTCCTATGTCATCTCATTGAGGTCCTGGGAGTTGCAGGTGCAGAGAAGATGTAGGCACATCGCAACTAAGACATGATGGGGGACCAGGGAGGTTGTCAATGAGATGACATAGGAAGGCATATATCTACTAGTGTGGGGGGTATGTACATTGAACTTTGAGGCGCTATCTAAGATGCTGGGTGAGGCCTGGGTGCCTATACCGGTGCCTCAAGGATTCAAGATTCCTGTGGATCCCGAAACACCTGGAAGACAAAAGTTGGTTGAAAATGGAGTCAGGTGATGGGCCTTCTTTGTTTCACATACAAGATTGTTACATGTAATATGCTGTGCAATAGCGACAGGCTGCATACAGGGAGGGTTGGGGGAACTAGTGGTGGCTGACATCATTGGGGCCCCTCAAATTAGGAGGCCATAGGTATTATGTGAGCCTCCTGACAGCTCCTGAGGCCCTAAGGAGCACAGGCTGCCTGTGACTAGGGCTTAGATAGTAGAAGCCACTGGCTGACACTCACTTCTAGAAGATGCTCCTGATCAAGTGTCAGGCCCAAAGGGAGACACTGCGGGGATCCTCCGCTGATTATATTCAAAGAGGTGCCTCCTGTATCGGAGGCACAGCTCTACTAGAGCCTCCGACTCCCATGGGGAGTAATCAGGTTCCCTTCTTTCTCCATTACACCCAGTCATTCGCTCACACACTCTCTTGCTCACACACTCTGGGGGTTACTCTCTCTATCACACCTTTCTCACTATCTCTCTCACACTCTGTCTCCCTCTCTCACACTAGCACTCTCAGGATTTCTCTCTGTCTCTGTCTCTTTTCCACTAACTACCTCTCCTCTCTCCAACTCAACTCCTTACTATACTCACATAGAATGACCTTTCCACATGTAGACTTACAGGACATTGAGAACGTTTTGACATCTTGAGGATGTTTTAAAGGGACTTCTACTTTGGATGTCTTGCAAACCATATAATCAAAACTTATGGGACATCTACCTTATATGTTTTAGGGGTGGTATAATCAATACTGTTTGACGACCAGGAGAATACGATTTATACAACGATTTTATAAACATTTACTTAGTTCATTTTCAAATCATTCTGTCTTCCTGAATGTTTTTTTGACTATGGCCCAATATTTTGGATGCCCAACTCTGGACGTTTTGAGTCAGACTTTGATGTCATATCAAAAATGACCCCCCCCCCCCCCCCCCTCTGTGTTTATTCTGCGTTGAAGGCGTCCATTCAAAAAGGATTTAACAATTTGTTATAGTAAAAATTAATTTAATAATAATAATACAATCCCTGAAGAAATGAGCCCAATGCTACCTTAATTTTACCATAAATGAACTAAGATATGAAATAAAGAAATCAAAATCATTTAGGAAATGAAAGCCAAAATGGAGAAAGGACTACAAAAAAAAAGTAAAATTTAGGAGGGAAGTTATCAACATATGCTACCATTGAGACCTGTTGTTTTATTATCAACCCCAGTCATTAGCAGCTTAGTCTCATTGCAAAAAATTAGAACTTTGTTAAAACAGGACAAGTTAGTGGCAAAATAACATATCTTAATAGTAGCCCATGTTGATAACCACCTCTGAATCTCATTAAAAGGTATACCATTGAACCCAAAAACTACCTCAGAAGTATCAGAAAAAGTAAAGCAAAGGATTCTGGCAGTAGCACGGAAAATTCAACAAAATGAAAACATAGTTCTGTACAGACATAAGAACCAGTTCACAATCAATCAACATCAGTTCTATAAACACCTTGAAGTTGGTCAACAAAACAATGAAGCTACTGCAAGTCCCAGTAAAGAAAAAGCACTTAAATTTTGGAAAACATTGTGGGAAAACCAAAAACAGCATAACAAAAAGGCGCCATAGATCAACAAAGTTGTAATAGAGTTTGAAGAAAACCTGATGACAGATGTTGAGATAACAACTGAAATGGTTCAAAAGCAAGCCAGAAAGGTCAAAAACTAGAATGCCCCTGGAAAAGAAGTGCATGGATTCTGGCTAAAACATCTGACAAGCTTACATCATGGATTAGCAGTACAGTTTGACAGCATTTTGCAAACAATATTTAATGAAGAATGGATGAAAACAGGAAGAACCTTTTTCATCCAGAAAAATAAAGGTAAAGTCACTGATTCTGATAATTACAGGCCAATAACTTGCCTATCTGCCACTATCCAACTACTCACCAGAATTATAGCTAACTTAGGGCTCCTTTTATTAAGCCGCGCTAGCGGGGCTAATGCGCTTGATGTTTCATTACGCGCTAACCCCTGCGCTGGCCTAAAAACTACCGCCTGCTCAAGAGGAGGCGGTAGTGGCTAGCGCGGCCAGCGGTTTAGCGTGCGGTATTATGTGCGTTAAACCACTAGCGCGCCTTTGTAAAAAGGAGCCCTTAATATAAGCCAATTTAAAGAGAAACTCTCTTTTCCTAAGAGAATGAAAGGGAACTTGCAGTAATTCAATAGGGACAAAACCCCCTGACTGATAAGACGGTTTTGAAAAAAATCACAAAGAAGGAAATGATTTGGACTAACTACAAAAAGGCAATTGATTCACAATCACTAAGGCAGCGATTCTTTCAATTGGCACCTCCTTTTTGGTGCACCCAGGCATCATGGAAAGTGCCAATTCTGTAATGACATCAAAGCGCCCTGATGCCGTTACAGAATATGAATGCAAACCTGCTTTGGTGTGCCAAGAAGAAGGCACATCCACTTATGCCAAGTCTCCGGCGGGCATAGGAGGGCACACCTAGATTCACCATCTATGCTAAACTAAACTAAACTAAACCTTAAGTTTGTATACCGCATCATCTCCACAGAAGTAGAGCTCGACACAGTTTACAGGAGTTGGTATAGAAAGGAACTACAATGAAAAGTAGAAGGACTTAGAGAGAGAAGTTTAGAGGGACTTTGTATATCGATGAGGGAGGGGTCACTGCATTTTAGAGAAAAGCCAAGTTTTCAAATGTTTTCGGAAGAGTTGGAGGGAGGTCAGGCTTTCGAAGTGGGGTAGTAAAGCTGTTCCAGAGTTCGGTGATCCTGAAGAAGAGGGAAGTTCCTAATTTTCCTGCATGGGATATGCCTTTTAAAGAGGGGAAGGATAGTTTGAATTTTTGAGTGGATCTGGTGGTGTTGGGATTAGAGGAGTTCCAGGATAATGGGAAAAGGGGAGGCAGGATACCGTGTAGAGACTTGAAGGTTAGGCAGGCGCATTTGTAGTGAACCCCATGTATATACCCCTTTTCAATTGCGTGCTATGCTACTTCTTGCAAGCTTACAGAGTAGCGCTTTAGGCAAATGTATGTATAACTTGCACTCGTGCTGCACTTTCTTGTGTCATGTCATAGAATTTCTCTCACAAAGTCCAAATTTTTTGGGTGTGAATAAAAGTTTCAGAGGAATTTCTAAAAATATCAATAACCCCCTGGATGACAAGTCTGCTGATAAATGCAGAATAGCTGGACGAAGTCAAGATCAGACAAGAGATCATGGGTGCTAGCTCTGTAAGTACAGTAGGTGCTCAGCACCCCCAATATTGAGTAATCATTATGTGTGTTGTTCTTGGCACCCCCAATCATTTTAAAAGGTTGGCATCTATACAAGGAATATTCAGAGGAGACTATCACTCCTGTTATTTGTATTGACCAGGATTCCACTAACAAACATACTAACTAAGACTAACTATGGATACCAACTTCTAAAACAAAGTTAAAAAAAGAAAATTTTACTCTATGGACAGTCCAAAATTGTATGGCAAATCAAAAGCTGAAATTGAATCTATGTTCAAAGGGGGATCCAGATGGCATCAGAAGTATGTTGTGTATGTTAAAAAGAACAGGCTCAAGAACAGAACCTTGAGGCACACCACTGGTAACATCCCTTTCCTCAGCTATGTTAACCCCTTTTACAACATCCTCTGCCAATGCATCCCAGAACTTAACTATTCTCTGAATGAAAAAATATTTCCTCCTTTGGGTTTAAAAGTATGGTGTCAGGTCAAAACCGCGGAAGACAAAGGCGCACGCCGACAACTGAGCGCAGCGCGGAGGCGCGCGCCGAAGAAAATAACTGTTTTTAGGGGCTTCGACGGGGGGGTGTGGGGGGGAACCCCGCACTTTACTTTATACAGATCACGCCGCGTTGTGGGGGGTTTTGGGGGTTGTAACCCCCCACATTTTACTGAAAACTTCACTTTTTCCCCCCAAACCACCCACAACGCCGCCGCGATCTGTATTAAGTAAAGTGGGGGGGCTCCCCAACAAAACCCCCCGTCGGAGCCCCTAAAAACTGTCATTTTCTTCGGCGCGCACCTCCATCTTGCGCTCAGTTGTCGGCGTGCGCCTTTGTCTTCCATGGTTTTGTCTATGAACCAAAAGTATTGCCCTTAACTTTGAGTGTCCCCTAGTCTTTGTAATTTTTGATAAGAGTAAAAAATTGATTTACTTGTACCTGTTCTACACCACTCAGGATTTTGTAGACTTCAATCATATCTCTCCTCAGCCATCTCTTTTCCAAGATGAAGAGCCCTAAGCTCTTTATCTTTTTCTCATACGAGAGGAGTTTCATCCCTTTTATCATCTTGGTTGCTCTTCTTTGAACCTTTTCTAATTCTGCTATACCTTTTTTGAGATATGACGACCAGAATTGAATGCAATATTTGTTTCATATTATGTTTGAGTTGCAGTTTGTTGATTGTATAACCTCTGATGAAGGCTCTGCACAGCCGAAATATGGCCCGTGTCAGTTCTCATCAATAAGGACTGATCTTAATAAAACCAGAATTGAATGCAATATTCAAGATAAGATTGCACCATGGAATAATATAGAGGCATTATAACATTCTTAATCTTATTTATCATCCCTTTTTAAATAATTCCTAGCATGTTGTTTGCTTTATTGGCCGCCGACGCTGTATTGTCTACGATGCCATCTAGATTTGTTTCTTAGGTGCTGACCCCTAAGGTGGACCTTAGCATCTGCTAATTATAATTTGGGTTACTCTTCCCAATGTGCATCACTTTGCATTTGTTCACATTAAATTTCATCTGCCATTTGGATGCCCAGTCTTCCAATTTCCTAAGGTGTGCCTGTAATTTTTCACAGTCTGTATATGCTTTAACAACTTTGAACAGATTTGTGTCATCTGCAAATTTAATCACCCCACTTGTCATTCCAATTTCTAATACTGGAATGGAATAGAAAGTTTTCCTTTAGGAATTTTTTTTATGGTATCCTTAAAATAATCTACGGCCCTGCTCTCTGAGTGACATTGGAAAGCTATTTTTACTCAGATTGGTTGCTATGTGTTAGGCATCTTATTTAAACAGATCCACCATCTTGGAATAACTAAGCAGCAGATGTATATTTGCAGCAAGGCAAGACAGTACATAATTACTATGTTGTTTGAGAAGCTCTGTTATTGGTTTGTCCGAGTCCTATTTTTACAAAACAAATTCAACTCAACTTCATCTTGTTGCAGTGTTAGCGATTTTATTTTTGGCAGGAGTGGGCTCCTGAAGAAGCATTAAGTGAAACGGAACATCCCTCAAGCAAATCTAAGTTACGGCCATTATATCTTTTGCTAACTTATATGTATTTTCTCTTAGGCTTCCGCGGCTAGGGTCATGATTGTAGCAGGTTTTCAGGTCTTGCCACATCTGTGTAGAAAGAACCGACGTTTCAGCCATCACATGGAAAGACCCAGAAACCTGTAATAATCAACTTATAAGTAGTTGTTTTAATAAAAGTATTGACAAAGATGACGATGAAGAGAGGGTATTAACTAGTTTGGATGACATTAATGCACACAGGGTGCATCAAGTAACTACAAAAAGATAAGAATAAATGAAAGGATAAATGGGAGTAGGTTTTTCTGATCCATGATGGAGTGTCTTGGTTAATATGGTGAGTTGAACACATAGGACTCATTTATCGGGGAGCACAACTGAGACCTTTTTCCTTCCCCCCGATAATTCTCTTCTAACTGTGAGTGAAATTTTGTTTGATTGAATTTACTTTTAAATTTGGTGAATTTTATAGAATACTAACATAAGCATAAATATGAACCTGTGAGTTAGGCATGAGTACCAGGATATTCAAACATGGCCCAGTATTGAACATCTGGGGATAACACCAATGGCGGTCAAAAAAACTGCTGACTGCTACATATTTACTCCTGTATTTGTAATTTTGTTCTATCCCACCTGCAAACCTATTGAAGCAGTGTACATTCAGGTGCTGCAGGTAATTCAGGTGCGGTAGGTGCTGTCCCTGGAGGACTCACAATCTAAGTTTGTACTGAGGAAACAGAGGCGTCCTATGTAGAATCGTGCCTACACTCCTGGCCAGACACCTGAAATGTAGGACAGCATTTTGCAAGCCTACATTTCAGGCTTCTGTCTCCCGTCTATGGAGACACGCACAGAAGTTTAAGCCCGCCCAAGGCCACATGCAAAATGCTGGCCTACATTTCAGGTATCTGTCCAGGAGTGTAGGCACAATTCTGCCTATGACGCTGGTGCGTGATTGACACATGATCGGTGTCTGCTTCTTAGGCGGCCGCCGAAATCGGCATCCTATACAGAATCAAGCCCATCTTGTATAATGAAACATCTGTTTATCATTCAGTAGTGAGAATTAGTATTATGACCCTGGTCTTTTTGGATTCAGAGCTTCACTTGTCTGGTCTGCTCTTGTGTCTCACTTTGGAGATTATGGCCCTGGTTCTATAAAAGGCGCCTAACTTAATTTTTTAAATTGGTTTACTCAACGCTGATAATTGAAAGAGTCATTAAAATATATTTTAAAAATGAACTAGCTGGTAGGAACCTAACTCAGTCGGTGTCTGCACCAAAGCACCTACCAGCAAGTAAGTATAATTAGGGGCAGATTCGGGGAGGATTTGGGGCATGGTTTCACTTAGGCACTGGTAAGCGCCTACCTCAGGTGCACTCATTTAGGCCAAGAAAACCTTGGCCTAAATGGCAGTGCACCTAAGGTTTAAATGCCTACCAGCACCTAAGAATGCTTAAGCATCACTAGGCATGATTCTATGAACATCGCCTACCAGATGACGGACAGCTGCACCTAACGGCACCTACAAGTTAGGTGCCATTTATAGAATCAGGCCCTATGCATTTATGTACAGTCGGGTTAAGAACGAGTTGTTTTTAAAGCTGTTCTTAAGTTGGATTTGTCTGTAACTCAGAACTTGTAGATTTTAAGATTCTTGCTGCTTACCTCTGCTCCCAGCTGACAAAAGGGCCAACTTCCCCTACCAGTGTTCCCTCTACAGTACAGCATGCACAACCACACACACCTCTTAATGTGGCCATGCATCATTCCTGAATCTGCTGCAGGAGAGGTGTAGGAGTCCATGCCACTGGAAATACTGGTCAGTGAAATCAAATGAAGTTGCAACTGCGTTCTTAAGTACGAGTCGTACTTAAGTTGGGTGTCTGTAACTCGGGGACTGCCTGTATTGACAGAGGGGTTTGGCATCTGCTTGTTGTTTGCCGAAGGCAGGGAGGAAGAGCTTCCCCTGTGTGAGTCATGAAAATGTTTTACCCCTGAGGAAGCCATTTATTGGTGAAACCAGGATCCTAGTTGAGTTTTGGGTATGCACAGCAGTGCAGTAGCAAATATATAGGCTTAGGAGAAAGCTTTGAACACTTTCAGATAGCACCGGGAGAAAATAGCACATTTTCTGAGCACTTCACGCTAAATATTATTTATATGTGAAAGAAGTTGTGAGGATATTATAACAAATGTTTGATTAAATGATTTAAAAGAAATTTTGTTCTGGGACTTATAGAGTGTATTACTAATGAACCTAGGACTATATAATATAGCACTCCCATATTATATATAGGAGAGAGAGAAATAAGTAAGCATTGATATTGGAAATATGCATGTGTTAATATACAGTACTGTTCTTAATCACTTAAACAGCCCTGTACATTATAAATAATAAACAGTCTAATTAACAACTTTTACTACTGAAAATTAAAGAATAGAATTGAATATATGTATGTCAATATTTCACTAAATAAAGTCTTACACAAAATTTTCACTCCTTTAATTTTCAATTCTCCTGCCTTCGCTGCTTCACAGATCCTGGCTATTGGCTTTTACAATCTGTCCCTAGAGAGCCAGGAGTTATTACCCCTGTCGATGGAAGAGAAAGGGATGTTATTCCCCTGTCACCTTCTTCGGCTCCAGCACATTCCTTGCACTGATGTATAGCCTTCATTGGAGAAAAGCGTCTGACACGCTGTTAGTTCTCAGCTATGCCCGATCCATCTACCTGTGCTACTGGCATTACTTAGTGAATCAAGCCCTCAATGAAACTCTGGTTCCAGTAAATGCTTCTTCATACTCCATGGTAGATGGTGGATGGGGGGTGGGGAGGGCAGAATTGTTAAATCAGGTCCTAACTGTAACTGGGAATCAAACTCCACAATTTAAAAAAAAAAAAAAATAGATCAGGACCGGTGTTGTTCAAAGTACTAGGTCAAAATACTTAAGTAAAAGCAAAAACAAATGCATATTTTAATACTTACAAGTACAGTGAAGAACACATTAAAAAATAAACAGGCAAAAGCAAAAAAAAAAGTTATTGTCTAATATGATACTTTTTGAGTAAAAGTGCCACAACTACAGCGGATGCAAATATTTTTAACATTTTTATCCCAGCAACTTTATTGGTCTACAATTCAATCTACTTTGCTTGGAGTAAAACTACATTTTGAAAATGACAGCCACTCATGCAGGTTTGCTTGTGAGTCATTATTAAATCAGTGCAGGTAAAAAGGTGTTCATTAGCTAAACTGGCAGGAAGTGGAGTATTCACTCAACACCCTTGTTCATTCATGTCTAGATTACAGTAACACGCTATATAAAAGCATCACCAAGAAAGAAATAAGGCGTCTTCAAGTCGTACACAACACAGCCATAAAAATCATTTTTAATGCTCGCAAATATGACCACATCTCTCCTCTTCTGCTTAAAGCTCACTGGCTGCCTATTGAATATCATATTACTTATAAGATTATGTTGTTAACATTTAAAACTAAGATTGCAGGCCAGCCAGAATTTATTAACAGGCTCCTGATTCCCCATTCTTCTAATTGTTCCCTCCGATCCTCTAATCTATTATCTATCCCCTCTCTAAGGCACACCAATACTATGAGAACCAGTATTTTCTCACTTACGGCCCCCACACTTTGGAACTGTGCCCCAAACCACAGCCCTAGATAAATTTAAATCCAGTTTAAAACCATTTCTATTTAAAGTTTCCAAGTTTATTATATAATTTGATTAATCGCCTATTCCAAGTTCTAGGCGATGTACAATTGCTAAAATAGCCAAATATGGATAACAAATCACACAGACATTAATCAAAACAAATTAAAATGACAAATACAAACATTCCTGTACAAAGTTTCAATCAATTAAATTAAGTGACTGATACATACAATATCAAAATAAAGATGCGTTCGAATCATGATCGTCCTTCTAAGGATGTCTTAACACTACGGTGGTCCAGCCTTTCTGGCTGAGCTCATCATTTCTCCCTCCTAATGTTCTCTACTGCTCTTCATTCTTTTCTGTCCAAATATTGTAGTTCTTCCCAATCTCCTTTCATTCCAGTTTGTCATTGTCCATCTGTTGGTATTTTGTTTTGTGCTTTGATGTTGTTTTGTTGAAGTCGTGCTGTTTAATTCATCACTTGCATCTTCAACATCATCTTCATTATCATTGGCACGATATCCAATCATAGAGAAGGATTTCACAAAGTTTGTGACATGCTTAGACTGCTGTCTGTCGTTCCATATGAATGCCTTTGAGAACTGATACAAGAATGTCACATGTGTGTAAACCCTTCAGTCTTCTTAAGACCAGCCAAGGAGGCTTTCTCTCTAAAGACTCTCAATCCAGTAGATAGCCACTCCAATGTAAAATTTTCCATGGGATGACCAGCAGTCTGTTCGTCAAAAATTGCAACCAACTTCATCTTCTCCACTTCAAAGTGACCCAACTTATCACTATTCTGATTGGCTGGAGACCAATCATTTCAACAAACACAGAAAACTGATCACACAGGCTGTATTCCCTAAACAGCAAAATTTAAGATGAGATGCATGTTGTTTGCATGTTGCTTCATTTTGTTTTACCAAGGAATCATCATTTATTTAGGGTTTCTTTTATTAAGGTGCACTAACTGATTTAGCATGCACTGGGAAGGGGTAAAACGCGGACCTCACGGACCTCGTGGATCTAAACCCGTACGACCTTAAAAATCTGAGGTCCGTGTCGGTCCGTGTCCCTGCCGCTTGTAGTTTCTGTCGCTGACAGATCTTGATTGAGATTTGAGCGCTGACGGATCCATCTCAGCATAGGGAGGGAAAAGTGTTAGGATCCGTCAGCGCTAAAAATCTCTTCGAGGTCTGTCAGAGCCAGAGACTAGTGCTGGAGTATGGAGACTTCTTTTTCATAATGCACGTCCAAAACCTATGTCCCCGCTCTCTTGGCTTCTGCTCTGCCACTCCAGCACTAGTCTCTGGCTCTGACAGACCTCGAAGAGATTTTTAGCGCTGACGGATCCTAACACTTTTCCCTCCCTATGCTGAGACGGATCCGTCAGCGCTCAAATCTCAATCAAGATCTGTCAGCGACAGAAACTACAAGTGGCAGGGACATGGACCGACACGGACCTCAGATTTTTAAGGCCGTACGGGTTTAGATCCGCGAGGTCCGTGAGGTCCGTGTTTTACCCCTTCCCACACGCACTAAAGATTAGTGTGCGCTAAATGCTAAGATGCCCATAGGATCCTTAAGAAGGATATGGCGTTACTTGAGAGAGTTCAGAGAAGAGCGACACGTCTGATAAAAGGGATGGAAAACCTTTCGTACGCTGAGAGATTGGAGAAACTGAGTCTCTTTTCCCTGGAGAAGAGGAGAATTAGAGGGGATATGATAGAGACTTATAAGATCATGAGGGGCAAAGAGAGAGTAGAGAGGGACAGATTCTTCAAACTTTCAAAAAATAAAAGAACAAGAGGGCATTCGGAAAAGTTGAAAGGGGACAGATTCAATACAAATGCCAGGAAGTTCTTCTTTACCCAACGTGTGGTGGACACCTGGAATGTGCTTCCAGAGGACGTTATAAGGCAGAGGACGGTACTGGGATTTAAGAAAGGATTGGACAATTTCCTGCTGGAAAAGGGAATAGAAGGATATAAATAGAGGATTACTGCTCAGGTCCTGGACCTGTTGGGCCGCCGCATGAGTGGACTGCTGGGCAAGATGGACCTCAGGCCTGACCCAGCAGAGGCATTGCTTATGTTCTTATATAATGGATAACTTAGTATTTAGCACGCGCTAATCTTTAGCACACACCAAATCAGTTAGAGTACCTTAATAAAAGGACCCCTTATTTATTTATTTAAAAATTTATTACTCGCTCCATCCTGTAGTTCTGCGTGAGTTACACAATTACATTCACAGTAAAAATTCAAACAGTAAAACTTTAACATACAATACTGAAAAATTCAAACAAATCAAATCTGCTTGCTCACTAAATTTTCAGATAAACCAGAAATCATTCTGAAAAAGATCGTCCAAACAATTCAGTTTTTAGCAATTTCCTAAAACTTAATAAGCGGACGCTTTCTTCATTTCAAGGGGTAAGGTATCCCACAGCAAAGCATCTTGAATTGCCAGCATGGAGTGGCGACAGCTCCCTGATCTCACCTGTCTCAGTGAGGGCACTTCCAAACAATGTTGTTCCTCAGATTGCAACTTCCTAATTGGTTGATATATATTGAAAAGATGACTGACTACTATCGGTAGTTGTGTCTTGATCAACATGTAAATCAAACAACACTCTAAATCCAATGGCGTTATATGTTCAAACTTAGTGGCACCAACAATCATTCATGCATTTTGAACTAATTGCAATGCCCGAACATATTTTGGCAACCTCAAACATAGGGCATTGCAATAGCCAAGAGTCGGTGTCAGTATTGCACTTATTACTGTTTGAAATTCCCCTACTGGTAAGAAGTCTCTCAATTTCCGAAGTAACCGTAGTTTGGAAAAAGCTGACTTTACCCGCGGTTTAAATGACAGTGTGGAATCCAACATTACCCCCTGGTATTTACATGTGCGAGAAATTGGCACTTCTACATTATCTAAAGTTAACACTGAGGGAAATAACTCAAGATGCTTCGAAGGACTAATACACAACACCTCTGTTTTATCCGTGTTCAGTTTCAAGCAATTATTATCCATTCAGCTCTTGATGACACGAAAACAACAATTCACCTTCCTAATAGCATCAGGTATGGAGTTTGTTACCGGCACCAAGAACTGGATGTCATCTGCATAAAGCTTGTAACTAACTCTTAGTTCCTGCAGCTCACGACACAAAGGGAGCAAATAAGTGTTAAACAGCACAGCAGACAATGCAGACCCCTGTGGAACTCCACTAGCCTGCAGTGCCCAACCTGATTGACCTGTCCCTACCTCAACCCAGAACATTCTTCCATCCCAAAAAGGGGTATCGCTTCTGCTTTTACTTTCTACTTTTAACAGCAAGCATCAGACGTACCCAAATAAAAGCAATAAAAAAAATGGTGCAATAACTTTGGTAAAAGTAACAACTGTTTCTTGTACTTTCTTACAAATAAAATTGACAAAACGTTTACATAAATACTAGTTACTTTTACTTACAGCCAGATTCTGCATATGGTGCTGCTATCAGTGGACACCTAAACAGCGGCTGCCGATCGTGTGTCAATCCACTTTGACTGTTCCTGTACTCAGCGAGCCTTCACTAGGTAATATTTGAACTTAAGAGGCTTATAAGAACTTGATTAAAGGGCTCTTTATGAACTTAATAGTGTTTAGATTTTAAAGTCACTATTATTTAATATGTTAAGTTGAGTTGACACACACTGTTTGTTTGATTTCTTCTTAGTGTCCCTCCCTGACGAAGAGACGAAATCCGGGTCGGAGGGACGGGAATTTAATCAGATAAGAAAAAACATTCAGGATTTTACTGAAGCACTTGTATTTTTATTCCAATAAGTCACCAATGAGAGTCAACATCATTAATTGCTCCCCAATACAGATAAGTACCACAAGCTGGATGTACTTACCAGACAGGCTTTAGATAAGCTTTAATATACAGGGAGGGCAGGGGACTTGTGAAGGCGATGATGGTCCCCTTGTAAACCTCATTGTAGTGACATCACTATTATATGGGTTTCTTGGTCTGAGCACTTCACAAATATTTTAAACAATGTATTTTGCACAATTATAAATGAAAAAATTTCTAATTGGATCATAGCTGTGATTATATGAGTATAAATCACACGACTGTGCCATATACAGAATCACGCCTCCAGGCAAGATAGACACCAGAAATGTAGGCCAGAGTTTTCCAGGCTTACATTTCCAGTGTCTATCTATGCCATTAATCACGCTTAAGTAGGCGCTTTTTGGTGCCTAATAGCATTTCTGGCATTAGCCACACCCATAGTGGTATTAGGTGCCAGAAAGCACATACATAGCTGCGATTCTGGTGCCTTTTATTTAGGCGCTTGAATATTTTGGGGGGGGGGGAGTTGCCGTTTCTAATGGCATTTGCCAACTAACCTAGGTGCCTGTAGGTTTTGGCGCTGGTTATAGAATTTCCCCATTAGTTACTATACAACACTGATCAGCTCCTAACTGTAACAGAAGTACGAGCAAAGCTTAGTAATTCAGGTGCTAACTAACTGTTATTGTACTATTTTTGATTTGCTAACTAAAAGGAGTCAGACTGAAGAATTCAGGAAGCAAAGCTTAGCAAATCATATTCCAGGAATCTGTAAGAGGAATCTGAACTATGAATAATGCTCTTGATTCGTTAACGATTGATGATATGTAATCCTACTGTAGTTCCCTGCTATTTTTAGTGGGTTAAATGTGTGTACTTAAAGTTGCTCTTTGAATCAGTGTGAATGTTTTATGCTGTAAACCGCTTAGTTATAGGTGGTTAAGAAATTTTAGAAATAAATAATAAATAAATAAAATACCCAAGAATTCAAGAAGCAGACTGCTCCAGGCCTAGCATCCTAGGCAAGCAACACAGAGAGATGCAATAGATGCACAAAGCCAAATTTGTGTCTATGGTCAGGCTGCTGTATTCTGACCTAGAGCTCAATTATATAATAATTGAAAAGTGCAATTTCAAAATGGCTATTAATGCTCTACTGTGTATTGTTTCTCACAGCATTGCCAGCAATCCAGTGGTGCCATTCAAACTCACAATCTCAGAGCCTTATTGACAAGCAATTGCAGAAGGAACAAGAATTGTTTATTTTTAGAAAGAGGCTTATATTAACAATAGTGCATGGAAATGTAATGACTGGCCCAAAAAACTACTTCCTACAAAATAATCTAGGCCTCTTTTTTAAGTCAAACTGTCCAATAGCCTCTAATGAATACCAGACGATATAAAGACATGTCAATCTTTAAATGCTATTGGAGATACAGGATATTTTTTTTTAGTATTTATCATTCATAATATTTGATGATGATGGCTTCTCTAGATGATAACATATGAATCTATCCATTGAAATGGTACAAGATCAGTTCTTGAAGGTGCAGAACTTGCTTGGTTTCCAAGTTTTATATGGACAAAGGACAGAGCTGCCTAAATCTGGAGTCCTCCCATCTCCTTCAAACCGTTGAAGTCTACCTTGCAAATATTGCCTTTAAGAGCATCTTTGAATCAGGGCCAGATTTAGATTAGCTATATAAAGCTTGGAGCGCCCTGGTTAATCAGCTAAAACATACTGTACACCTTAGAAGCAATACATATATGGAATTTTAAAATAATTTTATCAGACTTATTTATAAGCAATATATACTCGTATATACATGAGGGTTGACTTAAAAAGTAATGAGACTGCCTCTGTTTTTCTTTCTGGGAAGTAGACATGGCAATGCTATGCTGGTTCTTGTGAAGCTCATACATCGATGTTTCTGAACCTGCAGTTGGACTGCGGTAGCCTTCACTGTTGTGTCACAGCGAGAGGAAGAACTTTGAACGTTTCATCATGGTAGATGAGGAAGATGTGTCTGTGATAGTACACCAGAAGTGTGCGATTGAATTTTGTGTTAAACTTGGAAAGTGCGGTAATGAAACTCTTGAAATGTTATGGAAAGCATACAATGGTGAAACAATTAGCTGTGCTGCAGTATTTCGGTGGTGGAAGCACTTCAAAGAGAATAAAAGTGATGCCACAGTCTAGCAGAGAAAAGAGAAAATCAGTCTCTGCGCAAATACCAAGAGTTCTGAATAGAGCAGAGAAGGCCAGGTCTTCAAACCAAATGGACTTTAATGGCTGCCATATATATAAAACATTCATGTGACTCTATGGAACATTCATATAACTCAATATAGGCTGTGTTTCGGCTGGAAAGTCTGCCTCAAGAATCCTGAAATTTACAATAGAGAGGACATAAAACAATATACAAATATACTTTACATTACATTAGTGACTTCTATTCCGCCTATACCTTGCAGTTCAAGGTGGATTACAAAAGAGCTAACTGGACATTTCCAATGAAGTTGCAATATTTTATTTTTTTTTTGTTACAAGAGAGATGAGAAAGCTAGATAAATTCCGGAAGAACTTGCAATTTGATAGTAAGATGACTATACATTTCTAGGTAATATAACTTGAAACTGGATAGTAAGATGACTGTAATTTTTAGGTAATAACAAAATAGGTTACATTTAGGTTACAAATAAGAATACATTACAGTTCAGGGATCTGTATTATTCTTGGTTGGTGTTTTGAGCAGGAAGAGATTACCTAATTGGAGGCTTTGGGAGAGGAAATTACCTGGGAGGAGGGGGAAGGGGGGGATTAAGGTATCTAGTTAAATTTTTTGAAAAGCAGGGTTTTGATTTTGTTTCGAAATATTTTGAGGTCACCCGTTGCCGTCAGCAGGTTGGAGATGGAGTGGTTAAATTTTGCTGCTTGCGTCGCAAGAAGGTTGTCAAACATCTGTATACTGTATATAAATAAATAAAATTAACATGTAAAGACCGCCTGTCACAATCAGAATGGTCCAGTTATGCTTAGCCAGACAGCACAAGTATCCATCACCATCAGGCAAAAGCAGTAGTTCTCAACCCATGTTTCCAAAATGTAGCCCCAAAAACTTGACAAACAACAAGCCTAAGTTTTCCTTAAATGCCAGTCTAGACAGCATTGAAAACATGGAGCCAGTTTCTCCAAATTCTAATAACTGTTCCCTAATTCTTCTTTATCCTACCCCTAATGATCACTCAGTCTTACCACTAGATCAGTGTTTTTCAACCTTTTTTGGGCAAAGGCACACTTGTTTCATGAAAAAAATCACGAGGCACACCACCATTAGAAAATGTTAAAAAATTTAACTCTGTGCCTATATTGACTATATATAAAGTAATTCTCTTGAATAGGAATCAAATAAACACAAAGAAAGTATTTTATAATTACTTTATTATGAAATATTAAGTAAACAGAATAGTGAAAAATTATAAAATACTTTATTCAGTGCGAAACCTGGGCCTGTTTGGCTGAACACAAAGCTGATATTCTGGCTGGAATCGAAGAAAGACACACACGTAGCTCTTCGTCAACAGCCGTTCCCTTCACCGCCCCGTCACCGTCACCGCCATCCCTTTCACCGCCCCGTCACCGCCACTGCCATCCCATTCACCGCCCCGTTACCGTCCCCGCTGCATCCATATAAGCCTTAGTACTGTAATATTTAGCTTATTCCTTTGTTATAAATCAAAGTTCCTGCTGCTGAACTAGAGAAAGAGATGTTCAGCTGGCAGGGCTTTGTTTATAAATTTTTATCAACACAACTAATATACTATTTTATCCTAAAGCAAAAAATAAATAAATAAATATAATTTTTTTTTCTACCTTTGTTGTCTGGTTTCTGCTTTCCACATCTTCTCATTCAATTCCTTCCATCCACTGTGTGTCTTCTCTCTACGTCTTCCATTTGCTGTTACTGTGCCTCTCCCTTCACCCCCCCCCCCCAATTGGTCTAGCACCCATCTTCTTCCCTCCGCTCCCCCATAGTCTGGCATCTGTCTTCTTCCCACTCTGTCTTCCACATTTCCCTTCGTGGTCTGTTCCTCTCCACCCTCCTTCAATGTCTGTCCTATTCCTTTCCACCACCACCCTTCCCTCCCTCCTTTACCATCTGTTCCTTTCTACTACCCTTCAGCTCCTCTCACGTGGCTTATCTATCTACCTTCCTCCCTCTTATTTTCATGGCACGTTACAATGTAATTTGTGCAAGCCACTGGAGCCTGCGAGCTCGGTCCCTGTCCCATCCCCACAAACCATCTCGCTTCTGTGCTCCTATTTTCTCCATTTCTAATATCTCCCCTATGTATCTGTCATTGCCCCCCCCCCTGTGTCCATATACCATCCCCATGGCATGTCCCCTTTATGTCTCTGTCCCTATGCCCCATGCACATAATTTCCCCTCTTTCTGTTACCTTCCTGTGTCCAGATTTCCCCTATCTTCCTCTTCCATACCAGTGTGTCTCTTCTTTTCAACCCCATCTAGCTTTTTTCCCTCTTTCTTTCCCCCCCCCCCTGCTTCTAGCATCTGGCTCACCTGCCTGTCCTTCCCTTTCTTTCCTGCTGTGGGTTTTTCTTTCCGTCTTCATCCCCTTGGCCCAGAATCCTTTTCCCTTTCACTCCCTCCTTCCAATTTGAGCCGGGAACACGAGCGATCGCACGGTCCCCGCAGCCACCACTCGCCTGCCCAATCGATCCTACTGTTTAGCCAGCTCTCTCCCTTCGCCTCACCTTAGTTTGTAGGTTTTGTTTTTCGGCGACATGCATGCTTTCCCAAAGAGCCGCGCACGCGCGGCTGCTCAGTGTTCAATCTTCTGCTCTGCTGCAACTTCCTGTTTCCGGTTGCGTCAGAGCAGAAGATCGAAACTGAACATCAGAGGGGACTGGGGGAGTCTCATGGGAGCGCGTGCGGGACCCGGCCTGAGGCCTAATCAGTGTCTGCACCGTACGGCACACCAGGCAACATCTCGCGGCACACTAGTGTGCCGCGGAACAGCGGTTGAAAAACACTGCACTAGATCAAGCTGGTTAGGGTTATCGAACATCCACTTTTCCATGGACATGTCCTCCTTTTCACTTTGTCCGGGTTTTGAAAAGGTTCCCTCTAAATCACATCGGGCAGGAGGAAATCATTGCATGCGCGGATTTGCTCCTGCCCAATGAGAGCAGGCAGCAGAGGGGAGGAGGGGCCAGGGCGGGATTGGGGCAGGACTGGTACATAACGAGGCGGGGCGGGGATGGGTGGAATTTGTCAGGCCTGGGGGGCAGTTCTAGGAGTCTAGATTTACTAGAGTAAAATCTGGTACCCCTAGAAATGGTGAAGGTCTGCTTTCTCAACCCCTTTTCCCCACTCCCACAATGATCTGCATCACTACATCCTGAACCTACCTGTGTGTTTCCATCATGTCGCTGCTACCACCAGTGGGCTCGAAATGCTGTTTACCACTTCCTTCCCTGTAGTTCTGATCACTGTTGTCACCCTAGCCAGAAATGTATAGTCCTGATATTGCTAGTTACAGAGAAGGAAGACATGGCTCTTAGACCCCCTCTGCCCCCTAAACTCTTTATCCTTTTGCCAACTTTGATTATGGGTAGAGAAGGTAACTTGTAAAAGGGGGAGTGGTGGGAGGAGGAGTATTTGAAAAGGGGTTTAGAGATATGGGGTTGAGCCTAGAGGCATGAGAGGGAAGGTATAAACCCAACAGAGGAGGAGGAGAACCCAAGAGGTGTTGAGTGCTCTCCTTCAGAAAAATGGCTTTCAGGATTGAGAATGGGAACTCAAGAGAATTGGGTGGGGGTATGGAAGACTTTGTTTCTGAATGGAGATGGTGTAATTAGAGACTAAGGCCCAGATGCTCAAAAGTTTTCTGTGCAAGTAAGAGTAGTTAAAACCAGTCTTACTTGCAAGGAAGCTCCACTTCCTATGCTCAAAAGGCTTCTCTGGGGCTCCTGCCGATAGTGGTAGCAGCCACTGAGAATCTTATGCAAATGCATTGCAAGGAATTCATTAGTATTTAAGTGAGCACTCCTTGTATGTCTCATAAGGGAAGGCCCACCTCTTACTGGGGAATTTTTTACGGCAGGTCTGGAGCTGCCGGTAGCTGTTGTGCATGTGTTGTATGAGTGTATGTCCTGCACAGGCACACAGGCATGGGACACACACACACAACACATGCAGAACAGCAGCTAAAAAAAACCCCAAAAAAACACCACAGCTGAGCTGGCAGCCCTGCTGGCTCATCTGATCGGGGATCCGGAGCCACAATCAGCTGAGCTGTCAGGAGAAGCTGGGAACAGTTGAGCAAGCATGGGGAGAGCAGAGCTGCAATCAGCTGAGCCAGTGCCACCGTTGGATCAACTGATCACGGCTCCAGTGACTCCTGAGTTGACGGCTCAGCCATTTGTGGTTTCCCCTGCTGGCTCAGCTGATCGTGGCTCCAGAGCCGTGATCAGATGAGCTGGCAGGGTAAGAGCAGCAGCGGCAGGAGAAGGAGCCTGTGACAGGAGGGATGAGGGGGGGGGGGAGTGGTGCCTACCGCTTTGTTCTTCTGAGCAGGCACCAGGCACAGCTCCTCCCCTCCATTACCAGGCTACTCTGCACAATTAGTATGCCTATGATTTGCATGCTATTAGGCTGAGCACAGCCTGGCAAAAGAAAATCACTCCCAAACCATCTTTCTTTGCTGGGTTGCACAGAGCTTTGTGCATCCAACCCTCAGAGGCCAATTCAGAAAGCCACCTCAGGCAGAAGTACATGGTTACTGAGAAAGACATGGGAGAAGCCACTGCTTGCCCTGGAATGTTGCTACTCCTTGGGTTTTGGCCAGGTACTAGGGACCTGGATTGGCCACCGTGAGAACGGGCTACAGGGTTTGATGGACCACTGGTCTGACCCAGTAAGGCTAGTCTTATGTTCTTATGTTCACCTGCACATTGCTGAGCACACGATGCAGAAAGAGCCTCTGTGCAAGTTAATTTGCACGATAGACATGGGTGATTAGTAATAAGGCTATTAGTCACGGTGCTGCAGTGCAGAGTACAGAAGATTTTAAAAGCAAACACAGCATGAGAAATTTATCGCCAGGTCTGAGGAAGTGTGGAAGGGTTAGTTAAGATGATTTAATGCCAGTTTTGTTTCTTTTTTTTTTTTCTGCAGGCATAACACATGCCTGCAACTTCAAAGACAGAACTAAAGTTGACTGCACAGGTCCAAACAGAATACAATTATATCTGTGCTGTGCTGCACATATATGTGAATGCAGCTCAGCAAAAACAGCAAAGCAAGGAGACCCAATCCAAGAGATGAAAGCAGAAAAACAGACTGTGGATGAAGAGGTTCTAAATGATAACTTAATTTGTCAAACTTCACAATAAATATATAGAGATATGATGGTCCACGTGCGTTGATCCTAACAGACCCAACACAGCTATCAAATCAGATGTGAGGAAGGAAGACATTAGTGGTTTTGTGTCTGCTTTATAAGGTATTGACTAACAACAGTCCTCTTATTTTAGCTTCTGTGTTTCAAAAGCATCATTTCTCACGCTCTTTATGTTCTGCTAATAAAATGTTACTGGAAGTAAAATCCTTTAAATTTCTTAAACGTTTGCTAAATTGTCGATCAATGTTCTCAATCCAAGGCGTTTGTGTATGGAATGCTTTGCCAATGGAAGTTAGATCGCTTTCTGAGGTTTTGCAATTAAGAAAACGCTTGAAAATGGTCCCTTTTGAGCGTACAAGTAGTTATCAGTAAATTTTATATCTGCAATCTGTATTTATTTTATTTTATTAGGTCTTATCATGAAATTTAGGGCTCCTTTTACAAAGCTGCAGTAGAGGTTTCTACCGCATGTCGACGAGGTACATGCTCCGCAGCTTTGTAAAATGTTTGCATTTTATTTACGGTGTATGTTTAATTGTATCCTGCACAGAACTGGTGGATGTAGCAGGCTATACGTTTTTAAAATAAATAAATAAATGAACACTACATAATTGGCACTAATTATAAGTTACGTGCACAACTTGGAAAGCGCAGTTGTATAAAAGGTACACGCCAGTTCTAGTGCACAAATCGGAAAAGGGGGTGTGGCCAGGGAAGGCGCATGGGTGGATCATGGGCATTCCTAAAAGTAAGGCGCTCTGTTATAGAATATGCTCAATGCGCACACAAGCTAGGCTAGACCTAAATGGGTGTGCGTAAAAGTTACGTGACGCACTGGCATTTAGTGCAATTCTATAAGGTGTGCATACCTTTTATAGAACAGTGATAAGTGCTATTCTAGTCGGTGCTGAATTTTTAGGTGTCATTTATAGAATTTGGGCTTTAGTGCATGAAAATGCCCCATATTAGAACTCACAAACCCAGATTTTACTACCTTTCAGAAAAAGGACTTCTATGTGATTCAAAATATACAAAGCTCGTATGTAATCAGGGAAAGCTTATTGGATGCATGCACATGAGGTCTATGCTGAGGGCATCCTAATATGTTTGAGCAAAACAAGTGTCAGCACACATCTGCACATGTGCAAGAATGTTATTCTGTGTATAAATATCAGCCTCACAAGAATTTATTGCACATAAAAATTTTGCAAGGCTCACATTTATGCACTCAGATGACAAATATGGACTAAAAAACAATATATGCATCTTTAAACGATTCTCGAGATGAAAGTCGTGCAACCAGTGCTGTGCCATAAAACGCCAGATATCAATCAGTCAATGTGTTCTTCTATATCAAAAGAATTTTCTCTCTCTATTGATTCTCTCTATTCTTTGGGGCATCAGACATGCCAGTTGTTCGCCTCAATTTTTTGGCGATACAACAATCTTGATGGCTATGGCTGTAGCTTCTTCATTCGCCCACTTGCTGAAAATTTTTTTTAGCGTTTTATGTTTTTTAGATTTTTTTAGTTTTTATATAAAGTGCTTTATGCTTTCACAAATAATTAATGAAATAACTTATCTTAAAAACGTTGTTTCCTTGGTAAGATCGGGTCAGGGACCTGTCGTATCGACATGTTTCGCCGTGAGGCTTTTTCAAGATTAAGTCCCCTGCACAAATGAAAGAAGACGATATCACTCCTGTCCCCATAACTTTAGTGCATTCATATTCTTAACTTTAACTTTAAGGGAACCATATAGTAAATATAGAACGATATGCTCACCCTTTTTTTCAATTTTAACTGACCATCCCGATGCTCAACTTTTTTGATCTAACAAAGATGGCCGCGGCGTCTTTTGTTCGGATATAAGTACCTCCCCTGTTCTATGACGTCACTCCTTAGGACACCGAATCAGGGCACACACATTACAGTAAAGTACTCCATTCAACCTCTTGGTTTAAGCCCCCTGGCTCCACTGTGTCCAAACTGTAAATCCTGGCCCTTGAGAAAAGGAGACTGCATGGGGATATAATCAAGACTTTCAAAATACTGAAAGGAATCGACAAAATAGAGCAGGGAAAAAAATTATTTATAATGTCCAATGTGACACGGACAAGAGGACATGGACTGAAGCTAAGAGGGGACAAGTCTAGGACAAATATCAGGAAGTTCTGCTTTACGCAACGAGTAGTGGACACCTGGAATGCTCTCCTAGAGGAGGTTATTGCGAATCCACCGTTCTAGGATTTAAAAGATGCACATCTCCTTACGAGAGGCATAGAGGGATATGGGTGACTAAAATTACGCTGGTCCTCTGCCTGTGCGGATCGCCGGACTTGATGGACTGAAGTTCTGATCCGGAGATGGGAGTTCTTATGTTCATGTTAATAACTATTGCCCCCAAAATTGAGCAAACGCTTACTGCAATGTATTTTCCAGATTTAAAATAATCATATAATATCATAACGTTCTAGATCTTTTCTTCTAAATGCAGGTGAATGACAAACATTGCTGAGGAACAAATGGAGCATAAAGTGAAAAAGGATTCATCCATGAACTGAGAATGCAAAGCCTTTTTAAACCTTGGAAAATCTATAGAAAAACCATGCTCAATCCCAGAGAATCAGTTCCACTACCTCAAGACCTCCAAGAATATTAAATATTTTTAGGCGCTATCAGTTAATTCCTTGATATAACCTGGAATAATATAACCAACACCAAATGGCTCATACAATCCCCTAATTATGAACATATTATTGACTCACATTCTTCCCATCAATCTTCTATCACATGAGGATTCATAAACTCTGAGTGCAAATCCAAAATGCACCAATGTCATGTTAATGAATCACAGAATATATCCTCGTCCTGCAATTTGGTTTCAGACATTCTTAGTTAATATGCTCATTCTTTCTGTTTCCTATAATTATATGGTATAATGTAACATATAGATATATAACCAGATGTCTCTGTGTTCTGGAGAAAAGCTCTCAGTATGTTCTGGTTTTTATCTTTCCTACCCAAACATAATTGGATGTTGCAATTTTATAATCCTTTCTCTTTTCCTTCCAAATAAATATTGTGCTCATGAATGGTGCCAGATTAAACTTGGTTGAAAACTTGAGTCATCCATTTATTCATGAAGCAGGTAGAGAGGGTAGCACGTACTTTACCAACAATGTTTCTGTACTTCTAGGAGAGTGAAGGTAGTCCATCCCCATAGAGATCTTGGCCCATTCCATGAGACTGTAGAATCTGAGTGAGTTTTTGAGTGTTATGGATGGCAATCCACTAGTTACTAGCCACCACTCATTTCCATTAAATCAGTGAACACCCCTCAATAAAAATTGTTGTTGACTTTTGAAGTAAACCAGTATTTATTTAAAACATTTATATCTCGCGTATCCAAAAATCTTCATTCTTGCTGCTGTACACCAATTCAAGGTTCCTTGTGATGCCCAGAATCTGCAGCTTCAGATTCAATTGAGAATTTTTTGAGAAGACAACAAACAGAGATTTTATCAGAGAGTGACCTGCTGGAGATGCCGGTATGGAGTGGAGGCTCGGTTGATCTCCCTGGGCTAGATACGACTCTAAGCCCCGATTATAGAGCTCCTCCCCCTCAAGAAACACCGAGGCTGCTGAAAGTTTCTGATCCAGAGGCTCAAGTAAAACCATCTAAGGGTTTGGAGATTCCTTGGTTGGAGGGTATTGTTTCACCAATGGAATCTGCGAAGTCTCAAACATCCAAGAGGGAGATATTGGACTCTACTGGAAGTATTCGGGGAAAGTCGCAGGGCGGTGAGCAAACTATAACTTTACAATTGCTAAAATTTTCCTTGACTAAACCTTCAGAAGTAACACTAGACACACTATAGGATTTAGTTGCAAATCGTGGGAAATCTTTGCATCCCCAAATTCAATGTCTGGAGGAAAGAACAAAAAAGCATGAAGAAGAATTAAATGCAGTGAAAGTTGAAATAGGATCTTTGAAATCTCAAATTAACAATGTTAATAAAGATTTAAGTGAGACATGTCAGATACAAGAAGTTATGGTAAGCTAATAATTTCCTTAAATAACTCTACTTTTTGTAATCTTAAATCCAAAATGGAGGACTTGAGAATATTTAGGACCTCTTTTACTAAGGTGCACTAATGCTTGCATGTTAGTCTATGGACACATTAGCTTTTAGCACGCTCTAATCGATTAGCGCACCTTAGTAAAAGAGGGGATTAGTCTCTTCTTCAAAAAAATTTATTTTTCCTGATATGTATTTGACTATATTATTCTTTTTTGTATAAGTGTTTTGCTTGATATAAAGAATGAAAATTCAATAAATAATAAATAAAAATTGTTGTTTATGTTTATTTAAGATGTGATATACCATTTCTGCATTTTACTGATCTAAGCGGTTTACAATGTATCAAACTAAAATGAAATTAGGAACTTGAAAAAAACTACCCTATCTGTCCCGAAGGCTCACAATCTAGCTAAAATACCTGATTAAAATAAAAATATTGTTGACTTTTGAGCTAAACCAGTATTTATTTATTTTAAACATTTATATCCCACATATCCATAAATCTATGTGGGTCACAAAATGCACACATAAAAGCAGAACAGACAAAACCTAACAGCTAATAAAACAAATCAATCTAAAAATTTTCAGAAAACACAAACATATACAGAAAGTCATAAACAATACCCCCTTTGTCAGCATTGCATTCTTAAACTTTGAAAGACCTTCTGAAAAAAGAAAGCCTTCACACACTTCCGAAAAGACAAAAAAAGAATCAATCTGGAGAACAACATCAGGAAGAGCATTCCACAATTGTGGAACCCACCACCCCAAAAACACGAGAACAAGAGATGAAAGAGCAGAATGATATCAAGAATCTGAGTCTTCCAGAGTCAGAATGTATTTTACGAGAGGACTTCTTTAAAGATTCTGGGCAAATGTGAAAAAAGCCTTTATTAACTGTGGTAGCCAAATTAGTCAACTGCCATTTTCAACTGAGTCCTAGAGGCACAAGAAAATAAGGTGACTTAGTTGTACAAATGGACTCTTGATCCAGGACCCTATTACTTCTCTTGAATTATTTGTCTAATATCATAAGCACTAGACTACTTCTCTTATAAGTAAGAGTGCAGGCTTCTTTAGCTAGAGTACCGGAAACTGCACTTAATACTAATTAGCACAGAGACTTAAGGGGTCTTTTACTAAGGCATACTAGCCAATTTAGCACACACTAAAGATTAGCGCGCGCTAAATGTTAACGCACTAATCTTTAGCATGCGCTAAATCGGGTAGCACGCCTTAGTAAAAGACCCCTTTAAAGCAGCATAATTAAAAAAAAGGCTACGTCCGTTTTGGACCTATGAAGCTTGTCACCCAAAATCAGCAGCGTCCAAAGCCCATTCTCGAAAAATACATCCCCCAATTTTTTTTTTTTTTTTTGAGAATCGTCTAATTATATGTCCAGCCGTTTGATCATCCAGACCGCCAAGTCGTCTATCTTTCTCTTCCAAAAATTGTCCAAGTCCAAAATGCCTAGAACAAGACCTTTTGGACGTGGGAGGGGTCAGCAAAGTGATGGACTGGCCACCCAGACATGGCAACAGAGTAGTGGGGCACCTTACAGGGCACTGCTGTGAACTTCACAAAAAGAGTGCCACATAAACATCTCACCACAACTCCCTTGCAGGTCATGGTGATCCCCCAAAAACCTACTATACCCTCCTGCCTACCACCCCAATAGCCCTTATGGCTGCAGATGGCACCTATGTGGCAGTACAGTAGGGTTTTGGGAGTTTTTGGTGGGCTCATTATTTTCTACCATGAATGCAGTGGTTAGAGTGGCTTATGGGCTTGTGTCCTCCTCTCTATGGTTCACTAGCCCACCCCCAAGACTACTTAAGCCACTTCTGTGCAACTCTACTAGGCTTTCCTATGCCAGGTGCTGATGTTCTGGAGCAAGGTATGTAAGTTTTTATTCTGATTTTTATGGCGGTGGGGAGGAGTCAGTGATCACTGGGGGAGTGTGTGAGGGTTTGTATTTTGTCCCTGCAGTGGTGATCTAGTCACTTTGGATACCTGTGATACCTGTGTTTAGATCGCCTAAGTCACAACATATAAGTTCCATCTAGGCAGTTTCGTTAAACTTTCAATTATCACTGCAGGACGACTAAGTTTGGTCGCCTACATCCGCCCATCTCCCGCCCTAACCACTCCTTGAAAAACACCCCTTTTCGCTCTGCACGCACAGCAGCAGTCAAAAGGCCTAAGATGTCTATAGATACATCAAAACCCATTTCGATTATCAGCACTTGAGCGACCTGTCTTATAGGTTGTCTGAGTACTGATTTAGGTGGGTTTTTAGATGTATTTTCATTTCGATTATATACCTCATAATGTTTTAACAAAACCCCAAAGTCTTTCATATGGGATAATTGAAATGATGGAGTAAAAATTTGATTCACTTGCACTCATTTTATACCGCTCATGATTTTGTAAACTTCAATCATATTTCTCTTCAGTCATCTCTTTTCCAAGTTGAAGAGCCACTAATCTTTTTAGTCATTCCTCATACAAGAGGAGTTCCATTCCCTTTATCATCTTGATCGCACTTATTTCAACCTTTTCTAATTCTGCTATATCTTTTTTGAGATACGGTAACCAGGATTGAATGCAAAACTCAAGGTAAGGTCTAAAGGGGGTAATGTCATTGGAGCATCTGTGCATGTCCATAAAGGGATAAGATTTATGTCTCTTTTAATGAGATAATAATGTCCAGAACTGAGTTGGTCCCAAATGCTTTTTAAATATACATTGTTGGCCTATTTGACACTATGCAGACTTCTGAAGTGAGTGTCTGAGGATCTGAAGGCGACAAAACAGTGTGAAAAGGCAGTGGCTATAGCCAGAAGGATGCTATGCTATATAGAGGCGCAACCACAAGAAGAAAAGAGGTGTTGATACCTCTGTACAGGTCATTGGTGAAGCCCCATTTGGAGTATTCTGTTCAGTTTTGGAGGCCATATCTGGCTAAGGATATAAGAAGACTTGAAGCGGCCCAGAGGAAAGTGATGAAAATGGTAGAGGGTTTGCACCAAAGAACATACAAGATGAAACTGGAAGACTTCAACATGTATACTCTAGAGGAGATGAGGGACAAGGGTGATATGATACAGACATTTAAATACTTGAAAAGTGTTAATATAGAACCAAATCTTTTCCAAGGAAAAAAATTATTAAAACTAAAGGGCATAGATTGAAGTTGCGGAGTGGTAGGCTTAGGAGTAATGTTAGTAAATTATTTTTCATGGAGATGGTGGTGAATGCCTGGAATGCCGTCCCGAGGGAGGTGGTGGAGAGGAAAACTGTGACAGAATTCCAAAAAGCATGGGATGAATACAGAGGATCTCTAATTAAAATATGAAGAATATAAATTGAAGAACTAAGACCAGGCAGACATGCATGATCTGTGTCTCATATATGGCAATTCAATTTAGGATGGGCTTGGGAGGGCTTTGACGGGAGCCCCAACAATTTGGAACATGAGGACAGTGCTGTACAGACTTTCACGGTCTGAATCCCACAAATGATGAGATGGTTTGCATAGGCTGGAGTGAGCTTCTACAGCAACTCAAGTAGTTAGATCCTAAGGACAGTACCGGGCGGACTTCTAAGGTTTAGGGCCCAGAAATAGCAAAGAAAAAAAAACACTTTAATTTAATCATGAGATTGTAATGCAAGTAATTACAGAGCAGACTGGATGGACCATTCAGATTTTTATCTGCTGCTGTTTACTATGTTACTATATTTTTGAATAGAAAGTAGTGTTGAAAATGCATGCCCAGCCTCCAAAATAACTATTCACACAGCTTCCTTATCATTCTCTAACTTTTTTTTTTAGCCTCCCCAATAATAGAAAGCCTATTCATAAAGTTAAAATTAGGCAGGCACCTAGTACTTTGAATACATTAGCTGGAGTTTGTGAAATAAAATTATAGGGACAGGAATGATTTAAGATTGACAAGAATGCAAATAAAATCATACTGAACGAGGCACCAAAAGCACACGCATTTCCTACTCATTTGTTTCTGTCTAACATCAGATTCGTGTGGAAATAACTACAAACAGTTCACTTTCCAAACTGTCAGGAATGACAAACTTTATGTACTGTGATTATGATATCTGAAAATACCCCTAGGGGCATTCCCACACTGAAATACTTTTGCTGGGATCAGCGTGTTGGTTCCTGGTTATAGGCATTAAGGATGCAACTTTCAGCTACTTACAGGAATCATGTGGAAAGAGCTAAGCAAATTCATAGAACATTTCTTATAGTTGGTGAACTTTTTTTTTAAACTTTTAATACAATTTTCTCAGTGAAAATAAGGAATGAAAATTACATCGAATTGAAAATAAAAAAACAAGATATTAAATGTCAACTTTCATCTAGTCCACATTACGAGAGGTCATACCTGAAATTTAGAACATAACTATTAAGAAGAAATAGTATAGAAACATAGAAACATAGAAATAGACGGCAGATAAGGGCCACGGCCCATCTAGTCTGCCCACCCCAATGACCCTCCCCTACCTTTCTCTGTGAATAGATCCCACGTGTCTATCCCATTTGGCCTTAAAATCAGGCACGCTGCTGGCCTCAATAACCTGAAGTGGAAGACTATTCCAGCGATCAACCACCCTTTCAGTGAAAAAGAATTTCCTGGTGTCCCCGTGCAGTTTCCCGCCCCTAATTTTCCACGAATGCCCCCTTGTTGCCCTGGGACTCTTGAAAAAGAAGATATCTTCTTCCACCTCGATGCGGCCCGTGAGATACTTGAATGTCTATCAAATAGAAAAGCATTATATTATAGTAACAGAATTAACTACTTCTGATGTTTTAATCTATCCAACTCCTATACCAAGGCAGTATATTTACCAATCATTTTTCTTTTGACTCTCCTGTAATTCCAGAAATTGCTCCAATTGCAAAAAAATAAAAAAAATATAAATTATTTTTCTTGGAGTTTTATGATACACTTACACAGAAACTTAAGATAAAAGGTAGCTTCTAAAGCCAATACTCGAGTTTTTAATTGAAGAAAAGCCTTTCTCCTTAATTGTGTGGCTTTGCCTACATCAGGGAAAATCTAAACTACATCACCATAGAATTTAGATTGTTCTTAAAATATGGTTTCATTATTAAACTTTTATCCATCTCTGAGAAACATTGACAGGGCGGATGCCTTGGTTAGAGAAGAGCGACAGATAATGGTGTCTCAGTTGGCTGCAAATTTGGATATCAGCTATGGATCTACATGTGCCATAATGCATGATGAATTGAGATTCAGGAAAGTCTGCACACTATGGGTTCCCAAACAGCTTACTGATCTGCACGAGGAACAGCGTGTGGAAGTTGTGATACAGCTCCTGAGGTGGTATGAAGAAGATCCGAGTATTCTGGAGAGAATTGTTACCAGCGATGAGACATGGGTGCATCACTACGACCTGGAGAGCAAAAGACAAAGCATGGAGACATCTGTCTTCTCCAACAAAGAAGAAATTCAAAAGTCAGCCCTCCTTTAAGAAAATCATGTTAATCTTCTCTTGGGACATGAAGGGGCATCTCCAAGCGCATGGGCAAACAATGAATAGTGAAAATTGCTATACAATGTTGCAAAATGAACTTAAACTGAAATTCACAGCAAAAGAAGAGAGGAATGTTGTCCACAGTCTTGCTGCACCATGCATCCTCATACAGCAGCCGCAACAGAAAAACTTGAGTTTGAATGTCTTCCACATCCACCTTACAACCCGAATCTGGCGCCTAGGGATTATTACCGTATTTTCACTCATTTACCGCGCACCCGTGTAAAACGCACACACGGGTATAGCGCGCGGGGAACTGTAATTTATGTAAATAAATTTTTATATACCGCGCACACCTGTATACCGCGCATGCCGCCCCGACTCTCCCATCGCTGCCTGACTCTCCTTTAGCCCGCCCCGACTCTCCTCTCCCCCTTGAAGTCCTGTCCCCACCCTGAAATCCTGATGCCCCCCCCTGATGTCCGATTCACCCCCCCCCCCCGCAGGACCACTCGCACCCGCACCCCGAAGGACCGCTCGCGCTCGAACACGCACCCGCACCCTCACCCCGAAGGACCGCTCGCACCCCCACAGCCTCCCCACCCCCCCCTTCATGTAGAAATTTCCTACCGTCGTCCTGCTGCTTCCTCTGCCGGCGATCCTGCCCCTTCTCTTAGCCCTGCGTCTACGCTGCTTCCTCTTCCGGCGATCCTGCCCTTTCTCTGACGTCAGAGAAAGGGCGGGACCGCCGGAAGAGGAAGCAGCATAGACGCAGGGCTAAGAGAAGGGGCAGGACCGCCGGCAGAGGAAGCAGCAGGACGATGGTAGGAAACTTCTACATGATGGGGGGGGAGGCTGTGGGGGTGCAAGCGGTCCTTCGGGGTGAGGGTGCGGGTGCATGTTTGAGCGTGAGCGGTCCTTCGGGGTGCGGGTGCGAGCGGTCCTGCTGGGGGGGGGGTGAATCAGACGTCGGGGGGGGAACTGTGTAAAAAAAAAGGGGATAACGCGCTCACGAATATAATGCGCATGGTTATACACGGTTTGTAAAATCATGTGTAACGCGCGCGTTATATGCGTGAAAATACGGTACATCTTCTTTCCACTGAAGGAGATGCTGCAAGGTTGCAGATTCACTTCTGATGATGAAGTAAAAGAAGCAGTGCTCACCTGGCTTCAGGTGCAGCTGAAAAACTTCTCTGCAGGAATGCAGAAGCTAGTTGAACGATACGACAAATGTGTCTTGCATGGGGACTATGTGGAAAAATGATATGTTCAGTTGCTCACAGTTACTTGGTATCTGTTACAAATCAATTTTTGGCTTGTCACCTGAATACCTTGTTTCCCATTTTTCTTTGAACCACTCAAATAAGGTCACACGCGGAGTTTGTTTATTTACATTTCCTTCTGTTAAATTATGTTGTTACAAAAGATTGCTTGAGAGAACTCACTCTTTTCAAGATGCCAAATTGAATGAGTGGTTTGGTAAAATTATGTTAGGATCTTCTTCTTATCTTGATTTTAGAAAACTACTGAAGACTCAACTGTTTGAAAAATTTCTATCCTAACTGGTTGCTTCGTTTAAAAATTCTATGCTTCCTTTATGCAATATCATCTTTTAAATTGCATTTTTACTGTTTGGTCGGTTCTTATTTATTGTAATCCACTTAGAACCATTCTTTTACATTGTACTTTTCTTTTACATCATATTCTCCACTGTAGGCTCAGTTCTTATTTATTGTATATTGCTTGGAATTGGGGGTTTTTTCTTTTAAATTGTACTCGTCACTGTATGACTAGTGCTTATTTGTTGTAAACCGCCTGGAACCAATTTTGGTTAGGTGGTATATAAAAATAAAATTATTATTATTTTTTTCAAGCCGTTAAATATAATTTGCCTTTACTTTTTGATTTACCCCGTATGGAGTAATTAAAGTAAGAAGGAGATCAAAAAAACTATGGGCCTCTTTTATCAAACTGCGCAAGCAGTTTGTAGCACGGTGAGCGGTTTATAGACAACCCCACGAAAGACAAAGGCGCGCGCCGACAACTGAGCGCAAGACGGAGGCGCGCGCCAAAGAAAATTACAGTTTTTAGGGGCTCTGACGGAGGGGTTTGTTGGGGAGCCCCCCCAGTTTCTTAATAGAGATCACGCTGGTGTTGTGGGGGGGTTTGGGGGGTTGTAACCCTCCACATTTTACTGTAAACTTAACTTTTTCTCTAAAAACAGGGAAAAAGTGAAGTTTTCAGTAAAATGTGGGGGGTTACAACCCCCCAAACCCCCCACAATGCCCCCACAACACGGCACGATCTCTATTAAGTAAAGTGGGGGGGTTCTCCCCATGCCCCCCCCCCCATTGGAGCCCTAAAAACAGCTGCGCTGGGCTCAATTGTCTGCGCACGCCTTTGTCCCGGCGCACTTTTGACCTGACACCCGGTGAGCCACGCTGAATGGCCTGCACTGCTCCCGACACTCAGAGCTCCTATGAGTGTCGGGAGCTGTGCGGCTCTCTGCGCTAAAAACTGCTTGCGCAGTTTGATAGAAGATGCCCTATATTTTTTTTACTTAATAGTAATAAAAGCAAGATAATGTAAGAAGGGGTATTTCAGGGTTCACTGAATCTTTCAAAGTGCAGTAATTCAGCAAGCAGGCCTCCAATGTCAGCAACAAGGACACTGTCTGTGCATTATTTGAGCAGGGGTGTCCAACCTGCGGCCCGAGGGCCGCATGCAGCCCCATGAAGTATTTTGTGCGGCCCCGGTCGAGGGTGATGCAGTGTTTTCCTCTGCTGCCCCTGGGTATTTACCGTCTTGCTGGCTCCCTCCTCTGTCTTGCTGCAGCGTTTGTGCATTGTGCGGCCCCAGAAACATTTTTTTCGGCCAATGCGGCCCAGGGTTGGACACCCCTGATATAGAGTGTTCCCAGAGAGGAAGAGATACATTTTGAATGTTATTTGATTTTGAGGAAGAATAACTGTGTGTGGATTTGTATATAGAAGGCCTTTTTTTGGATATAATTTTCACATTAAAGAGGTTTCATTTTGCACATGGGGTTTTGTGGACTGTGATTTTGGAGACCATTAAGAACAAAATCACTAGGCGCCAGATTCACTAAATGAACCGATCGTGTCCCAACCAGTTTGAGATCGTTCCCCAACCCGATTTTTCCCCGAACCGATTCACTAACCTTTTGGCCGATCAATCTCCGGCCTGATCCGATCCGCCCATGCAAAAGAGGGGAAATTGCCTGCATAAGTAGGAAGGCAGCGATTCACTAAGCAGACGAAGAAACACCAATTGGGGTTTGCCGATCCGATAAGAAGCGACTGCTGAGGATCAGTCGCAACTGTCCTTGCCGACTATCCTGCTCTCTGCCGCCAAATCACTCCCCATATTTCAGCAAAAAGCGCAGTGCAGTGCAAGCCCGTGGTTTTAACCCGCAGATTAAAAGCGTCTTCTGTTCCATAAATAATCTGGCTGCACTTGAGAATATTTCTAAAATATGGACATCTTGATTCCTTTGGGCCAGCGAGGACTGCAGCCACCCCTCCCCCTTTATATACTGGGGGGTTATATACTGTTTTGACCTCGAAGACCAAGCTCATGTGTGGATCGCATCTAGAGCCAACCAGGATGGTCTGCGCGTGCGTCACAATTGCTCTGCAGTGATCTGTGGGGCATGCATCCGATCCAATCACATTAATTTGCATGAGGAGTCGTAATGAATCGGTCGCCCAACAAGACTCGGACATGGATCACCCAGATCGGTGAGTTTAGTGAATCTAGGCCTATTTCAACAAAGTTTCCGTTACCGTTGACCACTTTAACATCATCAAGTCAACTCACAGATAAGTGGTTTTTTAATGTATTGTGTTTGCTGTTTTGGAATTGATTTAAATTTGTTAACAGTTGGGTCATAGAAGGGAACGTTGTGCTGCAAGGATGGTTCCCTTAACCATTGCTTTTTTTTTTTTGACCAGTGAGTAGGAGCACTGAGCACACCACATAATTAAATATTTTTTATTTAATTTTTAATCATTATATTTTGGTTTTTAAGAAATAAATTAAAAAAATATATATATATATATACATATAAATATATGTGATGCTATTAATGATATTATCACAGTGAGAGCGCTAGGATAGCTTATTCTCCCATTTTGTATGAATTATTTTAGGTATATGCATGCATAATGTTGACCCTCCCCAACTCCACTTTTTAGAGCATATCTGCTCAAGTCAGACAAATTTACATGCATACAGTCTGAAGTTTAAAAGCTTATAACCATATAATCCAGGGGCTTTTATACTAAAAAAAATAAAAATAAAAAAAGGCTTTTTCTGCATTTAAAGCACTGCCTTTTAAAATTACCGTACTAAATTATAGACTGGCATAGTTTAACCTTCCTGTTAAATTACATTTTATGTCATTAGATGTAAAACTGGATTGTCACAAAGAAGAAAGTCATTATTTGCAAGAGCAAACCAATCTACATTTCTGATTTAAAGTATTTCTATTATTTTTCCTGCCACTGCAAAATGAACTAAGTTAAACAAAATCAGAATCACTTCAAAGTGTAGGCTCGTGCCGCCAATTAAAATAAATGGGATTTCTGGCAAATTTTCTTTATATGCTTTAAAAATATTTGAAAACTTATTTTCCCCCTCAAAGCAGGTGTTAGGCCACATTAGCATAGCAGTCTGCATTTGCAAAGCGGCATACCAAACTAGACAAGAAGGCCATAAAAGCAGTCAAGATGCTAGGAATTATTAAAAAAGGGATGGTTAACAAGACTAAGAATGTTATAATGCCTCTGGATCGCTCCATGGTGTGACCTCACCTGGAGTATTGCGTTCAGTTCCGGTCTCCTTATCTCAAGAAAGATATAGCAGCACTAGAAAAGATTCAAAGAAGAAAAACCAAGATGATAAAAGGGATGGAACTCCTCTTGTATGAGGAAAGACTGAAAAATATTAGGGCTCTTCAGCTTGGAAAAGAGTGGAGTAGAACAGGTACAAGTGGATCGATTTTTCACTCCATCAAAAATTACAGACTAGGGGACACTTGATTAAGTTACAGGGAAATACTTTTAAAACCATAAGAACATAAGAATAGCCTTACTGGGTCAGACCAATGGTCCATCGAGCCCAGTAGCCCGTTCTCATGGTGGCCAATCCAGGTCACTAGTACCTGGCCAAAACCCAAAGAGTAGCAACATTCCATGCTACCAATTCAGGGCAAGCAGTGGCTTCCCCTATGTCTTTCTCAATAACAGACTATGGACTTTTCCTCCAGGAAATTGTCCAAACCTTTCTTAAAACCAGCTATATTATCCGCCCTTACCACATCCTCTGGCAACGCTTTCCAGAGCTTAACTATTCTCTGAGTGAAAAAAAATTTCCTCCCATTGGTTTTAAAAGTATTTCCCTGTAAATTCATCGAGTGTCCCCTAACCAATAGGAGGAAATTTTTTTTTACTCAGAGAATAGTTAAGTTCTGGAATGCGCTGCCGGAGGTTGTGGTAAGAGCGGATAGCGTAACTGGTTTTAAGAAAAATTTGGACAATTTCCTGGAGGAAAAGTCCATAGTCTGTTATTGAGACAGACATGGGAGAAGCCACTGCTATTAAGATAACAATATCCACCCTTCCAAAACATCTAGGGAGGCTTGCCATGCCGGTATCATTTACTGCACTTTACTACAGATTCTAGAAATTCTCATTTGCCATTGGTAAGTGTGTGATGTGACTGGAGGCTTTGTGGGGTGGTTTGCATGATAAGCAAGAAAGTCTTTACTGGTATGACAAATTCCCTATTGAAAAAGGGTGATTGGTGGCTCTTGCCTTTCCAGTACATCTGTTAAAGACTTGACAAAGAAGGAAGTCAGCGGCCAGGAAAGACATTTACAGTTTCAAACGTCCATCTCCAACCACCAGCTCCACCTGCTGCAAGGAGTTTCCTGGGGTTTGTTTACTTCATGTAGTTGCTCACTCTCTGGGGAAGTATTCAAAAGACCGTCCAATATGCGCTACTAGTGGCTAAAACAAAAGCAGAAGAATGACTATTTTTACCAGAAGACAGAGAATAGATTTGTAGATTCAGAAAAAGTCAGACTCATTAAAGTGCATTAGATTTTGCAATTATCCTGACTTCACACAATATAAATTAACATGCGGCAGGTGCGAATTTAACACAGCAACTTTTGGAGGCATGTTCTTTGCAGGTCCCGTGTTAAAATGACCATTAGCGCTGTGATACCCTAGTCGCAATTAGTGTGGATACACTTAGCGCATCCCGTTTAGGACACATTAAGTGAACCCACAGTGGCTGCACAATTGTCGACTTGCCATGTGCCACATGCTAGCTGCAATAGTCTCTGCTCATGCCCATTCTCTGCCCATGCCCCCCCTAATACAAAAAGCCCTTAACGAGTGAATTAGCACTTGCTAACACTATAATATCACACAATTGGTTAATGCATTTGTGAGGTAGCTCATTTGTACGTTAACCCCCAAATTCTGTACAGGTTGATCAAAGTTAAGCACGCACTTGAGACAGACATGGAGGAAGCCACAGTCTGCCCTGGAATCAGTAGCATGGAATGTTGTTGCTACTTGAGTTTCTGCCAGGTATTTATGACCTGGATTGGCCAGTGTGGAAAAAGGTTACTGGGCTAGAGGTGATGGGATAATCGCGCGCCAGACACCAGCACGCCGACAATCGAGCGCTGACAATTCGGCACATGAAAGAAGCGCGCCGTGGGAAAACTTAGTTTTAAAGAGCTCTGACGGAGGGTTTGGGGGGGGGAACCCCCCACTTTACTGCATAGTGTTCGCGCTGCCGTTGGGGAGGGTGTGGGGGATGCAACCCCCACATTATAGAGAAAACGGAACTTTCCCCGAAAAAATCGGGAAAAGTTCCATTTTCTTCATAATGAACGGTTCCAACCCCCCAAACTCCCCCCCCCAACAGCAGCGCAAACACTATACAGTAAAATGGGGGGTTCCCCACTCCCACCCAGCTTTGGAGCTCTTTAAAACTAAGTTTTCCCGCGGCGTGCTTCTTTCTTGCGCCAAATTGTCAGTGCTCGATTATCGGCGCGCGACTGACTATGAACCGGGCTAGATGGACTAGGGTTACCATATTTTACAAAGGGCAAACCTGGCCCGTTCCGCCCCTAGTCCCACCTCATTCTGCCTCAGCTTCGCCCTGTTCTAGCTCCAGTTCCACCCAAAAAAAGCCTCATCTCTTTTTCCCAACCTCTGGCTACGTCTGGAGGACCTCCAACATGCGCAGATCTGAAGGGCTTGTTGAAGGCTCTCCAGATGTGGCCGGAGCTTGGGACTTTCCAAAAGCAGGACAAACTGTCAGGCTTTGGAAAGTCCGTCCAGGAACCCGGACAGTTCCCTAAAAAGAGGACATGTCCAGGTTTTACCGGACATCTAGTAACCCTAAAATGAACCATTGGTTTGACCCAGTATGGCTATTCTTATGTTCTTATAAGTGTGAATCACAGATACATCTGTAAAGTAATTGGCTAAATTGGTGATAATCAAAATTTGGCTTCTACAAGCATTAATTGGCACTAGTTACTGGTTTCACGCATATCTTTTCTGCAACCCTATTCTGTAACCTACATGCCTACTTTAAAAGGGGTGTGGCCAAGGGAGAGTCATGGGCATTCCCAGGATTTTGGCACGGAGTTATAGAATACTTCCATTTCCATGTTTAACTGACAATAGTGATGTGCGAGCATTTATATCAGCCTTTGGCAGGCATAAATGCTTGTTTCAAATGTTAGGTACAAAAATGATTTAAGCTACTATTCTACAAAAACAGTTCCTCACAAAATTCACACTTACCACGCATCATCTCGACACCTAACTTTGAGCACCCTATTCAGAATACCCCTCTAAGTGTCTAATATACTTTAGTAAAAGGACCCTGTGAGGGAGTCTTTAAGACGTTACCAGTCCCCCTTATGGATCCCTCACAGTGTCAGAGCCACCTTAACCTATGTAGCTCCTCCCTAGAGGGAAATGACATAGGAGGGGTAGAGAAAAGCAGCTGCCATTTGTGTGCTTTGATAGAGTGCCTGACTTTGGCACTCTCTCAACTATTTTTGGGCTCATCCAAGCCTCTATGACAGTTGCAGATATTATGGGAAATCCTACTACAGCAGTAAGCAGGTGTCTGCAATAGCCTGGTGGGCGGTGTATTGAACCATAGAGAGGGGGGATCCAGGCCTATATCCCACCCTACCCACTACATTTATGGTGGAAAGTGTGAGCCCACCAAAACTTACCCACAACCTACTGTACTGCCATATAGGTGACACAAGTTTCAAGTTTATTTACAAATGTGATTGTATCGCAATTTCAAAGAATTCAAAGTGATGTACACTTCTCCCTCCGTATTTGCGGTTTCAGCATTCGCGGTTTCGATTATTTGTGGTTTTTAGTTTGCTGGCTCATCTCCCCCCCCCCCCCCAATTACATCAGTTAGCATAGAGAAATCGCTGATTCCAAGCGTTTACAGAGAAAATCGCTGATTCCCGGCACTTTCTTCACCGTGTTTTGCCTCTCCTTCAGGAACAGGCCAGGTCTACCACCATGTTATTCGCAGTTTCACCATATTCACGATGGTTTTTAATAGAAAACAGCGAATAACATATGAAAAAGTTATTCACATTTTTTCTGTATTCGCGGGTCTGTTAATCCCCTATCACAGCGAATACGGAGGGAGAAGTGTACAATAGAAAACGTGGACAGTCAATATGGTTTAGTAAACAAAAACAGAAATGATGACAACAAATAAGCTATGAATTAAAACAAGAGGGAACCAGGAGGAACTACAATCGATAAAGGAAAGATAACAGTAAAAGGAAAAGACATGAGGACAGGATGGATTTGTAAGCGAGTCCTCGTATGAATCCTATGTATCAAATAATAAAAAGGTTTTTAATGTTCCTTTGAATCTGTCTAATGTCCTTTCTTCCCTCAATTGTTTCAGCAGTAAATTCCAGGTTTGAGGGGCCGTAACTGAAAAGATAGCATCCCTCTTGCAGCCATAAGGGCTATTGGGGTGGTAGACAGGTGGGTATAGTAGGTTTTGGGGGAGTTTTGGAGCTTTCACCATACACTATAAGGGGGTTATGATAAAATGTGTACCTGGCACATTTTATGTGAAGTTCACAGCAGTGCCTCCTAAGGTGCCCCATTGCTCTGTTGGCATGTCTGTGTGGCCAGTTAGTGAAAATGCTGGCCCCGCCCATGCCCACATGGACTTGTTTTAGACATTTTGCATTTGGATGTTTGGATTTTTTTCAAAAATGGCCAAAAAAGATAGACGTCCTAAGGGCCAGAACGTCTAGACAAGTCATTGTCGGGAAAAAAAAAAAAAAAAGATAGACGTTTTGCAGTTTTGAAAACGATTGTTTTCCATTTGGCCTTTATCTGCCATCATGTTTCTAAAGAAGAAGAGGTGGTGGAGACAGAGACTGTGTCTGAAGTCAAAAGGGCCTGGATAGGCACGTGGGATCTCTCAGAGAGAGAAAGAGATAATGACTATTGCGGATGGGCAGACTAGATGGGCCATTTGGCCTTTATCTGCCGTCGTGTTTCTATGTCCCTCCACATTAGTTAGATGGCTTGTTACTCAGGCAACGCTACCAATATGGCATTTTAAGTATAGGTGATATTTTGTTATACTTTCTCCTATTCTCACATTAAATAGATGATACACTTATATAAATTTTCTCAGGAAATTTTTTGTTTTGTATTTTGAATGGGCTCTTCCTGAATAGATTGAACTTTCAGTTTTATTTGTAATAAGTCCAGCATTCATTCCTTCAATCTGGGAAAAGCAGAGAATCAGCATAACCCATCCTAGCCAGGGCTTGTCCCCACCTCAGGGGAATACAAAATAGCAAGTCAGAATGGTTCCCAGCAGTTGATTTGCACTGGCAAATGTTTTGCATTTTTAAACATATCCTAGTCAATGTTCAGCTGGTTGTGGGGCAGCATTCTTTTTTAAACACTGAGTGCTGCGGGCAGAATTAGGCCTCAGTATCCAATGCCAGGCCATGTCTGGGCACTAACATTGAATATCAGGCCAATGGCCAGCCAAGAGGGCCCTGCTAGCTCTGTGGGTGCTTGAGAACTCCAATATTGAACAAACTCCTCGACTGTGTCCAAGATGAACTGTGTCCAAATAATTTTGAAAAGTTGGCTCCTATGTAGGGTCACCAGATTTTCCGTTTGGAAAATCCAGACCCCCCCCTAGACCTGCTCCAGACCCGCCCAGTTCCACTCATCCCTGCCCCTTCATGCCCCAGTCCCGCCCCCCAATCCCGCCCTAGCCTCGTCCCCCCTGCTTCCTGCTCTTGTCGGCGATTGGATAGAAGCTTCTCAAAACCTGAACAAAGTGCCAGGTTTTGAAAAGCCGTCCGGACCCCCAGACATGTCCTCCAAAGTGTATGGTCCTCAAAAGGAGGACATGTTTGGGGAAATACGGACGAATGGTAACCCTACTCCTATGTCCCACGCTTACTTATGTAAGTCCTGGCCAATGTTCAGCCCATACCCACTTTAAAAAAAAAAATGATCAGGAATGACGAACATGAAATTAGCCCTGTTAAGGAGCAGCCACTGATACAACCAACCACAGCCGTGCAGAGGAAGTTCTATAGACAGCAGGTGGCGCTAGAACTGAAGACTGTCACTAGTACCCGTTCTATGTCTCCTGTCTATCACTGCAAGTAGAAAGGAAATGCCTTGTTAGAATTACAGAAAGCCAGCAGAGCAGCTGAGTAAAGATGACCCATTTTTCAATTGTTAGCCTTCTAAAGTTTTCTTTAATGTATATTGTGCTTAATTGCTTCCATTATAGATATTTTCTGCCTCTTCTGTAAGTTATAAATAAACATTTGAAAGCCTACTTGGCTTGAGTTATCCTTTGTGCTCTAGGCTAAAGTAGATTGTTGACCCGTATTTAGATCTTTGAGACAGTCTGAATCACATATCATCAGAGGCCATCCAAGGGACTATGTTTGGGCGAACAAGATGCTAGGATGCACGGGGACCCATTGTTCCCCCATCCCCGCAGGGACTCAATTTCCCCATCCCATCCCATCCCCGTGAGTTTTGTCGCTGTCCCTGTCCCATTCCTGTAAACTCTGCCGTAACCGCACAAGCCTCGAACACTTGTGATTCTGAAGCATTTGAGGCTTGTGCAGATGAGGACGGAGCTTGCAGGAATGGGGCAGGGACAGGAAAAGAACTTGCCAGGATGGAAAAATGAGTTCCCACGGGGACAGGGGAAAATTTGTCCCCGTGTCATTCTCTAGATGCAGCAAATCATTTGTAATCACGAGATAGGGAGATGGAACCAAATTTGGGGAATACCCTGGTGATTACAAATGAATGCCCGTGCCACCTTGGTTTCAGACTTCATCATTATCGGTGGCTGTGCTGGAAGCTCAGTATGCAAGAAGGTGAGTTAAGCAAGATAAAACCAATTTTAAAGTAGAAATGGGAAATTCATAGAGCAAGATGAGCTTTTGTTTCAGAAAAAAGGGTGCAGTAGTACAATGCCAGGCCAACACTAAGAGATGAAGGCTTTTACATGAGGAGCTGAGCTCATGTGCAGCCCATATAAAAATAGAGGGGAGAGTCTATATTCAAAGCAATTTACCTGGCCAGAAATGGCTCCTGGTCAGTTAATTTGCCTGTTCGTGCTTAACCATTCATTTTCAACGGCACTTAACCAAACTCAAAACCAGCTACGTCGGGGACATTCGAGAGGCAGCACTTAACTGGAAAGGTTAACCACATAAATAGGACCTCATAAAAGTCAATCCTATCTTTACACGGCAACCCATAGCTTGTTAAGTGCGTTAGCCAGCTCCAGAAACCTAGAAATTTAACGCCGAAGCCCAGATATGGGCTGAACATAACGCCAGTGATGGTCAATAAATGCTGTTCACCACCCACTGAATATCAGGCCCAAGGTTTACATATTACTCCTTTCTCTCTCCTACTAATGAATGATACTAACCCCTTCATTCTATAGCAGGTTATCTAAATGGAATACTAGCTTTTACACATGTGAAGGCTACAGATTTGTTTGTAAGTGCTAGCTGGGTGTTAAGCGACTACAGTTAATACAAAATACAGCTGCCAAAATTATCTTTGGGAAGCTAAAGTATGACCATGTTTCCCCTTTGTTGAGGAAACTCCATTGGCTTCCAGTTCGTTTTAGGATTCAGTTTAAATGTGCATGTGTCATCTTTAAACTTCTTCAGGGAATATTTGATCCTCTGGTCCCTTTGCATTGGAATACTATTAGAACTAGCCAATTGAGGAATATACAGAGATACAAATTATCATTTCCTTCTTTTAAGGGAATTAAATCTGCCGGGAAGCTTAGTCTATCTTTTGCGTTCAAACTGGTAGAAATTTGGAATAGACTTCCTGACACTGTTAGATTGCTGGGTCAATTACAACAATTTTGAAAAATCTTGAAAACTTTATTCTTCTCTCAATATCTAAATGGTTTATCTACAGAATTAGCAGTGATAGTTCATCATTATTTATTTTTACTCTTATCTTCTAAGTACTCTGATCTTTAATCTTTTGTAAACCAAAGTTGAGCTCTTTTGGGAGATAACTCAGTATATAAATTGAAGATTAGATTAGAATCTCAGGGGTGTCCAACCTTTTGGCTTCCCTGGGCCGCATTGGCCGAAAAAAATGTTTCTGGGGCCGCACAAATGTGCAAACACTGCAGCAAGACAGAGGAGGGAGCCGGCAAGATGGTAAACACCCAGGGGCAGCGGAGGAAAACACCGCATCGCCCTCAACCGGGGCTACACAAAATACTTCACGGGGCCGCATGCGGCCCTCAGGCCACAGGTTGGACACCCCTGGATTAGATCATCTTGCATGCAACTTGCAGAGTGCACAATTTCAAGGAAGTATTCACATGAGCAGGGCATAGGTATTTCCCTCACAGTGGTGTGGCGAGGGAAGTTGGTGCCCAGGGCGGTGATACCCAGCATTGCTGTGCCATGTGTTCCACCACTCTTCCCTACCACTTGGGCACCTCCTCTTCAATGTGTTCCCCCACTCTTCCCCACCACTTGGGCACCTCCCCCATTCTTCCATGTCACTTGGACGCCTCCTGCCCCCACGTACCTCTTGGAATGTTTACCAGCACAAGCAGAATTTTCTACCCGCTGCTCACGCTGGCCACGGCTCCCTTCTGACATCATGTCCTGGTCCAGCAACCAGGAAGTGACATCAGAAGGGAGCCGAGATCAATGCTGCTTGTGTCAGCAAACATTTAAAGAGCTATGTGGGGGGTGGAGAGAAGCGCTAGTACCAGTGCCCCTCATGAAGATGGTGCCCAGGATGGCGTGCCCCCATTTCCTTACTACCCCACTGCTCCCCAATTATGCCCACATTACATAATAGTGTCACCTATGCACCAAAGTATAGCATTTAGGCAGTTGTATTATCCAAATAGGCTTTTGCACTCTTCCAGTGTACACCTGATTGCAGTTCCTGCCTCTTCCAGTCTATGGAAGAGAGAATGTCTTTTTTTGTGTGTGTGCCCCTGAACTTTGGAATCAGCTTCCTGCTGACATCTGGGCTGAAAGATCTTTAAAGTCATTTAAAAACTGAATTTAAAATGTATTTTTTCTAGCAAGCTTTTGGGTTATAGCTCCAGACTCTGGAATGTCCTTTAACTTTCTGCAGAGATTCTGGGGTGGGTGTGGTCTGAATGGGTGGGTGTGGTCTGAGTTTTCTATGTTAATGGAGTTCTTTTTCTGTTTTATTTTTTTGTTGTAAACTGCTTGAACCTTTATATGATAGGCAATATATCAAGTTTAAATAAACTAAATTGTTGGTAGTAAATGCCAACTTTCACCAGTATTCTACAATGGAATCCGGGCGGCCTCACATTTTGGCACCTAACGTTTGCTAAACTTTAGAGGATTACTCCCTATAAGCATGCCTGCTGGATGACAGCATGCACACTTTTAAGTGCACTATAAAGGGTTACACCAGAGGTGAGATTGGGGCAAATACACATGGGGATTGCATTCTGAAGCCTCCATGCATACTGTCAGTCAACAATTTGCTCCCACACCGGTGCTGAGTAGGTCCAAATTTTCAGAGAAACACCACAGGGTGTTCTGCTTTGAAAATGAGCTTGCAGGCTTATTTGTACTAAGTACCGATAGATCCCCACCACCACCCAGTCGCTCAGACACAGAGTTCAGTTATCACCCTCCAAATATCCAAACAGCCAAGGTGTCTTTTGAAGGCAAGGGAATACTGAATAATTTCTGACACCGTTGGTCATTTGGGGAATTGTAACTCCAATAGCAGCAAGCTGCTAGCTGTTCCTTGACGTGCCATTGAAAAGGACCGATGCATGGAATGGATGCCCCAGAGGGAGACAAATGTGAAGGAAGGAGTTTCAGATGACTGAACACAGCATGTCTAGCCCATTTTGTTGTGAATTACAGTGAGCAGTGAGTGAATTCCACTGTAATGGAAGTTTTTATTGGGATACTCGGGTCATTGCAGCAGTGCGCAAGGGATGAAGATCAGAAAAAGTGTTACTCTTGTCAGTTGCTGAACACTGGAATGGTCTTGTCTGTGCTTAGACTGTTTCAACAGTTACCTAGGGAACGTGTGAACGACCAATCATTCCGCACCTTACAAATGACAAGTTCTAAGTGATTAAGGGAGGTTTAGAAATGAAGTGAGGTGTACTTGTATAGTAAATATGAGAAGGTATATACTGTTAAAGAGTGGCAGTTTGAGAAAATTTAAGAAATATGGGAATGTCTACTTAAATTTGCGCCCCCTTTTACTAGGCAATTGTGTTTGTTTTTTACTTATTACAGTTCAGGAAAATTATTGAAGACCCATTTTTTTTGCCCACGCTTATACCTTGGCATGAAGAGATTAGATTTATTCCGGCTCATGTATTCTTGCTACCTCTATGTCTTGTAAAGCCTTAATGAGAATGTTATTTTTATTTGCTTTTTTCCATGGGTTTATTCGCTTTTGTTTCTTAATCATTATTGCTATTGTTATGTATTTTTACTATATATGTTTACTGTGAACCACTTTGGTTTAAAGCGGTAAGTAAATGTTTTAAATAAATAAACATATACAGACATAGTGCAGTGCATTAAATACTTGCGCGTATTAGAGGAGACAGTACTGCCACCTTTTGGCTATGCAAATTAAGAACAATTGTCTTTAGTAAGATTTCTATCAGAAGAAAAGAAGCTGTAGTAGAAACTGAATTTTATTTGTTAATAACTCAATGCAGTGTATCAATACATTATATCTGGCCACAAATAAGCTCAATAATTTGTGTACAGGCAGTCCCCAGTTTAAGAACGGGTTACATTTTTAAAGCTGTTCTTAAGTTGGATTTGTATGTAACTCAGAACTGGATTTAAAGATTCTTGCTGCTTACCTCTGCTCCCAGCTGGCAAAAGGGCCAACTGTCCCCTACTGCTCTTGATGTGGCCATGCATCATCCTGAATCTGCTACAGGAGAAGTGTAGGAGTCCATGCCACTGGAAATATTGCTCAGTGAAATCAAATGAAGTCACGACTGCGTTCTTAAGTATGAGTCATACTTAAGTCGGGCGTCTGTAACTCAGGGACTGCCTGTATTTTAATACGCCTAGGTTTGTGAAATCGATGTGCCCCATTATATGTGCGGGAATTTACATGTGCATTTGGCAGCATTCTTATCCCTGTAGGAGGTGAAAGCAGCAGGCTCACAACCAGAAAGACCAGCGTTCAAATCTCCCTAGCCCTCCTCGTGGCCTTTGGTAAGTTTCTTAACCCTCCATTGCTTCCGGTGGAAATTTAAATCATAAGTGCTCTAGGACAGGGAAATAGTCACTATTTCTGAATGTAGCTCACTTTGAACCACCACTAGAAAGATGTGCGCTAAATACCCCCCAAAAAGTATAGTGGAACCCACTTAATGGCATAGCCACTGTACAAGTTCTGCTTATGAGATTACCTAACTGGGCTATTCGAATACCTGGAACATATGTTGAAACGTATGTGCAAAGGTCTTTACTATACTGCAGTGTACAGAAAGTCCACAACAATACAAATGTGGAACATGATGATCTGGATGAAATAAGATTTATTTAAAAAGTTAAAATCAAAAGTTCACAACACAACCAGTCATAATGGTAGCTTAGCTGCAAAAGCAACACAATGCACTTGAACGGAAATAAAACGCCGTACAGTATTATGCAATGCATACTGTAACAGAAAATTTTGTACTCATTCTTTAAATCTAGTGTTCTGATGTTCTATTCTACTTTGATGCAAAATAGTTCTGGATTTTTGCTTGCTTTCACATGCTTAACAGCTTTGACTGCACAAAGTTCTCCACTGCATAGAATGATGAGAAATCTGGCAGTTAACACTGTCCATCCACTGGCGCAGTCTTTCCACGCTAATTTCCTGTACGGATGTCAGTTTAGGGGGGGGGGTGTTGACATCAGTATCAGTGTCGCTCTCCTTCCCCTCCGACATTGCTGCCAGGTTCATCATTTGATCCTCCAGGCCAAGCCAGATGCAGTCATCTTCGGCTGACACGCCATGACACTCTGCCATTGCATCCATTTTGATGAACTGTTCAGCAGACATCTGTGTTACCTGTGAGTCTTGTTCCTCATGTGCCACAAAGCCAGCCTTGTGGATGCAGTTAACAACTTTCCGAAGCTTCTTGTCTTTCCAAGCCTGATGCAACATATGAACTACCTCAAGCAATGTTATTGCTTTTGCAAGGCTGTTTGCTGACAGATTTCTCTCACTGCTGTCAATTTTGGCTATGTTTTGGGGGGTTTTCCAGGACATGGCAACGATAGTAACTTGGGGTTACCAAAAAAGACTTTGATTGGTTCAGAATACTGCGGTCCATTTGATCTTTGGTCTTAAGATTGGTTGTGGCTGGAATGGCAACTTATGTCACCATTGAGATTGAGTTATGTGTTAAATATTAAGATGGCCAGGTTATACAAGGACAATAGAATACTAGATGATACATGGAAAACATTAAAATGTGTGGATAATTTAACACCTATTCCAGTTAATAAATCAACTTATCAAACTATATAGCTGAACTCCAAGATTCAAATCAGCGGATTTAAAGTCATCTGGAAATATTGGATGAAGGCGGGTATATGTATTCTGGATGATATTATTTCTGATGGTAAGCTGCTTGACTTTTCACAATTGCAACACAAATTTGGTCTTAATAAATCACAAACTTATAGATGGTTGCAGTTGAAGCAGGCGATTCAGGTAGGGTTCTCTGAATGGAAAAATCTTAGTAATCAGTATAGTCTGCCATTCCTGTGCTTCCAGGCGGATTTCCTGGGTCACCAGGCTGCTCAGTGGTATAAATTAATATCTGGATTTTTGAATAAGAAACCAAAAACTGGTCTTCATGACATTTGGAGTATTGAGATAAAGCATCAGATTACTGTGTCTCAATGGCTACGAATTTGGACTTGGAGAATAAGGTGTACAATGTCGGCATCTATGAGACAAACTTGTTTTTTCTTATTACATAGAGCATTTTGGACCCCAGTTCATTTACAAAAATTAGACAGCTCTAAGTCTAATAAATGCTGGTATTGTCATCTTGAAGCTGGAACATTAGATCATTTATTATTCTATTGTCCTTTGATACATATTTTTTGGGAATCCATATGGATTCAAGTAAATAATTTACTGGAAAATCCGATAGCTTTATCGTATGATACTGTGCTATTCGGTACATCAATGAGAGCGAGGAGCCAAATTTCGTCTAATAATAATAAGTTACTACTTATTATGACAGAAGTTGCCATACAGCATATTACAAATAATTGGAAGAATCGGGATTGGCTATGTTATAATTTTTGGTGGAACTCATTATGCCGTATCTTTAAAATGGAGCGTGCTATAGCTATTCAAAAGGGGCATTTTAAGAAATTTAGAGATGTTTGGGACCCATTAACAAAATATTGCAAAGAATGAATATTACTTTTTCCCTTTGAACATACACGTCCAAGATTGGGAGTGGGGGGTGGGGATAATTTTTGTTTTCTTAAAACTGAAGATAATTGTTGGGTTTTCGGGGAGTGAGATATTTGATTTGAATTAGTTTCTGATAGAATATTAAGTGATCTTAAAGTGTAAAATGTATTCATCTTGTATTGCACTTATTGAAAGTTTTAAAATGAATAAAGAATTAATTGAAAGTTTTAAAATGAATAAACAATTAAAAAAAATAATAATAATACAGTGGAACCTCGCAGTGGCGTACCTGGGGGGTCGGTCCGCCCCGGGTGCATGCCCCAAGGGGGTGCACAGGAGAGAGCTGAACGAGGACGATGGGGGACCCGCAGGGTTAAATACAACTCAAGCCTCGTCTTCTGTTCCTACCTGCCCTGCCGCGCACACATAGCCGACTGGAAATCTTCCCCGATGTCAGCGCTGACGTCGGAGGGAGGGCTTACCCAAAGCCTGCCCTCCGACATCAGCGCTGACATCGGGGAAGACTTCTGGTCAGCTATGTGTGCACGGCAGGGCAGGCAGGAAATGGAAGACGAGCCTCGCGGCTCGAGCTCCATTTGGCTGAGAAAGTTGCTAAGATGAGGGCTGGGAGGCAAACGCGGAACACAAAAGGGGGGAGGGAGTGCATTTTTTAACACAAGGCATGAACGAGGGAAAAAGATGCTGAGGTGGGGGAGGGAATGCGTTTTTGGACACAGAAGGCATGAACTTGGGAGAGAGGAAGGGAGAGAAAGAGATGCTGAGGTGGGAGAGGGAGTTCGTTTTTGGACACAGAAGGCATGAACTTGGGAGAGAGGAAGGGAGGGAAAGAGATGCTGAGGTGGGATAGGGAATGCGTTTTTGGACACAGAAGGCATGAACTTGGGAGAGAGGAAGGGAGGTAAAGAGATGCTGAGGTGGGAGAGGGTGTGTGTTTTTGGACACAGAAGGCATGAACTTGGGAGAGAGGAAGGGAGGGAAAGAGATGCTGAGGTGGGATAGGGAATGCGTTTTTGGACACAGAAGGCATGAACTTGGGAGAGAGGAAGGGAGGTAAAGAGATGCTGAGGTGGGAGAGGGTGTGTGTTTTTGGACACAGAAGGCATGAACTTGGGAGAGAGGAAGGGAGAGAAAGAGATGCTGAGGTGGGAGAGGGTGTGCGTTTTTGGACACAAGGCATGAACATGGGAGAGAGGAAGGGAGGAAAAGAGATGGTTGTATACACGGGGAATGGAAGAAAGGAGAATTTTTGGTCATAGGGAGGGAGTGAGGTACAGATGAGAGGGAGAAATATTGTGGTAGAACGGACAGATTAAAATGGATGCAAGAGGGAGGAATGTTGGACATAGTGGTGAAGGGAATGGAGGGAGAGATGTGGCATGGTGCTGGAGAGGGGTGATAGAAGGAGAAATGTTGGGCATGAGACTGATGGGCAGGGGTGAAAGATGAGAAAGGGATAAATGCTGGACCATGGTAGGAGGAACCAATGGACAGCAACAGAAGAATTTACAGAAGATGGGAAAGTGGAAAAAAGAAACGGAATTTATTGGCTAAAATATGTTAGCTTTGGGAAATGTATATAGCAGATGTCTTTGTATTGTGTTCAAAAGAAAAGGAAATGCATTTCTGGTTTTATTTCTACAGTGTTGAAGTACTTGCTGACCCTTGCTGTGACTGGTGGGGATCCCCAAGCACTGCCAGCAGAGGACCTCCTCTAGAGACGGCCAGAACTCCCCTCCACCAAGCACAGCAGTCGCTGGCAACATCCATGAGCCATACTGCTGCCTGCCAAGCTTGGCAAAAGGGACCCCCGGCCTACTGCAAAGGAAGTCCTCAGCTGACAGCTTGGGGGTTCTTATCAGCTGAGTATTTATATTTATATTATATTTTATATTTACATTAGAGGCTCTGGTAGAAACCCGTTTAAAAAGTATGTATGTTTCCCAATTAATATTTCCAAATTAATAAAGTGTCTTTGCTTATTTGTAAATGGGTCTCTACCAGAGCCTTTAATTTAGTAGCATAATTAAATGAAATAACGGGCGGGGACAAAGGGGATTCCTCGCAGGGACGGGTGGGGATGGAGGGGATTCCTTGCGGGGACGGGTGAGGATGGAGGGATTTCTCGCGGGGACAGGTGAGACTTCTGTCCCTGCGCAACTCTCTAGTGCACAGCCAGCCACCCTCCCTATTCTGCCGCTGCTGCTTTCCTTAACCACCAGCAGCGGCAGTAAACAGGGGTGTCCGCGGCTGCTCACCGGCCTTGCTCATCTTCTGGCCGGCTCACCTGCTGAAAGCCGCAGGCGTCTGCTCCTTGCGCGATCCGCGGCTGCGTCGGAAGCCTTCTCTCTGGCCAGAAGATGAGCAACGCCGGTGAGCACCCGCGGACACCCCTGTTTACTGCCGCTGCTGTTGGTTAAGGAAAGCAGCAGTGGACGCCCGCAGCTTTCAGCAGGGGAGCCGGCCAGACATGCTGGGCAGGGAAGGGGGAGGGTAGACATGCTGGGCAGGGAAGGAGGGAGGGTAGAAATACTGCACAGGCAAGGGGGGTAGAAATACTGCACAGGCAAGTGGGGAAACATGCTGCTGCTGCTGCTGCACAGGGAAGGGAGGAGGGCAGAAATACTGCACAGGCAAGGGGGTTGACATGCTGCTGCTGCAGCACCCAATTGGGGAGAGAGAGGGAAGGAGGGAGAAGGAAGACAAGGAAGAGGAACCAGAGATGCCAAGTCCATGGGAGGGAGGGAAAGTAAAAAAGAAAAGGAGATACCAGACCATGGAGGGGGAGATGCCATGGCATGAGGGAAGAGAAGGAGATAGAGATACCACACCATGGTGTGGAGTGGGAAGGAAGGAAAGGAGAAGAGAAAGAGAGAGATGCCAAAGCATAGGGGAGGGGGTGGAGACAAAAAATAGAGAGGGGTGAAGCTGAAATGAATCATGTGCAAAGGAGAGAAGGGACCCCCAGATATACAGTTTATTGAAGGGACATAGAAAGAGGGAAGATGCCATATGGAAGAGAGAGAGGGTGGACAGTAGATGGAAGGGGCAGAGAGAGTGTGGGGAGTAGATGGAAGTGGTAGAGAGAGAAAGGGCAGAAGCTGGGTGGAAGGGGCAAAGAGAGGGCAGATGTTGCATGGAAGGGAGAGAGGTACAGATGAAACTAAACGAATCTAAAACAAAACTACTCTGGCTCGGCCCAAAATTCGAACACCTGCCCACACTTTTCACACTACCCACAGGCGATACACTACAGCTCGAGTTCTCATGCAAGGTCCTTGGTATCACTATCGATTCCTCTCTCTCCCTCAATGACCACCTCAACTCCTTGGCAAAATCATGCTTTTTCAGCCTTCACATGCTGAGGAAAGCTAGATCCTACTTCAGCCAACAACACTTTGCCATCCTTGTCCAATCCATCATCCTCTCCAAACTAAATTACTGCAACGCCATCTACTTAAATCTATCAAAAAAAAGTATTCTAAGACTCCAGATAATCCAGAATACTGCAGCCAAACTGATCTTCTCAAATTGCAAGTCTGACCATGCCTCCCCACTCCTTGCCACTCCAGAATCCATTTCAAATGTTCCTGCCTGGCTTTCAAGATCATTCACGGAATCCTGCCTCCTCTTATCCCACTGTCTTTCAACTCCTCCAGTCCCGACTCCTCCAGAACTGCCCAAAGGCTTAAACTAGCCTTCCCCTCTCCACGCGGCATCCACTATTCAGGCAAACTGGGAAAATCCCTTCTCTTCAAAATCACAGGTCTTTGGAACGACCTCACCACCCCGCTGCCGAACCTGAGCTCCCTTCAGTTATTCCGCAAACAACTGAAAACCTGGCTTTTCAGCAAATTGTAACTCTATCCTTCCCCCCTTTCTCTCCCCCCTTCTACACATAAGTTCATGTAATCCTTTTTCTTCTTCTCTACCCACTATTTTAAGTTCTTGTAAACCGTGTCGAGCTCCATTCTCATGGAGATGATGCGTTATATAAACTTATGGTTTAGATTAGATTAGATTAGGACAAATGCTGTATAGAAAGAAGAGAGCAAAGAAGATGATTAAAGCAGAAACGACAAAAGGTAGAAAGATTTTTTTTGTTGCTTTACTTAGAATCAAGTAGTATTGTAACTGATTTGATAAAAGTTTATAAATAGGAAATGGAAATAAGGCAATTTTTTGGACTAAACCCCTTTCCTCAGGACAGGATACCATAACAGCAGTATAATGTACTGTTCTGAAGAAAGATTTGGCCTCTGAAAGCTAATTGAAAAATGGATTAGTCCAATAAAATGGTATTTTCTTATTTCTCATTATTTGTTTTATTTTTATTTGTTAATTTGTAAAGTGGTGATTGTTATGTATCAGGTTTTTCAAAATTTATATCTACTGTCTTTATATTTTGCACAGTATTAGGGGACACGTGTCACTGTTTTTGTGGTGTTGTGGTGTTGCAGTGTATGCAGAGTCTGGTTTCTTGGCGGTTCAGTTTAACTTTTGTCTACGTATTTCTATTTTTAGTTTGTGATTATTCTATATTGGGCGAGGGTGTATTTCTTTTCTGTGTGTATGAAAAGGACATAGTTTTCAATTGGCATTGACTACAGGATCAATTGACTGTACGGGATCTGGCTTGTTTAGTTTTACAATGTATGTGTTGGTGTTCTAGTGCTCACTGCAGTGTTTAAGATGCTGCCTTTCCTAGGTACACTCTTTGTTGTGCGATATGTGGATTGTTACTAAAAATCATATTTTTGATATAGATGGGGGGATGTCAAAAAATGATGGGCCCCGAGTGTCACATATGCTAGGTATAGAAACACAGATATATTGAAAACCAATGTATGTAAAACAACACTTTCAATTGGTGACTACTATAGTTGTAGGACAATGTAGTAATAAAGTTTTGCAGAAAACTATGTAAGACAAGTGTCGACTCTAAATTTACTCAAAAAAGAAGGAAAAAGCCTCAGAAAAAGGCCCTCACACCGCCACAAAGGTGGATATCAAGGTGGTTAGACGGTAACCTCACAGGCAAAACCTTCGTTGATATGAGTATTTGAGCAAAAAAACTTGTGCTTTACATATATAAATTTATAGATAGAGGAAAAACCACTTATCTTCAACTGATCGGCACACCGACGGAGGCCAGCGTTTCACCGACAAGCTGTATCAGGGTGTGACCCGACTGATCAGTCTGCAAAACAAAGAAAAATAAAACATAAGGAACTTAGGCAGTTTCTCAATAAGTTTTAACTTCTTAATATTGAATACTAACAAGTACCTTGAAAGAGCGGAAACTACCGCTTCAAAAGCCATCTTAAAAGTTAATACATACAAATAAAACACAAAATGGAAAATAAGCTGATACCTTTATATTGTACTAATTTTAATACATTTTGACTAGTTTTCAGAGAAGAACTCTTCTTTCCTCAGGTCAGGAGACAATACCTTAACAATAGTATACTGTCCTGACCTGAGCTAAGGCAGGAGGTTTTGGCCTCTGAAAGCTAATTGAAAAATATATTAGGCTAGCTAGTCGGTGACGGGACAAAAGTGCGTGAGACTTCAGCGCACTGACATTGCAGCGCAGACAATCTGGCGCAAGACCCCAGCGCACCGCCTAAAAAGTTACTTTTAAAGAGCTCCAACCCCCACTTTACTACATACTCTTTGCGCTGCCGTTGGGGGTGTGTGGGGGGGTGCAACCCCACACATTATAGAGAAAATTTAACTTTTTCCTAAAAAATCGGGAAAAAGTTAAGTTTACTCTATAATGGAGGGTTCCAACCCTCCCCCCTAATGGCAGCGCAAAGAGTATAAAGTAAACTGGGGGAGTTCCCCCACACACCCCGCGTCAGAGCTCTTTAAAAGTAACTTTTTAGGCGGTGCGCTGGGGTCTTGCGCCAGATTGTCTGCGCTGCAATGTCCATGCGCTGAAGTCCCGTGCGTGAATGATTTTGAACCAGCTAGTCTAATAAAAAAGATATCATCTTATTTTCCATTTTCAAGTGCCTGAACTGAGCATGCTCAGGAGTGCTGACACTGGCAGCAGAAGCACGCTGCTGACTTCTGCACTGCTCAGACAGGACCTCTGGCTGGCATGGCTTGGAAATCTCTACCAGTCATTTAACCAGTGCTGCAATTTTGAAGGGGGCTTAAATCCAAAGTGGAAGGGGGGGGGGGGAGTTGAGGCCAATAGAGTGCATTGAAACTAAACTAAACCAAACAGGCTTATATACACTGCATCTTCTCTATAACAGTAGAGCTCGGCACGGTTTACAAGAAAATTAGAAAGGAGAACAGATACAATATGGATTTGGAATAGTATGGAGAGGAGCAGAATTTACCACTTTGAAAATAGCCAAGTTTTCAGATGTTTTCGAAATGTCACTGGTATAAATAAAGAATTTTCTGGAATGGCTGTGGAATTGAGGTGTGCCAGGGGGTGCAGTTATGAGGTAGAGTATGCAAGGCCAAGGCAGAGTGGGATGGGACTGGGGGCATGTACTAAAATCTACTTCTCAAAAATTGAACCCTCTTGGCAGCTCTGCTTACATTGCTTACCATGGCAGTGCCAGGGCTGCACTCAGCCCCTCTCATGTCCTGCCCCCTCAAACAGGAAGTGGATGCAGCAGTGGATGAACCTGTGATGGAAGGCCCCACGCCGTACTGATTTCTTCTGGGCCTGAGCAGAAGTAAGAATGAAATTAGGCCCAGTGGGGGAGGGAGGGAATAGGAGAGGAGTAATGAGATGCTGGACATGGGGAGGGTAGTAATGGCACCGATTTGAAAGTTGTAGGGGGGGGTGCCGGAAACCCTGTTTGCATACCTGCTATTTTCCCCATGCTGGAAGACTGATTTAATTTCAATATTGTGGCAGCCCTGCCTATGTTCCTTGTGCACACATATTCCTGAAGCAACATCCAAGAAACTTATACATAAAGCCATGATTTTAAGTAACAATACCAAAGTACCTTGATCCTTATATTGACAACTGGACTATCCGTTTACATACTCATCCCAGAGGAATTGTCTCTGGACATTAAACTGTCTAAACAGTATTTATATTTGTGCTTGCCCTCTAAGATCCCTTAACCCTGCACTGCAGTTTTAACAGTAGTTAATGAGAGACCTAGCATGACTTGGCCCTTATGAATGATCACATATGTTCGATCCACGCTGTCATGGTTTATAGGGGAAGACAGTTTGTCCCTAGCCAGATCTTGCCACCGCAGGTAATTTGAAATGAAATGAGATGGTTTCTACAAGCAGATTGATTTGGGATTCTTGCCCGCTCTTCCCTTTGACCCTTGACAAGTTGACACTTGCAAAGATTGTGACTTAAAAAATGATTGGGCGCAAATACATTTAGGTTGATGATTTACTGCGTGTTACAGCAAGGACAGTGTGTTTAGAGTGTAACAGAGAGCCATGCAAACTTTAACAACCCAGGTTTTATGGTCCTGACTCATATCCCTTGTAAGACTGATACTGGTTGGATCAAGTATTCCCATTTAGAAAGACCTAATAAAATCCTACAAACATCTGGCACCCTGAATTGTAACATTTTGGTGATGGGGGGGGGAAAAATCTAACTTTTGAAAGTCAGTCTTGAGTTCCTATGTGGGGCACCGAACAGGGGGCCTTTATGAATAGATTCATTTGAACACACCCATACACACAAAAAATCAAAGCATTTGCAAATTTGAAACATTAACATTTCAGATTTGGCTTATATAAAATGTACTGCAACTTGCTACTCTCAGGCCTTCCCCTTAGCCATCTCACTCCCCAAATTCGGCTGCACGACTCATATTCCGGGAGATCTGCTTTATTCGTGTTACCCCTCTCCTAAAGACACTTCATTGGCTTCCTATCCATTTCAGACTACAATTTAAACTCCTCTTACTGTTCACTTACCTCCCCCTTTGATCCCCCCCCTCCACCCGTAAGTTCCGCTCAGCGTGGTAAGTCCCTCCTATCTGTGCCCTTCTCTTCAATTGCCAACTCCAGACTCCGTCCCTTCTGCCTTGCTGCGCCATCTGCAGGGAACAAGCTGCCCAAATCCCTACAGTGGGCTCCGTCTCTGGCAGTGTTCAAGGCCCAGTTAAAAGCCCACCTCTTCGAGAGTGCTTTCGACTCCTAACTCCTCTCACCTTGGGTTCTGCATCCCCAATCCTCAGGGCCGGATTTTCCTATAGGCTAACTAGGCTTCAGCCTAGGGCCTCAAGATCAAGAGGGGCCTACATTCAAATTGTTAGCAAAATTAAAATTACACTATTCTAAAAACAGTGAACACTAAAACACTGAACCGAAAATAAGGAGAAATTCTACTCTTCGGGATCGGAACCGGCTCCGGCCGCAACGGGGCGCCGACTCGGCTTCTCCTTTTCTTTTTCTCACCCTGGGAGGAGGATCAGGGAGGGAAAGACATCAGTCCGGAAACAGCTGGGCAAAGCCCAGTCCCGCGGGGAGAGAGGCAAAACGTGGATCCGTCAGGACAGGGCGGCCCAGACTGGCATCGGAGGGGGTGTGGGGGGGGGGTTAATGGAAGGCAGACAGGCAGGATGGCATGGGGGGGTATTCAATGGAAGGGGGATGGGAGGCAGGCAGGCATCGGAGGGGGGGTGAGGTGAGGAAGGACGCACTGGGGGCACTATGGACATAGGAAGGGGCAATGTTGTGTGTTATGTTTGATTAGTTATTGTTACAAGTACTATATATGGTGCTGAGAATAAATGTCCAAATAAGTGTTCTCGACTTTTTTTTATTTATTATCCATGTCACATTTTTTATAAAGGTTAGTACCAATAACAACATGTTTCATTTAACATATTGATATATATCACAGTAATGATGTATTTTATTATCTCTCATGTAATTTACAAACTTAAAAATGGGAGGTGAAAGGGCCTCATAAGTGGAATAGCCTAGGGCCTCTTTTCATCTAAATCCGGCCCTGCCAATCCTACTTGTCATGTCTGTCTGTCCAAGTTAGATTGTAAGCTCTTCCGAGCAGGAACTGTCTATAAATGTCAAGTGATAAGTAGTAGTAGGAAGTTCTATCATTAAATCATCTGAGGCAGCACTTCAGGGCAGAAACTATATGGGGGTGTCAGTGGTATGTAGAGAAGAGGTGAACGCATACACTGCACTTTCCTGCAGCAGTGTTGTCACATCACCTCCACTCCAGCTTTTGGTTTTGAAATATCCCACGGGGTCAGCAGGTGATGTTGTGAGAGGTCTGGGTAATAGTTCACAATTGTTAGCCTGATAGGGGGCACTAATGAACCAACCCCATTCTGATCGCTGCAGCTATAAAAAAGAAACTGCAAGGTCTTGCTGCACCCTATCACCTCCTTTATATTAGCTTCTAATTTAACACCCCCCTCATTTTACAAAGCCGCACTAGTGGCTGACGTGTGGCAAAAACTCTATGGGCTTCGCTTTATAAAGCGGGGGAGGGGGTGTTAGCATTTTCTTTTCCTGTATATAACAAAAGATATATATGTTATATGTTGTGCTTTGAAGCATATGAGAAAAGCAGTACAGCAAAAACCTCATAAAAATAAAAAGCGCAATTAGTGCATGGGACCTATCAGGACCTTGAGTGCATATATGGGCTTGGAGGCTCTGCATGCTTCCTGGTTTAAAGGGAAGCCCACTGCTCTGGATCTAGGGTTTCAGGGGTCTAGAGGTGGAGATGGTGGGGAGGGATGAACAGAGAGGAGATAGAAAGATGTGGACGGGGAATATGCTGAATGGGTGAAGAGGAGATGCTAAATGTGGTGGGGAGGATGAGAAAGTTAGTGAAAAATTGGAGAATAATAATATATATGTATTTTTGTAGCAGCTTTCCATCCCTCCCTCCCCCTGTGCAGCACTTTCCGACCATCACCCCCATGAAATTTGACCACAAGCCTCCCCCCACCCGACGTCAATTCTGATGTCAGAGAGGAAGTTCTGGGCCAGCCAATCACTGCCTGGCTGTCCTGGAACTTCCTCTCCGACATCAGAATTGACATCGGGGTGAGGGTGGGGGGAAGGCTTGTGAGCCCGTCGCTTGTAAAGTTGCTGCACGCAACTGGCCTGTTGCTGTGTCGGTGTCAGAGTCAGGGAAGCAGGAAGAAATCTGCGAGGGTGGCTTGGAGAAATTGGCAGTGGTGGGGGGTGGGGTAGGGAGAGAGAAAGAAAGAAAGAAAGGGGGCAGGGAGAGAGAGAAAGGGAATGGGGGCAGGGAGAGAGAAAGAAAGAAAGACAGATACCTACAATGTTATTACCTAAAAATTTGTAGATGTCCCGTTTTGAGGAAAAAAAAAATAAATGGTTACGTTATGCATGGAGTCCAGTTATGTATGGTGTCCAGTATCCCCCACAGAAATTTCTGCAACATTTCTTGTGTGTTTCTAACATCATGAGAATGAGCGTTATCATGCAGCAGACACACTCTCTTAGTGAGCACAAACTTTCTTTTAATGACGGTGATCAGTGACAATTTTGCAAAAATAGAACGAGAAGCATAAGAAAAAGTTTCATGAAGCTCATCAATTGTAAATTTCCTGTTCTGCTGAATGTGTGCATCAATTGCAGTTTCCAGTTCTTCAATGATGACAGACAGGTGCCCGGATCTTGCTTTATCGTGCACATTTGTTCTCCCTTCGTTAAACAATCGACACCATTTCCGTATATTTGCCTCATTTATTACACCTTCACCATACACTTCAGTTTGCTGTCAATGAATTTCTGCTGGGTGAATGTTCTTTGCCTTTAAAAAAAATGAATCGCTGATCGCACCTCACAATTGGAGGGATTGATGATAGACATGGTTAATTAAATACCTCTGCGAAATTATGTCTGACGCAATGAAAAGCTTGGCACTGATAGGCAGGGTTACAAACAAGTCTAGACATGTTTCTGACAATGTTCCAATCCAAAGCGCCTACTTAGGTTGTTAATATATGCAAATGATTCGTATATTTGGTTACACTGTAGTATTTTTGGTTACACTACAATATTTCCCGAGAAGATATAACAAGCTATATTAGGCTATACCATGTGTCCTAGAATAACCAACCCTTGGCAAGCAAAGACAGGTGACTACCTAATCCCCTGAACTCTAGAGGAAATCCCCCTCTCACTATTAGGTCAGCAGCTTCAGCATCCAATGGTGATGAATGGGTTTCTCTTCAGGGCTCGAGCTATGCACTGCAAGCTCCCTGAATAGGGTCAGGTCCTTGCCCTGCCACAGCAGCTAGAATCCCAGTCTGATAAATCTGTAAATAATCAGCTCCTGGAATCCTCTTTGCACTAAATTTAGCACAGAAAGACACTATACATAGGTGTTACTGGCAATTCAGTCCCTCTCCTCAGAGAGATGCATATGCCATCAGGTAATCTTCTTTTCTTGTTCCTTTCTGCCCCAAAGTTTTCTCTTCCAAGCCCTGATGGTGCACAGGTGATAATCCTCCATCAATCAGAAGCCGTCCAGCAATAATATACATTCACCTATAAGGAGGGAGCCAAAGGGTATGCAAATGATTCTTCTTATCAGGAATGGTACAGGATGTCTTGCCAACAAGATGGCCAGTGAGGAATCCACATTCCAGTGTTCCTGTGAAACCCTCTGTTCTACAACTTCACAGAAGATTTTATTTATTTAAAAAAATTATAGCCCACCTAAAACTTAAGTGAGTTCCAAAAAAATACCTACATAAATCACTAACACAAGATAAAATCCATAACATAAAATGTAATCACACTTTTGTTGCTTGACCCCATTTAGGTTCATGTTCATGCAACCCAGTTTATCTGGGCATTAAGCAGAGCAGTCTAAAGCGACTTCAGTTAATACAGAGTACAGCAGCTAAGCTCATTTTTGGGAAATGAAAGTATGATTATGTTTCCCCTTTGTTGATATAGCTTCGCTGGCTCCCAGTTCGCTTTAGGATCCAGTTTAAATGCGCAATGCCTAATCTTCAAGCTTCTCTATGGATATTTGATCCTTTTGTCCCCTGAATAGTAACATAGTAGATGACGGCAGATAAAGACCCGAATGGTCCATCCAGTCTGCCCAACCTGATTCAATTTAAATTTTTTTTTTTTTCTTCTTAGCTATTTCTGGGCGAGAATCCAAAGCTTTACCCGGTACTGTGCTTGGGTTCCAACTGCCGAAATCTCTGTTAAGACTTACTCCAGCCCATCTACACCCTCCCAGCCATTGAAGCCCTCCCCTGCCCATCCTCCTCCAAACGGCCATACACAGACACAGACCGTACAAGTTTGCCCAGTAACTGGCCTAGTTCAATCTTTAATATTATTTTCTGATTCTAAATCTTCTGTGTTCATCCCACGCTTCTTTGAACTCAGTCACAGTTTTACTCTCCACCACCTCTCTCGGGAGCGCATTCCAGGCATCCACCACCCTCTCCGTAAAGTAGAATTTCCTAACATTGCCCCTGAATCTACCACCCCTCAACCTCAAATTATGTCCTCTGGTTTTACCATTTTCCTTTCTCTGGAAAAGATTTTGTTCTACGTTAATACCCTTTAAGTATTTGAACGTCTGAATCATATCTCCCCTGTCTCTCCTTTCCTCTAGGGTATACATATTCAGGGCTTCCAGTCTCTCCTCATACGTCTTCTGGCGCAAGCCTCCTATCATTTTCGTCGCCCTCCTCTGGACCGCCTCAAGTCTTCTTACGTCTTTCGCCAGATACGGTCTCCAAAACTGAACCCTTATGTTGGAATATCCTTAGACTTTGCCATTTGAGAAACACACAAAGATATGTTAGCCTTCCCTTCCTTCAAGAGAATTAAATCTGCTGGGAAGCTCAGTCGATCTTTTATTTTCAAGTTTGTAGAGATCTGGAATGAACTTCCTGGCTCCATTAGGCTTTTAGGCCAGCTGCAATTATTTCGTAAATTCCTGAAAACTTTGTTGTTCTCGCAATTTTTAAATGGTTTAACTACAGCCTCAATGAAATTATAATATTATAGTTATTTTTCTTATGTACTTTAGTTTTTAATTAGTTCTTCCTTCTCCTATATTTTCTGCTAAGTACTCAGTCTTAATTATATGTGAACCGAGTTGAGCTCCACTGGAAGATGACCCGGTATATAAACCAAAGATTAGATTAGATTAAATAGTTTTTCCCATTCTATTGATTTCACCATTCGTTTTATTGATCTTTCTTAGGCTTTTTTTGTTTTGTGTTGTATGGTCAATGAGTCTATGCCCTTTTTCTGTATGATTTGCTCCACATGCATCACATGTTTTCTTCACATCATTTTCGCACAGAGGGTGTTGTCAAATCCATTTTCCTTATTCAACCTTATTGAACCCCCATCTCAGACAGAGGGTGGTATTACATGTTCACATTCATGCTCTCTTTCAGGGCTTATATTCATGTTTCTCTCTTATCTCACAGAGGTTATTATCACATGTCCACAGATTTTCCTCTTTTTCTCATTCACAAGGGTCATGCGCACATGACCTTCTTTCATTTCATCTTTTGATCTCACTGTTTATCCTTCACATTACTCATCTTTTTGTTTTAACTGCACCACATGTTATTCTGCAAAGCACATACTTTTCACACTAACATTTTGCATTCTCCCTATTATCACCTTCAATTAGGACCCCTGAGGAAGGAGTGTTTTCCGAAACACGGACCGTGTCGGGTCCTTTGGACTCATACTTGAGAACTATTTTTATCATTTATTATTTTTGATCCAGCGTTGATTGCTACATTGAATCATTTTTTTTATAAAGATTATTTGTTCATACCTTGTACATCATTTTCTGCAGTTTTCCTTTTGCTTTTTGTCCTTCGACTTTGAACTGCAGTTCGTTTGGATATTGGCCTTTTGTTTTAAACAATAATATCGAAACATACAGTACAATAGCTGCTTATCCTGCACCTACTGCAATCGCTGTTTCTCACCAACTTAGACAAAAAAGCTTCTATAAATAAGGATGTTTTCAAAAGCTTTTTTAAAATTGCTGTCTGACTAGATTGTTCCACAATTTCACCCACCACTGAAATGGCTGTATTTCAGTGGCATATTTCACCCGCTGCAACCCATCCATTGATAAACATATTGCCACTTCAGATCTTAATAGATGACAGTCATAGTTTGTGATAAATACGAAGGTACTCCATGGCAAATAGCCTGAAAAGTCAGCACCAGCACTCTTAAATATAATTCAACACTTAACAGGCAACCAATGCAATTGCTGTAAAGGGGTGTGTGGGGGGGTGTAAGATGCTCAAACCTACCACCTCCACAGATTAAATGTACAGCAGCATTCTGGACCACCTGCAATTTTCTACACTTAGAGGATACCATCCCCATATATAGAACATTGCAATAGAAACATGATGGCAGATAAAGGCTAAATGCGCCATCCAGTCTGCCCATCCACAGCATCCACTATCTCCTCCTCTCCCTAAGAGATTCCAAGTGCCTGCCCCATGCTTTCTGTAACATCATGCATTGAACCACAAGGCAAAAATCATATTTTGATAACATTGGCTTCAATATACTTAGAAACCGCATTTGAAAGAATGAGGACTTAACTATAGCAAACACTTGCTCTCTTATTCATAGAGTCGGGTCTAACCAACCACCCAAGATTTTAATCTTCCTCTAAATCGGAATCATCCCAGCATCCACTTCAACTTCTTCCGGCCATAAATAATCCTCAACTCTCCCTACCAACAGCAGTTCAGATCTTACTCTATTAAATCAATGAGGAGTTTGATGTTGGTGGCTCTGGGTGACCCTTGACACAGCAAAAGGCGAAACATGTCAAGAAGATTGTTTAAGAATTGATCTTGATACATGTAAAGAGTAGTCATTGAATAGTAGCAATTTTTGTCCTTTATATTCAAGCCGGCCAGATTTCCGAAAAGCTTGCATGATAAGCTCCTTTTCTTTCCAGTTGATGTATCTAGCAATCGTTGTTCGCGGGTGGTTGTTATCACTTGTACGTTGGCCCAAACGGTGTGCCCGTTCGCATAAAAAACCAGACGTTGGGGTCACCAGGCCAAGTTGCTTTGGTAGCCAAACTTGGAAGAAGTGATAGAGGTCTTGGTCTGCTTGGAGCTCAGGTAGCCCCACTACTCGTATATTATTACGACGCTGACGGTTCTCCTGAGCATCTAAACGTTCTGTCAGTGCTGTCACCTGGGTCTGTAAACTAATCACACTCTCCCGTTCATGTATTACTGCGTCCTCATTTTCAGATATCCTCTGTTCTACTGCTGTAATACGGCCAGCCTGTGTTTCAAAGCGGTCATTAATGCAGTCAACTGCTGATTGTAATTTATGAAGTTTATCTTCCAAGGATTTAGTGACCATTTTTGAAATTTCCTGTGCCCATTCACTCCAGTGTATCGAGGTTGGAGTGGGAATTGGTGACGTCGCCATTTTGAGCATGGAGTAATCAATTTTGTGTTTCGGCGTTTTCGCCGATTTTACTGGCATGACGGGTTGTTGCGCACTAAAAGAGGGCTCACTTATCAACAAGCGTCGACAGGGACCCCAGTTGTGGCGATCTGATTTGTTTTGTTTATTAGGCAGATGAGTTCAATAACTCCGAGATATTCGGTTTCAGATACAAATTAAAGTTCTTTGCATCAAGTTCTATCCGATTGTATAAAAATATAAGATATAATAGCACAGTTTAATTTAAAACTAGGTGCGGGTGTAAGGAGCCGTTACACCATATGTGTAATCACAGCGGCAATCAGGCCACGCCCCATTTTTTTTTCTTCTTCCCTTCCCTTTCCTTCTTTCTTTCCTTTCTTCTTCCCCCTCGACGACCAGCAGTGGGCTGAGAAGAAAAAAAAAAAAAAAAAAAAAAAAAAAGTAGCACTCAAATGAGCTGAGGAGAGCAAGGCTCCTAAATGAGCAGTGCAGGATAAACTCTCTTGCTTGAGGGGTGGAGGAAGGAGGGACTGTGTCGAAAGTGGCTGTTGGGGGCGGGGCAAACCGCCGATCTCGGGCTCCTCCGGTGCAGTGAAGGGGGATGCCTCGATCTTCCTTCCCCTTCACTGTGCTGGATTTTGACGCTGGGTTTTGTATTTACATGTATCCTCCCTTCGTAAGGCGATGACACCACTATGCTCCATACTTCATCATCGAGGAGTGCGATTTGCACTTATATATCCTGCATCCTTACGCATTTGGTATGATGGGAAATCACACACCTTCACAGACACAATAACTGCTCAACAATTTATAGATTCTATACCTGTGACAGTAGCTAGCGGCGCCCTGGCAATGGATCCAACGGTCTAACTCCTCTTATTTTTGCATCTTTTAAACCTACCTTAGATTGATCAATATAGAGATATGACATCCTTCTTGGACAGCTCCAAATTCACTGTCTATTTTGTCTATTCATCTTCTTATAATTCGTAATGAATTGTATATACTATGTCATATATTCTGCTAAATCAAGCACACTAATCTCAAATTTTCTATTATTGAATAGGTGTGGAATTTATTAGTTGTTCCATATGTGTTATTATTCCGTGGTCACAGGATCACATTTAAAATGTTTTAAAATATGTAGAATAGTGTGGTCCATTCTTTTTCTAACCATATACTATGCTGATATTATTGATTTCTTTTCTTTTACTTTCACACTTTTTTTTATCTCTCTTCTTCTTAGACAGGAGTGTCTGCCCGAGCTTACAACTATATCAATTATTTTTCTGGACAGAGGAGATATAATCTATGATTCAACAATATATATCATATATTATGGCTGATTTACATGTTTTTTCCTTTAATGTGAATGGTCTTAACCATCCCATTAAAAGGAAAAAGATAGCTAATTATGTATCCAATAAACATCCTGATATAATTTATTTGCAGGAAACCCACCTCCTGCCCGCTGCTGCCTCGAAATTTCAACTAAAGGGATTTTCAACTCACTTATATTCCCCTGCAACTCATCAAAAGAAAAATGGTGTGTCAATATTTTTCAATGATAAACTATTTCCCGTTATTCACAATTTTAAAATAGACACTGAAGGAAGATGGTGTCTAGTACATGCTGCGATACACTCAACTAATTTTATTTTTCTTAATATATACGGCCCGGTCAAAGACCACCCAAACTTTTTCAAAGAGCTTCAGTTGGCGATAGTTGAATTTGATACTTGTTCTCTGATATTGGGAGGGGACTTTAATCAAATTCAAGATCTATATATTGACAGATCTTCTTCTTGTAAACCCTCCAAATCCAAGTCTTTCACAGCTCTTCATGCTTTAAAGGACGCCTTTTCTCTTGTGGATCCTTGGCGCTTGCTCTACCCGAAAGGTAGAGAATACACACATTTTTCACCTCCACATAATACATACTCGAGAATCGATTATTTTCTCTTATCCCCTTCTCTTATTCAAGATCTCACCAATACCATTATACATCCAATCTCTCTCACTGATCATGCTGCCATCTCTTTATATATATCCATCTCAGCCCCACATAAGGAATCCCCCTCATGGCGGCTAAACAACGCCTTACTGCTAGACGAGGAAATTATTGAAAAAATCAATTCTTTCACTGCGGAGTTTTTTGAAAATAATTCTAAAGATCCTGAAATTTGCCCTTCCATTGTCTGGGAAGCATACAAAGTAACCCTTAGAGGTGAATTGATTAAAATTGCCTCTTGGAAAAAGAAACAGTCCATGAGAAAGGAAAAAGATTTAGAAAACTCCATCAAAACCTTAGAATTACAACATATGTCTAACCACATACATGACCCAAATACTTTCCAACGTATTCAAAATCTTAAATATGAATACAATACTTTAGTTTCACATATAGCTAGGCGTGATATTTTTATCTCTAACTCTGGTCATTACATGGGAGATAATATAATGGGTCGTCCTTTGGCCAGATACCTTAAAAATAAATCTAAAAGACTACATATAACGGCTATTCAGAATTCATCAGGTCAATTAGTCAAAACCAGATCTCTGATTTCCTCTCAATTTGAAAAATTCTATACTTCTTTATACCAATCCGAATCTACCACTCCTGAAGCAGATATAGACTCATTTCTTACCTCCTTAACTCATCCGACCATTCCAGAATCTGTTAAATTGGAACTTGATTCTCCAATAACTATATTAGAAATTGAAACTGCCATATCTTCCTTACCTGCTGGGAAAGCCCCTGGCCCAGACGGCTTCACGAACGAATTCTTTAAACAATTTCGCACCCTACTAGCTCCTCATCTCCTTAAATATTATGACTTCCTCCACTCCACTCCGGACAAGCAATTCAATTTCACCGAGGCCACCATTGTAGTAATCCCTAAACCTGACAGAGATGACACTTTAGTTAAAAACTTTCGCCCCATCTCTCTCCTCAATTTAGACTACAAGATAATGGCAAAATTACTTGCATTAAGACTTACCAAAATAATCCCATTGCTTATACATAAAGATCAAACAGGGTTCATTAAACAAAGATATATAGGAGACAACCTGCGCCTATTTCACTATATTAACGCTCATGCTAAAACAATGTCAGACCCTGTAATAGGCCTAGCTATTGATGCTGAAAAAGCCTTTGACCGAGTGGAGTGGCCTTTCCTTTTCCATGTCCTGAAGTGGTATAATTTTGGCCCATTTTTTACAAACTGGATAAAAACACTATATCATCAACCCACAGCTCGTATTAGGATTAACAATTCTTTATCTAATAAATTTCCCCTCCATAGAGGTACTCGACAAGGCTGTCCTCTCTCACCATTGCTATTTAATTTAGTGTTAGAGCCACTCCTTTCAGCTATACGACAAAGTCCCTCAATTAAAGGTATTCCCTCCTCTGATCGAGATTTCAAATTAGCAGCTTATGCTGATGATGTTTTACTTTTTCTGAGAGACCCTTTACTCTCCCTTCCCAATCTTATTCACATTATCACTCAATACTCCCTCCTTTCCGGATACTCTGTTAATTGGGAGAAATCAGAGATCTTCCCTCTAAATGATAATATACTTCCATCAGATTTGGCTCATTTTCCTTTCTCATGGTCACATGAAGCTGTGAAATACTTGGGGATTTTAATACATAAAGATTCGGTTCATGCTCAAGATCTTAATATATCTAAAGTCAAAAATCTAGTTTTAAACACTACATCTCGATGGACTCCACTCTTTTTATCCTGGTGGGGTAGAATTGCATCCATCAAAATGACTCTGGCCCCTCAAATTAATTATATCCTTTCTATGCTCCCTCTGTTATGCCGGAAATCATTATTTAATTGGCTAAATATGAAAATATCTGAATTCATTTGGAACAAGAAAAAACCTCGAATTGCTCTCGCCAAACTGAAAGCCTCTAAGATCAACGGTGGTCTCAACTTTCCTGATTTCTATCACTATTATATTGCTTCATTAGCCAAATATGGAGCTTACTGGCTCACTAACTCCACCACTCAAAATCTTCCCACTCAAGATCTTCCTGCCTGGTTTGAAATGGAATGTTTTTTATGTACGCCTTTACACATCTCATGCTTACTAACGGTGTCAATACCAAGGCACTTAAAGAGATACTCTTTATTGGGTGCAACGCAGCATGCTCTTTATCTTATAGATACATTGACTGAAATCTCAGTTAATGTTAGTCCACTCATGTCCCTTTGGAACAATCCCAAAATTCAAAATCACAATAAATCTCTATCATGGAAAAGGTGGCAGCGGGCAGGTATATGGTTTGTCCATCAATTGTCTACCCTCAACTCGTTAGTTCCATTCGATATACTGTGCTCTACATACTCGCTGCCTCCTTCTACTTATTCACAATGGCGTTCTCTCACTGGAGTGTTGCCTTCTTTGCATATACGATTTGACTATATGACTTCCAAAAATACTATTTACAACTGGTCTTCTCTGTCTCTATTAAAAGGCAAGGCGATATCATCCTTCTACAGCATTTTAAGAGATCACTCCTTCACTTTTTCACCTCACTCTATGAAGCACTGGGACGCTATACTTACCACTCCGCTTTCTGACATTGATTGGGAGCTTTTCTGGTCATCAACAAATCGCCCGCTTTTATCTTCTAGAGTATCACAATCAATGTACTTTCTTATGTGGCAGGCAATATGGACCCCACTTCGCATGTGGAAAGCTAACTTAAAGCAAGACTCTGTTTGCTGGAATTGTTTGAAAGAGGAAGGAACTCTTGATCATATGTTATTTCATTGTACTCTAGTCCGCTCTTTTTGGACCTATGTCTGGAACACCATACAATCTATTACTAACTGCTCAGAAGAAATCTCTATAGACATTGTAATCCTTCGATCTCAACACCCATGTTTCACACAATCAAATTGTCCACCTAAACTCATTGATACCATGTTGGTGACTGCTCTCATGCACATTCTAAAAAATTGGAAATCACCCTCGCTATTAGATTATACCTATTGGTGGAACTCTCTGAGTATGTATCATAGATTTGAATCCTATGCATATGAGAAGAGAGTTACATTCCGAACCTGCATGAACTTGAAATACAACAAATCTCCATGGTCATTCTTAGACTCCTATGTACGCTCATCTTCTTAGACACTCCTGTTATCCTTTTCTTCTCCTCTCTTCTCTCTTTCATTTTTCTTTCCTTTTTCTTTTCTGCTCTCTCTCATCTTTATCTTATATATCCCTTACATACATTTTTAATAATTGGAGCCTTTGCTCCTATACAGTTAAACATAGATTTGTATATTTTATATACAGAAAGCTTTATTTTGTTTCTATGTACTTTAAATGATTCTTGTATCCTTTAAAATACTTAATAAAAATTATTGAACTGAAAAAAAAAAAAAAAAAAAGAATTGATCTTGAAGGATATTAGTGCTGATGATTATGTGAAAGTTTTGGAGAATCTTTGGATTTCAATAATTAATATTTTCCCTGAAACACGAATCCTTATTAAAATCCATCCTGTGTTGTCCTTGGATTATGTCATCTTATACAGTGGTTCTGGAAAGACATGCAGACGCCATGATGGTATTGTTGGAGGTTGGATACTATGGATGTATGGGGTGTGTGTAAAGTATTTAATTCTCTGAAGTATCATGGTTTTAATTATGTATGTTGCTTTGTGAGTTGCTTTGATATAAGTGGCAAATTAAATTAAAAGGGGACAGATTCAGAACCAATGCTAGGAAGTTCTTCTTCACCCAGAAGGTGGTGGACACCTGGAATGCGTTTCCAGAGGGTGTGGTAGGACAGGGTACGGTATTGGGTTTCAAGAAAGGATTAGATGTTTTCCTGGAGGAAAAGGGGATTGAAGGGTATAGATAGAGGATTAATATGCAGGTCCTGGACCTGATGGGCCGCCGCATGAGCAGGCTGCTGGGCATGATGGACCTCTGGTCTGACCCAGCAGAGGCACTGCTTATGTTCTTATGTAGCTACCAAAGGTATTACTGGGGATTCCCTACAGGCTGGAGATCGACCCTAAATCTCCCACTGAGTGGGTTGGCCCCCTTGGCAACTTTGATCTGAGCAATGAACCACGTGGGCCAGAAAAGTGAATTAAAGAAGCAGCGGGCCTCCTATGCTGCAAGTTGGGATTGAGTGGCTGCGGGAGGTGAGAAGGACACAAATACAAATAGTGGCTCTTTGGTGCTGGAGATCCTTGCTACACCACTGCTAGCAGCAGCACCACCACCACTTATGTCCCTGATCTCCTGCTGTAGGACCAAGTCTTGTAATAAGAGCTGAGCAATAGACTGATTCTGTAACATAGGGCCTGATTCTGTATTGGATGCCAATATTGGTGGCTGCCGATCGCGTGACAATCATACATCGGCATCCTATTCAGAATCGTGTCTACACTCCCGGATAGACGCCTTAAATGAAGGCCAGCATTTTGCAAGCCTACATTTAAGACATCAATGTCTTGCGTCTACAGAGATGCATACCAACACTTAAACCCACCCAAGGCCACTTCTGGGTGAAACTACACCCACTCCCTGTCTTGGACGTGCTTCAGGGTGTACTATTAGCAGCGAATGATTCTCATAAACAACAGCCCATCCCTAAACATCTTTTGTGCTGCTTTCTAGAAAAGGGAATACATTTGAATGCACATTCCATTCTTCTTCCATGGTGCCTCATGGAAAGTTCACCCTGTTTGCATTGACTGGCGAGTGCTCCTCTTTTCTGTGAGGAAACGGTGGATTTGGCAGTAGAGTGGGTTTTTATTGCCTGTAATTGCAGTCAGATGTTTTAAAGCAAAGGAGTAGGGCACCTAATAGAAGGCAAGGTTACCGGTAATTGTCAGAGCAAAGCCCACTCTGCTACTGAGCAAAATATTACCTTTAGAAAATGGCATTTAATAAGAAGAAACTGTATTTCTATTGCATGCTTCAAGTAGAACTTTATTGTCAAAGTTCTGCTGATTGGCTGCTAGAACAATTCCATCTTTTAATATGCAATATTCGTCTCCTCCATAGTAGTACTGTCCCTGGGGATCCTGGATGTGTTAGAGCTAAGTAGGCCTGGCTAATAACTGGCAGCGGACCCACAAGGATAGATTAGGTGCTGTGGACTGTAGAAGGCAAATGTCAAAACTCTGTACTATTGTGCAATGTAAAAGATCACAGGCGCCAGCACGGTGCCACAGTCAAAACCCAGAAATGGATAGAAAGAGAAAAGAAAAATAATATAAATGAGCCAGCTTTCTGACTAAAAAAAAAAAAAAAAAAAAAATGGTTTCTAATGGGCTGACTCTTAACCCCACTGTAACATACGTGGGTGATTTGAAAAGTTTGGTAAAAAAAAAAAAAAAAAGCAAGATAATCAACGTAGTCTCCATCGAGGGCTAGACACTTAGGGCTCCTTTTACTAAGCTGCGCTAGCAGTTATAGCGCGCGCTACGTGCTAATGCCACCATAAAGCTGACGTTAGTATTTTTTGTGTAGTGCGGGGTTAGCACGTGCTAAAAACGCTAGCGCAGCTTAGTAAAAGGAGCCCTTAGTCCGGCGAGTTTCCAGTTTTTTCATATCATAGGAAAAATAGCTTACGAGAAACTGGAAACTCGCCGGACTAAGGGGTCCTTCTATCAAGCTGCGGTAGGGGGGTTTAACGTGCGTAATACCGCGCGTTAAACCGCCTGCCGCGCTAGTCGCTAACACCTGCATTGAGCAGGAGTTAGTTTTTTAGCCGGCCGCGGGGGTTAGCGCGTGATGAAATGTCCGACGCGCTAACCCCGCTAGCGTGGCTTGATAAAAGGACCCCTAAGTGTATGGCCCCCCGATGGAGACTACAGTTTAACTTGGGGTTTTGTTTTTTTTAACCAAACTTTTCAAACCATCCTTGTTCAATATCATATAATTGAAAAACGGTCTATTTTTAATGCTATAACATTACTGGGCATATAGGGCTCCTTTTACAGAGCTGCGATAGCGGTTTTAGCGCACGCACTGGATTAGCGCGCGTTATTGCGCACGCTAGCTGAAAATCTACCGCCTGCTCAAAGGAGGTGGTAGCGGCTAGCGTGCGGGGCGATAAGTGCACGCTATTCCGCGCATTAAGACCCTAGCGTGGCTTTGTAAAAGGAGCCCATAGTTTCATACTTGTGTCTTTTAGTCAACTGCCCAGATCCTACCACATGAGCAGAATATGGATTAATCCTCACATTTGATTTTTATTTCTTGAAATTTCTTAGGCGTAGGATTTACAATGCAAGGTGATTTAGCTTTAGGGGATAAAGCAGAGGGGGGTTTAATATATAGGTTTAGAGAAACCTTATGAAGGTTTGCTATTGACCCCCATTCAGAGCGGGTTTTTTTTTTTTCAAGTATCATTTTTGTTAGATGCTTGCAAAACTACTGCAAATTCCTTATTCTATCAATTGAAATAATTTATGACTCTCTGCACTTAGATACCTTTGCTGAACCGGGTTAAAAGTATTTTGCTGAAATATTTCTTTATGGTGTCCATTGGGTTTAATAGCTAACCATTTAATAAGCTCTCTACCTGTAAGGATAGAATATTTGACCTCTCTGACCTGCTACTGGTAGACATAGCGTAAGATTGCTTTGTGAAATAAACCTGTCTGTAACATCAACAAAATAAAAAATGATCGCATTCCAATACTCTCTGCTGAGTACCGGGACTGCACTGAAATATGGAATTAAATTGAAAGGAGATTAGTTTTGGGTCCTATGTCATCTTCTGACAAGATACAGGAGGGGAGAACATATCTTTGAACTTTTAGTTTTAAAGTTTTTTTTCTTTAATGAACATATTTATCATTTTCTAGACTTCCTCTTGCTTTATCACCGCTGGCCTGCATCACCTTAAAACAATCCGTTTCCCTATTGTGAAGGAAATAAATACAGCAGTGCCTTTTAAGCACGGGGAAGGATCAAGCATATACATGTTGACACCTGTAAGTTAGGAACTGCCATGGTAAATGGAGTTTGAACCAAGTGGTTGAAAAATCAGCCATTAATATGATCTGTATTTTTAAACTATGTAAATAATAGAGACAAGATGACCTCTCTTGCTATTTCTAGCTGTCAGGTCTCTCTGTGTGTCTGCATCTATATCTGTCTAGTGATGTGTATGAGGGGGCTCTTGGGAGTGTCTTCTAAAATTGCTTTATAAAACAAAATGTTTCACTGAGTGGAGTCAAGCTGGTAAGAGAACCCTAGACAAAATATTGGCAGCACATCACTGTATATATCTGTTTTCTCACACGACTCAGACTAACCCTCTTTTACAAAGCCGTGCGGCCACAGCCCCGAAGCCCTATAAATCTCTATGGGCTTTGGGGCCGTTAGCGCAGGGCAGCCGCTAGCGCGGCTTTGTTAAAGAGGCACTAAGTCTGCTATCAATAAGTTGTGACTTTAGAGCCACTCTTTGTGCAACTTGCTTGAAATGCTTGGAACTGGTCGGGACAGCATGAATTACAAAAAGAACTTCCCAGTTCATTCATCTCTTGTATTTTTGAGCTCCAGAAGGTATTTCCAGAAATTAGGGTTTTTAACAGCAAAGAGTCAATTTGGGATACATATCCTTATATATAAGTCCAAATTAAGCAGTAGCAGCCAGTTTTTTTAAATAAATGATAGCTTCAATGGCTTTAAAAAATTCAGATATTCAGCATCAGTATTCAGATAGGGATATATTATATGGGATAGATATTCAATCAGTAGGTGATTTTTTTTAGCCATCACCAGAGTTATTCTTGAATATTCAATGTCTGTTACAAGCGCAACTGCAAATTAGTACTTGTCAACGTTAAAAGGATGAATTGCAAAGGTTAGGACTGTAAACCAGGTGTGGATGCTATTTAGAAATACCATCATGGAAGCCAAGCACAGATGTATTCCATGTATCAACCTTAAAAAAGGAAGATACGATAGCATGAGAGCCATGGTAAAAAAACGGCTCAAGAAAAGGATGGATAAAATCAAAACGGTAGATCAGGCAAGGTCCCTTCTGAAAAATACAATCACGGAAGCACTAAATCTCTACATTCCACAGATAACCAAAGGACGGAAAAATAAAGGCAAAGGAGAACCAGCAAGGCTTACTAAAGAGGTGAAGAATGTCGTAAGAGAAAAAAAGAACTCCTTTAAAAAATGGAAACGCACGAAAACAACCGAAGCTTGGAAAAAACACAAAGATGATCAGAAGAAATGTCACAAGGCGGTGAGGGATGCCAAAAAGGACTATGAGTAGAAAATAGCGCAAGAGGCCAAAAATTTCAAGCCCTTCTTTAGATACGTAAAAGGAAAAAAACCCACAAAAGAGGCGGTAGGACCGCTGGATGACCAGGGAAGAAAAGGGTACATTAAGGAAGACAAACAAATTGCAGACAGACTAAATTCCTTCTTTGTGTCTGTCTTTACAAAGTAGGACACCGCAACAATACCAGAAGCGATAAAAGTGTTCAAAGGAGTACTAGAGGACAGCCTCACCACAGTAGAAGTGGACTTGGACCAGATATACTACCAGATCGACAATCTTAAAAGCGACAAATCCCCTGGACCTGATGGAATTCACCCGAGAGTCTTAAAAGGTTGAAATCGGAGAGCTTTTGCAAAAACTTGCCAACCTATCAATTAGAACTGGACAGATACCGGACGACTGGAAGATAGCGAACGTCACGCCAATTTTCAAAAAAGGATCAAGAGGAGAACCGGGCAACTACAGACCTGTGAGTCTTATGTCTGTCCCTGGAATCCATAGATATCATTTACCTTGACTTCCAAAAAGCCTTCGACAAGGTGCCACATGAAAGACTACTAAGGAAGCTATGGAACCATGGGGTGCAAGGGGAGGTCCACCGATGGATCAAAAACTGGCTGGCGGACAGGAAACAGAGGGTTGGAGTAAAGGGACATTACTCAGACTGGCAATGGGTCACGAGCGGAGTTCCACAGGGGTCGGTGCTGGGACCGCTCCTATTCAATATATTCATTAACGACTTGGAAGCAGGAACAAAATGTGAGGTTATTAAATTTGCGGATGACACCAAACTATATCGCAAGGTCAATAGCATGGAGGACTGCGAAGATCTCCAAAAAGATCTGACAACACTGGAAAAATAGCAAATGAGTTTCAACATAGGGAAATGCAAGGTCATGCATATAGGGAAAAAAAACCCGATGTTCACTTACAAAATGGGGGGGATCAGCGCTAGGGGTGAGCGACCTTGAAAGAGACCTGGGAGTGATAGTAGACACAACACTGAAGTCGTCGGCGCAGTGTGCCACGGCCTCAAGGAAAGCAAACAGAATGTTGGGTATCATTAAGAAGGGTATCACGACGAGGACAAAGGAAGTCATCCTGCCACTGTATCGTGCTATGGTGCGCCCGCACCTGGAGTACTGTGTTCAGTTCTGGTCACCGTACCTCAAGAAGGACATGGAGGTACTTGAGAGACTTGAGAGGGTCCAGAGAAGAGCAACTAAGCTAATAAAGGGCATGGAGGACCTCTCATATACTGACAGACTGAAAAAGCTAGGGCTTTTCTCCCTGGAAAAGCGGAGACTTAGAGGAGACATGATAGAAACCTTCAAGATCATGAAGGGCATAGAAAAAATAGACAGGGACAGATTTTTCAAATTAAGGGGATCAATAAGTACAAGGGGGCACTCAGAGAAATTGAAAGGGGAGAGGTTTAGAACAAACGCCAGGAAGTTCTTTTTCACACAGAGGGTGGTGGATACATGGAACGTGCTACCAGAGGATGTGATAAACAGGAGCACGCTACAGGGGTTCAAAGAAGCTTTGGATAGGTACTTGGAAGACAAAGGGATTGAGGGGTACAGATAAGAGTAAAGGTAGATTATAGGGATGGGATTAGAGGTAAGTTACAAAATTAATCAGGGACCACTGTTCAGGCACTAGGCCTGATGGGCCGCCGCGGGAGCAGACCGCTGAGCAAGATGGACCTCTGGTCTGACTCAGCGGGGGCAACTTTTTATGTTCTTATGATGATTGAAGCATTGATTAAAGATAGCATAGTCCAGGACTTGGATACACACAACCTGATGAGAGCCAGTCAACATGGCTTCAGGAAAGGGAGATCATGTTTGACGAATTTACTTTAATTTTTTGAGATCGTGAGAATCGGTGGACATAATATACTTGGACTTCCAGAAAATGTTCGACAAGGTTCCACATGAAAGACTTCTCAGGAAACTACAAAGCCATGGAATAGAGGGAGATATACTAAGATGGATAGGCAAATGGCTGGAGAGCAAAAAGCAGAGAGTGGGCATAAATGGGAAGTTCTCAGACTTGGAGAAAGAGACTAGCGGTGTGCCCCAGGGCTCAGTACTTGGGCCCATCTTTTATTTATTATTTTCATCAATGACCTAGAAGAAGGAATATCCAGTGAGATCATTAAGTTTGCAGATGACACAAAGCTATGCCGGGCAATCAGATCGCAGAAGGATAGCGAGGAACTCCAGAGTAACTTGTGTCAGTTAGAGAAATGGGTGGAAAAATGGCAGATGAAATTTAATGTGGAAAAGTGCAAAGTACGGTAATGCATTTAGGCAGAAAGAACAAGGAACACGAGTATAGAATGTCAGGTACAACTCTGGGTAAGAGCAAACAAGAAAAGGACCTGGGTGTACTGATAGATAGGATCCTGAAGCCGTCGGCACTGTATCCAAGCTGCTGGAGAGGGTGCAGAGACAAGCAACGAAGCTAATGAAAGGTATGGAGAACTTGGAATACGAGGAACAACTTAAGAGACTTAGATTTAAGCACAACTAACTTGTTGCTATACCTTACCATACGCAAAAGCTGGAATACCTTTTAAACTTAATTCGTGGGTAAACCTTGTTATACTTAATTTGTAAAACCTGTCCCCCGCCAGGATCAGGTTATCAGTTAGCTTCATTCTCAACTAACCTAGTTATACTTAACAGTTGGTATACCTTGCTATACTTAATCGGTTGGTTTTACCTTGTAATATTGTATATTACCTTGTAATATTACCTTGTAATATTGTTATACTTAATTTTGTTGGTCGTACCTTGTAATATTGTAATTGTTGTATTCATCTCACACTATCCTGTCTAAACATCTAAGAGCACTAAGAACAACTCTCACCACTCAGGCATAGGCAATCCAAAGAGACAGATAACACCAATAGAGCAAAGAACTCCAGAACCAACACCCCTTTTTACACACAAAAATGGCAACACGCACATTTAAACTCATCCTAGTCCCTACTCATAGAGAAATGGAAAACTGCAGGATACCACACACATTCTATACCCATCCTCACAACAACACACAGACTGGTTCAACCCAACAGGAAAGTCCAAACCCCCAGAACCCTGACACCTTGTCCATCATCCAACCACGAAAACATTCTCACAATCTGGGGAAAAAGACCCCCAACAAAACCTAAGACAAGACCACAAAAACTTCAAACACCTTCCAGAACACTAATCAATACACTAACTACTCACCCTCTCATAAAATTCACATCAATAGCATGCGCATATATGAATATACGATCTATCAACCCAAAGACAGAACTAATCAAAGACTGGCTGATCAAAGATAATCTAGGTTGCCTCTTCCTAGCCGAAACCTGGCTCACTTCTGACTCAGACCCTAGCATTACTGAATTCTGCCCAAATGGATACAAACTAAAGCTAGTATGTAGAGAAAAGAGAAGAGGAGGTCTAGCAATCATTGCTAAAAACAACTTCAACATTAAAGTCCTAGCCATGCACTCCACCCCCCACCTAGACCTTCTAGCCTGCCAACTTTCTGACAACACTCTCACAGGAACTCTGAACTGCCTTCTCTGCTATGTCACACCAGGAAAATGGAACACCTCTAAACAAGAACTCGAAGAATTTATCCTCCAGCATTCCCTCTCCTCCACACATAACCTGATCCTAGGAGACATCAATCTCCACTTAGAAGACCACACCTCCAAACAAGTAGCAGACATTCTTTCATACCTCAACTCCCTATCTTACCAGATACTCAATCCCGAACCCACGCATGAAAAGGGCCATCAACTTGATATAGCCGCTTACACTTCCCCCAACCTTAACACACAAAACATCCACATCACCAACGGCTCATGGCATCCCACCTTATGGTCTGACCATTACAAGTACACCTTCACAATTAACTGGGTGCAGAATAACAACAAACCCACGCCACACACAACAAGCTTCAAGTCCAGAAAGAAAATCGATCCTACCACATTCTGGGACACAGTAGACCCAGAAATAGACCTAAACAATCCCAAAGGATTCATAAACACCTGGCGCTCTACAAGTGAATCCGCTTTAAACAAACTAGCACCACTAAAAACAAAAAATAAAATATGCAGACCATCAGACAAATGGTTTGACGCCGAACTCCTACACCTAAAAAGACAATGCAGACAATTAGAAAGGACATGGAAAAAACAGAAACAAGACCACACCAAAACAGAATGGAGACACCAAATCAAACAATACAAAATCAAACTGAAGGAAAAAAGAACAGACTACTACTCCAAACTCATTGGCACCGATAAACCGGACACAAAAAAACTTTTCAACCTTGTCAGAAATCTCACTGATACCAAACCCCACCTCGCCACCCTAGGAAACCAAACTCCAACAGCCTCCCAACTAGCGGACCATTTCAAACACAAAATCATCACAATCAGATCCACATTCAACAACTCTCGAAACATCTTAGAAGAGATACTAACAAAACCCACAAAAGACGAAGCCACCTCAGCAGATAGGAACTGGACCGACTTCCCAATGACACAATGGTCAGACCTAGACCGGCTGTATAAAAAATACAGCAAATCTTCATGTGATTTGAACAATTGTCCTCCTTATCTACTAGTTACTAGCGTCTCCTTATCTACTAGTTACTCCTTATCTACTAGCGTCCACTAAATTCACAGCTGGTCTCACGCTATGGCTGCAAAGCACCCTAAGGGAAGGTCATTTCCCTCCGGAACTTGGCGAAATCATAACTACTCCCATACTAAAAGACCCCAAAGGCCCAATAGACAGCCCAACAAATTATAGACCAATCGCTTCTATACCTCTATACGTCAAACTCATAGAGGGTCTAGTAGCACAATATCTCGCCAATTACCTAGAAGACCACCACATCCTACACCCTACTCAATCCGGATTCAGAACCAATCACAGTACTGAAACACTTCTGGTTTCCCTACTAGACATAGCCCGTCAGCATCTCAGCAAAGGAAATAAGTTACTAATCATCCAACTCGATCTTTCAGCAGCATTCGACTTAGTTGACCATTCCATACTACTCCAGATACTAGATGCCATAGGAATATCAGGTAATGTTCTCAACTGGTTCCAAGGATTCCTCAAAACAAGATCATACAGAGTCAAGTCAAATGATCTTCTATCCGACTCATGGTCAAACCCCTGCGGAGTTCCACAAGGATCCCCTCTATAGCCCATACTTTTCAACCTCTTCATAGCATCCCTAGGCACGGCCCTAGACGCCCTAAACATTACATCCTTCAGCTACGCGGATGATATAACCATCCTCCTCCCCTTCGACATCCAAGATCCCACCTCCAACGGACGCCTGAAAACAACATTGGAAACTGTAGAAAAATGGATGACGAACCACAAGTTAAAACTGAATGCGGAGAAAACCAAATTCCTACTACTAGAGAAGGAACAAAAACCATCCCTAACAGAACTAGATGTAAACACAATCAAATATCCAATACAGAATACTCTCAAAATTCTGGGAACACACCTAGACAGAGGCTGCACAATGCAAACACAAATACACAAAACCATAAAAAAGCATTCTTCACCATGCGAAACCTAAGAAAAATAAGAAAATTCTTTTCCAAAGAATACTTCAAGATTATTGTACAATCCCTCATACTCAGCTCCTTAGATTACTGCAACAGCCTCTACCTACCTTGCCCAAATACTATGATAAAACAACTACAGACCGTTCAGAACACAGCTATCAGATTCATCTACTCGCTCAGCAAATTCGACCACGTCACACCCGCCTATGTAGACTCTCACTGGCTTCCGATAAAAGCAAGAACTCAATTCAAACTCTACTGCTTACTTTTCAAAGTAACCCATGGTATGGCCCCCAATTACCTGAACAACCGTCTTTGCCGCTACCGACTACCCAGATCAAGAAGAACTCAGAATCTTTTCACCTTCCCCCCTCATAATGGTACCCGACGTAAGAAACTTTAAGACAGCTTTCTAGCAACTCAGGCAGCGAAAATTGACCCCACCATCACCAAACTGATGATCAAAACAACAGACATCAAAGTGTTTCGGAAAGAAATCAAAACATTTATTTTCAAAAAACACGTCCTTACTTAATATTCCCCTCCCCAATCGCACATGCACTCTCCCCAGCAAATAACACACTAGTCATCCCCTTGAACCTCAATTACGAAAAATATCCAAACTCCTAAATAAGCATCTCCCTTAGGTATCCATTTAACCTTTTCCTAAATAAGCATCTCCCTTAGGTATCCACTTAACTGATTCCTTCAAAGTTAGGTATCTTTCTTCAGTTGCCTATATTGTTTTCCCCACTGAACCTTGTAACTACTTGAACCCTGTCAAGTTATTCTATCGATAAATCCAGATATCTTATATTTGTATTTCTATACCACAACATGTAATTTACTTAAATCGTTGTAATGTAATTCTCTCGGTAATGTCCTGATCTCTTTTAACTGTAATCCGCTTAGAACCGCAAGGCACAGGCGGAATAGAAATCACAAATGTAATGTAATGTAAATGTAAATGGATTGTTCTCCCTTGAAAAAAGGAGACTGCGAGGGGATATGATCGAGACTTTCAAAATACTGAAAGGAATTGATAAAATAGAGCAGGAAAAAAAATTATTTGCAATGTCCAATGTGATATGGACAAGAGGACATGCACTGAAGCTAAGGCGGGACAAGTCCAGGACAAATATCGGGAAGTTCTGCTTCATGCAACAATTGGTGGACACTTGGAATGCCCTCCCAGAGGAGGTTATTGTGGAATCCACCGTTCTAGGATTTAAAAGCAAACTAGATGCACCATCTCCTTACGAGAGGCATAGAGAGATATGAATGACTAAAATTACGCCAGGTGTACACCTGGCTGGGCCTCCGCGTGTGCGGATCGCCGGACTTGTTGTACCGAAGGTCTGATCCGGAGATGGCAGTACTTATGTTCTTATCAGCAAAGGTAGAAAGAAGTGGAAATGAGAGCCGGCATGGTTAAAAGGTGACGTGAAAGAGGCAATTAGAGCCCAAAAAACATCCTTTAAAGAATGGAAAAAGGCTCCCAATGAAGAAAGTAAGAAGAGACACAAGCACTGACAAGTTAGATGCAAAGCATTGATAAAGAAAGCTAAGAAAGAATATGAAGAAAAACTTGCAAAAGAGGCAAAAAAACTCATAACAATTTTTTATAGGTACATCAGAAGCAGAAAACCTGTGAGGGAATCCATGGGACCATTGGATGATCAAAGAGCAAAAGGGGCACTCAGGGAGGATAAGGCCATAGCAGAGAGATTGAATGAATTATTTGCTTTGGTCTTTACGAAAGAAGATGTAAGAAATCTACCTGAACCGGAAATGGTTTTCAAGGGTGAGGATGTGGAGGAATTGAAAGAAATCTCAGTGAATCTAGAAGATGTACTAAGCCAAATTGACAAGTTATAAAATGATAAATCACCTGGACCGGATGGTATACTTCCCAGGTTACTAAAAGAGCTCAAACATGAAATTACTGACCTGCTGTTAGTGATCTGTAACCGTTGCTAAAAACGTCTTTAATACCTAAATAATGGCTGATATGAAGGAATTACTGTATTTATTGTTTGTATAACATGTGTTATATGTTTTTTTATATGACTGTTTTTTGTAAAACTGCCTAGTTATAGGTGGTTAAGAAATCTTTTAAATAAATAAGATTGGAGGGTGGCCACTGTTACGTCGATTTTTAAAAAGAGTTCCAGGGGGACGGATCATGTGATGTTTCTTACCTATGCAGATGTGTGAAAGCTCGCCTTACTTTTCACCCTTTTTTGGGTTATACTTGTGTGGTGGGTTTGTATTATTCTATGGATAAATATTTAGAACAACCGATCGAGGGAATGGCAGCTAAGTTAGCAAAGAAGGACAAAGATAAGGACTGCCCAATGGAGGAGAAAATGGTGGCCCGTGCCGTGGAGGATGCGCTGCCTTTTACATCTCTGCAACTGAAGCAGCTTATCTCGGCAGTTTCTACGGCCCTCGATCCTAGGCTGGAACAGATATCGATGCAAATTTCTCACATGGAAACCTTGCTGACAGACACAAGTTGCACGGCAGAGCTAGAAACCAGGGTGTCTGCTCTGGAGGATGTGGACCTCGCGAAAGGTCCTGTTGTTCTTAGGCTGGAGAAACAACTGGCGCACCAAGCTGAAAAACTTGAGGACCTAGAGAACTGGACCCGTCAGGGTAATCTACATTTTGTGGGACTACTGGAAACAATTTCAGATTGTTCTTTATTGCATTTGCTTGAGTCCTGGATTACAAAGGAATTCCAACTCATCCCAGGATCAGGCCCACTTTGTGTCGAGCATGCTCACTGCGTGGGACGCAGGCAGGAAGATTTTACACGAGCTCGTGTTGTCATTGCCAAGATTCACAATTTTATTCACAAAATGGATATCTTACAAGGCTTCAAAGACAAGAGTGACTCTTTGTTTTACGAAGGAACGCCAATAAAAATCTTTCAAGATTTCTCTCCAGCTCTCCAGGAACAACGAAGGAAGTTTCAGCCCAAATGCTCCACTCTAGCAGATAAGAAAATTCGATTTATGCTGCTGTTGTTTTGAAAGTTTGCGATGATTCTGTGAAGGCTGCACAGAGTTTCCTGGCTACAGTGAATTCCTTTCATGGTGATGATTTCTGAATCCTATTTCACTCTGTGGGTGGTTCAGTTTGTTGGCGAAGATGTCTGTGCCAGGCTTTCAATGGGAGGACCTTTAGTTCTGTTTATCTTTCTTATAACGGCCTGGGGAACTGATTTATGGAGTAAAGGATATTTGCTGTTGTCTAGTGAGAGGCTGAGATGTGGGGCTCACTCGTCACTCTTGCTTTTTGGTATGTGTGTTTTGGGGGGAAATGGGCGATGTGTGAGAGTTGGGTGTATTAGGGTTTGGGTTAGGGAAGAGGGGTATAGGCGTTGCAATGGTATATGATTATTTTATGTGTGCACCAGTGGTGTGGGAGATTGGTGAAGATGGGAGGGAGGGAGTGGCAGAAGCGGCTGGGGAATATAAACATAGCTGTTTTATTTTTGAGGGGCTTTGAGAGTTTCCCCCCCCCTGTTTACACCTTTGCTTTGCTGTGTACATTACTGGCGATATTTCTGTTTGGTATAGCTCCTGGGGGGAGGTTGGGCTCCTTGGGGGATGGTTGAAGTATATGACCAATCTGCTTTTGTATTTTATTCTGGGATGGCGAAAATAGTCCAGGGACTTAGGATAGTGTCCTGGAATGTATCCGGCATATGATCCCCAGTGAAATGTACCAAAATCTTGACACAGCTAAAACATCACAAGGCTGATATCGCCTGTCTTCAAGAGACAAGGCTCACAGAGGTTGAAGACCAGAAGATACAGAGAGTTTGGGTGGGTGATGTGTTTTACTCTTCTTCACCCCATAATTGGGCCGGAGTAGCGGTTTTGGTGAAGAAACATCTATCATGTGAAATTCAAATCATACATAGTGATGCCCAGGGCTGGTACATTTTATTACAAGTTATTGCACAGAGTACCCAGTTTCATTTATTAGTGGTATATGCTCCCAATGTGAGTTATGAGCCAGGAGTGTCACCCTTGTTGCCTCTGTGTGGAAATCATGCATCCCCCCCCTTGAGATTCCACCATTGGGGACATCAGGGATTGCATTACATAATTCATGTGGTTAATAGACAGGGTCGGATGAAGCCTTTTTCGGAACTTTGCCGAGCGTTTGCTTTATCCGAACTTGATGGTTTCAGTTACAGCCAACTTTTATGTCACTTCTTTACTTGTTGAAGCTTTAAATGCAGACAGACAAGAGCTCTTAAATGAGACTTATTGGTTAGAGGCACCCTGTTGGTACCTTTGAAATGTTATCATAAATTCTTGTTGGACAAGGTGACAGAGCTGGACTATCTTTCCTATGTGGTGAAATGGAATAATAATGCTATGCCTGCACTTACAGTTGAGCTGTTTCATAAGTGTCCCAAAACCTGGTGAACTGTATCTGCTACAATACCTCTTTGTGAAATGCAATATAAGTTTTTATTATGCATGTATATTTCTCCTCGGCGAGCATTTTTTGCGACCGTTCACTCATCTGATTGTTGCCCTAAATGCTTTGCTGATGGGGCCTCTTTGGGCCACATGTGTTGGATATGTCCTCTAGCTCTGGCATTTTGGACATTATTAGTGTCAGAGGTACCCAAGTTGTAGACTTGTCTATGGTGACTGACACAGATGATGCTTTTTGGGCAATATCATACAATAGCTCCTCTGCCGAGGGGCTTCCAGGGATTCCTACACCGTGCAGTATTTATGGGGAAAAATGCATTTTGCAGTATTGGCTTACCTCACAGGCTCTTACGTTGGCCCAATGGTGTTCCCTAATGCTTACATTAGCATCGATGGAATGCAGAGCTATCATGGACCTGGACTATAAAAAAAGGACAGCAGTTTACAGTGATTTGGGAACGTTTCTGGAATACCTTAACTGCTATGGCAAGAAGTAGATTGTTGATCACTTAAAGCCTCTTGGTGTGGACTTATGCTCTCTAATTTTTCTGTTTTATTCATGTTTTTTAGGATCATCTCTTCTGGGGGGAAGGGAGGGGACAGGGGGAGGGGAGGGATGGTTCCTGGTTGAGATTATGGCTGTTAAAGGTTCCTCATGATTTCATGTCGTTCTCAGTTATTTGTTTACTTGCATATATTGTAACTCTTGTAATTGTACACATGGCTGCTTATAACTTGCTGTTTAGAACGCAATAAAAATATTTATTAAAAAAAAAAAAGGTTCCAGGAGAGATCCTCAAAATTACAGACTGGTAAGACTGACTTCGGTGGAACACATAGACACTCAACAGCAAAAAACAATGGCACACAGTCTCGCTATTCAAATGAAAAACCAAAAGAGAAGACTTGTGCATCTAATGTTTAAACTAAGAGCTCTCAGATACCTACGCCGTCAAATCATATAGATTGTTCACACGGCTGATGTAGGTTCGAGATATCATTCATTGAGCTCAAAGTTATAATCAAAAGTGCAAATGCTTTATGCAATAAACTCTGTAAAGTGCAAAATATAAAATTATTTAAACCAATACTGGCACTTATCTTATCTTGTGTTGTCTAGCATTCAGCTAGAAATTGTTTTAGAAATGCTCAGTGCCCAACAGGACCCGTTTCGCCTCAATGTCGGCTTCTTCAGGGGTCTAACTCATCTATAAATATACAAAACTCATGTTATATATCTTTAAACAGTGTAAACATTATTAAAAATTAATGACAGGCTTACTCACTGAACAGCTCCGTACGCTACTCTTGTGCAAAATGGCGCTGGCGACTTGAACGCCACGCATGCGCTTTTAAAGTGCATTCATTAATTACTTACTAAATAAGCGCCATTCAGCACTAATGTTGACTCAAACTATATGTTTAGATCTTACAAAAATATTTAAAAGAAAGAACTCCAATCTACAGTGGCATTTAGACCTCCTGGTTTTAAGGTACCCAAACAGAAAATCCAACGGGACTCTTTTTGTAAAAGTTTTCTTTGTCTATCTCTCCCACGTATATTGGGCATTTCTCTATCTATCGCAAAACACTTAAGATCTGTAAATTTATGATGTAATTGACTGCAGTGTTCTACGAGGGGAGCTGTCAACCTTTCATATTTAATATTAGATTTATAAATGGACAGACTTAACTTTACGTGATAAATGGACAGACTTAAGTTTACGTGATAAAGTAGTAAACATGCTAAAGGAAAAGCAGTCTCGGTCAGAGATGGCTCAGAAGTTGGGCATCTCACAGTCACAAGTTTCTAGGCTGGCTAAGAATCAAGAAGAAATAATGGCAATGTAATGACAATCCTGAATGAAAACAGAAACGCGTAGGATAAGCAGCTAATATTGAGACTACATTGACAGTGTGGTTCACTAATTCACATGGTTGTGAAGTGCTGCTTACGTCCAGTTCTGCAGGAGAAGGTCCAGGAATTGGTCTTAAAAGCTACACAAGCCAGAATTCAAGGCAACAACTAGTTGGTTCTGTTATTGGAAGGCTCACAGTGGCATTGTCTAGAACAGCGGTGTCCAACCTTTTGGCTTCCCTGGGCTGCATTGGCCCCAAAAAAAATGTTTCTGGGGCCGTGCAAACGCTGCAGCAAGACTGAGGAGGGAGCTGGCAAGACGGTAAACACCCGGGGCCAGCATAGGAAAACATTGCATCGCCCTCGACCGGGGCCACACAAAATATTTCACGCGGCCACATGCGGTTGGACACCCCTGGTCTAGAAGCTTATGCACGGTGAGAAGAAGGATGCTGATGAGCCGGCTGCTGATCTCTGGACTTCTGAATAGAGAATGACACAGGGAAAAAATTATCACTGTTCCCGCTTCGTCCCCGTGAGCTCGTCCCCCTCCCTGCGAGCTCAGTCCACGTCCCTGCCCCATCCTCGCGAGCTCAGTCCCTGTCCCCGTCTTGCAAACTGTCAGATCCCATCTGCACAAGCCCCAAATAGTTATGATTTTATTCTGAACTTATTTTATTAAAGTATACAAAGAGACAATATTCTGTATACTGTAATTGTCATTTTATAAACACATATAATACAGAGCAAGGATCAACAAAACCCCTGTCTCCTCTCCCTTTCACAAATCTCCCCTCCACTATTGTGAAAACTGAACAAACCAAATTACTACAGAATGCTACGTAGAAAAATCAAGCTAACAGGATACTTCAATCACATGTGGCAGGAATAGTGTTAGGGGAGAGCAACTAGGGCAACTGCCCCCTGGTCAGAGAGAGCGCCCTAAGCCAGCTGGAAGCTAAAGAAGCACAGCCTGGGCTTTGCAGTTCCCAGTTATGTCTAATACAAGCTCTAGCAGGATACATATTTCAAATCTGAAATATTCTAATCACAAAATATAAAATAATTTTATCTTTTCTACCTTTTGTTGCCTGGTAATTTTATTCTTCAAATCACATTGGTATCAGGCTTTGGTTTTAGGTTCCTTCTGTCTTCATCGTGGCATGACTGGCTCATGAAGGTAAAATAGGCGCAAGAGGAGCTGGGGAGGAGATGCTGAGTCTGACATGGGTGCAATTTTTTTTTTTACCACAGGAGCAAGACTTTTCACCATTCCTACGGGGCGGTGAAAGGTCTTGTCCCCATTCCTGTGGTAAACCAGTTGCAAATGTCTCCATTCCTGCAGATTTACTGAAGCGGCAGGGTAGAAAAGTTGTTGTTATTGTTGACAACTGTTCTGCTCATCCGAGTGATGCTGACAAAAATCTCCAGCATGTGAAACTGGGTTTTCCTGCTGACAAACAAAACATCGTGAGTTCAACAAAGTGACGTAAGCATTATACAAAATTTGAAGGCCCACTATGATAATAATAATAATAATTTATTTTCTGGTGTACCGCCCCACCGACAGTTCTAGGTGGTTCACAGCAAAAGAAACTTGAGACATTTCAGTAGAAATACTACTTCAAAACACACAACTTTTATAGTCAGTGGCGTACCTAGGGTATGGGCACCCGGGGCCCATCATTTTTTGACACCCCCCCCCCCATGTAAAATAATATTTTTTGTAATGACCATGAAATGGAATAAATGGTCAGAATAGAAACAGGCAGTGAAAATTTTCTTATATTCCAAACATAACATAACATAAATTATGTCTGAATTGTCATGACATCAGAAGTACATATGGAGTAGTTGCAGGTGATGCTTGGGTCAGTTCTGATTGTGTTAGTTCGATTTTATGTGTTTTTTGAATAAAAGAGTTTTTATTTCTTTTTGAAGGTTTTGCAGTCTGTGGTCGATGTCAATTGGTTGTAGAGTTGGGGGTCGAGTATTGCAGCTCGAATGGCTAGGAGGTTGTCGAACAGTTTTTTTCTTTTGACGTTTTTGGTTGGAGGGTGTGTGAATGGTGCGTGAGTTCTCCTATGTCTGTTTGAAGTGGATTTAATTATTTAGCTGAAGAAATTAGTTACCCCCTCATCCCACACACATTAATTCTCTTCCATTTTTGTTCCCATTATAAAAAACACTGATAAGTTCCCAGAAAAAAAATACATTAAAATAAGAAGTGAAAACAAAGGCCCCTACAGATGAGAATTTAACATAAGAATAGCCTAACTGGGTCAGACCAATGGTCCATCATGCCCAGTAGCCCATTCTCATGGTAGCCAATCCAGGACACTAATACCTGGTCAAAACCCAAAGAGTAGCAACATTCCATGCTACCGATCCAGGGCAAGCAGACACTTCCCCCATGTCTTAATAACAGATTATGGACTTTTCCTCCAGGAATTTGTCCAAATCTTTCTTAAAACCAGCTACACTATCTGCTTTAACCATAACTTCTGGCCACTTCATTTTTAAGTTTAGATCTTTCCATTCAAACAGAGACTTTGCTAGATGTCAAATACAGCACAAGGTAACTTCACATGGACTTAGCTGTGCAGGAAATGTGAATCTCCTCATACACCCACCATATAGTGCAAAAATGTGCAAAGGTCTGTTTTTTTTCTTTCGATCACTACATAGCCTAATGCCACACAAGCAGCGCTGTTACAAACATATTCTGTAGGTCAATGCTAAGGATAACAAAGTTTCCTTCCTTGGACCAGAAGGAGATACTGATAAACCACTGGAAGAGATCCCAAAACAACAACCAAAGACCCACTCAGTGTGTGAACCAGTTGAGTGGAGTGGACTAACTGGGGGGTGGAAATGGGCCCGGAGTTTGCTCAGCAGAATTTCCCAGACCACCTCTTCCTCTCAACACATTAACACGCTGCCACCACCACCACTAGGAACACCTCACTGGGTAGGCCAGCTATGCTATAAACTTTATAAAACAGATTATTATATTTTCTTATAAAGCACATATTTTAACTGAACTCTCTGACATCTTCAGCCTTTCCATTCACAAAAATAGAAGGAAGAAAAGTTCCCATTTCCTGCTGTCTCATGTCCCCGGCCTATACAATATTTTTTTTCTGCAGACCCTTCAAAAGTCTGACCAAATCCTCGTTTCACTTGCATTATAAAGTACTGAGGATGCTATCTCTCCCCAATCCCAGGTCCTAAAGTCTAAGACAGTAGCACAAACTAATGCTGCCAGATTCAGGAAAAAAAATTTTGATTCGATTCAGCCTATTGAATTGGTTTTTCAATTCGATTTTCCTGCCCAGTTGGGTGATTTTTTTTCAAAACTCCTGGTGGGTTTTATAGTTTTTTCACCCCCTTTGGCTTCTCCTAACCACACTGGCGCTGTGGTGTAAATAAAATAAAGAAACAAAAAGGACTTTTCCTCTCTCTGTTAAATCCTAGCTCACGTTTGCAGTCCAACACCAGCTCTGGCAGGATACACATTTCAAATCTGACATATTATAATCACAAAACAGAAAATAAAATTAATTTTTCTACCTTTTGTTGTCTGGTTATATTTCAAATCTTGTTGGTCCAAGGCTCTGGTTTTCTTCTGATAACTTGCTTGCCAGGGTCTCCTTCTTTCTGCATGCTAACCATCCATCTGCCAACTCTGTCCTCCCTTTCCATTTCCCTTCCCTTCCCAGGAAGTCTGGTATCTTTCCTTTTTTTCATCTCCCTCCACATATCCACCTTTTCTTAACTACCCTTTCATCCGGCATCTCTCCCTCCTTCCCCACCACCCCAGAGTCCACCATCTCTCCCTTTCTTTTCCTAATTACCCTCCTATCCAGTATCTCTATCCCTCCTCCACACCATCCCTTGTGTCCAATTTCTCTCCCTTTCTGTTCCTTCCCTCCCTAAATCCCATGGTCCATCATCTCTCTCCCTCTCCTCTATTTTCAGACCCATTATTTCTTCCCCCCCCCCCCAAAGTTTGGCATATGCCCGTCTCTTTGAATACCCCTTCCCTCCGTGTACTTCTAAACCAGGGTCCCCCCCAAAGGCCTGTCCCCCCTTAAAGGTCTGCCTGTCCCCCCTTGAAGGCCTGCACTCCCCTTGAAGGCCTGTCCCACCCCCTTGTAGGCCTGTCCCCCCCCCCCTTAAAGGCCTGCCGCCCCCCCTGAAGGCCTGCCTGCCTGTCCCCCACTTGAAGGCCTGTCCCCCCCTTGAATGCCTGCACCCCCTTGAAGGTCTGCACCCCCCCCGAAGGCCTGCACCCCCCTTGAAGTCCTGCACCCCCTTGAAGGTCTGCACCCCCCCCGAAGGCCTGTCTTCCATTGAAGGCCTGTCCCACCCCCTTGTAGGCCTGTCCCCCCCTTGAAGGCCTGCCTGCTTTTCCCCTCCTTGAAGGCCTGTCCCCCCCTTGAAGGCCTGCACCCCCTTGAAGGTCTGCACCCTCCCCAAAGGCCTATACCCCCCCGAAGGCCTGCACCCCCCCGAAGGCCTGTCCCACCCCCTTGTAGGCCTGTCCCACCCCCTTGTAGGCCTGTCCCCCCCTTGAAGGCCTGCCTGCCCCCCTTGAAGGCCTGCCTGCCCCCCCTTGAAGGCCTGTCCCTCCCCCTTGAAGGCCTGCACCCCTTGAAGGTCTGCACACCCCCCCCCCGAAGGCCTGCCTGCCTGCCTGTCACCCCCCTCCCCCTTGAAAGCCTGCCTGCCTGCCCGCCCGCCCCACCCTGAAGGCCTGATGCCCCGACCCACCCCGAAGGACCGCTCACCCCCCTGGCCTCACCGCACCACCTATGAAGCAGCCACAGCAGGATCGCGACGTCAGCGATCCCTGCGCTGCTTCCTGCGCCGTGGTCCCGCCCCTCCTCTGACGTCAGAGGAGGGGCGGGACCGCGGCGCAGGAAGCAGCGCCCAAGCAGCTCAGGGATCGCTGACGTCGCGATCCTGCTGTGGGCTGCTTCACAGGTGGTGCAGGAAGGTCAGTGGGGCGAGCGGTCCTTCGGGGGTGGGGGGACTGAACGGCAAGGCTGGGAGCACCCCCTCAGGGCTGGCACCCGGGGCGCACCGCCCCCCCCACCCCCCCTTGGTACGCCACTGCCGCCAACCCCTAATTCTGTAATCTTGGTTTCGCCAGCCAGACTCTGAATTGATTGAACAGTTTCTTTAATAAATGAAGCAAAAACAAACTTACAGTCAGATGGATTCAATGCAGTTCAAGCCTGTTACATATCGTCTTACTCTACCAGCATTTCAGAGTTAAGCTGGGAGTGTCCACCTTGTGGAGATGACACCGTTCTCCAGACTTAGATAAAAACCTAAGCTGTGTTCGATCATTAGAACTAAAGGGTGAAAAAACCTGGTGGTAGAATAATGCTACACTCAGGTTTTCATTTAGACATGTGCTCTGCAATATGGCCATTGCTTTCTCCAAGACTGGAGAAGAAGGAGGCGGGCTTATGCTCTGTGGAAACAACTAAGCTCTCAGGGAAAGCAATGCCCTCTGGGAATTTAAGTCCACAGAGCACACATTACCTACACATTTATTACAAGCACTTAACTTGCTCTTATACAAGAAACTGAGCAAATGCCCACGTTTAGGTTATTGCATCTTCAAAATCCCTACCACCAGTATATTCCCTCAATTGTCTGCATACAAAAATTGAGTTTTTTAACAACACTAAACCCCCCGCCCCCCCTTTTACAAAACTCTAATGTGTTTTTTAGCACTGGCCATGGTGGTAACATCTCCAATGCTCATAGAATGCCTATGAGCGTCAGAGCTGTTACCGCTGCGGCCAGCACTAAAAACCACGCTACAGTTTTGTAAAAGGGGGGGGGGGAGGGTACATTTGTTTTTAGGTCTTCCTCTTCACATAATGATTTAGGTAGATTATTCCAAAGGAAAGGTGCTAACCCCCCCAAAATCCTAATCCAAACAACAGATGCACTAGTTTTGTAAGTCAAGACTATCCCCCTCTTCTACAAAGCCGCACTAGCGGCTGCCGCATGGTAACGGCCCCAAAGTCCATAGAGATTTAAAGGGCTTCAGGGCTGTTGCCGCGCAGCAGCTGCTAGTACGGCTTTGTTGAAGAGGGAGTATGGCTAACTACTGGTTTCATCTTTATCTCATCTTGGGGTCTTCCTATTCTCCAGTTTTTAATTAACTCTATTCACCCTTCTTTCTATCCAGCATCTACCCTCTTTCTCTATTCTTCCATCCAGTGTCTCCCTCTTTTCCCATCCTTCCATCCAGGATCACTTCCATCCATGATCATCTCTCTACCCATCCTTCCATCCTATATCTTCCCATTTTCTTTCCCTATCCTTCTAGTGTCTCTCCTCTTTCTCTCCCTCCTTCTTCTATCTCCTAAAAGAGAAGTTCATAAGCCATTATTAAGATAGAAGTGAGAAAATGTACTGCTTTTTTCTAGGAGAAGTAGCATAAAATTTATTTTACTCTTTTGGGATCTTTCCAGGTACTTGTGACCTGGGTTGACCACTGCTGGAGAAAGGATATTGAGCTTGATGGACCTGCGGTCTGTCCTAGAAGGACAACTCATATTCTTTTCTAGCATCTCCCCTCTTTCTCTCCCTACCTTCCATTCAATGTCACCCCTCTTTCTGTCACCATCATTCCATGATCTCCCCTCTTCCATCCAGTGTTTACCCTTTTTCTCTCCCTCCTTATATCTAGCATCTCCCCTCTTTCTCTCTCTCTCCTTCCATCCAGTCTCCCTTCTTTGTCTCTCCATCCTTCCAGCCAATGTCTCCCTTCTTTTACCCATCTTTTACTATTTCTCATCCCCCTCTCTCTCTCACTCCTCTCTTGCATTTTCTATCCATCATTTCTCATCCACCATCCATTACATTACATTACATTACATTACATTAGTGATTTCTATTCCGCTTGTGCCTTGCGGTTCTAAGCGGATTACATTAGAAGATGGCTGGTCATTTCCAGGCGATGACAATACAATTATTTGTATAACTTTACAAACTTTGCATACCTAACTTTACATAACTTTTCGTACATAACTTTACATAACTTTACGTGGGTTACTTTGCGTTACTTTACATTATCCTTACCGTGCTTGCATAACTTGCATTAAGTTTACATAATTTATCTTATATAACTTTACGTATGTTATTTTACCTTATTATTCCAGTACATTGCATAACTTACATTACATAATATTACAAAGCATAACCTTATGTTATATTACAACGTATAACCTTATGTTACATTACATAATATTACAAAGTATAATCTTATGTTACCAAAAAATCGTCTGTTCATAGGTTGTTATATCTGATTTTTTCGGTATTTGGGGAGACAGTGTTTCTAGATATGAATTGGCTTATCGCCCGTTGCGACTAGATTAGAAGTTGCCTATGGGGACGAAATTGCAGTAGGTTGTGAGTTGCAGGAGGTTATGAAGGGTGAGACGATGAGGGTATATTATGATATTGGGATGTGTTTGAGTATCTCCTACTTCTCTCCCTCCCCCCTTTTCTATCCAGTGTCTTTTCTCTGCTGCTGCTTCTCCTGACCAGCAGTAGCAGTGGTAAACCAAGCAGCAGCAGGCACAAGATCACAGTGCTCTGGTACACGCTATCAGCTCCACCAGTCCTCTGCCCCCTTTGATATCAATTCCTGTGCATCGGAAGAAACAGCAATGGTGGCAGTGTCTTGGTGTAAGAATTTCACCAAAGCGAGGTCTCCCGTTGAGAGTGGGAGAATTGTCAGATCTGTATAAGCATGACAGTGGAAGCTTTGTTCCTAGCTGGTCCCCTCCCCCAATGTTTGTGCTTTCCTACCATGCTTACCTTGCATACTGTGTTGTGGTGGCCCCGGGAAATGGAGTAATGTGTTAGTCCACTAAAGACAACCTGGCTAATATTCATCTGGCAATGGTTAACATTTTTTAAATATTGACTGTCACCAGCTAAATTAGCCCCAGATATTCAGTGCCAGCCCATGTCCAGGCACTGTCACTGGATATCCAGGACTAATTCACAGTGACCTGGCCACTGGAGTGTAATTAGGCCCCAGTAAAGATTCAGCCAGTACCCACATAAGAACATAAGATTTGCCAAACTGGGACAGACTAAAGGTCCATCAAGCCCAGTATCCTGTTTCCAACAGTGGCCAATCCAGGTTACAAGTACCTGGCAAGATCCCATGGAGAAAAACAGATTTTATGTTGCTTATCTTAGACATAAGCAGTGGATTTTCCTCAAGCCATCTTAATAATGGCTTGTGCACTTCTCTTTTAGAAAATTTATCCAAACCTTTTTTAAACCCTGCTAAGCTAACTGCTTTCACATTATCCAGCATTGAATTTAAGAGTTTAGCTACCCATTGAGTGAAGAAATATTTTCTCCAGTTTGTTTTAAATCTACTACTTAGTTTTATCGCATGCCCCCTAGTTCTAGTATTTTTGGAAAGAGTAAACAAGCGCTTCATATCTACTCATTCCACTCCACTTATTATTTTATAGACCTCTATCATATCTCCCCTGAGCCATCTCTTCTCCAAGCTGAAGAGCCCTAGCTGCTTTAGCCTTTCCTCATAGGGAAGTCGGCCCATCCCTTTTACCATTTTTATTGTCCTTCTCTGTACCTTTTCTAATTCTGCTATATCTTTTTTGAGATGCGGCGACCAGAACTGTACCCAGTATTTAAGGTGTAGCCACACCATAGAGTAATACAAAGGCATGATAACATTTTCATCTTTGCTTTCCATTCCTTTCTTGATAATACCTAACATTCTATTTGCTTTCTTAGCAACTGCCGTACACTGAGCTGAGGGTTCAACATATCCTCAACGATGATACCTAGATCCTTTTCCTCAGCAGTGACTCCTAACGTGGAACCCTACATCATACAGCTATAGTTTGGGTTCCTCTTTCCCACATGCATAGGGTTACCAAATGGCTCCAGAAAAAGGAGGACGGATTGAGACATCCAGGCATCACTTTGCACTTGCTCACATTAAAAGTCATCTGCCATTTTGATACCCAGTCTCACAAGGTCCTCTTGCAATTTCTTACAATCCTCTTGTGATTTAACAACTTTAAACAACTTTGTGTCATCAGCAAATGTAATTATCTCACTAGTTATTCCTATCTCTAGATCATTAATATGTTTAAAAAGCAGCAGACCAGCACAGACCCCTGGGAATTAAACTCAGTTCTCCTGATTCTCAGGCTATTGCACTAACCATTAGGCTGTCCCTCCACGGGGATAGTTCCTCAATTTTGCTATCATTGTTTCATGCCCAGAGGTAAATAGTAGGTGCAAATTATTAGGGGGAACTACTCCTGCAACAACTCCCAATATCTTAGTCAAATATTTTTTTTAAACATATCTTGCAGAGACACCATAAGCAGCTTAGGCAAGCTGAGGAATCTAAGATTAGCTGCTTTTCCAAATTCTTGACCTTCATTCCCATATTGGTATTAGCTCTCATCAAAGAATCTTGTATTTTACAAATACTATCTAAATCTTTCTCTAGTTTTTCCTCTCTTGATACCATATAAGACATATCTGTAGCAGTCTTATCTACCTTTGCCTCCACTTGCTGGAGTTCATCTTGGCAATTAAAGGTCTCCCTAATTTAGACAAAGTTTCCCATGCACACCAAGTGCAACTAGAGCTGGGCGATTTGTTAAACTCATAAATTTCAATTTGCATTTCCTAAATTGACACTCTCCCAGTTCAAAAGGGTCGAAGTGAATAGTGTTTCAGTTCATTACATTACATTAGTGACTTATATTCCGCCTGTACCTTGCAGTTCTAAGCGGATTACCGTATTTTCGCGGATATAACGCGCACCCGTGTAAAACGCGCACACGGGTATAGCGCGCAGAAACCACACTTGTATGTACGGAAACTTTTGTATACAGCGCTCATGGGTATACCGCGCATGCTGCCCGACTCTCCTCTGGCCACCCCGACTCTCCTTTCGCCCTCCCCGATTCTTCTCCCCCCTCGGCAGGACCACTCGCACCCCCACCCCGAAGGACCGCCGACTCCCCGACAATATCGGGCCAGGAGGGAGCCCAAATCTTCCTGGCCACGGCGACCCCCTAACCCCACCCCGCATTACATTACGGGCAGGAGGGATCCCAGGCCCTCCTGCCCTCGACGCAAACCCCCCTCCCCCCCAACGACCGCCCCCCCCAAGAACCTCCGACCGCCCCCCCAGCCGACCCGCGATCCCCCTGGCGACCCCCACGACCCCCCACCCCCCTTCCCCGTACCTTTGGTAGTTGGCCGGACAGACGGGAGCCAAACCCACCTGTCCGGCAGGCAGCCAACGAAGGAATGAGGCCGGATTGGCCCATCCATCCTAAAGCTCCGCCTACTGGTGGGGCCTAAGGCGCGTGGGCCAATCAGAATAGGCCCTGGAGCCTTAGGTCCCACCTGGGGGCGTGGCCTGAGGCACATGGTCGGGTTGGGCCCATGTGCCTCAGGCCGCGCCCCCAGCTGGGACCTAAGGCTCCAGGGCCTATTCTGATTGGCCCACGCGCCTTAGGCCCCACCAATAGGCGGAGCTTTAGGATGGATGGGCCAATCTGGCCTCATTCCTTCGTTGGCTGCCTGCCGGATAGGCGGGTTTGGCTCCCGTCTGTCCGGCCAACTACCAAAGGTACGGGGAAGGGGGGTGGGGGGGTCGTGGGGGTCGCTAGGGGGATCGCGGGTCGGCTGGGGGGGCGGTCGGAGGTTCTTGGGGTGGGCGGTCGTTGGGGGGAGGGGGGTTTGCGTCGAGGGCAGGAGGGCCTAGGATCCCTCCTGCCCGTAATGTAGTGCGAGGTGGGGGTAGGGGGTCGCCGTGGCCAGGAGGGTTTGGGCTCTCTCCTGGCCCAATATTGTCGGGGAGTCGGCGGTCCTTCGGGGTGGGGGTGCGAGCGGTGGGGGTGCGAGCGTCCTTCTGGATGATGAATCGGGCGTCGGGCGGGGTGTGAAATATGTAAAAAAAATTTTGTATACCGCGCTCAGGCATATAACGCGCGAAGGGTATGCGCGGTACGTAAAAACGCGTATAACGCGCGCGTTATATCCGCGAAAATACGGTACAATTTAAAGTAACTGGACATTTCCAGGAAGTTACAATTTAGGGGATGCTTACAGTTCTAAGCGGGTTATAGTATAAGATAGCTGGTCTTTTCCAGGAAGTTACAATTTGGGGGACGCTTACACAGTAGAAGGTTTAATAGAAGAGGCAAAGGAGAGAGGATGGGGAAGGGAGGAGAATTAAGGAATACTAGTAGGGAAGAAGAATTTAGGGTTGGTTACTTGTTAGGTTCGGTGGGGAGGTTGTATAGTTTTTTTGAATAGTAGGGTTCTGATTTCTTTTCGAAATGATTTAAAGTCACTTGTAGTTGACAACAAGTTGGAGATATAGGGGTCCAGTTTCGCTGCCTGCGTCACTAGGAGGCCGTCGTACATCTTCTTTCACTGAGTTCCCTTGAGCGGTGGATAGAATAGGTTCTGGGTTCTTCTTATTCTGGATGTGCAGTTGAAATTTAGACGGTTGTTGAGGTAAGTGGGTGCAGATCCGTTTATTGCTTTGTATAGTAGACAATAAAACTTGGGGTTTTCCACACATCTACTTTAAACATTCCAGAACTCTTCCCCCTCCATAAATTAGTTAAGCAAAATCTCTCAGAAATGAATAAAAATAAACATTGTTGGATTATAAATCATTGTGGGAGTCATTTGCTATCAGTTAATATGTAATAGCACTGTGAACACAAATTGTTTATCACAAAGCCCATTTTATGCAATGACTCGTGCATAAATAATGCACACCAACAGAATTAATTTGTTGTCAGGCAAAATTAATTTAACAGTTAGTAAATAGCCCTGTTTGTGAAATATTGAAGGAGCTCACAATAACCTCAGTTAATCAAAGGTCACTAGTCAAAATGTTCGCATGGATCAAGATCCACAGAGCATACATCTTTGGTCTGTACTAGAGAATAATACGGGGAAAAAATCTGTCCCCGTCACAGGACCACCGTCCCCTTCACTGCCCCATTCCCGCTGTCTCCTTCACCACCCCATCCCCGCTGTCCCCTTCACCACCCTGTCCCCGAAGCATCCACCATTCCCTCTCACCACCTCACTGCCTTCGGCACCCCTCGCACATCCGTGCACCTGCCTCCCAACCCCTTGCCTTCACGGTGCATTTTAAGGTTTGAGTAGCTTGTTGAAAGCTGTCGGAGTGTTTGTGCAGTCGCATGCGTGTGTGGGCAGAAGCTTCTCCTCTGATGCAACCGGAAGTTGCGTCAGAAGAGAAGCTTCTGCCCACACACGCTCGCAACTGCATGTACGCTCCGGCGGCTTTCAACAAGTCTCAAACCTTAAAACGTGCCGCGAAGGTAAAGAGGATGGAGGGAGATAGATTCAGGTAGGTAGGAAGGAGGGAGGGGGCCGCACACATTCCCTCCCTTAACTGCGGGGACAAGGCCATTCACCGCTCCACGGGGCGGTGGATGGCTTTGTCCCCGTACCTGCGGTGAGCACCTTTCCCCCCTCCACCATTTTGGCAGGTTACCCGCGGCTACTCACGGGTAACATCCACCGTGTTATTCTCTAGTCTGTACATTTCAGCCACAATGTTACCTAAGTTGGGTTTCCCCATCCTGTACCTACTGCATGTCATCAGAGACTGCAGCCAGTGCTTGAAAATAAAACAAATAGGTTTTGCAACATTTCTGTAGTACAGTATTTGTTTTTTGTAATGCAAATCTACCCTGTTGTATTAACTGGAATTATATATACAATATATACTGTTGTGATCGGGCCAAGCAGTCACTACCCGTCACTCCTCTATCCCCAGATACATCTGGTCTTCTACTTGACTCTTTTGAAACAAGAACAACATTCACACTCTGTTAATACTTGTGACTAGGCTCCTCCAGACACTTTCTGGTCTTGACCAGGTCCTCCCTGATCCTCAATCTTCTCCGGGTCCTCTCCAACCCTTCACTGACCTTCCGGGTCTTTGGGCAGCTTCCAGTAGCATTTACCGGACTCTCCGCCAGTTGCCACCGGTCCCTCCACTGATCACTCCCCAATTACCTTTGGCCATTGCTCTCAGGGTCTACAGGATGCTTCCTCCTGGGTCTTCAGGCAGCTCCTGGTACCTTACTGGTCTCGCCACCAGCTCCAACGTTCCCTCCACCAGTCACTCGCCAGTCCCCATCAACCTTGGACCTCTAACTCTTCCAGCTTTTCTAACTGCTTGTGGGGCCACTACCGGTCCTCTGATCCCTGGTCTTTTGGGTCCTGGACACTCTTCATCAGTCCCTCTGCCAGTTGTCAAGTGTTGAGCCTCCCAGACTCCAAGCTCTACTGGGCCCTCCGGCTACTCCTTCTTCCAGACCCACTCCTAGTCCCTCAGTTGTCTTTTCCTGGACTCACGCCCTGAGGACTCTCCCAATCCCTTGGTCATCTTTACCTGGACGCATGCCCTGAGAATCTCCCTGAGAACTCCTTCCAGTTGCTCAGACTTCTCTACTTCCTGGAACGGAACCCCTGCGAATTTCGGGGGAGTACTGTATATTATATAATGCATGTTTGTCTACTAGGTAAAGGCTAATCCTCAATGATCATCATTTACAGCAGGGATTTATATGATTCATGAGTTTTATAATGTAACAGCATCCCATCTGAAAACATTAACTATAAGTATGTATGACCAGTCACATGTCAATTACGTGTGTATGTCATTAGACTAATGGCATATATTGTCACAGCCACCCCTTGGCAAGCAGTTACCTGAATGGCCTATGACAGGAATTCACATAACCCCTTAGTTCAGTTCAGGGTCTCACGAGAAACTAGAGTGACCTGGCCTGGAAACACTCTCCTAGGTGCTTGTCAGTGACCAAACTTTATTTCAAAACAGAGCCCCAAACAAAAATATTTCAGCTTTATCAACAGCAAAACAGTTCATAGGAAAAAGAACAGAGAAAGATTTCAGTGTCAGAATACTCCCAAATGCTCAGTTCTGAATATGAAACATAGAAACACAGAAACATAGAACATGACGGCAGAAAAGGGCCGGCGGCCCAACAAGTCTGCCCAATCAGGATCCCTCCCACTCTCGAGAAACTATCCTCTGCTATACCTTTGTAGCGACCCCATCTGCTTGTCCCATTGTCCCTTGAAGTCTAGCGTGCTACTGGCCTCGACCACCTGACGTGGAAGACCATTCCATCTATCAATCACCCTCTCAGTGAAGAAGTATTTCCTGGTGTCCCCATGAAATCTTCCTCCCCTAAGTTTTAGCAGATGTCCTCTTGTCACCGTGGGACCTGTAAGAGTAAAGATTTCCTCCTCCTCCTTGATGTGGTCCGTTATGTATTTGAAGGTTTCTATCATGTCCCCCCTTTCTCTGCGCTCCTCAAGCGAGTATAAGTGCAGCCTGGTCATTAATAAAGCAAAACTATAACAAAAATGTCTCTATGCATTCTTCTGGCTCAAACAGGCCTCATTGTTGTGCAGTGCTTTGCTCCCCACTTGAAGGGGCAATGCTGAAAAGCATAAGAATAAAACAAAACCACTCTCAAAAGGTAAGTTCCACTACTCATACACTTGGCTTCTTAACATGACTTTTAAAGTCCAAAATACCCTTTTGAAGTTCCTTTCCTGGTGCTGACTGGGTCACAGTCACGCCACAGCCTATACCAGTGTTAAGCATTGGCTCTCCAGCGTGTGCCTGTGCTGGATGGAGAGTTGTGAGTTATGTGTTGGTAAAGTCAAGGAAAAAAAACCTTATTCCCACCACAATATGACACAAGACTCCTCAAACTCTGGGCTCGTGCTGGTAGTCTTTTCCTCACCAAAGAACAAAAATGATAAAAAGGAAAAAACAAAACCCCTTTAAATGACCCTTCACAGTCCTTGTAAAACACACCAATTCAGGGTTTGCCAGGAGATCAGAATAAGTCTTCTGTCCCGGTAGGGCTCACACTCTATCTAATGTACCTGGGGCAATGGAGGATTAAGTGACTTGCCCAGGGCCACTAGGAGCAGTGTGGGATTTTAACCTACAACCTCAGGCTGCTGAGGCTATAGCTCTGCCCTCACCTAAATCCAGGGCCTAGGATCACAAACAATTTAAGATTGAGTTGTGTCTGTTCTTTTTTCATGCATACTGTTTGTTGATCCATCATCCAGAAGGGCAGCAAGTGAAGCAAGAATGGACACTTCAGAACAGAAATACTCTGCCCCTTTCTCCAGCCCCCTCTTCTCCTCTTTCTCTCCACATGCCACTTGCAGACAGAGAAGTGGAGAGGTAATGTTGGAGATAACCCAGAACAGAAAATCATTACTGTTTTGTCTTCTCTAGCCCCTCCCCCTCCTGTTCACTGGAAGTTGCCAGAAGAAGGGCTGGAGCAGTTGAAACAGCAGTTTTTAGGTATGGGACTGGATGACTCTTTCAAAATCTGATGCTAGAGGCAAATGTCCACCTCTCCTATGTATCTAGATCTGGCCAACTCCCTCACTACATTTTAAAGGGTCACGAGCATGGGCTATTGGGCTGGAAACTAAAGTGATGAGGAAGGTGAACCAGGACAGAAAACGATCTTGAAGGACACCAAAATATATACCATGTTCTGCCTTTTGCTTAATTACAAAGTATATGCAAGTACTGAAATCATATCATTCAAACCTTCTTCAGCAAGGTGACCTATTATATGGGACATAAAACATGATCTCTTCCTATTATTCAAGACTTGAACCACAACCTTCAAATCATACTTTGAGATGACAGCCATCACTCTTGATAGCTTATCACTAAAAGCATCCTGTACTTCCTGATTCCTATCAAATAATAAATTAATGAATAAAAATTGTAAAATAAGTGAACCAGCCCTGGTTGGATAATTATGTATTAAGCGAAAATAATTGTAATGTCTTTTATTTTCTTGGTTATTGCTGAGGGTGAATAAATATTTTCACAATACATGCATAGACCTCAGTAACCTGTCCTTGGATCTATTCTCTGTAAATTATATCAACATTATTGTGATATGTGATAGGGTATAAACATTTTGTAGTGACCTCAAGCTTTCACTCTACTTAAATATTGGAGAACACTTTAAGTTTCTGAAAAAGCACCAAATTTTTCAGTAGCTTTAAAAAAAAACAACTAAAACTGGAAATTAAAAAGCAATATGCATATATTGATAACTATGCAGTAATACAATGAAACAGTAAGGTGGAAAGTTAATCACATTAAAAGGGGAAATGGACCAGAGTTAAGATGGGTTATTTTACTGTCAACCTAGGTTATTAGTAACTAGCCCCCTCCTTTACAAAGCCGCAGTAGCGTTTTTAATACCGGCCGCGGCGGTAACAGCTCTGACGCTCATAGGAATTCTATGAGCCTCGGAGCTGTTATCGCGGCGGCCGGCGCTAAAAACATCAGCACGGCTTAGTAAAGGAGGGGGGGAAGATCTCATTGCATAAAATGGGACCTGTGTAAAAACTATACAAGCTATAGGTTAAAAAAAAACACCCATCTTAGCAGTAGCCCATGTTGATAACTTCCTTCCTACATCCAAATGGAGAGCATTCAAGAATGTGGTGCACTATGATGGACAGTATGAAGGAATACTGGCAGCAGAGGACCAGCTGTCCCAATGACATTGTCCAGTCTTCCATCCAAATCTTAGTTATGTTGTTCTCCTAGAGCACAAGACCACATGTATTTTGCTTGGAAAGTAAACTGTTGGATGGAAAGGTAGCTGCATTTAATGATTCTAGCAGTCATTTCTGTATTTTTATGGTAGTGATCAAGATGGAAATTGTTACAAAAAAAAAGCTCAGTGGTAATATTCTTAAAAAAAGAAAAAGTTCTGGCCATAAAAACTGCCTAAGGAAAGACAGAAAGAGTAGGCACCATGGCCTACTGTGAAATTTCCAGAAGTTTCTTCCTACCACCTACAAAGGCATTTGGAACAACCATTATCCCCGGATACCACCATCTCTCTCTTTGTTTTAGAAGGCTACTATTTTCATAACCTCTAAGCTGTCAAGTCTGGCTTTAAACTCCTACAAGTGGTTTTCCTGTGATTATTTTCTCGGGGGAAAGCACTGTCCAAATTTCAAGTGTACAGTATTTGAAAGATCTCTGTCTCAGCCTCACACTCTGTAATTCAGCTTCAGTTTAACTGTTTCACTGTGCAGAGCTCACTTCTTGCTGAGTGAAATTGCAAAATGCCGCAGATCTGTTGGAATTCAGCCTGTGTGGTTTGTTGCTTTTATCACTGTCTATTTCAAAAATGTTTGAAGGGCAATGGGACCTTGACAACCTGTATTAAGTCAATATATAATGTACAATGTATAGAGTGTCACCTGGTATACACTCAAGGGTATAGCCAGGACCCTACACCCATGCATACACTGTAGTATATGAAGAGAGATGAGCACAATTTTCATAACCCTTTCCTATTTGAGGAGTTTAAAAGATTTTGATTCATGGGCCAAAAGGAGCAGATTTCTTCTGACAATTGAGGGTAACTGAGAATTATCAACATGGACTCCCCTTAGGACATGTTATTTTATTGTTAAAACATAAGAATTGCCGCTGCTGGGTCAGACCAGTGGTCCGTCGTGCCCAGCAGTCCTCTCACGTGGCGGCCCTTAGGTCAAAGACCAGTGCCCTATTTGAGTCTAGTCTTACCTGCATACGTTCTGGTTCAGCAGGAACTTGTCTAACTTTGTCTTGAGTCCATGGAGGATGTTTTCCCTTATGACAGACTCCGGAAGAGCATTCCAGTTTTCCAGCACTCTCTGGGTTATTAGTAATTAGATCTCTTTGTATAAAATGGGGGTCTGTAGTAAAATAACTCATCTTAATGGTAGCCCACATTGATAATTATGTTCCAAGTCAGTGGCGTAGTAAGGGGGGGTTTAGCGAGGGGAACGATCTGCCCTGGGTGGCGTCTTCCTCAAGGCGCCGGCATCCCTCCTCCTCTCCACCCTCCCTTCCTACTCCTTCCCCTGCCATGCGCACACACCTTCCCTTCTCTCCATCATGTCTGGGACCCATGCCTAGTAAGTGACATCAGAGAGCGCACCAAAGCCGACGCGGACAGTATGTTAGTGGTTGCTTATGCTGAAGTTAAAAAGGTACGGGGAAGGGGCGCATGCGCGGAAGGGGGCGGGGAGGGGCGTCACCACCCCAAGCGCCACTCACCCTCATTACGCCACTGCTCCAAGCACACACATCACTTGGGTCCAGTTCATGCAAAATACGGCAAAACATGGTGGCGTTCTTTTATTTAGTTCCACGGTTATGGAATAATTTGCCCATAGATTTGAGAAAAGAAGAATCATATATAAATTTTAAAAGACACCTAAAAGCATATTTTTTTCAATTGACTTTCTCAAATTGAATCATTATGGGCTCCTTTTACTATGCTGCGATAGCGTTTTTAGCGCGCGCTAAACCTGTGCTACGTGGCTAGAACTAACGCCAGCTCAATGCTAAGCGCATGCTAAAACCACTATCGCAGCTTAGTAAAGGAGCCCTAAGTCTGGGACTGTAATCTGTATTTATATAATGATTAATTTTTGAGATGGAAAATTTTTAATTGTATGTATTAATTATGGTTTCTTGAAATTTGATTGTTTTTTTATTAGAATTGTTATTAGAATTATTATTATGGAGATGTTGTCTTTTTAGTATTTGAGGGAAAAAAAATTTTGTTTAACTTACGCTTTTATTCTTTTCTATCCTATTTTTAAATGGAGTTTCTTTCTTAATGAATGTGTTTTATATATTGTACATCGTTTGGATCCTTTTTTAGGCTGTTATGCAGTATAGAAAGTTTTTAATAAACATAAACATAATACAGTCAAACCTCGGTTTGTGAGTAACGCGGTTTGTGAGTGTTTTGCAAGACAAGCAAAACATTTTCGCAAATCGTGACTCGCAAACTAAGCTTTGACTCAATCTGTGAACTGGCATTGCCCCCCCCCCCCCCTTCGCGAACACCTCCCCCCCCCCCCCCCCGTGCGCGAACCGGCATTCCCCGCCTGCCCAAACTGAAGGCTTACCCCCATCTGGCACCAGCATGCAGCACCAACCCACAGGAGGTGCCGGTGCCTGAAGATCCTGCCTCTTGCCAGACTGGGCCTTGAGCATCTGTGCATGCTCGAGGTCTTCAGGCTCCCACTCCTCTCCAGCTTTGGTTATGGGTACTTGGACGATCAGGCTTTTTGATCGTCCAAGTACCCATTTAGGCCACTTTTTAGACTTTTTTTTTTTGGGGGGGGGGGGGATTATGAGCCCTTAGTATCTTGCTCAAACCTCTTAGTTATTCCATCCAAAACCATATGTTCTGCTGTTATAATACCTGGAGTTTCCCTTGAACTCATTTGATCATCTCCAACCCTTACCTCCTCAAAGGATGTCAAATGAAACCACCTTGGCGCCGGAGCACTCAGCGGCGATGGGATCCCACCACCACCAACAGCCACTGCATTCACTTCCATGTCAGGAGTCTTCATGATAAGGAGTATGGGGACAGACATAAAGATCTCAATCTGTATACTTTGGAGGAAAGGCAGGAGAGGGGAGATATGATAGAGACGTTTAAATACCTATGTAATATAAATGTGCATGAGTCGAGTCTCTTTCATTTGAAAGAAAACTCTGCAATGAGAGGGCATAGGATGAAGTTAAGGTGATTGGCTCTGGAGTAATCTGAGAAAATACTTTTATACAGAAAAGGTGGTAGATGCATGGAACAGTCTCCCGGAAGAGGTGATGGAAGCAGAGACTGTGTCTAAATTCAAGAGGGCCTGGGATAGGCACGTGGGATCTCTCAGAGAGAGAAAGAGATAATGGTTACTGTGGATGGGCAGACTAGATGGGCCATTTGGCCTTTATCTGCCGTCATGTTTCTATGTTTCTAGAAGTCTGTGATCTCTTCGACGCAACCGGCAAACCCATCTACACCCATTCTTTTCCTATGAGCATCAGAGCATTTGCCTCGCTGGCCGGTGGTAAGTTCTTCCTCGGTTTAGTAAAACCCAGCATTAAATCCTTAAATGTAATTTTTATGTAGAAATTTCTTATAGCACTTGGGTCAGATCTTAGTTCATTCAGGGGAACTTTTACTAAACTGAGTTAGGCTTAATGCAAATAACAGTTAATGTACAACAGATACGCTCACTGCTTTTACAGTATATATATATATATATATATATATATCTTTTATTTAGAAACGCAGCACTGTAAGAATTCCAGAAAGCAAACTCAGTCAATGTTTTAACAGCAAAAGAAAACAGTATTTCTAAAGTTACTGTGTTATATGCTAACTATGAATTTCAGCAGTACTTACCCGGTTAAGTACCTCTGAAAATTAATTGCTAGCCCTGAACAAGTGATTTTTTTATTTTTACTTTTTATATAAAGCAATCTAAGAAAATATTCGTCCACTACAAAATATTATCATGCATATTGTACTTGTGAGTTTTTAATGATTATTCCAGCTTTTCAAATTAACAGACAAAAACTAGACTCTAATATTCAAGTGCACCGATATCTCCAATACTAGCTGGGTCACTTGAAATTAAATACACACAGTGCTGCCTGTATGTTTTGAATGATTTCTTGTCACAGCTAGAGAGGAAAGGTTAAGGCTAAGTATAAACTAAGATTCCAGACACTAGTCACTCTGCCTTAAGTTTTAGGCTCAATAAATTCTGCCTAGTAAATTTCAAATTTTAAAACATATATTTTAGGGAATGCTGTACCTAATCCTTTGTTCAAAGGGCCACGGTCATAAGAGTCTAATTCAGACACTTTGCATGGCCATATATCAGCCAAATCACAGGGTTTTTCTCTTCAATCAGATTGAAAGATTCAGAGTGAATAAAGGTCCAGGATATAGTTGAGGTGCATCACTTCATCAAGTCTGAGGAGTTATCTCCCGTCAAATATGCAGAGGCAGTTTTCAAACTCGCTGCCATGATGCAGTCTGTAGGTCCTTTATACCAAATTTTGAAGGAAGAGCACAAGCCTACAAAGTGCCCAGAAACTTTTAGCACTGGTTTTAAACGTATAAATAGTCAGTGGCGTCGCAAGGGTAGGAGGCAACCGAGCCAGTGGCGCTCCCCGCCCTCTTTTCCCCCTGCTTCTTCTCCACCCACCACCACCACAACATGTGACAGCATCCATTGAAGCAGTAAGAGTTTTCACAGAGGAAGATGGAAGAGAGGAAGTTGAACGAGGGCCCAGAAGTGACATTGGCTGGACCACAGACCTTATCAGAAAAGTAAACAGTGAAATCCTCGCAGTTTAAAGTTGAGGGGGTCTGAACTAGAGGGTGCCGTGAGACACCAGCGAGAGGGAGAGGCAATGGTTGACTGCCTACAGGTCGTGCCTCTCGGAGTGAGAGGCACTTCCTATAAGCAGTCAGTCAGCACCTCTGCTCCTTGCTGGCACCTCTCCTCTTCCAGCACCCCCCCCCCCCCCACCCCTGGCATCTCAGGGTCCCGTCTTTAGGGCCTCCGCGCATGCATGGACATCGATGTGATGACATCACGCATGCGTGTGATGTCATCGCATCGACATCTGTGCATTTACAGAGGCCCTCCAGCCGCTGCCCGAAGTTTAGTATGCCGCAGCTCTAGAGAGCTTGCGAGACACTGATCTAAGGATGTAGTCCGATCTAAGGGTCAGTGACCGCACAATCCTATATAACCTGGCTGTGTACCTGCTGTATTTGCCTAGAACAGAACTCCTCCTTCGCAGAATAAATCTGCATGTTTAAAAGACAAAAGCAGAAGTCGTTAACAATCAATCATTGGTGTTAATTGGCACTCATTTGGAGTTACACGCATGTGTGCCCTGCATCCTGTTTTATAATGTATGCCTAAATATTATGGAGCGCTTATCCAGCGGCTCTATGGCTTGATTGCAAGATCAGATACTTGCCTAACTTTCAGGAAACTGATAAAAACTTATCTTTTTGAGAATTTTTTTTTAAATAGTTGAATTGTAATTCACTGTGAATGTGCAGCAAGGTAGTTGCGGTATACAAATGAATTGTTATGTTATGTTGAAAGCGAGTATTGGCGGGTCAAAGGCATTCCCAGAATTTAGGTGCAATGTTATATAAGAACATATGAAGAGCCTCACTGGGTCAGACCAATGGTCCATCAAGCCCAGTAGCCCGTTCTCACGGTGGCCAATTCAGGTCACTAGTACCTGGCCAAAACCCAAAGAGTAGCAACATTCCATGCTACCGATCCAGGGCAAGCAGTGGCTTCCCCCGTGTCTTTCTCAATAACAGACTATGGACTTTTCCTCCAGGAACTTGTCCAAACCTTTCTTAAAACCAGCTACGCTATCCGCTCTTACCACAACCTCCAGTAATGCGTTCCAGAGCTTAACTATTCTCCGAGTGAAAAAAAATTTCCTCCAATTGCTTTTAAAAGTATTTCCCTGTAACTTCATCAAGTGTCCCCCCAGTCTTTGTAATTTTTGACGGAATGAAAAATCGATCCACTTGTACCCATTCTGCTCCACTCAAGATTTTGTAGACTTCAATCATATCTCCCCTCAGCTGTCTCTTTTCCAAGCTGAAGAGCCCTAACCATTTTAGTCTTTCCTCATACGAGAAGAGTTCCATCCCCTTTACCATCTTGGTCGCTCTTCTTTGAACTTTTTCTAGCGCCGCTATATCTTTCTTGAGATAAGAAGATCAGAATTAAATGCAATGCTCCAGATGAGGTCGCACCATGGAGCGATACAGGGGCATTATAACATTCTTAGTCTTGTTAATAACCATCCCTCTTTTAAATAATTCCCAGCATCCTACTTGCTTTTTATTTATAGAATAGTATTATTTATGGGCCCCTTTTGTGACAGTTGTATGCCAGGATTTATACCAGGTTTCAGCTGTGCCAAAATTTGAATGTGAGATACACAGTAAGCTAGTATTCTGCAAAGGGCATTCTGTACAGTGTGGATCATCCCAGTGCCTAACTTTGGGAACCACTGCAATCCCCCCCCCCCCCACTCCCCCCAATTTGTACATTTAGGGGATGATTCTGTAAGTGTCGCCTAGAAAATGGACACCTGCTACATGTCACTCACGGACAGAATAACTGCTAGCAAAGACTCTAGATGCAGAAAATGTCAGCCAGGGTTTTTAACAGGCCTATATTTCTGGTGCCTAGGGTACTTGTAAAATTTCAGCCAGCAGTGCCTAGTGAAGCTGAAGTCTGGTGCCGCCCCTAAACACAGGCTTCAGTGTTACTAGGCACCGCTAGGCACCATAGACCCAGGCGCCGGTCCCAGAGGCCGCCTAGCAGTGTCTAATTTTTTTAAGATTTTAACTGGGGGGGGTTTTCATGACGCAACCAATTATCGTGCCACTCAAAATCCATTAAAACACTTAAGTTAGGTGCCTGCTTGCGCCCAACTTTCTGTGCAGGTTTGGTCAATTTGGTGTTTGTTTATAAACTTGTTACATGGTCTAAGTACAGCTTTCTAAAAATCACAACTGTTAATAAAATATTCCTGTATAATATGAATAATACAAAGCTTTTTTTCTTCTCCTGGACATTTCGATAATAACTATTTGTATTTTAATTACACATCAAAGCTTACAGCCTGCCACTCTGAGAGTAGTGCCCGAAAAAAAGCAACCCCATTTGTAATGCTTCTGTCCCCAACTAGTGCTTTGCAAAGTGTGCATTCTTGGCAGTTGCATTACAGGGGATGCTCACTTGAGAAATTGTATTACATTACATTAGGGAGAAATAACCATGTTATAAAACACATGACCCAGGGCCTAGTAATGATGCAGAGAGTAGAAAAAGACTGGCAATATCACCTGAAAACTAATGTAGTTAGCTGGTGAACAGTAATGTATTCTATATGCATGACTGTCACCTTAAGTGTATCGTATTTGGAGTGCATTGTTACATATCATTTACTGTTCACTACTCATATTACCTGTCAAGGCCATTGTCTAACCTAGAAGCATTTACTCATGAATAAATAGGTGTAGGGTAAGCGTTCTCTATTCAAAAAGAAGATAGAAGGACAACATCATGGCAACAATTAACCGTGCAGTTGTCACGAAGCATGCCCAACACCAGTTCAGCTCTGCTTTGTTATATTCGCATGTCTAGGTCGTGTCAGTTCACATTATTTGTAGCAAATTGCTCTTTACAACTTTATTTCACGTGAATTCATACAGAATATTCCTCCTCTATCTCCAAGGAATATTTGCCAGCCATAGAGAAAGATCCAACTGTCGCAAGGCCCATATCTCGAAAACACAATCTGGAACCTTTGCCATCAGTGTAGTGCATTTCTAGCTACCACAAGCCAAAATGTTATTAGATATTACGTACAATCCAACAAGTGGAAAAAATAATCCAGAACTTAAATGAACTTTAGATGAATCATCTGTTTATTATTTTTATATTTATTTTGCATAAATATAAAAAATAAATGTATAAAAATCATAAAGGAACTTTAGACATATCCAAATTGTCTAAGTTCTAGATTGGTTGTGTGTGGGGGAGGGGGGTGTTCATTTGCTGGGCTGTGAGTAGATAATTCTGAAATGGAAATACTTTTTGCCCTTCTGCTTTTTGTAATAATTAGATATTACATGACTGTAACACATACTTTCGAGAGAAAGAGTGCAGGAGAGTAACTGACTCATGCGGCCTATAGAGAGAGCTAAGCCATTCTTCAACTGACAATGAGATTCCCCAAGCATCTTAGCATTATGGTGCGACCAATGTCTCAGACAGGGTATCTCTAGCATGGTTTAGCTCGCTTCTTGGAGTCTCCTCAACAACCACAGTAGTGCTTGTGCAATTAACATAATTCTTTATTAGGGTTTTATTTGAATTTCAGTGCTATTAATAAGTATATTTTTTTAACTGTGTCATGGTAGTCTTATTTATTTGTCTTACAAGAAAAAAATCGCAGCGTCAACCCAATCAAAAACAAATGTAAAAAATGTCACTCAGCAGTAGTGGATTAACTCTCTAAGATCCAACATTAAATTTCAAAACGGGTGGAGAAAAAGCCTCAGGAAAATTTGCATCACGCAGCAATCATTGATGATTCACAGCTGGCATTAGTATTGTCATTGGCAAAAAAAAAAAAAAAAAACTCGCACACTCCAAAAATGTGAGGCTCTATAGAGGAAAAACCCCACTACTGTGCACAGTTTAGTTAATTGAATTAATTGATATTAATTTTTAATATTTTTATTTTTTCATTCTGATAAAAGATAGAAGAAAAGATCACTTAGCTCTGGCGCCAAAGAAAACTGTTTCAGCTGGAGCACACGCCACCGTTTTCACTCTTCAATGGCGCTTCAACACTTTCACACAGCAAAGCCTACTAATTCGGCGTCAGAGCTACAATACTCCATTATTTATGTATTTATTTAAAACATTTATACTGTAATCTGCTTTTCTTTTTTTTTTTTTTTTTTTTACCAAAGCAGCTTACAATTCACATACACAGCTTATAATATGTACAATCTTACAAAACAAAGTACATAACAGGTGAAAAAACAGAGGTCAGGGATACAAAAACTATTGCATGAGTGTCTTAGGGCTCCTTTTATCAAGCCGCGCTAGCGGGGTTTGCGCACGCGACTTTTAATTACGCGCTAACCCCCGCGCTGGCCAAAAAACTACCATCTACTCATGGCAGGTGTTAGTGGCTAGCACGGCCGGCGGTTTAACGCATGTTATTACACGCATTAAACCGTTAGCGCAGCTTGATAAAAGGAGCCCTTAATGATGGTAAAATAATCTTCGTTGAGAAGTGGAGAGCTAACAGAAAAACCCATGTACGAAAAGGTAAGCTTTCAGCAATTTTCTGAATTGCACCAAATTATCGCAAAACCTCAGAATGCCAGTCATAGCGTTCCACAGAATGGGCCCATTTAGTTCGCACTGTTCAATTTCCCTATGTCAAGCAACATACGATTTTCAGATCTCAGTGCCCTGGATGGTTTGTACCGCAACAGGCATTTAGCCAGACAATTGTGAGAGTGCGAGTGGAGTGGGGTCTGGGCCAGTATAACAACAGCCAGATATAAGCCCAGAAAGTAATTTTTTTATTAACTCAAAAGGAAAATCCTGCACCCTGTTAATTCATTTGGTTCAAAAGTACATTTCGGCGTCCTGAATTTGTTTGTGGGGACAATGGAACAGGGGATCTAAAAACGGGATGATCCCTTTCAAAACGGGACGTATGGGCACCTTATGCATGAGGCACGTCTCTGTCAATTGAAAGGAAACTCCAGAGAGGGCATAGGATGAAGTTAAGAGGTGATTGGCTCAGGAGAAATAAAGTTTTACAGAAATGGTGGTATATGCATGGAATAGTCTCCCAGTAGAGGTGGTGGAGACAAAGACCGTGTCTGAATTTAAGAAACCATAGGACTTGCATGTGGGATCTCTCAGAGAGAGGAGGAGATAGTGGATAATGCGGATGGGCAGACTGGATGGGCCATTTGGTCTTTATCTGCAATCATGTTTCTATGTTTCTATTTCATTGAAGAAGTTAAAGTAGGGTTTTTCCAGGATTGATTCAGACCTAGTTTTATCCCATTATATATGTGAACTTATAGCCCTGAATTCCCTATTATATTCTGGAAAACAGAACTAAGGGCCGGAGTCCATAAAAGAGACTTGCAAAAAAATATATTTAGAAAGGCCTAAATGCTGCCACATTAAAAATGGGCTTAGCACATGGGAAAGTGCTGTGTTAAAGCACGCTAAGCTTATTTTTTTAGCGCATTTAGGGGTCCTTTTACTAAGGCGCGCTAACCAATTTAGCGCGTGCTAATGATTAGTGCGCGCTAAATGCTAAGACGCCCATTATATTCTATGGGTACCTTAGCATTTAGCACGCGCTAAATCGGTTAGCATGCCTTAGTAAGTGGACCCCTTAATAAAAAGGCCTCTTAGTTAACTGCCATAAATAGCAGTCCTATCTTTGGCCAGTTTAACTTAACCAGTTAAGCGCCCAATAATGGCAGTTATCCAGTTAAGTGCCAGCCAGCCGCATATACACAGCCATTGTCTGGCATTGAATATCTGGGCATAATTTTGTCATTGGAAGTCAGCATTTAAAATAATACTGACCGAGAGTCAAGATATGGTGACTTGCAGAAGAGAGCAGGAGGATGGCTGCTCTCTCTAACCGCACTAATTATAATGAGGAAGCAAAGCGGAAAGACTCAAATATACCCTGGTTTGGGCTTCCTCTCCCCACCTGAGGCAGTCAATGATGGAAGACTGCAGCTTCGGACAGCCAGGCACATCGGCTGGAGCTTTGAGCGGCTCCATGGACATCGCAGAGCTCAGCTTGGAAAGGGTGTCGTTAAGCCCTGAGATTCATGTGTAATGGCATTGGGAAGCTTGGTACAGAAGGAGGCATCTGCCTCTGATCTAGCTGTCTCTGCTGGAGAGATTCCTGCTGCCATTTCCTCACCAAGTGGATTGGTTGAGGCAGGTATTTGGGGAGCTCCTGTTCTGGAAGAACCCCGGTATTAGATTATCAGCAGAGGTAACAACGAAGTTAATATGGGAGCAATTTAGAGCCTGGACCGGTCCTATTGTTCTGTCATTTCAATTTTCTAAAGGCAATGTAGATTTTTCTACACAACTTGAGTCTCAGGCTCAGACCCAGAGCTTGCATGCTTCCGTATGGATTTCACTGAGTTTCTCGAGTCATCTATGCAACTGATACCAGGGAAGTCAACTCATATGGTCACTTTTGTGTTGGAGCCTGACTATAACGTGGTGTTGAAATAATACTTCAGATATATGAACCAAATTGGGGGGGTGGGGGTTTGGACTCAATTATAAGAATTTTTCCTGACTTGTTACGAGTGACCCAAGTTAGAAGAAGCTTTTTGGCCTTGAGGCCAGGTTTTTTTGGTTCTGCCTGGAACATTTATTTTGAAATTTTCTTCAAGTTATTTTGTAAATTTTGAGTCTAATTCCTATTTGTTTCTGGAGCTGAAACAACTTCTGGAAGTTTTAATTGCTAAGGAAGTCCAGTAGTTTCTAATGCTTAACCATAGGACCTTAACCAGCTCTTCCTAACCATTGTGTAACTCTTTATGAAGGATATTTTTTTTCTTTCTTTAATCTTGTATAATCTTGACTCTCCAATTGTGGACTAAAGTATAATGTTTAATATTTCCTTTTCATCTTTAACACTAGTTTTTACAGAGCTGTGGTAAAGGTTTCTTCTGTGGTCCAGCAAGGTAAATATTCCAATGCCCTCAAAGAATTCCTATGAGCTTCAGAGCATTTACCTCGTTGGCCTGTGGTAGAAACATCTAGCACAGCTTTGTAAAAGGAGTCCTAATATATTTGCTCTTATTTCATATTAATGTTCATGCATTTCTTTGAATGAATGTGATAAAAGTTTGATAATAATAATAATAATACTGACCATTGCTGGCTGTAATATTGACTCCAAAACTTTTAGAGAACAGAGGAATGTTTACATGGAGGAAAATGCCGAGATGAAATATCAATTGAGTAATCTAGCCTTTATTTTCAGGAGTTTATTTTTCTTAACATGTCTTTTGACAAATTCTTATAAATGTCTAGCCAAGAGTTATTTATAGTGATTATTTTGTTGTTGTAGGAACAAAAAGTACATGTCATGTATAAATAATTTTGGCATGTAAATCATTCTATTATGAACATAAAAGGGCATCTACTATAAAAAGTTCATAAAACTTTTGTAACAGTTCCCAAATAATTAAAGAGTGCTTCAAAATTTTCTGCTGTTATCATTTTGTTGATGTAAACAAGGAAAATTACACTAGAAATAGTCTTGTTAATTCATGTGAAAGCATAAACACACAATGATCAAAAGAGGACATATCAAATTTTACTGACTTTCTACAGTCCAAAAATTACTAATATCTGTAATAACCAAGATAAGAATATCCAGCTGTTGGCGGTGAGCATTTTGCTGATCACCAATGGCGTTATTACCAGATTTTCAAAGCCAGGACTTGTGTAGGCTTCGGCTTTCAATATCTGCTTATTTTTAAGCTGGCCAACACTTAACCGCTTAAGTCGATATTCATCATTTAAGCGGCCATATATTGTCACTTAAAAGGTAGGACATACATTTATTCCGTCTCATTTATGCACTAATCCTGGCCGCTGAAGTCCTTAATATCAGGATTTAAACAGTCATGTGCTGACTCCACCTATGGAACACCCTCAGATTAGGCGGCTTTGTGTTCAGCGCTTAATTGCTAAAGGCTCCCTTTTATCAAGCCACATTAGGGTTTTTTTTTATCACCAGCCTATGAGAGTCGGAGCTTTAACCGCAGCAGCCAGCAATAAAAATAAATCTAATGTGGCTTGATAAAAGGGGGTCGTATTTAGCAGCACTTAGCTGGTTAAGTGCCTCTGAATATTAGCTCCAACCAATTTTGAATATCAGCAGATTTATTTATTTATTTAATTTTCTATACCGTTCTCCCAGGGGTACTCAGAACAGTTTACATGAATTTATTCAGGTACCCAAGCATTTTTCCCTGTCTATCCCAGCAGGCCCACAATCTATCTAATGTACCTGGGGCAACGGGGGGATTAAATGACTTGCCCAGGGTCACAAGTAGCAGTGTGGGTTGAACCCACAACCTTAAAAGGTACTGAAGCTGTAGCTTTAACCACTATACCACAGTCTAACACAATAAATGACTGCAGATAAAGACCAGTGTGCCTAGTAAAGTTGTTAGGGTTGTACTTGCCGCTCTTTGTAGTTTAACCCCACCCCCTCCACCAATACCACCATTTTTATTTTTTTTTACTGTCAAAGCAGAGAGGGGGTTAATCTGGACAGAGCAGCAGTTACAACCTAAATAATAGAAGGAACCTGCACAGAGCGGCAGTTACAACCCTAATTAAACCAGGGAGTAACCTGCTTACCATCTTAAATAAATGAAAGGAAACCTGCTCAGCGTGACAGTTACAATTCTAAATAAAAGAGGGAGTAACCTGTGGAGAGAGAGTTACAACCATAAAAAAGAGGAAGAGTCCAACATGGAGCGGCAGTTACAACCCTAAGTAAAAGATGGAGTAACCAACATAGGCTGGCAGTTACAATACTAAACAAAAGATAGAGACACCAGCACAAAATGGCAGCTATGACCCTAACAATCTTCCTGGGTAGAGTGGATAGGCCATGCTGGTCTTTATCTGTTGATTTTTATTGTGATATTATGAGCATATTGTTATTAGTGAGTTTTGATTCATACTCATGTGGAGGGCCATTTTCTAAAAGGACATCTAAGTTTAATTTGGAAGTTTCAAGCAAGATGTCCATATTCGGAGGCATGTCCATTTTCCAAAAGCAACCCAATAGACATCCAAAAAATTGTTCGGGGTTTTTTTTAAAAAAATCACCTACTTGGATGTCTTGGCCGACAGGATATCCAAAGGATGTCCTACCTTAGGACACCTAACTTTATACCCTATTTTCGACCACAGAAATGTTCAAGTCCAAAACATCCAAACCCAGACCATATGGACATGGGAGGGACCAGAATTGTAAAGGACTGGCCACAAAGACATGTTAACAGAGCAGTGGGACACCTTAGAGGGCACTTCTGTGAACTTCACATAAAGGGTGCCAGATGTACATCTCACCATAACCCCCTTGTAATTGATGCTGATCACCCCAAAACCTATTATACCCACCTGTCTACCACAGCAGTAGCCCTTATGGTTACAGGTGGCACCTATATGGCAGCAGAGTAGGGTTTTGTTGGGTCTTGGTGGCCTCAGACTTTCTACCATAAATGTAGTGGTTAGAGTGGCTTATGGGACTTGTTACTCCTCTCTATGGTTCCCTAGCACACTCCCATAAACAGTGGATTACTGTTTATGGTGGTATATTGAATATTTTGTCCACTCAGGTTGCTAAAACCTTAAGTTGTCACTAGCACACCCATCAGGTTACTTATGACACCTGTGTGATGCTCTATTAGGCTTTCTCATACCAAGTGCTGCTATTCTAAAGACAGGTAAGTATTGATAATTGAGATCTTTGTGGGGTGGGAGGGGGTTAGTGACCACTGGGGGAGTGTGGGGGGGTCATTGCTTAATCCTTCCAATGGTCATTTGGTAGGTCTGAGTACCTTTTGTGGCACTTAGATGTTTCTAAAACAGGTCTAGCCCAAACGTCTAAGTTCTATCAAGGACGTCCTGGGAAAGATTAAATTATCACCGCAAGACGTCCAAGTCTAACCCACTCAGAGCCCACCCATAACATGCCTCCAAACATGCCCCCCTGCAACTCTGGATGCATAGTGGGAAAAACGCACTGCAAGAGGTCCAGAAAGTCAGCTACAAAAATCGATACTTAGACATTCCAGCGGTTAGGAGGTCCAAGTGCTGACTTATTACTGTTTTTGGACATCTTTATTCTTTGATTATGAGCCCCATAGTGCAAAATTTTTGTGCTGCAACAATGACTAAATTTCTGAAGATATTCAATGATGGTGAAAAGAATTTGATTCTATATCGCAGAGATTTACTTCATGGATGCTATTTTGCATACCTCTGAATTTTGTCATCTGCAAATTTAGGGCTCCTTTTACTAAGCAGTGCAAAAGCATTTCACCGCGGGCCGGTGAGGTAAATGCTCTGACGCTCACTGAATTCCTATGTGCATCAGAACATTTACCTCACTGACCCATGGTAAAATGCTCTTATGCCGCTTAGTAAACCACAGCGTTAATCACCTCACTTGCCATTCCAATTTCAAGATCATTTATAAATATGTTAAACTACTTGCCCTGGATCGGTAGCATGGAATGTTACTACTCCTTGGGTTTTGGCCAGGTACTAGGGACCTGGATTGGCCATCGTGAGAATTTTGATGGACATTGGTCTGACCCAGTAAGGCTAGTCTTATGTTCTTATCTGTTCCAAGACTAAAGAGATAGCCTTGTACTCTTCTTTCATCCTGGTGGAGTAACCAATTGGAATAGAACCATATTTGTTGCCATATCTAAGAAACTAGAGATGATGCCATTTTCTAACTCATCATCCCAAATAACCCCAGGAACAGGTCAAAAAACCCAAGGCACCAAGAATTTCTTTTTGTTGTTCGCCTGTGTTATTGAACGCCCCTCGTGTATGGTGCATTTTTTCACACATAAGGTTGTTAATCTTTGAGTCATGGGAGTTAATGCTGTTATGATATGGTAAGGTTCCAACTCTTTTTTTTTTTTGCACAAGTTTGTGGATAGTGTTTTGTAATGGCAAGATTTTGTATTTGTCTTACTGAGGTTATATCAAACTTTATAATATAGTTATAACATCAGACAAGGCTTTAGACATTTTGTAGTTAACTGATATGTGCTGAGGTACAAGAAGAGCCTGTTAATCTTGCAAATCTTGCAACTCCCAACCTCATGAGACAGCAAAATCAACAAGCTCTCAGAGACAGAAAAGGGCAGGTGGGATGTGTGTAAGAGAACTTGTCCATTATGACCAATCAGATTTCATGTTTCATTTTCCCAGAGAAAAGATGAAACTGTATTGGTCACTAATGACCAATTTTGTGGAGAACCTCCTTTTCTCCTATTCTTATAAATAGGCCCCATCTAAGTATCATTGTTCATTTTCACTCAGTTTGTAAGAATGACACACCACCTGTCCAAGGGCCAGTTTATATGAGATTAAAATATAACAGCAAAACAAGGACTCCACAGAAAACTGATCAATCCAAAACAAAAGCATGCCTTGGTGTGTATATCAGTTGCAGTAACCTGTATTTGTTATGTATGTTAGTTAGTTAGTTACTGTCTAATAATAAAATGTCCATTTCAAAATTTCTGCTGCTCGGAACTCGGGGGTACTCAGATGAAAATTTTTCAGTCTAGGGCAGGGATCTCAAAGTCCCTCCTTGAGGGCCGCAAACCAGTTGGGTTTTCAGGATTTTCCCAATGAATATGCACTGAAAGCAGTGCATGCACATAGATCTCATGCATATTCATTGGGGAAATCCTGAAAACCTGACTGGATTGGTCTAGGGGGTACTTGGCTCGAAGAACTTGGGAAATATTGGTCTAGTGGCCTCTTCAAGAACAGGAAAGAACCCCACTCTTCCCTGCCTTCTGCTGATGGTGTAACCGCCATCACTGCTTTTTCAAAATGGCTGTTGAGACTTCACAATGCAAAATTATTGTGGGTCAAATGCATGAAGTCTCGGAAGCCATTTTGAAAATGCAGTGATGGCAGCTGCACCATCAGCAGAAGGTAGGAAAGAGGGGAAAGAGAGATACCAGACCACGGGAAGGAAAGGAGAAAGGTGTCAGACAAATGGAAGGGGAGGGAAGGAGAGAGATGCCAGACCAGGGAAGGGAAGGAGAAGAGAGAGATTCCAGCCTAGGGAAAGGGAAGAGAAGGGAAAGACAAGAGAGGAGATAGATGCCAAACTGTGGGAAGCAGAGGAAAGGAGAAAGATGACAGACCATAGAAGGGGTGAAGGGGGAGACAGAGATGTCAGACCACAGGAGAGAGAGGGAGGAGATGGTGCACAGGGATGGATAGATGGGAATAGGAGAGAAGAAAGAGGGAAGGATATGACGCAAAAGGATGGGGTAGAGGAGTGGAAGGAAATAGCAGAGAGAAGGAGGAGATGGTGCAAATGGATAGATGGGAAGGGATGACATGGAAAAGTAGACAGATTTGAGAAGAAAGCAGAAAAATGGAAGAAAGTTGAATGTTAAATGTTAATGCCAATGCCAAAGTAGGATGTAGGGCAGAAAGTGAATAAGGAGAGAAAAACAGCAAATGGTAAGAAGGCCCTGGAAACAGAGTTAAAAGCATAGATAGAAGGAAATACAACCACAGAGGGAGAAAAGATGATTAAAGCAATAAAATCACCATACAAAGGTAAGAAAATAATTTTATTTTCAATTTAGTGATTGAAATGTGTCAGTTCTAAGAATTTACATCTGCTGTTTATATTTTGCACTGTTCAGGAAGAAATGCAATTGTTTCTATTTCTATGGTATTGTATTGCATGCAGAGTCTGGCATCTTAGGGTTTCGTTTGTGTATATTAGTACTTTAAGTTTATGGTCCTGTATTTGCAAAGGATTTATCTGTGTTCTGCACGTGTGACCTAGTCTAAGTGTTCTGGAAGGAATGAATGTTGAGAAGCTTTTTTGATGTCATAGCCCAAGTAGGAAGATATTTGTTGGCTCTCCTTCAGCCCTTTTGGACCCAAAATGGCCCTCACTTTATAAATTAGTAAAGACCTAGGGTTACCATATGACTCCAGAAAAGGAGGGCAGATTGAGACATGTGTAGGTTTTATTTCCATTGTTTTCAATAGAATTAAAACACGGATGTCTCAATCTGTCCTCCTTTTTCTGAAGCGTGTCTTATTTGATTTCTCACTGAAAAAGCAATAAGCCATGTTGTATAAATTAATGTTAAGGATTAGCTCTATATGTTTCAAGGTTCTTGGAAATGACAGAGAGAAAAGCACTATGTTATTTGCATGTGATATTCTGAGGGCTGTACTTGATTGAATTATTTTTCTTTGGGGGGGGGGTTTGGCTTTGTATTGTTGCTTGGAAATAGACATTGTCTGTTTGTGCTGTTTGGTTTGGCTTTACTCTGGAAAAAAGCACTACGCTATTTGTGTGTAATATTTTGAGGACTATTCATGATATGTTTTGCACAAGAAACGTTAAAACTAAAATTGTTGTCTGAACTAAAATATCGCTGGTATTAAGCTGATATTTGGCTTTCTGTGTGCAATGCAGAGCCCAGAATGCCTCATAAGTTGTACATTTATTGATGTTCTTTCAATCAAAATAAAAGAAAAAAAACAACAGCCTTAAAATGTTTATTTGCAATACCTTAGGCTTATAAAATTGCCTAAAATCATCTCTCTGCTTTGAGAGGGGAGACACAGGGTAGCTCTCAGTTATGGACTGAAGCTCATGAGCCCCTCATTAGAGAATGACACAGGGAAAAAATTTATCACCATTCCCGCTCAGTCCCCGCCCTGCCCTGTCCCCACGAGCTCAGTCCCTGCCCCGCAAACTGTCAGATTCCACCCGCACAAGCCTCGAATAGTTATGCTTTTATACTGAACTTATTTTATTAAAGTATAAAAAGAGACTATTCTATACAATTGTCATTTTATAAACACAAATAATAGAGAGCAAGGATCGACAAAATTTCTGATTCCCCTCCCTTTCACAAATCTCCCCTCCACTATTGTGAAAACTGAACAAACCAAATTACTACAGAATGCTATGTAGAAAAATCAAGCTAACAGAATACTTCAGTCACACTTAGCAGGAATAGTGTTAGGGGAGAGCAACTAGGGCAACTGCCCCCTGTTCAGAGAGAGAGCCCTAAGCCAGCTGGAAGCTAAAGAAACACAACCTGGGCTTTGCGGTTCCCAGTTATGTTTAATACCAGCTCTAGCAGGATACATATTTCAAATCTGAAATATTCTAATCACAAAATATAAAATAATTTTTTTTCTACCTTTTGTTGTCTGGTAATTTTATTCTTCAAATCACATTGGTATCAGGCTTTGGTTTTGGGTTCCTTCTGTCTTCATCGTGGCATGACTGGATCCTGAAGGTAAAATAGGCCCAAGAGGAGCTGGGGAGGAAATGCCGAGTCTGACACGGGCACAATTTTATTACCACAGGAGCAAGACTTTTCACTGCTTCCACGGGCCAGTGAAAGGTCTTGTCCCCATTCATGCGGTAAACCAGTTGCAAATATCCCCATTACTGCGGATTTACTGCGGTGACCACAGTTTACCGCAGTAAACAGTCCCCATGTCATTCTCTACCCCTCATTAATGGAGTATATTATAAATGAACAGAGCCTGAATAAATGCTCCCATTTTAACTCCTTCATAATCCTGAGAGGTACCACACCTTAACATCATAATTTTTGTTTTGCACATTCAATATACATATATATTTCTTCATAGAAAACTAGCATTAGTAAGCACTATGTAATAATGTAATGACATGCACAGCCCAATATGACTAGATGTGCACAGGGACTCAAAAAGAACTCACACTAGTGCCAAACCTCAGTCCCTGCAAATGCATAGTCCTACTTCCGCCCATCTTCAACTTTAGGGCATTTTTAATCCTCTTCACTAAATCCTTCTGTAACACTTCCCCCACACTGTGTACCTCAGGCTCAAGGCGACCTTAGCCCCGTGCATGAGCACCGGCAGCTACATAGAACGTCTGTCTCTGTGACTCACTTATGCTGGAACTTCCCTCTGCCACAGCATGCCCTTGCAGAAGTAGGAAGTTACATCAGAAAGGGGTGTGCCGTGGCAGAGGGAAGTTCTGGCATCAGAGAGTCACAGCGACAGATGGCCTATGTAGCTGCTGGTGTCCCTGCATGAAGAAAAGAACATTGAGGTGTTTGGAGACAGATGCCAGAACACAGGAGAGGGAGATGGGGAGAGAGAGCAGGGGATTTCTGGATCTAGGAATGAGGGGAGAGAGGAATGTTAGATTAGAGGGGGGGAGCACTGGGTTTCAACTGCCCTGGACTCCCAGTTGCACAAATGGTCAGTCCGCCCCTGGTGGGTATCCAGATAAGGCCCAGCACTGAATATCTAGGGATATTCTGCTGCTGACCACCACTACCTGAATATTGATCCAATGTGTCCTTGTTCCCTATCACTGAGTGGTGAAAAAGGCTGGGATGGTATGAGTTCATCAATGTACTGAGTTTGCAGTGCTTTGCCATAGAATCCATAAGTAGTACATTCTGCCTTATACTCTCATCACTTTGCCCAGAATCTATTGTCTCTCCTTGAGATCTAATCTACTCTTTCCGGGCCTACTACTTCACTTGGACTAATAGATTCAGAAACAATCCAACTCCACAGCAGCACCAATCCAGAGCAGGGCCTGTAAACTGATACATGCTCATAGGTCTTGCAGTGGCCCTGCCTCTTGCATAGGTTTTCTAGGTAACAGGAAGCCCATGCCAAAAGGCAGGTAGGGTCACAGCAGAGTCTGCAAGCATGCATCATGTTGAGCCTTTTAACCACTGTTGCTGATACTGCTATGCACCTTATTCTCCTTCAGTAGGAAGAATAAACCTGCTTTCCTCCCATCTATCCTTCTCTCCTCTAAGAAGAGTGAGGAGAAGAAATAATACACCATGCAACTCTAGAAGAGAGCACGTGATCAGTTATGCTGCCTGTTGTCCTGAGCAATGCCTCTCTGTTATTCCCTGTCCAGTTGGCTTCCAGTGCACCAAGTGGAATCAGTACATTTTAAGATCTGCTCCTGGTGCCATTACTTGTGACACTGCCCCAAAAGCTTTGCACCCTGAGCATCTGTGCCACTCACCCCACCCTTGTTATGGCCCTGTAGATGCCAAAGTTAGGGAAAGACTGAGACTGTTCTAATTTTGCCTTATTTCTATAGATATGTGCTTCCAAGTCACAGCTATAAGCCCATAATGCAATGAGGGCACAACCAGATCAGACCCATAACCATAATTCATAAATCCTCAATGAGATGTTCAACTGTAGATGACAGAGTTGTCTATAGGAAGAAGTTGCTGAAAGAAATGCATCTTCTATAATGAACCCTTATAATGCCAGCTTTCAACTAAGGATTTAATTTAAAAGAAAGTATATATTTTGTTATAAACCCTCACGCGGGATGACATGAATCCAACACTTCTAAAATAAATTCTAAAATAAAAGTAAAATGCTAACTATAATCAACTACATAATTGATACAAATTAATCACCAGGCAATTGATTTTAACAACAAAAAAAAATCCACGTATTAAATTAGGACAACCATATTTCCCAAAAAGGATATGTAAATTTCATGGTGGCGATCATTCTTGCATTGTACAATATCAACATTGCCACAATGTCAGAGACTTTCAAAACTTGGCAAGACAATTTTTTTTAATCTTTTTTTTATTTAGAAAACTCATAAACAAACTACCATATACCTGCTGTATGTTGCTCAAAAACTGTTGAGACCTTGGGTCAAGGAGACAGTGGCTTAGCTCTAGACAGAAAATGTGCTTCTCTACACTAAAATAGCTACTTAAGCAAGAATGTGAAAATGATTTATCTTGCAATGTTTAAAGTTAGAGCTTTACCTCCACCATGTCAGGTCTGCACAATCAGTCAGGGACAGGTTGTTCTGCAGTATTTTCATACATAGAAAAGGCTGCTAAAAACAGGGAGCGGAGCATTTTAAAGGTAAAATTATCCAGAATAGTCAACTTTGTTAACGAGCATTGAAGTAGTGCAAAAAGCCCACAGAAAGGAAAATGTCACCCCCATCTGTACTTTTTAAAGCCTTTGTAAAGCTCATAGGCCTCTCTAAAAAATGGCCAGGAAACCTTGCTGAGTATGGTCAGGGTATGATGCAAGCACAATCTAAGGACAAAAAGTGAAAAACATCTGCTTGCATCAATACACAACCTCGTTTGCTGTTTGCCCATGTTCCATAAGAATTAATGGTGAAAACCTCAGTGCTCAAACATATGCATAAAATATGTTTTTATGGTGGGGAAAAATAAGGCAGTGCTTCAGCAAGCAACAGAGCATAAAAGCCTAACAGATTTAATCCAAAGATTTAGAATCAGGACACCCCTTGCAAGGACCCTGGAAAAGGACAAACAGATGATCTGACAAACTAGAGGACTTAGTGATTTTCAAATAATTAAGAAGCACTTTGCAGACATTCAGGTTATGAAGAATCTGACATGGACCAGACACCATGGGCCTGATTCTATATAGGTTCAGCAGCCATCTAAGTGGATTTGAGAATCGCACACGGGTGCCCTATACAGAACTGTGTCTGCCCTAATGGACAGATGCCTAACCCCGCCTAACCCCCCCGATTCTCTAACCAGTGTACATGTCACAGGCGCCGTTTAGAGATAGATTAAATTATATTTTCTGGTGGGAATCTCATTGTTATACTTTTACAATGGAGCGTATGAGGGCCATACAACAGGGACATTATAAGAAATTTATGGATGTTTGAGAGCCATTGACAGAATTCTGCAAGGAGGGGAAGGGGTAAATCACGGACCTGACGGACTTCGCCGATCTAAACCCGCACGTCCTTAAAAATCTTAGGTCCGTGCCGCTTGTAGGTAGTTCCTGGCTCTGACAGACCTTGGTGACAATTTAGTGCTGACAGATCCGTCTCAGCATAGGGAGGGAAAAGTATTAGGATCCGTTAGCGCTTCAATGTCATCGAGGTTTGTCAGAGCCGATTTACTGGGGCTGCAGGAAACCAGTTTAAAGGATTTGTTTTAGAGCCGCACTAGTCTGGCTCTGACAGACCTCGGTGACATTTTAGCGCTGATGGATCCTAATATTTTTCCCTCCCTATGCTGAGACGGATCCGTCAGCACTAAATTGTCACCAAGGTCTGTCAGAGCCAGAAACTACCTACAAGCGGCACGGACCTCAGATTTTTAAGGACGTGCGGGTTTAGATCCGCGAGGTCCATCAGGTCCGCGTTTTACCCCTTCCCTGCAAGGAGTAATTGTTGATTTTGCCCTTTGATCATGCACGTCTAGGGAGGGTGGGGAGTTATTTTTATTTAGTGTGCAATTGTTGGGTATGTATAAAGGGGGAGGTTGATATATGTATTTGCCATAACTATAATTTGATAGAATTTAAGGGCTCCTTTTATTAAGCCGCGCTAGCGGGGTTAACGCGCCCGACTTTTCATGACGCGCTAACCTAAAAACTACCGCCTGCTCAAGAGGAGGCGGTAGTGGCTAGCGCAGCCGGCGGTTTAGCACGCGGTATTACGCATGTTAAACCGCTAGCGCGCCTTTGTAAAAGGAGCCCTAAGTGTTGTTAAAGTGTAAAATGTCTGTAAAATACGTTGCACTTATTTTGGGCTTTAAAATGAATAAAAATATAAAAAACAAACAAAAAAAAAAAAAAAGCTGGCCACTTGAAGCCTAATTCAAAGAACTATCACAGTGTCCTATGGTGCTCCATCCTCTGTTAAGAAATACCAGTTTATTTTATGTAACCTTGTTCTCCTTCTCTCCAGCTCGGTACAAATACTTCCCATTTTATGATAAAGTAAAACTGTCAATTCTTTAAATAGTCCCATCTCTAAATTTATCTAAAAGGGGAAGTAAAGGAGCAGGGTGTCACTTGCCATGATGTGGTTGCCCTTTGAAAGAGGAAGAATGCCTTTTCCTAACATTTTGTACACAACTTTGTTTTGCTTCCCGAGGGGACTGAGGTTTCCACCTGATACAATCGTTTGATGTCGAATAAGTTTACATTGAGTTATAATCAGTAAGGAATTCCTTCTGAGCTGTATCTGTAATGAGTATCCTTAGTTTTATAAGTCCAATAGAGTTTTGAACTTCATTTACATTTATTTATGTATGTGCGTGTGCATATGCCTACATCTGTAGCTATAAATGTATAGATACGTGCCCCCTCTTTTACAAAGGTGCGCTAAGCTTTTTAGCATGCACTAAATTTTAGCACTCACTCAATATTAGCATGCGCTAAGCACACGCTAAATGCTCGCGCGTGCAGGTTAGCCTATGGATGCGTTAGCGGTTAGTGCACACATTGATTTATCGCATGTTAAATGCGCACTAAAACGCTTAGCACCTTTGTAAAAGAGGGCCATAATATCAGGAGTTTTTGTAATGGATGATGCATAATACAAACAAGTATCTAATCTTATAGGGGTTGATATTCAATGGGTTAAACCCCACTCAACAGGCTGCCCCTGGATATTCAGCAGACCTTAACTACACAGAACCATTTACTATCCCATCACGGTTAATGCTGGGATGGTCCATGGGCAGAGTCAGGTAGGAGATGCCAGTTATGCAGGCACCATCTATATTCAGGCTAGTGCCCGCAAAGCTAAGTGGGCACAGAGGACTGCACAAAAGGCGGTCCTATTTTCACCTGCTTTAGCTATGCAGGTGCTAGCATTGAACAGAAGCTGCCACCTTCATAACTTCTTGGTCCCCCCCCAGCCACCCCTGGGCTCTCTCCCCCCCCCAAAAAAAAAATATTGGACTTCTGGCTATGCCCCCCTGAATAAGCATTTCACATTAGAGGACAAGTCCTTATTCTGTTTAAGGCTTCCAGCATACATTTTCTCCATAACATAGAAGAACACTACCACCACTATGAATTATTTCTAGAGCGCTACCAGATGTACACAGCACACACTATAGACAACTAGCTCAAAATACCTAGGGTCTCTTCTATCAGTTTTTAGCGCAGAGAGCCGCGCTGAATGGCCCGCGCTGCTCATGACGTGCAGTTTGATAGAAAAGACCCCTATTGTCACTAAATCTCATACTCAAGTGTTATACCAGTACAGCCATGGGACCTCAATCCACCCTTCCCCATTACTCTGTTCATAACTCTATCCTCCTCAAGCTACTATAATATAGTACGAGTATACATTCTATTATTCCTTATATTGTAAGTCATATTGAACCTAATTAGGCATAGCACGACTCATAAATACTGGATTAGATTAGATTGTTTACTCTTTCAAAAAATACTAGGTATATTGAGTTAGTTATCTATAGTTATGACGGGTAGCCAGCATAACAGGGTTAACAATCAGTCTAGAAGAGGTATGCAGGCAGATTGATAGGCTTAAGAGCGATAAATCCCCAGGACCGGATGGCATCCATCCGAGGGTAATCTGTCGATCAAAACGGGAAAGATCCCGGAGGACTGGAAAGTGGCAAATATTACGCCGATCTTCAAAAAAGGTTCGAGGGGAGACCCGGGAAACTACAGACCGGTGAGTCTGACCTCGGTATCGGGAAAGATGGTAGAGGCAGTGGCGTACCTAGGGGGGGGCGGGGGGGGCGGGCCGCCCCGGGTACCAGCCCTGAGGGGGTGTTCCCGGCCTTGCCGCTCAGTCCCCCCCACGCCCGAAGGACCGCTCGCCCCACTGACCTTCCAGCACACCTATGAAGCAGCCCGCAGCAGGATCGCGACGTCAGCAATCCCTCAGCTGCTTGGGCGCTGCTTCCTGCGCCGCGGTCCCGTCCCTCCTCTGACGTCAGAGGAGGGGGCGGGACCGCGGCGCAGGAAGCAGCGCCCAAGCAGCTGAGGGATTGCTGACGTCGCGATCCTGCTGCGGGCTGCTTCATAGGTGTGCTGGAAGGTCAGTGGGGCGAGCGGTCCTTCGGGCGTGGGGGGGGCAGTAGCTTAAGGTAGCCCGGCGCAGGAAGCAGCTCCTAAGCAGCGCAAAGATAGCTGACGTCGCGATCCTGCTGCGGCTGCTTCATAGGTAGTGCGGGGAGGCCAGGGGGGCGAATGGTCCTTCGGGGTGGGTCGGGGCATCAGGCCTTCAGGGTGGGGCGGGCGGGCGGGCAGGCAGACTTTCAAGGGGGAGGGGGGGTGACAGGCAGGCAGGCCTTCAAGGGGGGGTGCAGGTCTTCGGGGGGGTTGCAGACCTTCAAGGGGGTGCAGGCCTTCAAGGGGGGGACAGGCAGGCAGGCCTTCAAGGGGGGGGACAGGCCTACAAGGGGGGGGACAGGCCTACAAGGGGGTGCAGGCCTACAAGGGGGGGGGGACAGGCCTTCAAGGGGGGACAGGCCTTCAGGGGGGTGCATGCCTTCAGGGGGGGACAGACCTTCGGGTGGGGGGTACAATCCTTCGGGGAGGGTGCAGGCCTTCAGGGGTGGGGTTTAGGCGTTCAGAGGGGGACAGACCTTCGGGTGGGAGGTAAAGTCCTTTGGGGGGTGCAGGTCTTCAGGGGTGGGGTGTAGCCCTTCTGAGGGGGGACAGACCTTCGGGGGGGGGGGGGTCCTGGTGTAAAAGTACACAGAGGGAGAGAGGGAAGGGGGGGTTCAAAGATACGTGCATATGCCAGACTTTGGGGGTTAGAAATAATGGGTCTAAAAACAGAGGAGTGGGAGAGAGATGGTGCATAATGGGATTTAGGGAGGGAAGGAACAGAAAGGGAGAGAACTTGGAAACAGGGGATGGTGTGGAGGGGGGATAGAGATACTGGATAGGAGGATAGTTGGGAACAGAAAGGGAGAGATGGTGGATCCTGGGGTGGTGGGGAGTTGAGAAAAGGTGAATCTGTGGATGGAGACAAAAAAAAAGGAAAGATGCCAGATCTCCGGGAGAGGGAAGGGAAACGGAAGGGGAGAACAGAGATGGCAGACGGATGGTTAGCACGGAGAAAGGAGACCCTGGCAAGCAAGACAACAAGAGCCTGGGACCAACAAGATTTGAATATTGATCAGAGAACAAAAGATAGAAAAAATAATTTTATTTTCTGTTTTGTGATTACAATATGTTAGATTTGAAAAGTGTACATGAGACAGCTTGAAATGGGAACTTTTCTATTTTTGTGAATGGCAAGGCTGAGTTCAGTTAAAATATATGCTTTATAAGAAAATATAATAATGTGTTTTATAAAGTTTATAAGCATTGCTGGCATACTCGGTGAGGTGTTCCTAGTGTTGGTGGTGGTGGTAGCATGTCAGTGTGTTGAGAGGAAGAGGTAGTCTGGGAAATTCTGCTGAGCAAACTCTGGGCCCATTTCCACCCCCAGTTAGTCCACTCCACTCAACTGGTTCACACACTGAGTGGGTCTTTGGGTGTTATTTCTGGGTAGTTGTTTTAGAATCTCTTCCAGTGGTTTGTCAGTATCTCCTTCTGGTCCAAGGAAGGAAACTTTGTCAACCTTAGCATTGACCTTCAGAATATGTTTGTAACAGCGCTGCTTGTGTGGCATTAGGCTATGTAGTGATCGAAAGAAAAAAAACAGACCTTTGCACATTTTTGCACTATATGGTGGGTGTATGAGGAGATTCATTTCCTGCACAGTTAAGTCCATGTGAAGTTACCTTGTGCTGTATTTGACATCTAGCAAGGTCTCTGTTTGGAAGGAAAGATCTAAGCTTAAAAATGAAGTGGCCAGAAGTTATGTTAAAAGTAGATAGCGTAGCTGGTTTTAAGAAAGGTTTGGACAAATTCCTGGAGGAAAAGTCCATTGTCTGTTATTAAGACATGGGGGAAGCGTCTGCTTGCCCTGGATTGGTGCACTCAGCAGCAACAAATACTAGTTTTGGCTGGCTCTTTCCCCGTATTTCTCCTCTCTTCCCCACGATTTAATATCCAGTTCAGGCAGTAAGTAAATGCATCGGCAGGGGGGGTCTGGTAAGTCTTGGGGGCTGGGGATGGAAGGTGAGAATCAGTTCTGTAGGCTATCAGAAATTTGCTTAATTATCTACTCACACAGAAAAGCAGTAAAGTCAATAGGTTCTCTGAGTGGGAACAACCTGTTTGATCTTGCACTCTTGTGATTGACCAATTGTTTATCACTGTTTAATTTATCACATTGATTAATTTGAGCACACCTGAGGTGTCCTATGATGGTGTGCACTGCAGGCAGAGGAGCCTTATTGTGTAAAGCACTGGAGAATTCTCTCCTCTCGCTTACCTCTCACGCTGAGGACACCCTGCTTCAGTATAATCATTTATATGATATATCTTATAAACATTATTACGTGGTCTTTTCCTCAAGTGCTGAGACATCAGGTTGTTCCCACTTGGAGAACCTATTGACTTTTACTGCTTTTCTGTGTGGCTTTAACATTTTTGCTATTCAGTATACCTAAACTATTATTCAGTAGAAAAAATATGGTTTGTTCAATCAAATCCTGTGTGGACATTGGACTTCTATGAGTGAATGTTCTGCTTGATTGAACAAACTAAATTTTTTCTACTGAATAATAGTCTAGGTACAATGAAAGTAAATAGCAAAAATGTTTGAGTAGATAATTAAGGAAATCTTTTTCATATTGCTTGCTTATGGACTGGGAAAAAAGACTGTTCAAGCAAATGTCTCCAGAACTGCTTTAATGGAAAAATGTGATTTTTTTTTTTTAAGTACTTTGTGAAATTTATTGTTGTTGTGAAATTTATTGTTATACTTTGTTTAAACTTAAAAAGCGGTGTCATTAACAGTGAATCTAATCGAAAAATCGATTCAACAGGGTGAATCGAATCGAATGAAATATTTTTCTCTGAATCGGGCAGCACTATTGGCTACCATGAGAATGGGCTACTGGGCATGATGGACCATTGGTGTGACCCAGTTAGGCTATTCTTATGTTATGTTCTCATCTGTAGGGGCCTTTGTTTTCACTTCTTATTTTAATGTATTTTTTTCCTGGGAACTTATCAGTGTTTTTTTATAATGGGAACAAAAATGGAAGAGAATTAATGTGTGTGGAATGGGGGGGTAACTAATTTCTTCAGCTAAATAATTCAATCCACTTCAAACAGACATAGGAGAACTCACGCACCATTCACACACCCTCCAACCAAAAACGTCAAAAGAAAAAAAACTGTTCGACAACCTCCTAGCCATTCGAGCTGCAACACTTGACCCCCAACTCTACAACCTATTGACCTCGACCACAAACTACAAAACCTTAAAAAAAGAAATAAAAACCCTTCTATTCAAAAAACACATAAAACCAAACTAACATAATCAGAACTGTCCCAAGCATCACCTGCAACTACTCCATATGTACTTCTGATGTCATGACAATTCCGACATAATTTATGTTATGTTATGTTTGGAATAATGGTTACATAAATGAGGTTCAATAAAAGAAAATTTTCACTGCCTGTTTCTATTCTGACCATTTATTCCATTTCATGGTTATTGCAAAAAAAAAAAAAAAAAAAAAAAATTTTCCATGGGGGGGGGGGGGGGTGTCAAAAAATGATGGGCCCCGGGTGCCACATACCCTAGGTACGCCACTGGGTAGAGGCGCTGATAAAGGATCGCATCATTGAACACCTTGACAGATACGGTCTGATGAGGACCAACCAGCACAGTTTTAGCAAAGGAAGATCTTGTTTGACGAACTTGCTGCACTTCTTCGAGAGAGTAAACAGGCAGATAGACAAGGGCGACCCAGTCGACATTGTATATCTGGACTTTCAGAAGATGTTCGACAAGGTTCCACACGAACGACTTCTTCAGAAAATTGTGAGCCATGGAATCGAGGGTGAAATACTCATGTGGATTAAAAACTGGCTGGAGCATAGGAAACAGAGAGTGGGGGTAAATGGACAATACTCGGACTGGAAGAGCGTCACCAGTGGGGTTCTGCAGGGCTTGGTGCTTGCACTCCTGCTCTTCAACATTTTTATAAATGATCTGGACATAGGTACGACAAGCGAGGTGATTAAATTTGCAGATGATACGAAGTTATTCAGAATAGTGAAGACGCAGGGAGATTGCGAAGATCTGCAACGCGACATAATCAGGCTTGAGGAATGGGCATCGACATGGCAGATGAGGTTCAACGTGGACAAGTGTAAAGTGATGCATGTCGGAACAAAAATTTCATGCACGAATACAGGATGTCCGGGGCGGTACTTGGAGAAACCTCTCAGGAAAGAGACTTGGAGTTCTGATCAACAAGTCGATGAAGCCGTCTACGCAATGTGCGGTGGCGGCAAAAAGGGCAAACAGAATGCTAGGAATGATAAAGAAGGGGATCACGAACAGATCGGAGAAGGTTATCATGCCACTTTACCGGACCATGGTGCGCCCTCACCTGGAGTACTGCGTACAGCACTAGTCACCGTACATGAGGAAGGACACGGTACTACTCGAAAGGATCCAGAGAAGAGCAACAAAGATGGTTAAGGGGTTGGAAGAGCTGCCGTACAGCGAAAGATTAAAGAAACTGGGCCTTTTCTCCCTCGAACAGAGGAGATTGAGAGGGGACATGATCGAAACATTCAAGGTACTAAAGGGGATAGACTTAGTAGATAAGGACACGTTGTTCACCTTCTCCAAGGTTAAGAGCACGAGAGGGCACTCTCTAAAGTTAAAAGGGGATAGATTTCATACAAACGTAAGAAAGTTCTTCTTCACCCAGAGAGTGGTAGAAGACTGGAACGCTCTTCCGGAGTCTGTCATAGTTGAAAACACCCTCCAGGGATTCAAGGCAAAGTTAGGCAAGTTCCTGCTAAATAATGGCGTACACTGGTAGGGCTAGTCTCAGTTAGGGCGCTGGTCTTTGACCGGAGGGCCGCTGCGTGAGCAGACTGCTGGGCATGATGGACCACTGGTCTGACCCAGCAGCGGCACTCTTATGTTCTTATAAGTTCTTATAGTAAGATGAGACGGAGTCAAATTTTTTTCGCTTGAATATTAGTCTGATCGTCGTGTTTTGTAACATCTTTAGTTTGTTCAGGATAGTAGAGTTTAGAGTCTCTTAGAGGGAGTTGCAGTAATCCAGCTGGGACAGTATAAACATTTGTGTTAGAACGGCAAAGTGGCGCTCTTGAAAAAAAGGATCTTAGGGCTCCTTTTATCAAGCCGCGTTAGCAGGGTTAACGCGCACAACTTTTCATCATGCATTAACCCCTGCGCTGGCCAAAAACTACCGCCTGCTCAAGAGGAGGTGATAGCGGCTAGAGCGTGCGGCAGTTTAGTGCGTGCTATTACACGTGTTAAACTGCTACCGCGGCTTTGTAAAAGGAGCCCTTAATTTTCTCATATTGTAGAAGGTTTTCATCAAAAGTTAGATACTTGAGATTCGTATGATAGGGCAGAGTCGAGTAAACAATTCATATCAACCCTTGCCACTCCACTCAGTATTTTATAGACCTCTATCTTATTTTTTCTGACCTGTTTCTTCTTCAGGCTGAAGAGCCCTAGCTGCTTTAGCCTTTCCTTATTGGGAAGTCATCCCATCCCTTTCATCATTGCCCTTCTCTGTTTCATTGGTATATAGGGATATGCAAAATTATTTGCAGAACTGATATGCTAATGTTTCTTTTCTTTTTTATAAATATGAAATAATAGAACTGTGAACAACAATTTGAAAGTTTCCTGGGGTTAAAATTTATTTCAATTGCCTTATGATATTAAGTTAAAAGAAATTCTTCTTGATCACAGAAAGTGTAGGTTCCTTCATAGAGAGAATTGGATCAAGGATAACCCCTAATGATTTACCCTCCCCCTCTTTTTACAAAACCGTGAAAGCGGTTTCTAGTGCTAGCCAGCACGCTGAATGCTCTGTGCTGCTCCGACATTCATAAGAACTCTATGAGCACTGGAGCATCACATAGCATTCAGCACATCGGCCAGCACTAGAAAAACACTTTTATGATTTTGTAAAGGGGGGGGGGTCATTCTTTAAACAAATTGGACCTTTAAATCTCCAATTATGCAAGAATCAGGAAAAGATGAAATAGGATGGCTACTTCAAGCATGATCTGGATTTTATTCTTATTAAATTTAAGACAACTAATTTGCAACCACTGATCCACCATCTGTAATGTCAGTGTTGAAAAGTCAATCGCCCAAGAATAAGGTTGTTGTTCTATCTTGAAAATATACTAAATATCATCAGCATAAATCCTTGCTCTTGGCCCCTTTTTTTTCTTTGATGGATGAATAATTATGTTATGTGGTTTAATTTTTTTCTTTTCCTTGATGAGTCTTATAATTGCTTTATATTTTTTTATATGTGACGGACGAAAATTTAAATTGTAATAAAAATAAAATATTTCTTTAAGGAGTCCTTTAATCCTGTTAGTATCCAGGTGTAGGAATTTTGCTAAGGAGAACTTTTTGACTCCTGCAACCCTAGTGGTAGGAATGAGTTTAAAAAGGAGAAAAACACTGCTGAGATACAGAGGTGAAGTATAAGAGAGGTTATGTACAGTGGCATAGTGAGGGAGGTTTGCGCCGAGGGCATTGGCGCCCAGCACCGCTGTGCCATTCACCTCCTACTCTTCCCCAGCACTTGAGCGCCTTCTGCTCCCTGCCTCAACATACCTCTTGAAATGTTTGCTGGCACAATCATCTTCCACCTGATGCTTGTGCTGGTCTCTGCTCCCTTCTGATGTCATGTCCTGGTTCTACAACCAGGTAGTGACATCAGAAGGGAGCCAAGGCCAGCGCAAGATGCAAATGGAAGATGCTGCTTGCACCAGCAAACCTTTCAAGAGGTATGCAGGGGGGCAGCGAGGAGGAGGAGAGGCACCAGCGCCCCCCCCCCCCCATCACCACCACGAAGACGGCGCCCGGAGAGGTCCATGCCCCTCCCCCTTACTACACTACTGGCTATGTACATACGTTTATAACTGTTGAAGTTCTGTTTGGATTTGCCTTGCCACTATTATAATTATAACTGACTTTAAACATTAGTAAACATTCAGGTCCAGAGCAAATACATTGGAGTCAATTGAGTTACTGAGGTGGAAGATTGTACATAGTCTAAACTGCTTATTCAGCCTCCCAGAGTAATCCAATCCTGGCCTTGATACTTCAACCAATAAATGTTTGTACCTGGTTTGCACTCCATGAGGCAGGCATTAAGGCCCTGATTCTATAAATGGTGCCTAACTTCTAGGCACTGAAGAGTGCAATTGTCATAGAAACATAGAATATGACGGCAGAAAAGGGCCATTGGCCCAACAAGTCTGCCCACTCTAAGAACCCTACCCCCTAAGCACTTCCTTGAAGTGAACCCACATGCTTATCCTATTTTTTCTTAAAACCGAGCATGTTGCTGGCCTCAATTACCTGAAGTGGAAGATCATTCCAACGATCAACCACCCTTTCGGTGAAGAAATACTTCCTAGTGTTACCATGAAACCTCCCACCCTTGATTTTTAACGGATGCCCTCTTGTTGCCGTAGGTCCTGTAAGGAAAAGGATGTCTTCTTCTACCTCAATGTGGCAAGTAACATATTTGAATGTCTCTATCATGTCTCCCCTCTCTCTGTGTTCCTCGAGAGCAGGGGTGTCCAATGTCGGTCCTCGAGGGCCGCAATCCAGTCGGGTTTTCAGGATTTCCCCAATGAATATGTATGAGATCTATTAGCATACAATGAAAGCAGTGCATGCAAATAGATCTCATGCATATTCATTGGGGAAATCCTGAAAACCCGACTGGATTGCGGCCCTCGAGGACCGACATTGGACACCCCTGCTCGAGAGAGTATAGCTGCAACTTACCTAGACGTTCTTCATATGGGAGATCCTTGAGTCCTGAGACCATCCTAGTGGGCCATTCGCTGAACCGACTCCATTCTCAGCACATCCTTTTGATAATGTGGCCTCCAAAATTGAACACAATATTCCAGATGAGGTCTCACCATGGACCTGTACAGCTCCGCCCCTCCCCCTCCCCTGTCAATCATCTGCTAGGCACCGTTTATAGAATCGCGTCTAATGGCACCTATGCAGTGCTAATAATTGAAAGAATCAGTAAAAAACAATTAAAAAATTAATTATCTGATAGGCGCCTAACTCAGTGAGCATCTACCACTTTGAGGTAGGGGTCTACCTACCAGAAACTAAGCATGGTTAGGGGTGGTTTCTAGGCAGATTTTTGGCATGGTTTGACTTAGGCACACTCATTTAGGCCCAGAAACCCCTGGTATAAACGGGAGAGCGCCTAGGATTTCAACACCTACCAGTCCCTAAGACTGCTTAGGCACCACTAGGTGCGATTCTATAAGCAGTGCCTAGCGGATGATTGACAATCACTCACAACAGCGCCTAGAAGTTAGACATCATGTATAAAATCAGGGCCTAAGTGCTGGGATCTGCACCCAATTTTGGGTGCGAGAATGTACACCAACTAAACCCTGGTATAAATCTTTTCACCTAAATTAGGCACAGATCGTCCAAATTCTAAAACAGTGCACGTATCTGTAGTGAACACCCCTGACCCACCCATGCCCCTCCAAATGCCATTCCCTCTTTTGTTACGTGCTGAAAAATTTATGTGTACATCTTTATAAAATAGCACCTAGAAAGACACGTGCGTAAATTCAAATTAATGCCAATTTTGCACCAATAATTAACATAAGAACATAAGAATTGCCGCTGCTGGGTCAGACCAGTGGTTCATCGTGCCCAGCAGTCTGCTCCCGCAGCGGCCCTTAGGTCAAAGACCAGTGCCCTGAGTCTAGCCTTACCTGCGTACGTTCTGGTTCAGCAGGAACTTGTCTAACTTTGGGCTCCTTTTATGAAGGCGCATTAGGGCCTTAACGTGCGGAATAGCGTGCGCTATAATGCCTTGCATGCTAGCCGCTACTGCCTCCTCTTGAGCAAATGGTAGTTTTTCAGATAGCGCACGCTAATCAGGTGCGTGCAGTAAAACCACTAGTGCACCTTTGTAAAAGGAGCCCTTTGTCTTGAATCCCTGGAGGGTGTTTTCCCCTATAACAGACTCCGGAAGAGCATTCCAGTTTTCCACCACTCTCTGGGTGAAGAACTTCCTTACATTTGTATGGAATCTATCGTCTTTTAACTTTAGAGGGTGACCTCTTGTTCTCTCTAGGAAAGGGTGAGCAACTTGTCTTTATCTATTAAGTCTATTCCCTTCATTATCTTGAATGTTTCGATCATGTCCCCTCCTCTTGGATTCTTGGTGCCTAATTATTGGGGTTAATAGGCTTGGTTTTCAATTTGGGGAATACTGTATAGTGGAACCTCGGTTTGCGAGTAACCCAGTTTGCGAGTGTTTTGCAAGACAAACAAAACACTCAGCAAACTTTTGACTCGCAAACCGAGCACTGCCCTGATAAACGAGCACTTACAGCCCAGGAAGCGCTGCTTCAGGGGATTCCTCTTCCGTCTTCCGGCCAGCCTTCCATGTCGGGTGCCTTCCGCAGGTTGGAGGACCTCTGTCTGGGCCTGCGTGGCCAGGTGCCGTCCCGCCTGCAAGTTGCGTGTGATGCGCACAGCGTCAATCATCGGCGTTGTGCGTGGCATGCGTGGTGTGCGGATGGGGCGGAACTCGGCTGCATGAGCTCGGGTGGGGGCTCTCCACCATGCGGGGGGACAACCGACGTGGAGGGCTGGCCGGCGGATGGAGGAGGCATCCCTCTGAAGCGGCACTGCAGGGTTCTCCGGCGGCTGGCGGACATTAGAGGCATACCCCCAAAGCGGCACTGTGGGGTTCTTCTTCGGATGATGGACGGAGGAGGCGGACGGAGGAGACGGCGCTGCAGCACCCAGCACCCGACAGGTACAGACCCCGGGTTCTGGATCGAATCGTCAGTGTTGTCACTATTTTCTATGGGGAACTTTGCTTTGATAAACAAGCATTTTGGATTACGAGCATGCTCCTGGAACGGATTATGCTCGTAATCCAAGGTACCACTGTATAATGAAACTAGAATAGATTGTTTTCATTATCTATTGAACTCTGCTACTAAGAGGCATAGTTAACCATGTGTGCTACCATTAAGGGCTCCTTTTACTAAGCCGCGTTAGGGCTTTAACGCGTGGAATAGTGCGTGCTGAATTGCCACGCGCGCTAGACCTTAACGCCAGTATTGAGCTGGTGTTAGTTCTAGCCGCATAGCGCGGGTTTAGCGCGTGCTAAAATGCTGCATGCGCTAAAAACGCTAACGCAGCTCAGTAAAAGGAGTCATTTTATTTTACCGTTAACCCCAGTTACTAGGTCTCACTGCGTAAAATGGAAGCTGTGCTACAATAACACATGTTAGTGGTAAAATAACACGTCTTAATGGTGACCCATGTTGATAAATTCCCCGAAATATCCCCTTTCCAGAATTTCCAGTTGAATTTTACCTCTAAAGATGATAAAGTAATTTCAGTGCCTCTGTCATAACTTGAGAAGCTATGTAAAAAGCTGTAAATATAAAAGGCTGTATTAGGAAAAGCCCACATTGTTTGCCTCTTAATGCGTGTTAAAGAGTTGTAACACTAGTTGTGGTGCCCTAACACGATACGTAGTAATAAGATCCCAAATATGTAAATACTTTAATGCATTTTGTGGTGCTAAGTCTCAGTCCGATATTTCTGGACTGTTAAAAAAACCAGCATTCATCAGTAAGAACAGTGGCCACAGCCCCCCCCCCCCCCCCGCCCCCATACCAAAAGCCCCTCTTGGGCTCCTCCTAAATCAAGCCCCCTCCTAAGGGCAGCCCAACCACATACCTCAAACCGATCACCTCTCCCCCTAGCGGTCCACCACCCTTGGAAGGTACCCCTCCCCCAAGGCAGTCACCCCGTCCAGGCCACATCCGGGCACTTTCATCCAACATGCCACCAGTGACCCCTAGCAGTAGTCTCACAGTACTACTGCTATGACTCTTATTTCCAAATAAGGGCAGTAGATAACTCCCATGATCAATCAAGGTACAATAAAAGTCCACCTTTTACCGCACTTCAATAATTTCCCCCCCCCCCCCCCCCCGTAGTCTTTAATTCATAGATATTACACATTAAACTTCAAATATACACTACAATTCTTGCCTTATTTTTATCCTAAAAAGTTTGAAAATTAACAGTACCTTCAAATTGCATGCATCTATAAAGTAGCTCAAGATCCATTTGCTGAACTTTCAGAGCTGAAGTCTGTCAAGTACAAGGGAGCATTAAAAGAAAGAGCTGGAACTCAAAAACTTAAAAACAGCAGTAAAATATTAGTCAAAGCTGGTGAGAAATGAGTCTGTCCCTTCATTCAGGGTGTCTATGTTTAATGGTAAGCCGGGATGCATATAAGCCAGCCCAACCATGAAGGGCAGTAGGACACTCGCATGGAAAGCCAACTTTGTCCCTCAGTTATCAAGATAAGAAACCTGTCATTTCTCTCATTCACTCTGTCAGCCTTGAGATACTCTAAGCAGACTTACCTCTGTGTTATACACCCCATATATCAGGAAGATGAAGAGACCCTGTAACATAAAATGGAGGGAAAAAGCTGTTAACTCTAATCATTTCAGCAGTAGAAATACCTGAAATAAACTTTCCAGAGAACAGACAAAGGAAGACATACTCCATCAAGGTCAATTTATTTTTCTATTTTTCACCATTATAAGCTGCGCCTCGAGCATTTGCTTGATAATGTGGGAGTGCTTCAAATATTTGTGCAATACAGCTGTTTGGTGGCAAGAATTTCCCAATGCCAGAAAAAAAAAAGAACTTAGGCTAATAAGAAAAATTAACACACTGCTTCCTAACATTGCAGTCCAAAATAAAACTTTAAAAAAAAATTAGCCACCCCTATCAGTCAGGTGTGCCTCGTAACAAATTATTTTTGTTTGTTACAGACTGGGGAGTTTATATGACTCTCCTATCAATTGGTTTTCTAGCTATAGTTTTCTTAATTTTGGATTTATTGATTATCACATATAGATAGATTTTGTAATGTTTGTTTTTTAACTCAATTTGTCGTCTTCTCTTAGGATTCTAAGAACACATTAGAATAAGGGCTCCTTTTATCAAGCCGCGCTAGCGGGGTTAACGCGCACGACGTTTCCTCACGCATTAACCCCCGCGCTGGCCTTAAAAACTACCGCCTGCTCAAGGGAGGCGGTAGCGGCTAGCACGGCCGGCGGTTTAGTGCGCGGTATTACGCGCATTAAACCGCTAGCGCACCTTGATAAAAGGAGCCCTAAAAGTAGCATAGAGAGAAACAGTGCTCAGAAATATTGCATAACTTGCTGTGGTTCAGAATTTAAAATGCATTGCTTTATTCATGCATCGTGTGTGTGTGTGTGTGTGTGTGTGTGTGTGTGTGTGTGTGTGTGTGTTTATGGATATGGATATTTTGTCACGGATTGGACATATTTTAAAATTCATACATCTTTTCTGCATCATTGGTTGGGTATATGATTTGGGGTATTTTGTCTTTTCCAACTCAGTGGAGGCTCCATGCCGCCAGCAGTGCGGAGCCTCTGCGGTTATCAGAACAGGGCAGCATTTCCAGGAGAAAGGGTTCAGTTTAAATTCTTAAAAAACTTTGATATCCACAAAAAAATAAGATTATGGTGGGAGAGCAGGATTTTTTCAGAATTTACACTGGTTTTTACAAAGCCACGGCAGAAGATTCTACCACAGGCCAGCAAGGTAAATGCTCCGATGCTCATAGAATTCCTATGAGCGTCAGAGCATTTACCTCACTGGCCTGTGGTAGAAACCCACTATAGCGCGCACTAGCTGAAAAAATACTGCCTGCTTAAAAGGAGGCGGCAGCGGCTAGCAGGTGCGGCATTTTAGCGTGCGCTAAGCACGCGCTAAAACCGCTAGTGCGCCTTTGTAAAAGGAGCCCTTAGTCCAGCGAGTTTCCAGTTTTTTTCATATCCTCGGAACAACAGCTTATGAAAAAACTGGAAACTAAGTGTGTAGCCCTGGATGGAGACCACGTTGTTTAATTTGCTTTGTTAACAAACTTTTCAAACCACCCTCGTATGTCTGTCTTTCTATTATGTGTGTAATGAAAGTGAAATATCACATAAATAATTATAAAAATGCTTTTATTCCACTTATTATTAATTATAGCACCTTGCCACCTAAAGGGCGGAGATTCAGATGAGAAGTTTTGCAAAGTCTAAAGCTGTGAGAACTGAACATAAACAAGATGAAGATCATGAACACGAACAATTATGAAGATTTTGAGCTGGAAAGCAATAGAATAGAAGTTATAAAGGATTTCAGTCTTTTGGGCTCTTTTGTAAACAAAGAAGCAACTAGCAGGGAGGAAATGCACCACAGAATAGTACTCGGTCGCTCAAAGGCAAGGAAATAACACTCCAAATGCAGATCATAAGAACATAAGAATTGGCACTGCTGGGTCAGACCAGTGGTCCATCATGCCCAGCAGTCCGCTCACGCGGCGGCCCTCTGGTTAAAAACTTTGATAGCAGGATTTTTTTCAGAATTTACGCTGGTTTTTACAAAGCCACAGCAGAAGATTCTACCGCGGGCCAGCACTCATTTTCTCAGTGGTCAATTATGAATGCAAAAACTGGACACTATAGAAACAAGACAGAAAGAAGATTAACTCATTTGAGCTTTGGTGCTGGAGAAGGATTTTGTGTGGGCCCTGGCCTGCCAGAAGAACTAACAAATCGATTCTGGAAGAGATCAAACCGACTATGTCACTCAAAGCCTAAATGATGAAGTTACGATTGTCTTATTTTGGTCACCCTGTCAGAAGAGAAAGATCATTGGATAAGGACCTTATGTTTGGGAAGATCGAAGGAACCAGGCGAAGAGGGCAACCTGCAATCAGATAACTTGATATGTTGAAAACAACAACTGGAGGACCTTACCAGACTAGCACAAAACCGATCTCTGTTTAGATCTATAATTGATCAAGTTGCTAGTACACTCTCCTGTTGGATAGGCATGGCTCAATCTGCTGTATTGTTCGTCAACATTTTGAGATTCCTTATTTTGTGTAGCTTATTTGTATCTTGCCTTATTAACATTTCCTGTTCTTGCTGTATATTAAAATCAATAAAATCTTTGAACTGAAAAAAGTTGCTAGGACTCGAACACGAGTCGATGGCACCTAACGAAAGCTGAGACTGATGATTAAGTTCAATGCTGCAGCACATGAAAGCCTGCATTTGTGGGGTATGAACCCAGAATCCTCGAGAACCATAAACAGTCTGCTTTACAGGCTATTCCCAATTAATATGGGTAAGGCATTTATTTATTTTTTAAATATATATACCATCTATCCCTAGACCGTTTCCTTAAAAACATACACATACAGAAACAAAACAAGCTGCCATCATCGTGTCATTTCTTTCATCTAAGTAATCTATATAACTTGATTAAAATGGATATATTCCTTACAAAAATGCAGCGCTGGAGAATTGCTGCCACACCAGCAATCTCCTTGCATTTTTACAGGTGAGGGGGGCTTTGGAACTGGATGGGGAGAACAGAAGGATATCATGGCTCACAAGGGCCCTCTGGAGCTGTGGGGCCTAGGGCAGCTGCCCTGTTTGCCACCCTAATGCTGGCTGTAAATTACTGCTAGTTAACATCAGTTATCTAAATTTCTAGTGCTACTATATCTTTTATGAAATAAGGAGACCAGAACTGAAACAATACTCAAGGTGAGGTCGCACTACTGAGCGATAAAGAGGCATTACAACATTTTTAGTCTTGTTAACCATCTCTTTTCTAATAATTCCAAGCATCCTGTTTGCCTTCTTGTCCATCGCCGTACATTGGGTGGAAGGCTTCAGCATATTGTCTACGATGACACCCAGATCCTTTTCTTGAGCGCTCACCCCTAAGGTGGTCTCTAGCATCCTATAACTATGATTTGGATTATTCTTCCCAAAGTGCATCACTTTGCATTTGTTCACATTAAATTTCATCTGACATTTGGACATCCAGTCTTCCAATTAACTAAGGTCTTCCTGCAGTTTTTCACAGTCCGTATGCGTTTTAACAACTTTGAACAGTTTAGTGTTATCTGCAAATTTAGTTCCAATTTCTAGATCATTTATAAATAAGTTAAATAGTGCCAGTCCCAGCACAGATTCCTGTGGCACACCACTATTTACCCTCCTCCACTACAGTGTACTTTATCGGCAAGGATGAAGAGATACCCATATTGGTTGAGAGTGCCTTCCAGAGGTATCAAGGAACCCAGATCATACCACTGCCGCCACCAGCTTGTGTATGTCCAATGGTTGTTGGGTGTTGTTCTCAGTGGTTTTATGCCTGACACGTCAATGTCTATCTGTTCAATGGAGCTCAAAATGTCACTCATTAGAGAAGGCACCCTTCTGCCAGTTGGTGAAAGTCTAATGTCGATACTCCTGTGCAAATTGCAGCCATTTTTTGCGATGAACTCTCATGAGCATGGGTATAGTCATAAGCCGTCTGCTCCGGAGCCCCATTTGCAACAGGGTTCGCCACACAGTCATTTCATAGCATCAAATTTTAGCTGCCAAATTTTAAACCATTCTTCAAGCTTTGCCAGGTCTTTCTTCATGTTAGTCATAACATACTCTATTACAGATTTTGGTATCATCTGCAAAGAGCCAAATCTTACCCGACAGCCCTTCAGCAATATTGTTCACAAAAATGATAAAAAGAATAGGCCCAAGAACAGAACCTTGAGGCACACCACTGGTAACATCCCTTTTCTCAGCGCGGTCTCCATTGATCACTAACCCTCTGTCCCCTTCCACTCAACCAGTTCTTGACCCAGCCTTTCACTTTGGGACCCATCCCAAGGGCACTCAGTTTATTTATTAGACGTCTGTGTGGAACATTGTCAAAGGCTTTGCTACAATCTAAATATACCACATCTAGCGCACATCCTCTAACCAATTCTCTGGTCACCCAGTCAAAGAAATTGATTAGATTTGTCTGACATGTCATGTCATGACATGCCTCCGGTACTGTAATCCACAGGATTCCAGAAACCTGACCATTCTCTGTTTTAAAAGTGTTTCCATTAATTTGCTTACCACAGAAGTCAGACTTACCAGCCTGTAATTCCCTACTTCTTCCTTACTTCCACTTTTGTGGAGAGGGACCACATCTGCCCTTCTCAACTCTTTCACATCTCCCCTATCTCTCCTTTCCTCTAGGTCAAGGATGAGCAACCTTGGCTCTTCAGGACCACAACCCAGTCAGGGTTTTAGGATTTCCCCAAAAAATATACATGAGATCTATTTATGTACAATGAAGGCAGTGCATGCAAACAGATCACATGCAAAATCCTAAAATTTCACTAGATTGTAGTTCCCAAGGACCAAGGTTTCCCACCCCAGCTCTAGGGTATACATATTCAGCCCTTCAAATCTCTTCTCATGTGTGTTTTGTGCATTAATGAAATCGCTTCTCAGCTAAGATCAAGTGTTATGCATTAATGAAACAAAATTGAAAAAAAAGACTTTTGCCATGCTAAAAATGGGCTTAGCATGCCTTATATGGGCATGCGCTAAATCCAGTTTTAATGCAGGTAAGTAAAAGGACCCCATAGTACATTTGGCTCTATGGCATTTAGCAGTATAAAATATTTGTGCTATTCACATACTGGAAGTTACAGCATAATTTAATATTAACAATAACAAATATGCACCATAAAAAGCAATCCAATACATGATGATGTACAGTATACTCAAATTCATTGTACAGCCTGTCTAATAGATTATTATATGTTTTTAGCAAACGCGATAGCTCCACTGCAATCCAAGGAAACAAGTGTGGTTTGTCCAGGCAACCTGCAGACATTGGGGACTGGAAAGCTGTACTGGTGTAACAGGGATCACCCTAGAGGCCTCATGTATATTTTCATTACTGTCTTTTTCAATAGTAAATACATGAAGCAGCAATTCCCTTAGGCTAAGGAGCACCGATTGAGCTGACTGTCAGCAACAGGGAATTTACTGGCCTAACCTCAGATTTAGGGTCATCATATTCCAAATGTAGCCTCTAGCAGCTGGGAAGAAGAGTTGGTATTGCTTAGTAAAGCAGAAACTGAGTAGAATGGGAAATGAAAAATGGTAAACAACTCCAGAAACTGAATATGAGCAATTGGAGGTGAAGTGGGCTTGTAAGATGAATTAAATTAGAAATAGAGGCGAATAAACAATATTTCTCCTTGTGTTATGGGGAGATAGCATCAATGAAACCAGAGAAGGCTGGGCACAATAGATATTTGGTCTCCATTCATCCTAATTTACTGGGTTACTGTGTATAACAACTATTCTATGATGTTGCTACTTTATTCTGTGTCTCACATTGCCTGATTTTACCATGTGGCGGTATCAGCAGCAATTCCCACACTATGCCTGCCGCTGACTCAGAAGTCTCTCCGCAACAGAGAGGAGACTTCCGGGTTAGCGGAAGGCAGCATGTGAGAGTCACTACCGATATCACGACCCAAAGAAGCAAACCTGGAGTACAGGGGAGGAGAGAAAGGAAAGTTGGTGGCACAGGGGGAGGGAAGGGGTGAAAGGAACTTCAGGAAGGAAAGCTGGTGGCACAGGGGAAGGGAAGAAGTAAAAGGAAGGAAAGTTGGTGGCACAGGGAGAAGGAAGGGGTTAAAGGAACTTCAGGAAGGGAAACTGGTGGCACAAGGGGAGGGGAGTGTGAGAGGCAAGAAAGATGGTGGCACAGGGGGAGGAGAGGGAGACATAAATGGTGAGGGGAGAGGATGAAATTGCATATAATGGAGGGGAGGAAGGGAGAGATGGTGCATAAAGGAGGATAGAGAGATTTGACATAGGGCACAAGGAAGGGAGAGAGAGAGGTGTTGGTCATGGGGGTAGATGAGAGGGAGAGAGAGATACACAGGAGGTGGAAGGGGAGAAGGAGGGAGATGGATCCAGGAGCAGAATGGAGTGATGGAGAGATGGAGAGATGCCTGGAAATGGGAGTGAGGGAAGAGAGTGGGAGAGCGCAGCAGGGAAGAGATAGGGAGATGCCAGGCTACGAGGGTGGGGAGGGGATGCTGGGCTATAAGGATGGAGTAAGGAAGATGCTGAGAATGGTAGAACCCCTAGGGGGAGGAGAGAGTGGCAAGGAAATGGATAAGAGAAAATATATAACAGAGGGTAGAAATATGATAATGGAGGTACATTGAAGATGAAAGGGAATGGAGGGCTGAGGAAGGAATGAGATGGGGAATGGTAGAGAAGATGAAAATTTAATAGGTAGCTGAAAAGTAGAAAAGAGGAAAAGGGTAAAAAAAAGACAGAAAAGAACTAAAAGGGAATGATAAATATGACTGAGGCAAGTATAGTGAGCAATAGGCAGAAGAGAGTAGAAAAGACAAATGAATAGCAACTACTTGAAGGAGAATTAGCAGACGACAGGAAAGCAGAAAAAAGAAACTGGAACCAACATGATGGAAAAATAAAACATTCAGACAACAAAAGTAGAAGAAAACCATTTTATTTTAACTGTTTAAATGGAATTTGGATAATAATTAGCAAAAATATTGTTTAAATTTTGACAAATAAACTTGCAGAATTTGCTAATTTTATGTGCAGAATTTTGAATTTTTGTGCGCAGAAGTTTGAATTTATTTTTTGCATAGGGGTAAGAGAGAGAAATGTTGCATATGGTGGAAGGGAGGGAGACATGCATGGATAAGAGCGAGAGAGAAATGTTGGACAAAGGGTGGAGGGCAAGGAGAGAGAAAGAAATGTTGCACACAGTGGCGTACCTAGGGTATGTGGCACCCGGGGCCCAACATTTTTTGACACCCCCCCCCCCCCAATGTAAAAAAATATTTTTTGTAATGACCATGAAACAGAATAAATGGTCAGAATAGAAACAGGCAGTGAAAATTTTCTTATATTCCAAACATAACATAACATAAATTATGTCTGAATTGTCATGACATCAAAAGTACATATGGAGTAGTTGCAGGTGATGCTTGGGACAGTTCTGATTATGTTAGTTTGGTTTTATGTGTTTTTTGAATAGAAGGGTTTTTATTTCTTTTTGAAGGTTTTGCAGTCTGTGGTCGATGTCAATTAGTTGTAGAGTTGGGGGTCGAGTGTTGCAGCTCGAATGGCTAGGAGGTTGTCGAACAGTTTTTTTCTTTTGACGTTTTTGGTTGGAGGGTGTGTGAATGGTGCGTGAGTTCTCCTATGTCTGGTTGAGGTGGATTGAATTATTTAGCTGAAGAAATTAGTTACCCCCTCATCCCACACACATTAATTCTCTTCCATTTTTGTTCCCATTATAAAAAACACTGATAAGTTCCCAGAAAAAAAATACATTAAAATAAGAAGTGAAAACAAAGGCCCCTACAGATGAGAACATAACATAAGAATAGCCTAACTGGGTCAGACCAATGGTCCATCATGCCCAGTAGCCCATTCTCATGGTAGCCAATCCAGGACACTAATACCTGGTCAAAACCCAAAGAGTAGCGACATTCCATGCTACCGATCCAGGGCAAGCAGACACTTCCCCCATGTCTTAATAACAGATTATGGACTTTTCCTCCAGGAATTTGTCCAAATCTTTCTTAAAACCAGCTACACTATCTGCTTTTACCATAACTTCTGGCCACTTCATTTTTAAGTTTAGATCTTTCCTTTCAAACAGAGACCTTGCTAGATGTCAAATACAGCACAAGGTAATTTCACATGGACTTAGCTGTGCAGGAAATGTGAATCTCCTCATACACCCACCATATAGTGCAAAAATGTGCAAAGGTCTGTTTTTTTCTTTCGATCACTACATAACCTAATGCCACACAAGCAGCGCTGTTACAAACATATTCTGTACGTCAATGCTAAGGATAGCAAAGTTTCCTTCCTTGGACCAGAAGGAGATACTGATAAACCACTGGAAGAGATCCCAAAACAACACCCAAAGACCCACTCAGTGTGTGAACCAGTTGAGTGGAGTGGACTAACTGGGGGGTGGAAATGGGCCCGGAGTTTGCTCAGCAGAATTTCCCATACCACCTCTTCCTCTCAACACATTGACACGCTGCCACCACCACCACTAGGAACACCTCACTAGGTAGGCCAGCAATGCTATAAACTTTAAAAAACACATTATTATATTTTCTTCTAAAGCACATATTTTAACTGAACTCTCTGACATCCTCAGCCTTTCCATTCACAAAAATAGAAGGAAGAAAAGTTCTCATTTCCTGCTGTCTCATGTCCCCGGCCTATACAATATTTTTTTTCTGCAGACCCTTCAAAAGTCTGACCAAATCCTCGTTTCACTTGCATTATAAAGTACTGAGGATGCCATCTCTCCCCAATCCCAGGTCCTAAAGTCTAAGACAGTAGCGCAAACTAATGCTGCCAGATTCAGGAAAAAAAATTTTGATTCGATTCAGCCTATTGAATTGGTTTTTCAATTCGATTTTCCTGCCCAGTTGGGTGATTTTTTTCAAAACTCCTGGTGGATTTTATAGTTTTTTCACCCCCTTTGGCTTCTCCTAACCACACTGGCGCTGTGGTGTAAATAAAATAAAGAAACAAAAAGGACTTTTCCTCTCTCTGTTAAATCCTAGCTCACGTTTGCAGTCCAACACCAGCTCTGGCAGGATACACATTTCAAATCTGAAATATTATAATCACAAAACAGAAAATAAAATTAATTTTTCTACCTTTTGTTGTCTGGTTATATTTCAAATCTTGTTGGTCCAAGGCTCTGGTTTTCTTCTGATAACTTGCTTGCCAGGGTCTCCTTCTTTCTGCATGCTAACCATCCATCTGCCAACTCTGTCCTCCCTTTCCATTTCCCTTCCCTCCCCAGGAAGTCTGGTATCTTTCCTTTTTTTCATCTCCCTCTACAGATCCACCTTTTCTTAACTACCCTTTCATCCGGCATCTCTCCCTCCTTCCCCACCACCCCAGAGTCCACCATCTCTCCCTTTCTTTTCCCAATTACCCTCCTATCCAGTATCTCTATCCCTCATCCACACCATCCCTTGTGTCCAAATTCTCTCCCTTTCTGTTCCTTCCCTCCCTAAATCCCATGGTCCATCATCTCTCTCCCTCTCCTCTATTTTCAGACCCATTATTTCTTCCTCCCCCCAAAGTTTGGCATATGCACATATCTTTGAACACCCCCTTCCCTCCATGTACTTCTAAACCAGGGTCCCCCCAAAGGCCTGTCCCCCCTTAAAGGTCTGCCTGTCCCCCCTTGAAGGCCTGCACCCCCCCTTGAAGGCCTGTCCCACCCCCTTGTAGGCCTGTCCCCCCCTTGAAGGTCTGCACCCCCCCGAAGGCCTGTCCCCCCCCTTGAAGGCCTGCACCCCCCCGAAGACCTGCACCCCCCCGAAGACCTGCACCCCCCCGAAGGCCTGTCCCACCCCCTTGTAGGCCTGTCCCCCCCTTGTAGGCCTGTCCCACCCCCTTGTAGGCCTGCCCCCCCTTGTAGGCCTGTCCCCCCACTTGTAGGCCTGCCGGCCTGTCCCCCCTTGAAGGCCTGTCCCCCCCTTGAAGTCCTGCACCCCCCCTTGAAGTCCTGCACCCTCCCAAAGTTCTGCACCCCCCGAAGGCCTGCACCCCCCCTGAAGGCCTGCACCCCCTTGAAGGTCTGCACCCCCCCCCGAAGTCCTGCACCCCCCCGAAGGTCTGCACCCTCCTGAAGGCCTGCAGCCCCCCGAAGGCCTGTCCCCCTTGAAGGCCTGTCCCACCCCCTTGAAGGCCTGTCCCACCCCCTTGTAGACCTGTCCCCCCTTGAAGGCCTGCCTTCCCCCCCCTTGAAGGCCTGCCTTCCCCCCCTTGAAGGCCTGTCCCTCCCCCTTGAAGGTCTGCACACCCCCCCGAAGGCCTGTCCCCCCTTGAAGGCCTGCCTGCCTGCCTGTCACCCCCCTCCCCCTTGAAAGCCTGCCTGCCTGCCCGCCCGCCCCACCCCGAAGAACCGCTCGCCCCCCTGGCCTCCCCGCACCACCTATGAAGCAGCACTACCTATGCTCCCGGCCTTGCCGTTCAGTCCCCACCCCCGAAGGACCGCTCGCCCCACTGACTTTCCTGCACCACCTATGAAGCAGCCGCAGCAGGATCGCGACGTCAGCTATCCCGGCGCTGCTTCCTGCGCCGCGGTCCTGCCCCTCCTCTGATGTCAGAGGAGGGGCGGGACCGTGGCGCAGGAAGCAGCGCCCAAGCAGTTCAGGGATTGCTGACGTCGCGAACCTGCTGCGGGCTGCTTCACAGGTGGTGCAGGAAGGTCAATGGGGCGAGCGGTCCTTTGGGGGTGGGGGGGGACTGAACGGTAAGGCCGGGAGAACCCCCTCAGGGCTGGCACCCGGGGCGGGCTGGCACCGGGGCGGACCGCCCCTCCCGCTCCCCCCTTGGTACGCCACTGGTTGCACATGATAATGGAGGGGAGAAAGGGAGAGATGCATGGAGGAGAGGAGAGAGGTTAGACCCAGGGCACAAGGCAGGGAGAGAGAGAGAGAGAGAGAGAGAAATAAAAATGGTAGACAGTGGGAAAGAAACAGAAATGTTGGATAAGGCAGTAGAAGGGAAGGTACAGAGATGAAAGATGAATGGTGAACACGGGGAAGAAGAAAACGTCAAATGGGCAGGGGACCCTGGTGAGCGAGATAACAGAAGACAAACAGAAACCAGGACCAGCATGATTTGAATAAGATGACCAAACAACAAAAGGTAGAAAAAATAATTTTATTTTCTATTTTGTGATTACAATATGTCAGATCTGAAATGTGTATGCAGTGCCACTTAACCTCTTCCCCTCATCGGGCCACCTTCCTCCCTTCCTCTCACCTTCACGGGTGCTCTTCATAGTTTTCTCTTTCTGAGATGTCCGGATGCACCCGTTCATTGTCTTTCCAGCACTGTTCATTGTCTTTCCAGCATTGGTTGGTGTCCTTGAGAGACTTCACAGCAAGAAATCTACACACTCACATGCCACACATTAGCATCTCAGCATCTGAACTGAAACCAGTTTGCACAAGCCCGTGACTTCAGCAACTTCAGCAAAATGTAGGAATAGGTCTCACAACCAGTAAAAGTCGTCTTTGTTTTGATTCTTCAACTTTTGACGCTTCAACTTTTTGCTGCCACGGCAACATTCTCACCAAGTCCCACACAACTGCCCTAAAGCTTCTCCTCTGACGCACTTCCTGTTTCCGCCTGGGCGGCTTGCGTCGGAGGAGAAGCTTTGGGGCAGTTGCATGGGACTTGGTGAGAATGTTGCCGTGGCAGCAAAAAGTTGAAGCGTCAAAAGTTGAAGAATCAAAACAAAGACGACAGTGATGCCATTGAGATAGATGACAGGAGCCTATGGGAGACTTTTACAGGTTGTGAGACCTATTCCTACATTTTGCTGAAGTTGCTGAAGTCACGGGCTTGTGCAAACTGGTTTCAGTTCAGATGCTGAGATGCTAATGTGTGGCATGTGAGTGTATAGATTTCTTGCTGTGAAGTCTCTCAAGGACACCAACCAATGCTGGAAAGACAATGAACAGTGCTGAAAGAAAAATGCAAGTCAGCAGAACACTCCATCCGGGAAACTAAGAACTGATGCCAGGCTAATGCGCTGAGGCACTGATATTTATGTACCCATGTGAAGAATGGAAGAATGGAAACTTCAAGAAAAAGAAAGTTCTAGAAGCTATGCCTGTCCAGGGCCCCCCAGAGAAGAATGGAGGCGTGGACTAGGAGAGGGTTAGATAGGCATTTGGTCTCTCCAATAGGGTGGTACATAATAGCCAGGGGAAGGTCTTGCAAGAAAAAGATACTTTCTGTATAAAACCCCCATGCTGTGGCAGAGTTTCCTTAGAGAGACTGCGCCATGCTTACAGAAAAAATGCTGGCACTGTTCGTATGAGGTTTTTTCTCTCCATTATATATGTCCAAACGGATTTATTTCTGATTTGACAAATGCTGCTATAATACTAATTACTAGAATAAAAAGTTATTTGCTTTGGAATATACAATGTAATCTTCTTGTTTTTTATTTTTGGGTTTTCTTTTCCTTCACAACGTATCTCCGGTGAGGTAAAGTGTACTTTACCTCACCATCGGTGGCCATTGGATTTGCCAATTGCTGAAGGGGGCAGCAGCTGGTCCTCAAAGCCCCCTCAATATGACTTGGACACAAAATGCCCCCCTTAGACTTCTCAACACCCACCAGGAGGCGGGAGGAACCACTGCTATATCTCAGGTTTTTGTGCTGAAAGCAAGGGCTCCTCTGAGCTATATTGGCCACTGTAAGAGGTTCCTATTCAGCCAACCCCCAATTCTGTAATCTTGGTGTCACCAACCAGACTCTGAATTGATTGAACAGTTTCTTTGATAAATGAAGCAAATACAAACTTACAGTCAGATGGATTCAATGCAGTTCAAGCCTGTTACATATCTTCTTACTCTACCAGCATATCAGGGTTACGCTGGGAGTGTCCACCTTGTGGAGATGACGCCGTTCTCCAGAATTAGAAATAAACCTAAGCTATGTTGGATCATTAGAACTAAAGGGTGAAAAAACCTGGTGGGAGAATAATACTACACTCAGGTTCTCATCTAGCCATGTGCTCTGCAATATGGCCACTGCTCTCTCTCAGACTGGAGAAGAAGGCGGACTTATGCTCTGTGGAAGCAGCCTAGCTCTCAGGGAAAGCAAACACTTAACTAGTTCTTATACAAGAAACTGAGCAATTGCCTACATAACATGGGGGTAGAACAAGGTTCACTGACTGATTTCCTTCTCAGCATGTGATCTTTGGGATTTTCAGTCTGAGAGCAAGAAGCACCACATGCAAATGTGACTCTGTAGGCTGAGAGCAACTGATTGCTGAGCTTTCAAGGTTTGTGCGTGCAGGAAGTGGAGCAGCTCATAGGACCTTTCTACTATTGTATTTCAGTCTGTGAGTTGTAGATATGAATAGTGTCTGTAGCTCTGGAAAGGGGGAATAGGAATATGATCCTTGCCAGGAAGGGTGAGGATAAAAATTTTGAAATGTGCGATGGATCTGCTTAGGAGGCATGAGGGATGGATGAGCCTAGCCAAGGTAGAGTAAGAGGGAATCCAATGGAGGAAGGAATTAGGAGGAACTAGAGCAGAGAAGTATACAAAAGGAGGTTGATATTAAGCATCCTATCCCATAAGTCAAACTGCATTGGAGAACAAAGTGAGGGAAAAACAGAATAAGAAGATGAGAGAAGGAAGACAATATTAAGGCAGGAAGGGGCTGAGAAAGAAGAAGAGATAGTCTAAGAGAAAAGAAAGTGCATAGTGTACACAGGTTTGTTAGGGAAGAGTTACTAGTGAGGACTAGCTGGGAGGGGAGAATAAGGGTTGTATAGGTGGACCAGGGTGGACTGGAGGGCATAGCATGAATGTGATGTAGACGGTCTGGGTAGGGTTGCCAGATTTTCCAATCGTAAAATCTGGACCCATAGACCCGCCTCAAGGCCCGCCCAGTTCCATCCAACCCATCCTATAATGCCCTAGCCCCCCCCCCCACACACACACACACTGACTTCTCTTGTTGGGCAGGGAGGAAGGCATCACATGGCATCTGCTCATGCGCAGACTTCCTCCCTGCCCGACGCGATTTGAGGAGGCTTTTCAAAACCCGGACAAAATGCCGAGTTTTGAAAAGCCATCTGGACCTCCGGACATGGCCTCAAAAGAAGGACATGTCCGGGGAAATCTGGACGTCTGGTAACCCTAGGTCTGGGAGTAGGATGGTAAACTGTGGTGATGAATTGGGGTTGGGCAGCAAGAGAGACTGGTGGGACTTGCAGCGCTACCCTTAGAATTTCTTTTACCCACAAGTCCTCCCGGTATGGCGCCACCTGCTGTGCTTTTCATTTAAGGACAGCCTGACCAGTTGTGGTCACAGCCCACCTTGCTTTAATTTCCTTTATATGGATGGTAATTTGTGGCGAGTCGAGCACCCTCAATCATTTTGAGAAGTTGGCTCCTGCGCATAAGATAGTGCTAAATGGAGATTGCTCTGAGGAAAAGGATATTGTTAGTGAAGTGCTGCAGGGATCTGTCCTTGGGCTGGTTCTTTTTAACATCTTTGTGAGTGACATTATGGAAGGACTGTCTGGTAAAATTTGTCTTTTTGTGGATGATACTAGACTCCGTAATAGGGTAGAAATCCAGAGGGTGCAGATAACATTTTTTTTCAAGATGGCGGCCAGTTAAGTCATCGGCTGTGCCGTCTCCCTTCCTTATTTTTATTTTGAATTTATTTTAAGTTTCCCCTACATCTTTAGTTTGATTTCTCATCATCCTTTAATTTTTCCTTTTGTTTTGATCTGATTTGAATTTTTGGTCCTAAAATTTATTTATTTTATTTATCCAATTCTCTCCTCATTATCCCGCATTGGTTCTATAGGCTAACTGCCTTAACGGCCTTGACGACAGTGGACATTCTTTCTACCTTTTTGCAGCAGGATCGGAGTTTTGTGGCAGAATTTTTAAATGGTTATTCCTCTTCCCTCATCTGCTGGTGAAGAGTTTGCCGAGGTGATGGAGGCCAGCGGTGGGAAGATTGATGTTTGGCCCGCCGAGATGAGAGGGATGCTTTGTGTTGGAGAAGGTGGCCTGCAGGGGCGTCCTACGTGCTGGCGAGGCTGCAGCCTTTTTATGTTGCCGCAGAGACCAACAATGAAGATCAGTCCAGTGCCTACGACTGATGCGCTGAAGACGGGGTTTACGGATGCCCAACCGATGCAGCATACAGCCGGTGAATCAACCCTGTCGGAGGTGGCCGACTGCTGGGTCCTCCTCCTCTACTCAGCTGGGACTTGTCACTGCCGATGAGCTGACTTTTGCTTCTGTGATCCGCCGTTCACAGAGGAGGGTGTTTATGAGCAACTTAAAAACCTGAAGATGGACAAAGCGATGGGACCAGACGGGATCCATCCCAGGATACTAAGGGAGCTCAGAGAGGTTCTGGCGAGTCCTATTAAAGACTTGTTCAACAAATCTCTGGAGACGGGAGTGATTCCTGGGGATTGGAGGAGAGCGGATGTGGTCCCTATTCATAAAAGTGGTCACAGGGATGAAGCAGGAAACTACAGGCCGGTGAGCCTCACTTCAGTTATTGGAAAAATAATGGAAGTGTTGCTAAAAGAAAGGATAGTGTACTTCCTTGAATCTAATGGGTTACAGGATCCGAGGCAACATGGCTTTACAAAAGGTAAATCGTGCCAAACGAACCTGATATAATTTTTTGATTGGGTGACCAGAGAGCTGGATCGAGGACATATGCTAGATGTAATTTACTTGGATTTCAGCAAAGCCTTTGATACAGTTCCTCATAGGAGGCTGTTGAACAAACTTAAAGGGCTGAAGTTAGGACCCAAAGTGGTGAACTGGGTCAGAAACTGGCTGTCGGACAGACGCCAGAGGGTGGTGATTAATGGAAGTCGCTCGAAGGAAGGAAAGGTGACTAGTGGAGTCCCTCAGGGTTCGGTGCTGGGGCCAATCCTGTTCAATATGTATGTGAGTGACATTGCTGAAGGGTTAGAAGGAAAAGTGTGCCTTTTTGCAGATGATACCAAGATTTGTAACAGAGTAGACACCGAAGAGGGAGTGGAAAATATGAAAAAGGATCTGCAAAAGTTAGAGGAATGGTCTAATGCCTGGCAACTAAAATTCAATGCAAAGAAATGCAGAGTAATGCATTTGGGGATTAATAATAGGAAGGAACCGTATATGCTGGGAGGAGAAAAGCTGATATACACGGACGGGGAGAGGGACCTTGGGGTGATAGTGTCCGAAGATCTAAAGGCGAAAAAACAGTGTGACAAGGCAGTGGCTGCTGCCAGAAGGATGCTGGGCTGTATAAAGAGAGGCGTGGTCAGTAGAAGGAAGAAGGTGTTGATGCCCCTGTACAGGTCATTGGTGAGGCCCCACTTGGAGTATTGTGTTCAGTTTTGGAGACCGTATCTGGCGAAAGACGTAAGAAGACTTGAGGTGGTCCAGAGGAGGGCGACGAAAATGATAGGAGGCTTGCGCCAGAAGACGTATGAGGAGAGACTGGAAGCCCTGAATATGTATACCCTAGAGGAAAGGAGAGACAGGGGAGATATGATTCAGACGTTCAAATACTTGAAGGGTATTAACGTAGAACAAAATCTTTTCCAGAGAAAGGAAAATGGTAAAACCAGAGGACATAATTTGAGGTTGAGGGGTGGTAGATTCAGGGGCAATGTTAAGAAATTCTACTTTACGGAGAGGGTAGTGGATGCCTGGAATGCGCTCCCGAGAGAGGTGGTGGAGAGTAAAACTGTGACTGAGTTCAAAGAAGCGTGGGATGAACACAGAAGATTTAGAATCAGAAAATAATATAAAATATTGAACTAGGCCAGTTACTGGGCAGACTTGCACGGTCTGTGTCTGTGTATGGCCGTTTGGTGGAGGATGGGCAGGGGAGGGCTTCAATGGCTGGGAGGGTGTAGATGGGCTGGAGTAAGTTTTAATAGAGATTTTGGCAGTTGGAACCCAAGCACAGTACCGGGTAAAGCTTTGGATTCTTGCCCAGAAATAGCTAAGAAGAAAAATTAAAAAATAATTAAATAAAATAAATTTAAATTGAATCAGGTTGGGCAGACTGGATGGACCATTCGTGTCTTTATCTGCCGTCATCTACTATGTTACTATGTTCCTGGTCCTTTCCGCTGTTCCTGGTACTTAGCTTATGGAGATCTGCTTGCAGAGGTTGTCCTGCTTTGACGATTGAGATGCCATAATGACTGATTTCAAACTACGTACTTCCCGTTATTTTTCTTATTTTCTTCTTACATTTGTTTTTGTTATTATTACTTACTGTTTATTTATTTATATTTCTTTTTCCTTCTTTTAATATTGTCAGCTCTTTTTTTTTTTCTCTCTCTCTCTTTTGTTCAAAGTTCTCATTATTACTCTCCAGGCATCTTAGTACAGATTGCGTTTTTGTGTCCCGTATTTCCTCATGGCTTAACCAATTATAATGTTAACAATTTCTCCTTGTTGCATTTTTTTGTGCACCGCCATGAACCGAAAGGCATATGCGCGGTATATAAATAAATAATTATGTTATGTTATAACATGAGGTGGGATCTAGCGAAGCTTAAAAAATGGTCTGGTAATTAGCAACTAAGATTAAATGCTAAAAAATTCAGAGTCCTGCACTTTGGCTGCAAAAATCCAAGAAAACAATATAGTATAGGGGGCAACGTACTTCTGTGTTTGAAAGAAGAGCGGGACTTGGGGGTCAATTATGTCTGATGACTTTAGGTGGCAAAACAGATAGAAAAGGTGACAGTCAAAGCCAAGAGGATGCTCAAGTGCATAAGGAAAGGAATGGCCAGTAGAAAAAAGGAGGTGATAGTGCCACTCAAGTCTTTGATGAGGGCCCATTTGGAATACTGTGTGCAGTTCTGGAGACACCTTCAAAAAGATATAAATAGAATGGAGTTGGTCCATAGGGCCGCAAAAAAATTGGTTACTGGTCTTTGTCATAAATCATATGGGGACTGGCTTAGAGACCTCAATATGTATACTCTGGAAGAAAGACGGGAGAGAGGGGATATGATAGAGACACTTAAATACCTCCTTGTCATTAATGTACAGGAGGTGAGTCTTTTTCAAATGAAGGAAAACCCCAAAATGGGAGGGCATAGGATGATGTTAAGAGATTAGGCTCAGGAGTAATCTAAGGAAATACTTTTTTACAGAAAGGGTGGTAGATGTGTGGAAAAGTCTCCCAGTAGAGGTGGTAGAAACAAACACTGTGTCTGAATTCAAGAAAAGTGTGGGAGAGGCACATAGATCTCTTAGGAAGAAGAGGAGATAGTGGATACTGTGGATGGACAAACTAGATGGGCTATTTGGCTTTTTATCTGCCGTCATGTTTCTATGTTTCTTTATCAACAGCCACATGTAGTAATTTCACTTCCAATCTAGAATTCTTAGGAGTAATTTTATTAACCTGGTTTTGCAGGTTTCATCATAACTTATATTGAAGTAGCCTTTAGAAATGAGTGCATATGTTTATTATAAAAACACAAGTTATATTCCTCCAGGGTTAGCAAGAAAGGTGCCCCCTCTTCTGGCTAAGAAAGCCAGAGACAGTTTTCCATTAAAATTTCTCTTTTGAACTACTAAAAACAACTGAGGCAGAAGATTCAACAGCCTTTCCCGCTACTTCCTGAGGCCACCCAGAGCAGCAGAAGTGACTCCTGCAAGAGAAAATAAATCCATTGTTTTCCCTCCCGTTGCAGCACGAATGTGTACCATTTCAAACCCAACGGCAAGCAATTCCAACAATCCAGCCCTAACAAGTTCCTGACCTTTAGAATACTGAATGGCCCCAGTCAACCAAAAGCATTCAGACAGTGTACACGTACTTGCAGCAGAAGAAGAGCTGGTGCCTATGATCGCCAGCCAGCTATGAGAAGATCCTAAATATTCTGGGAATCATCCTAGCGGAGCACTTTGAAGTATAAAGAAAATGAATTGTTTCCTGGAGCAGTAACGTGAACACTGGATTACACGGGTAATTGCACCAACTAAATAGCCATGCAGCCAATCAGTTTGCTAGAGTACGAACGCTAGTTTATTCCTAAATGCAAAACAGAATCAGTCAGATTTAAATGTAGCCTAGCCTCTTAAAGTAGTCTACCTGTTTTAGAAAACATATCGCCAAAGGTAGGACAGAATTCTGGAATGAAAGCTGTCCGCTGATTGGCCTAGTCTCAACATTCTGGATACCTCAAAGGTCTGTTACCCTGTGGGCGAACACCTCTGATGAATACAGAAAGTTTGTCATGAGCATTTATTTATTTCTTTACAATATTTTTACCCTGCACAATCCCAAAGGTCTAGGTGGCTTACAACATTGCCTCCACAATCAAATTACAAAATAAAAACAGAAGCCATAAAACATTGGTCATTCTAGCTATTCTAGCTAAGATATGCTTATATTCCACCAATCTGCTCTGATTTAATGTTAAAAAGACTGAAAGCTTTAGTTGTTATAGGCTTGCCTGAATAACTTCCGTTTTCAGTTCTCTCTTAAATTGATCAATTGTTCAGTGTTCTAAGCTATAACTGTAAACTTTTCTATAATGTTAGACCAAGTACCTTAAAAATTTACACTATTCTGTAAATTATGCATGAATCTGGCAATCCAAACTATTGCCTGCCCTTGTTTCACCTTCATGAATACCTTCTTACACGTATGTATGCCCACATACGTTATAGAATAACTCACGGCAGTCAGTTCCTATTGGTGATCTGCACGGGGCAGAAGCCTGCTAGACCACCGGGTAAGGCCAGGATGCCGGGGGAAAGGCGGGAGGGAGGCGAGGCGGGTCAGAGCCGGACGAGAAGATATTCGCGGTTTTTCTCAATTCGCGGTCCGGCTCTGCCCCTATCCCCTGCGAATACCGAGGGAGAAGTGTATTTATTTACTTTTCTATACCATTCTCCCAGTGGAGCTCAGATCAGTTTACATGAATTTATGCAGTTACTCGAGCATTTTTCCCTGGCTGTTCCCAGCGAGCTCACCATCTATTTAATGGGGAGATTAAGTGGCTTGCCCAGGGTCTCAAGGAGCTGCTTGGGTTTGAACCCACAGTGGCACTATTTACTATAGCTCAGGCTTCTAAGCATTTAGAACTTGCTAATTCCATTAGCATGCAACTAAACTTTAGTACAAGGGCTCCTTAGATTGTAAGCCCTCTGGGCACAGAGAAAAACCTACAGTAGCTAAATATAACTCACCTTGAACTACCATTGAAAAGGCATAAGCTAAATATTAAATAAAAAATAAATATGGTGTCATGGTTTGTCAATAAACATCTCGCCGTCACCTTGATATGTGTTTCCTACCAACACTCCTGCAGTTCATATAACGGCCACATACCATTACGCTACTATAATTTCCCACTGCACTGACTTTATCCTTTAAGTAAATCATAAGCAGAGAGTGTGGCCTCATTCTGATGTCCTTTATAGTTTCCAACCTCACCCCATAGTATTAGCAGAAAGAGAGCAAGGGCTTATTTTTGTTTCTGTATTTAAGATACCACATGATAATTGCACTCATTACAACAGGCGCTCAACCTTCCTTTGACTGATGGACTGAGAACCAACGAATTGCACTGGATGGCTGCCTATTTCAATAATAATCTGATCTTTAGCTCATTACAGAGCAGGCAGCGGAAAGAAAAACACCTATTCCAAAACGTTTCCCCGAGAAATCTGCATGATTTGTTTATGACGTAGCATTGATCACCTCCATGAATGACTAATAAGTGGTACTATATTAGACACAGTGGGATTAAACTACAGTAATGCCACCAGCCCTAAACCTTTATAGAATGTTCTCAAGCGTGCAGTAATTCTCCTAACTATAGTATTACGTACAGCACAAATATTTCTTTGTGAGTCTGAAGCAATACATCAGGGAAACATTTACTGCTGAACCTCGATTGAGAGTAAATGCATCTTGGGTTGCTATGAATAAAGGCACTAGCTTCTCATTACTTTATGACAAGACACAGAAATTCACTTTACTTTTCATTTAAGCTTTTCTGCTCCAGTTTATAGATGTATGCCTTCACGCTTTTATTCCCTTCCCGCTTCAGCTGTACGTAATAAATGATTATAAATTTTCACATTTGACCACCTCTCGGCTGGGCTCATGCTTAATGCACAAAGTTAGGCAGCTGCAGGTAAAAATTTCACAAACACTTTTATTTATGATGTTGTCCTTGGTAACCGAAATTTCAATGTACTGAAATGAAAAGTATGATTAAAGGGATACGACATGCTGACAAGGATAGGAGAGGGCAGCCTTCTATTTTCCACTGAAAATATATAATATTTTTTTGACATCCATTTCATACAGAACAGACATGGATTAGTCATGGGGGCAGGAAAAGAATGAAGCAGACACAAACCCGGGCCTAGCTTCCAATTGCTCTGCACTTCAATTAAACATCTATAACAAGACATGTAGCCCCAGGGTTAATGAGCTTTAGAAACAGAATAACTGAATCATGGTCATTACTTGCTATATGGGTAGAAGGAGGGATGGATTAGAATTCATGGAAGCCAATAGCCGTCTAGAACCCAAAGACTACCATTTAAATCTAAAGAAGCAGTAGTAATATACATATGTTCCATAGGGCTTAATAAATACCATATAGGCATGCAAGATATAAGCACCATTTCACAGAGAACCTTATAAGAGCCTAGTCTTTAAAGAAATGTAGGCACTTGCATTTCTTTATAGAGTACTCATGTAACTGGTTATTAACGTACCTAATATTTAGATGTGATCACTTACACCAGCGATAGAGCTGGTGTAAGCATCCAAGTCCCACAGGAATACATGCAACTTACAGCACTAAGAGGTTCTTTTACAAAGAAAGTGGCTTTAGCACACCCTTTCATGAGTGTTTCCTGCACCATAAAGTCATTTACCATATCTCAGAAAAGATGTAGCGGAATTAGAAAAGGTACATAGAAGGATGACGAAAATGATAAAAAGAGATGGGACGACTTCCCTATGAGGAAAGGCTAAAGCGGCTATAGCTCTTCAGCTTGGAAAAAAAAGACAGTTCAGGGGTGAAATGATTGAGGTCTATAAAATATTGAGTGGAGTGGAAAGGGTAGATGTGAATCGCTTGTTTACTCCTTCCAAAAATACTAGGACTAGGGGGCATGCAATGAAGCTACTAAGTAGTGGATTTAAAACAAACCAGAGAAAATATTTCTTCACACAACTTGCAATTTAAAATCTGGAATTTGTTGCCAGAGAATTTGGTAAAATCAGTTAGCTTAGAGGGATTTAAAAAAGGTTTGGACAATTTCCTAAAAGAGAAGTCCATAAACCATTATTGAGATGGGTTGGGGAAATCCACAGCTTATTCCTAAGATAAAGCAGCATAAAATCTGTCTTACTACATGGGATCCAGCTAGGTACTTTTTGGACATGAGTTGGCCACTGTTGCAAACAGGATGCTGGGCTTAATGGACCTGCGGTATGTCCTAGTGTGGCAATTCATATGTTCAATATGTTTGTTTTTATCAGAGCCAGAAAATGGCCTGTTTTCCATTTTCTGAATTAATGGCCATGCGCTAATGTTGCCATTAGCTCAACCATTTACAAAAGTTAGTACGAGTCCTTACTGCTACCAATTTTTTTGGTGGTAAGGACTCACGTGATATTCCCACACTAATCAGAATGAAGCATTGTAGATGTGCTAACTGATTAGCACTCTCTGCCCCAGACGCGCCTCCTCCCAGAAAAACTTAAAAATTTTTAGCACGCAGTTTGCGCATGCACAGTTGAAACTTACCATGGGACGCCTCAACACATCCCAAGGTAAGCCTTTTTAAGCTGCAGTAAGCACGCTTTAGTGCTTACCGCCAGTGGCGTACCTAGGGGGGGGCGGGGGGGGAGGGCCGCCCCGGGTACCAGCCCTGAGGGGGTGTTCCCGGCCTTGCCGCTCAGTCCCCCCCCACGCCCGAAGGACCGCTCGCCCCACTGACCTTCCAGCACACCTATGAAGCAGCCCGCAGCAGGATCGCGACGTCAGCAATCCCTCAGCTGCTTGGGCGCTGCTTCCTCTGACGTCAGAGGAGGGGGCGGGACCGCGACGCAGGAAGCAGCTCCTAAGTAGCGCAAATATAGCTGACGTCGCGATCCTGCTGCGGCTGCTTCATAGGTAGTGCGGGGAGGCCAGGGGGGCGAATGGTCCTTCGGGGTGGGTCGGGGATCTGACCCAGTTCTAATACCTCTCCGTCTCCGTGCCGACCGACCCCCTCAAGGACCGACCCTTGGAAACATGTTTTCAGGCTTGGAATCCAGTTAAAAGGCAATAGACGCTCTGTCTATACCTGGGACCAAACTGAAAGAAATTTGTCCAGCCCTGGCAAGTTCAAACCCAACTCAAACCAAATTCTGCACTCCTGGGGAAGGGGGAGGTTTTGCTTCTGAGAAAGTGCTCCTTAGTACATCAGAATCTCTGTCTGCTTCTTGGCACCAGCACTGGAGAAATAATGAGACGCCCTACTTTCTTTCTGCATGTGAAGCCATCTGGAGGGGGGGGTGTGTGTTTGTGAGTACCAGAAGGCACTGCGAGGAAGGAACGGGGTATATTAGTAGATCTGTGTGTGATGGAGGGCACTAGGGCCAGCAGGAGTGAGGTACATAGTTAGAGCTGTAGAGGGGGGGGGGGAGAAGGAGGGTGTCCCTATTGCAAGGGAGGAGTGAGGTTTTCCCTCGCCTTTTCTTCAGTCCTAAAGTTCACATTTTCTGGCTTTGGCTGCCTTCAGCAGTCATGCGACCGGGTAACAAAGCCCCCCTGACCCTGCACGCTGTCTGATTCGGCTGCTGTTGAACAGTTTGCGTGCCGGAACCCTTCTCAGGCTGAGTGGAATTTGGGTTATGAGCTGCAGGGAGTGGTTGTGAATTTCTCCGTGAGAACCTTGTGCATCCTCCTCCAGCTTGAGTCCGCACTAGACGTCCCCACGTAGACGTCCGCACTAGACGTCCCCACTAGACGTCCGCACTAGACGCCCGCACTAGACGTCCCCACTAGACGCCCGCACTAGACGTCCCCACTAGACGTCCGCAATAGACGTCCCCACTAGACGTCCGCAATAGACGTCCCCACTAGACGCCCGCACTAGACGCCCGCACTAGACGTCCCCACTAGACGCCCGCACTAGACGTCCCCACTAGACGCCCGCAATAGACGTCCCCACTAGACGTCCGCAATAGACGTCCCCACTAGACGTCCGCAATAGACGTCCCCACTAGACGTCCGCAATAGACGTCCCCACTAGACGTCCGCAATAGACGTCCCCACTAGACGTCCGCAATAGACGTCCCCACTAGACGTCCGCAATAGACGTCCGCAATAGACGTCCCCACTAGACGTCCGCAATAGACGTCCGCAATAGACGTCCCCACTAGACGTCCGCACTAGACGTCCGCACTAGACGCCCGCACTAGACGTCCCCACTAGACGTCCCCACGTAGACGCCCGCACTAGACGTCCGAACTAGACGTCCGCACTAGACGTCCCCACGTAGACGCCCGCACTAGACGTCTACGTGGGGACGTCTAGTGCGGACGTCTAGTGCGGACGTCTACGTGGGGACGTCTAGTGCGGACGTCTACGTGGGGACGTCTAGTGCGGACGTCTACGTGGGGACGTCTAGTGCGGGCGTCTACGTGCGGACGTCTACGCGTGCGCGTCCTCGTGCGCGCGTCTTACATTCAGCATCAAGTGGCAGAAACCTAAACCCCAAACTCAGATAAATGCATTCCCAGGCCTTGTTCTCCCCTCCTCCAGGTCAGATTGCTGTTGAAAGCTGAGGCAACAGGAAATACGTCAGCCTCGGGGAGGATCGGAACTCAAGCTGGAGGAGGATGCACAAGGTTCTCACGGAGAAATTCACAACCACTCCCTGCAGCTCATAACCCAAATTCCACTCAGCCTGAGAAGGGTTCCGGCACGCAAACTGTTCAACAGCAGCCGAATCAGACAGCGTGCAGTGTCAGGGGGCTTTGTTACCCGGTCGCATGACTGCTGAAGGCAGCCAAAGCCAGAAAATGTGAACTTTAGGACTGAAGAAAAGGCGAGGGAAAACCTCACTCCTCCCTTGCAATAGGGACACCCTCCTTCTCCCCCCCCCCCCCCTCTACAGCTCTAACTATGTACCTCACTCCTGCTGGCACTAGTGCCCTCCATCACACACAGATCTACTAATATACCCCGTTCCTTCCTCGCAGTGCCTTCTGGTACTCACAAACACACCCCCCCCCCTCCAGATGGCTTCACATGCAGAAAGAAAGTAGGGCGTCTCATTATTTCTCCAGTGCTGGTGCCAAGAAGCAGACAGAGATTCTGATGTACTAAGGAGCACTTTCTCAGAAGCAAAACCTCCCCCTTCCCCAGGAGTGCAGAATTTGGTTTGAGTTGGGTTTGAACTTGCCAGGGCTGGACAAATTTCTTTCAGTTTGGTCCCAGGTATAGACAGAGCGTCTATTGCCTTTTAACTGGATTCCAAGCCTGAAAACATGTTTCCAAGGGTCGGTCCTTGAGGGGGTCGGTCGGCACGGAGACGGAGAGGTATTAGAACTGGGTCAGATCCCTGAAGAAGCTCATTCTCCTTCTATCAGTTTGGTTCGGTGCAGTGGCGTACCTAGGGGGGTGCGGGGGGGGCGGGCCGCCCCGGGTACCAGCCCTGAGGGGGTGTTCCCGGCCTTGCCGCTCAGTCCCCCCCCACGCCCGAAGGACCGCTCGCCCCACTGACCTTCCAGCACACCTATGAAGCAGCCCGCAGCAGGATCGCGACGTCAGCAATCCCTCAGCTGCTTGGGCGCTGCTTCCTGCGCCGCGGTCCCGTCCCTCCTCTGACGTCAGAGGAGGGGGCGGGACCGCGACGCAGGAAGCAGCTCCTAAGTAGCGCAAATATAGCTGACGTCGCGATCCTGCTGCAGCTGCTTCATAGGTAGTGCGGGGAGGCCAGGGGGGCGAATGGTCCTTCGGGGTGGGTCGGGGCATCAGGCCTTCAGGGTGGGGCGGGCGGGCGGGCAGGCAGACTTTCAAGGGGGAGGGGGGTGACAGGCAGGCAGGCAGGCCTTCAAGGGGGGGTGCAGGTCTTCGGGGGGGGGGTGCAGACCTTCAAGGGGGTGCAGGCCTTCAAGGGGGGGACAGGCAGGCAGGCCTTCAAGGGGGGGACAGGCCTACAAGGGGGGGGGACAGGCCTACAAGGGGGTGCAGGCCTACAAGGGGGGGGACAGGCCTTCAAGGGGGGACAGGCCTTCAGGGGGGGTGCATGCCTTCAGGGGGGGTGCCGACCTTCAAGGGGGTGCAGGCCTTCAAGGGGGTGCAGGCCTTTGGGGGGGTGCCAACCTTCAAGGGGGGGTGCAGGCCTTCAAGGGGGGGGGACAGGCCTTCAAGGGGGGACAAGCAGGCAGGCCTTCAAGGGGGGGACAGGCCTACAAGGGGGTGCAGGCCTTTGGGGGGGGGCCAACCTTCAAGGGGGGGGACAGGCCTTCAAGGGGGGGCAAGCAGGCAGGCCTGCAAGGGGGGGTCAGGCCGTCAAGGGGGGGACAGGCCTACAAGGGGGTGGGACAGGCAGACCTTTAAGGGGGGACAGGCCTACAAGGGGGTGGGACAGGCAGACCTTTAAGGGGGGATAGGCCTTCAAGGGGGGACAAGCAGGCAGGCCTTCAAGGGGGGGTCAGGCCTTCAAGGGGGGGGACAGGCCTTCGGGGGTGCAGGCCTTCGGGGTGGGTGCAGGCCTTCGGGGTGGGTGCAGGCATTCGGGGTGGGTGCAGGCCTTCGGGATGGGTGCAGGCCTTCAGGGAGGGACAGACCTTCGGGTGGGGGGTACAATCCTTCGGGGAGGGTGCAGGCCTTCAGGGGTGGGGTTTAGGCCTTCAGAGGGGGACAGACCTTCGGGTGGGAGGTAAAGTCCTTCGGGGGGTGCAGGTCTTCAGGGGTGGGGTGTAGCCCTTCGGAGGGGGGACAGACCTTCGGGGGAGGGGGGTCCTGGTGTAAAAGTACACAGAGGGAGAGAGGGAAGGGGGGGTTCAAAGATACGTGCATATGCCAGACTTTGGGGGTTAGAAATAATGGGTCTAAAAACAGAGGAGTGGGAGAGAGATGGTGCATAATGGGATTTAGGGAGGGAAGGAACAGAAAGGGAGAGAACTTGGAAACAGGGGATGGTGTGGAGGGGGGATAGAGATACTGGATAGGAGGATAGTTGGGAACAGAAAGGGAGAGATGGTGGATCCTGGGGTGGTGGGGAGTTGAGAAAAGGTGAATCTGTGGATGGAGACAAAAAAAAGGAAAGATGCCAGATCTCCGGGAGAGGGAAGGGAAACGGAAGGGGAGAACAGAGATGGCAGACGGATGGTTAGCACGGAGAAAGGAGACCCTGGCAAGCAAGACAACAAGAGCCTGGGACCAACAAGATTTGAATATTGATCAGAGAACAAAAGGTAGAAAAAATAATTTTATTTTCTGTTTTGTGATTACAATATGTTAGATTTGAAAAGTGTACATAAGACAGCTTGAAATGGGAACTTTTCTATTTTTGTGAATGGCAAGGCTGAGTTCAGTTAAAATATATGCTTTATAAGAAAATATAATAATGTGTTTTATAAAGTTTATAAGCATTGCTGGCATACTCGGTGAGGTGTTCCTAGTGTTGGTGGTGGTGGTAGCATGTCAGTGTGTTGAGAGGAAGAGGTAGTCTGGGAAATTCTGCTGAGCAAACTCTGGGCCCATTTCCACCCCCAGTTAGTCCACTCCACTCAACTGGTTCACACACTGAGTGGGTCTTTGGGTGTTATTTCTGGGTAGTTGTTTTAGAATCTCTTCCAGTGGTTTGTCAGTATCTCCTTCTGGTCCAAGGAAGGAAACTTTGTCAACCTTAGCATTGACCTTCAGAATATGTTTGTAACAGCGCTGCTTGTGTGGCATTAGGCTATGTAGTGATCGAAAGAAAAAAACAGACCTTTGCACATTTTTGCACTATATGGTGGGTGTATGAGGAGATTCATTTCCTGCACAGTTAAGTCCATGTGAAGTTACCTTGTGCTGTATTTAGAAACATAGAACATAGAAACATAGAAAGATGACGGCAGATAAGGGCTACAGCCCATCAAGTCTGCCCACACCATCGACCCTCCCTTTTAAGTCTAATGTCCCATTTAAGTAGATTTGTAAGAATGCCATTCTACTGCCCCGCTCTTTCAAGTCTATACCCTAGTGATCCTATCCTTTGGCTGACCCTCGTAGGGATCCTACATAGGTATCCCATTTTTTCTTAAAGTCTGGGACGCTGTGTGCCTCTATCACCTGCATTGGAAGCTTGTTCCAATGCTCAATCACTCTCTCCGTGAAGAAGTACTTCCTGGCATCTCCACGAAACTTCCCTCCCCTGAGTTTGAGCGGATGACCTCTTGTGGTCGAGGGTCCCTTCAGGAGAAAGATATCATCTTCCACCTCGACCCGTCCCGTGATGTACTTAAATGTCTCAATCATGTCGCCCCTCTCCCTACGCTCCTCGAGAGAGTAGAGCTGTAACTTGCTCAGTCTTTCCTCATACGGGAGACCCTTTAGCCCCGAGACCATCCTGGTGGCCATCCGCTGAACCGATTCAACTCTGAGCACATCTTTACAGTAGTGTGGCCTCCAAAATTGCACACAGTATTCCAGATGAGGTCTCACCATGGCTCTGTACAATGGCATCATGACTTCAGGCTTCCTGCTGACGAAGCTTCTCCTGATACAACCTATCATCTGCCGTGCTTTAGATGAAGCCTTCTCCACTTGAGTGGCAGCTTTCATATCAGCACTGATGATTACTCCTAAGTCTCGTTCTGCCGTAGTTCTGGTTAAAGTTTCTCCATTCAGGGTGTAAGTTCTGCAAGGGTTTCTGTTTCCGAGATGCATGACCTTACATTTCTTGGCGTTGAAGCCCAGCTGCCAGATCGAGGACCAGCTTTCTAGAGTACGCAGGTCTTGCTCCATAGCATCCTTTAGATTATAGTCGTTTACTATATTGCATAGTTTGGCATCATCAGCGAATAAGGTTACCTTGCCTTGAAGCCCTTGAGTCAGATCCCTAATGAATATGTTGAAGAGGAGAGGGCCCAGGACTGAGCCCTGTGGCACTCCGCTAGTCACTTCCGACATTTTAGAGAGAGTACCATTAACCACTACCCTCTGAAGTCTGCCACTAAGCCAATCTTTGACCCATGTAGTTAGAGTCTCTCCCAACCCCATTGATTTCATCTTGTTCAGCAGCCTGCGGTGTGGGACGCTGTCAAACGCTTTGCTGAAGTCCAGGTACACGACGTCTAAGGACTCACCTGAGTCCAGTCTTTTTGTTACCCAGTCAAAGAAGCTGATAAGATTGGACTGGCATGACCTACCCTTGGTGAATCCATGTTGACTGGGATCCCGGAGATTTTCCTCGTTTAGGATCGTATCCAATCTATACTTAACCAGTGTCTCCATGAGTTTACACACTATTGAGGTGAGGCTTACCGGTCTATAGTTCGCAGCCTCAGCCTTGCAACCCTTTTTATGTAGAGGAACGACGTTGGCAGTTTTCCAGTCCAACGGTACTTTCCCCGTACTTAGTGAAAGATTGAAGAGCACTGCCAACGGTTCTGCCAGAACATCTCTCAATTCTCTGAGCACTCTTGGGTGTAGATTGTCCGGTCCCATGGCTTTGCTCACCTTGAGTCTTGCCAGTTCGTTATAGACGTCCCCAGGTGTGAACTCAAAATTCTGAAACGGGTCATCCACGTCTTGTTTCTCTTTCAACTGTGGTCCATGTCCTGGTGCCTCGCAGGTGAAGACTGAGCAGAAATATTCATTTAGTAGTTCTGCTTTCTTGGAGTCCGCCACTGCGTAGTTTCCGTCCGGTTGTCTAAGGCGTACTATACCGTCTGTGTTCCTTTTCCTATCACTGATATACCTAAAGAAGGATTTGTCCCCCTTTTTAATGTTTTTTGCCAGAGTTTCTTCCACTCGAAGTTTGGCCTCCCTAACTGCTGTTTTGACTGCTGCAGATCTGGTCTTATATTCTACTTTAGTTTCTTTTTTTTGCGTACGTTTGTAGGAAAGAAATGCTTTTTTCTTTTCTTTAATGAGGTGCGAGATCTCTCCAGTGAACCATTGGGGTTTGTTGTTTCTTTGCCGTTTATCTACTGATTTTATGTAGCGATTAGTTGCTTCGTGTATGGATGATTTCAGGTATGACCACATAGTTTCCACATTGCCGGTCTCTGCTTGGTCCTGCAGCGTCTGATGAACGAAATCTCCCATGCGTGTGAAGTCGGTGCCCCGGAAATTGAGTACCTTTGTTTTTGTAATTGATTTAGGGGATCCTTTCCCAAGGTTGAACCATATCATGTTATGGTCGCTGGAGGCTAATGTATCTCCCACTGAAACCTCTGAGACGCTTTCCCCGTTGGTGAGTACCAGGTCTAGGATCGCCTGGTCCCTAGTGGGCTCCGTTACCATCTGTCTGAGATGTACTCCTTCTATGGAGGTCAAAAGCTTCCTGCTGCTGCTGGTTGTTGCTGAAAATGTGTTCCAATCTGCATCAGGCATGTTGAAGTCCCCTAGCAGTACAGTGTCGCCCCGTAGAGTTATGTTCTCTATGTCTTCAATTAATTCTGCGTCCATGTTTTCCGGTTGTCTTGGAGGTCTGTATACCACACCAAGATACAGGCATTTTTTGCCACCTCTTGCCAGGTTTACCCAGAGGGACTCCCCGGTGTACTTGACATCAGTGATCCTGGTGGTTTTGATGTCCTCTTTAATGTATAGTGCTACCCCTCCTCCTAACCTGCCCTCTCTGTCCTGACGAAGGAGATTGTACCCTGGTATGGCCATATCCCACCCATGTGCGTCTGTGAACCAAGTCTCGGATATTGCCACCACGTCCAGGTTGGCATCTCCTATTTCAGTTTCCAGTTCTAGAATTTTGTTACCTAAACTGTGTGCATTAACATACATGGCCCTCCACTCTTTGTGTTTGCTAAGTCCCTGTAAGGCTATTCCTGTCTGAGTCTGTGTGGCTCCTAGAGAACTGTTTGCAAAGTGGGTCCTTACCTCGGAAACAGAGTGTCGACCCGTCCCATCCTGATAGTTCCTTTCCCTCCCAGTATATGAGTAGGTCCCCTCCCCCAACTTACCTAGTTTAAAGCCCTGCGAAGCAGGCGGGCTAGTCGGTGTCCGAAGATGTTCTTACCTCTGCTGGTCAAATGGAGTCCGTCTGGTCCCTGTAGTCCCTGTAGCGCCTCTCCATGATCCAGGAATCCGAAGTTCATATCTCGACACCATCCTTGTAGCCATTCGTTCGTTCTCAAGATACATTCTTCCCTGGCTCTTCCCCTGCCTCTAACTGGGAGGATTGATGAGAAGACTACCTGCGCACTCGTCTGCTTCAGTCTCTCTCCCAAGGCTCCGAAGTCTCTGGTGATGGTCTCCGGGGTGTTTCTGGCAGTGTCATTCGTACCTATATGGATAAGAAGCATAGGAAAATGGTCATGAGGTGTTAGTAGTTTACCCAGGCTGGTGGTGACATCCCGTATTTTGGCTCCAGGCAGACAGCAAACCTCCCGTGAGTGTGCATCTGGTCTGCAGATTGGTCCCTCGGTGCCCCTCAGCATGGAGTCCCCAATGACTATAACTCTGCGCTTCTTCCGTTGTGGGGGGGTAAGTCGGTCAGCAGATGGAGTTGCGTGTTGGGCCTGCTCCTGTTCTTCGAGTTCTTCATGCTGGGTCTGCTCCTGTACTTGGTCGGCAGCTTCTTCCTGAAGAATCTGAAATCTGTTCTTTAGGATGAGCTGGGGGGTTGATGTAGGGTTGGCCTGTTGGGAAGAAAAAGAAGAAGAGGATGATGAGATTGAAAGTGAGGGGGGGGATGTTCTATGTTTACCTGTGGAAGAGGTTACCAACTGCCAGGTGTCATTGCCGCCAGCCATTTCCTGTGTCCCAAATGTTGGCTTCAAAGCTGATGATTTGGGCGTCTCAAGAATGGACTTGTCATGGGTCTGCTCTGTAATTTGGGACAATTCCTGAACGACTCCGTCGATGTAGGCTTCATCCTCTCGGATGCTTCTCAGGCGGACCACCTCCTCCCTGAGGTTCCGCAGTTCCTGCATGAGGGCTCCATCCAGCTGCGCGTCCTCCTCTGTCTGCGTGGAGACTGTAGTGTAGTGCCGAGGGATGGATTCGGTCTGCACGGAGACCTCTGTCCACTGTCCAGAGTCCTCCTCCCTCTGCACGCCGTCCGTGATCTCCTCCTGGATCCCCATGGTGGCTGGCATGCTAGATTTGATTGTAGCCTTGGCGCTTCTAGTCCTCCCTGCCATTTTCAAGTTGTGAATTAGGTTCGCCTGTCAGTAGATTAGAAAAAGAAAAGAAAGAGAGTTAGAAAAATCCTACTGAGAGCTAGTGCTATATTATAAAAGATTAGGGATAAGAAGAGCGGAGGGTATCTGAAAGGGTGGCTGAGTGTGAGTAAGTGTGAGATGTGAGTTAAGTGTGAGTGTTCGTGTGATTAGGGGTGGTCTAGGGTAAAGGGAGATATCCTTGGTCGAGTGTAGTCGGGTTTACAAGGCTCTCCTCAAGGCTCTCCGCAAAGGCGCCCTCGCTAAGGCGAGCGCCTTTGCCGCTCGCCTTCGCCGCGCGCCGAACGGCTGCGCGCCGTTGGCTCGCCTCCTTTAATGGAGGAGCCCGGTCGCGAGTCGCTGACGCGTTGGGGGTGGGCGGAGCTTCTCTCTCGCCTCTGCCCCGAAGTCAAGCTGCGCCCCTCAGCCGCCCCGAAGTGGTCCGGTGCTCCTTAGCGCCTCCTCTGTCTCCCCACGTGCTCCTCTCTCCTCCTGCTTGAAATGCTGCCTTCTCCTGCCTGCCTGCAGCCGATCAGCGCTGCGCCCGTTGGCTCGCCTCCTTTAATGGAGGAGCCCGGTCGCGAGTCGCTGACGCGTTGGGGGTGGGCGGAGCTTCTCTCTCGCCTCTGCCCCGAAGTCAAGCTGCGCCCCTCAGCCGCCCCGAAGTGGTCCGGTGCTCCTTAGCGCCTCCTCTGTCTCCCCACGTGCTCCTCTCTCCTCCTGCTTGAAATGCTGCCTTCTCCTGCCTGCCTGCAGCCGATCAGCTTGACATCTAGCAAGGTCTCTGTTTGGAAGGAAAGATCTAAGCTTAAAAATGAAGTGGCCAGAAGTTATGTTAAAAGTAGATAGCGTAGCTGGTTTTAAGAAAGGTTTGGACAAATTCCTGGAGGAAAAGTCCATTGTCTGTTATTAAGACATGGGGGAAGCGTCTGCTTGCCCTGGATTGGTGCACTCAGTTGTTCCCACTTGGAGAACCTATTGACTTTTACTGCTTTTCTGTGTGGCTTTAACATTTTTGCTATTCAGTATACCTAAACTATTATTCAGTAGAAAAAATTTGTTTGTTCAATCAAATCCTGTGTGGACATTGGACTTCTATGAGTGAATGTTCTGCTTGATTGAACAAACTAAATTTTTTCTACTGAATAATAGTCTAGGTACAATGAAAGTAAATAGCAAAAATGTTTGAGTAGATAATTAAGGAAATCTTTTTCATATTGCTTGCTTATGGACTGGGAAAAAAGACTGTTCAAGCAAATGTCTCCAGAACTGCTTTAATGGAAAAATGTGATTTTTTTTTTTTAAAGTACTTTGTGAAATTTATTGTTGTTGTGAAATTTATTGTTATACTTTGTTTAAACTTAAAAAGCGGTGTCATTAACAGTGAATCTAATCGAAAAATCGATTCAACAGGGTGAATCGGATCGAATGAAATATTTTTCTCTGAATCGGGCAGCACTATTGGCTACCATGAGAATGGGCTACTGGGCATGATGGACCATTGGTGTGACCCAGTTAGGCTATTCTTATGTTATGTTCTCATCTGTAGGGGCCTTTGTTTTCACTTCTTATTTTAATGTATTTTTTTCCTGGGAACTTATCAGTGTTTTTTTATAATGGGAACAAAAATGGAAGAGAATTAATGTGTGTGGAATGGGGGGGGGGGTAACTAATTTCTTCAGCTAAATAATTCAATCCACTTCAAACAGACATAGGAGAACTCACGCACCATTCACACACCCTCCAACCAAAAACGTCAAAAGAAAAAAACTGTTCGACAACCATTCGAGCTGCAACACTTGACCCCCAACTCTACAACCTATTGACCTCGACCACAAACTACAAAACCTTAAAAAAAGAAATAAAAACCCTTCTATTAAAAAAACACATAAAACCAAACTAACATAATCAGAACTGTCCCAAGCATCACCTGCAACTACTCCATATGTACTTCTGATGTCATGACAATTCAGACATAATTTATGTTATGTTATGTTTGGAATAATGGTTACATAAATGAGGTTCAATAAAAGAAAATTTTCTGTGGGAGCATTTGTTGGAACTTCTGTTATCCTGATTTCTTCTATCTGTGGGCTTTCTTTAGCTAACCTACTTATCTGGGGCTTTCCACTTCTGCAGCTGCCCTTTTCACGGTCCACTTTGCGCTTGCACTCTCTGGGGAGGGGGGGTTGGGTCTGGGCTTGGTGGGGTAGGTGTGTCTGGTAGTTTTGTCTGGGTGGTGGCTGGGTGTTTCTTGGGTGCTTGTTGTGCGGATTGGTGTGTCTGGTGAGGCGGTCTGGGTGTTGTTGCTTGTGGGGTTTTTTTTCATTATAAAATATGGCTGAGGGTCTAGTCCGGCTTATTATTCTTGTGGGTTCTGGGGTGGGATTTGTTTGCTTGCCCCAAGTTTTGGCCTTTTGTTGTGTATTGCTATGCCTCTCATTGGCAATTTTCTCTTGGGAGAGGCTTGTTCATGCTTGTTGTTGCTGTTACTCTCATTCTGTGTTCTTTTTGATAATGTATAAGTTTCTGTACAGACCATGGTTGCTTGTCTGGACCTTTTGCCATTCTCAATAAAAATACTTTGAAAAAAAAAAAAAAAAAAAAAGAAAATTTTCACTGCCTGTTTCTATTCTGACCATTTATTCCATTTCATGGTTATTGCAAAAAAAAAAAAAAAAAAAAAAAATTTTACATGGGGGGGGGGGGGGGGGGTGTCAAAAAATGATGGGCCCCGGGTGCCACATACCCTAGGTACGCCACTGCTTACCGCAGCTTAGTAAAAGGAGCCCTCTGTATATTACATGCGTGAGAACCTCCACGTATATCCCTCCTATACTCCGCCCCTGTGTTAATCCCCTGGCAAATATGCACTTTGTAAGTGAAGTGGATATTTGTGGAACAGTACTGAAGCTCCAGGCAAGTACCTATATACATACATTACAGTATTCTAAATATTTAGGCCCCCATATATATATATATATATATATATATATATATATATATATATATATATATATATATATATATATATATATATAAAAGCCCTAACGCAGCTTGAAAGAAGGGGGCCTTAGACATATAACCCCAAATTCTGTGTAGGTTGCACAAGGTTAAACACACCATTTGGGATGTGGATCACAGAAACACATGCAAAATAATCTACAAAATTATTTTGGTGATAGCAATCAATAATTGGCCTTAACAAGTGCTAATTATCACTAATTACTCTGCACCCTTAGAGCCTGATTCTCTAAAGGACGCCCGGTTTTGAGAATCGCACATGGGCGTCCTATATAGAATCATGTCTGTCCTGATAGATAGACACTTAAGCTCTTATATCTACCTTGATTCTCTAACTGGCGTCCATGTCACAAGCCCCGGTTAGAGAATTGGTTGCAGCTGAGCTAATTGCAGCAAGGGAATCTTCCTGCCACAATCAATTTAGTGGCTGCAGCAGGGAACCCATTCCCCCTCCCCCCACCCCCCCCACCCCCCGCAAAGTCGGCTGGCAGGAGGGATTCCTACTCCCTTCTGATGGAACCCCGAAGCCCCCCCAACTGTCCGTGGCAGGAGGAGTGACCAATTCCTGCCACAATAGCGAACCAGAACCAGAACCAGAGGGTTACCCAAGAACAAAGAAGCGGGCAGAGGATGGGATAGACACACCACAGGAGGAGGGTGAACAGAATGAGGCTCGGGGACTGGCAGCCCGTGAGGAGATCGGCAGGAGCATCAATTCACGAGGACATCCAAAAGAAAAGGTAACAAACCGGGACTTAAATTGCCTATACACAAATGCTAGGAGCCTAAGGACTAAAATGGGGGAGCTAGAAGTTATAGCCAGAAATAAGGACCTAGACATAATAGGAATCACAGAGACATGGTGGTCCGAGGACAACAAATGGGATGTGGCCCTGCCAGGGTACAAACTCTACAGGAGGGGCAGGGCACACAAGAAGGGGGGAGGAATAGCACTGTATATAAAGGACTCCATTCCTTCATCCAGGACAGAAACAACAGTAAGGGCGGACAGTTTGGAGTCACTATGGGTTAAGCTGACAGAGGGGAAGGAACTGACATCAAATTGGGACTGTACTATCGCCCACCAGGACAGCCAGAAGCAAACGACCTGGACTTGGAGGCCGAATTGAGGCAGGTGTGCAAAAGTGGAAGGGTGGTGGTTATGGGGGCTTTCAACTACCCGGGAATAGACTGGAACATTGGACACTGAAATTGCACGAGAGAAATTAAATTCCTAGAGGCGATGAGGAACTGTTTCATGGAGCAGCTGGTCACGGAACCAACGCGAGGGGATGCCACTCTGGACCTAATCCTCAACAGGCTAGAGGGACCCGCAAAGGAGGTGGTAGTACTAGCACCATTAGGGAACAGCGATCACAACATGATCCAGTACAAATTAAACATAGGAACATCATAGGTGAAAAGAACCACAATGACAGCACTCAACTTCAGAAAAGGAAACTACGAGGCCATGAGGAAAATAGTGGGAAAAAAAGCTCAGCAACTGCTCAGGGAAGATGAAGACCGTAGAGGAAGCCTGGACCCTGCTTAAGGGCACAGTGCTCGAGGCACAAGACCTGTACGTCCCAAGGTTTAGGAAAGGGTGCAAAAAAAATCGAGCTAGAAACCCAGTGTGGATAACAAATGCAGTTAAAAAGGCGATAAGCGACAAGAAATCATCCTTCAGAAAATGGAAAAAGGAACCAACAAAGGAAAACCAGAGAGAGCACAAAAGACACCAGAAAAAATGCCATCGAGAGGTCAGGAAAGCAAAGAGAGAATACGAGGAAAGACTGGCGGGAGAAGCAAGAAACTTCAAACCCTTCTTCAGGTATGTGAAAGGGAAACAACCAGCCAGAGAGGAAGTGGGACTACTGGACGACGGAGACAGGAAAGGAGTGATAAAGGAGGAAAAAGAGATAGCTGACAGGTTAAACAAATTCTTCTCGTCAGTCTTCACCAGAGAGGACACATCCAATATCCCAGAACCCAAGGAGATTATAAACGGAGACCACGATGAAAGGCTGGTACAACTAGAGGCGAGCTGAGAGGATGTACTCCGACAGATAGACAAACTAAAGAGCGACAAGTCACCGGGTCCGGACGGCATCCACCCAAGAGTAATAAAAGAACTGAGAAACGAAATAGCGGAAACACTTCGTCAAATATGTAATCTATCCATGAAGACTGGGGAGATCCCGGAGGACTGGAAAATAGCAAATGTCACGCCCATCTTTAAGAAGGGATCAAGGGGTGACCCGGGAAACTACAGGCCAGTGAGCTTGGCCTCGGTTCCGGGAAAGATGATGGAAGCACTGGTAAAGGACACAATCTGCGAACACATAGAAAACAAGGGACAACTAAAGGCGAGCCAGCACGGCTTCTGCAAGGGAAGGTCGTGCCTCACAAACTTACTGTACTTCTTTGAGGGAATAAACAGCCAGATGGATAAGGGGGAATCCATAGACATCATTTACCTTGACTTCCAAAAAGCCTTCGACAAGGTACCTCACGAACGGCTACTTAAAAAGCTGTGGAACCACGGGGTGCAAGGGGATGTCTACCGATGGATCAAACACTGGTTGGCAGGCAGGAAACAGAGGGTTGGAGTAAAGGGCCAATACTCAGACTGGCAATGGGTCACGAGCGGAGTTCCACAGGGGTCGGTGCTGGGACCTCTCCTGTTCAATATATTTATTAACGACCTGGAAACGGGGACAAAATGCGAGGTTATCAAATTTGCTGATGACACCAAACTCTGCAGCAGGGTTAGAAGCATGAAAGACTGGACCTAACGAGACTGGAAGAATGGGCAAAAAAGTGGCAAATGAGTTTTAACGTAGAGAAATGCAAGGTCATGCATGTAGGGAAAAAGAACCCGATGTTCAGCTACAAAATGGGGGGATCAGTGCTAGGGGTGAGCAACCTTGAAAGAGACCTGGGGGTGATGGTGGACTCAACATTGAAAACATCGGCACAGTGTGCGACAGCCTCAAAGAAAGCAAACAGAATGTTGGGTATCATTAAAAAGGGTATCACAACCAGGACGAAGGAAGTCATCATGCTGCTGTATCCTGCAATGGTGCGCCCACATCTGGAGTACTGTGTCCAGTACTGGTCGCCAAGAAGGACATGGCAGTACTTGAGGGGGTCCAGAGAAGAGCGACTAAACTGATAAAAGGTATGGAAAATTATTCATACGCTGACAGGTTGAAAATGCTGGGGTTGTTCTCCCTGGAAAAGCGGAGACTTAGAGGAGACATGATAGAAACCTTCAAAATCCTAAAGGGCATAGAGAGGGTAGACAGGGATAGATTCTTCAGACTGTGGGGAACCACAAGTACTAGGGGTCACTCGGAGAAATTGAAAGGGGACAGGTTTAGAACAAATGCTAGGAAGTTCTTTTTTACCCAGAGGGTGGTGGACACATGGAACGCGCTTCCGGAGGATGTGATAGACCAGAGCACAGTACAAGGGTTCAAGGAAGGTTTAGATAGGTTCCTGGAGGATAAGGGGATTGAGGGGTACAGATAGAACTAGAGGTAGGTTATAGAAGTGGTCAGAAACCACTTCACAGGTCACAGACCTGATGGGCCGCCGCGGGAGCAGACCGCTGGGCACGATGGACCTCTGGTCTGACCCAGTGGAGGCAACTTCTTATGTTCTTATGTTCTTAACTCTCCCAACACAGTTCAAGACAGGAGGGATGGCCACTCCATCCTGCCGCTGGCTCCATCTTCCCCCAAACTCCACCAAACACTCCCCGAATCCACCCCAATAGTCCCCAACTCTGCCCCTGACACTCCCCAACATCCCCTGACATTCCCCGACTTCACCCTGACACCCCCAACATCCCCCTGTCACTTACCTAATCCACCCCGACACCTCCACGATCACGACACTCCCCGACTCCACCCTAACACCCAAAGATCCCCCTGCCACCCTCCTGCCACTCCCCAGAATGCCCCATACCCTTATCTGATGGCCGGCAAGAGGGATGCTGATTCCCTCCTGCCGGCAGGCCCGCCACTGCAAAATGACGGGCCTACCCCTTCCTGGTGCATTCTGGAATGGACCGGGGAAGGGCCTAAGGCCCTGATTGGCTCAGATGCCTAAGGCTCCTCCCATAGGAGAAGCCTTAGGCACCTGGGCCAACCGGAGTCTTAGGCCTCCTTCCCAGTGCTTTTTCAGGTCCCACGACTAGAAAGTGACAGAAGTAGAGCCGATGTCAATGTGGGCAGCAAGTTAGAGATGCTACTCACGCCTGGGAAGCCAAATAGGTACAGGAAAGAGAAAGGGAGCGTGCACAGCGAGGGAGGGGGGGCGGAGAAGAGGTTGAGTGGGGTGCCACCCCCCCAGGTGCTGCCCACCCTCGCTTTGCCACTGGGACCAGCCACTATGTGTATTCTATAAATCATTCCTAACTTTAGGCACGGTTAATAGAATGACACTACGTGCGGGGAGGGGAGGGGAAGATTCCAGCACCATAGTATGTAATCCAGAGCCTTTTGTAAAACTCATATAAGGATGCCGATAAATACATTTGTGTTTGCAGCATGTACAGTGGGAGCAGCAATTCCCGAAATCTACATAAAGAAAAAGAACAGCATCATTCAGCAGCTTTTACAAAGAAGAGTCAGTGAATATTCATGGAAGCAGTAACATCACACCTTCCAGAAATAAGTACCAGCACCGGTACATGTTCAGGATGATTTTATCACAGAACACTTAGGTTAGGTACCTTTTTTTGGCCCTATTTTATAGAGACACACAGGCACCACTGTGGCTTTATAGCATACAGCCCAAATCCTAAAGAAATAGCACCTGTCTCAAGACAGAGGCATTATGGAGCTCATTTTCAAAAAAAGAAGAATGTCTAAACAGTGGCATAAAGGGGCAAATGGAAGTTTTCTTGCCAAATCCTTCCAAATTCGCTATTTTTGAAACCTGTTTTCTAGACAGATTTCTAGGCTGGTCATCCACAGTTCATCTAAATCTCAAGGGGACCTATTAGAGGCTTGTTTGAGAAGGACTAGGGCAGATTTATGACCTAGATGACTTTCTGGAATAGAAGATCATAAGAATAGCCTTACTGTATCAGACCAATGATCCATCAAGCCCAGTAGCCCATCCTCATGGTGGCCAATCCAGGTCACTAGCACTTGACAAAAACCCAAAGATTAGAAGCATTCCATGCTTCCCATCCAGGGCAAGCAGTGGCTTCCCCCATGTCTTTCTCAATAATGGACCATGGACTTTTCCTCCAGGAAATTGTCCAAACCTTTCTTTAAACTAGCTACACTATCCGCTCCTCTGATAATGCGTTCCAGAGCTTAACTATTCTCTGAGTGAAAAAATATTTCCTCCTATAGGTTTTAAAAGTATTTCCCTGTCACTTCATCGAGTGTCCCCTAGTCTTTGTAATTTTTGACAAAGAGAAAAAAACAATCCACTTGTACCCGTTCTACTCCACTCAGGATTTTGTAGACTTCATTCATATCTCCCCTCAGCCATATGTTTTCTAAGCTGAAGAGCCTAACCTTTTTCGTCTTTCCTCATACGAGAGAAGTTCCATCCCCTTTATCATCTTGGTCACTCTTCTTTGAACCTTTTCTAGTACTGCTATATCTTTCTTGAGAGAATTGAACGTAATAATCCAGGTAAGATTGCACCATGGAGTAATACACAGGCATTATAAAATTCTTAGTCTTGTTTACCATCCCTTTTCTAATAATTCCTGGCATCTTGTATGCTTTTTTATCCGCTACCACACATTGGGCAAAAGGTATCATTGTATTGTCTACAATAACACCCAGATCTTTTTCTTGGGCGCTAGCATCTGGTAACTGTGATTTGAGTTATTCTTTTCAATGTGCATCACTTTGCATTTGTCCACATTAAATTCATCTGCCACTTGGACGCCCAGTCTTCCAATTTCCTAAGGTCTGCCTGCAATTTTTCACAATCCGCATGCGTTTTAACAACTTTGAACAGTTTAGTGTCATCTGCAAATTTAATCACCTCACTCGTCATTCCAATTTCCAGATCATTTATAAATAAGTTAAATAGCACCGGTCCCAATACAGATCCATGTGGCACTCCACTGTTTACTCTCCTCCATTGAGAAAAATGACCATTTAATCCTACCAGTTTGTAGTTTAATAAGCATCTAAATAATTTTAAAACAATATTCATAAAAACAATCCACAAAGGTTGTATACAGTCACAAGTGACCCACAGGATAGAAACTAAATAATGTATACAATAAAAATGCCCGAACTCTCGCTGTGTTTTATCAAAATAAAAATGCCTTCCTCAGGGGTCTTATATGGTCCTTGGCTGTCTTAAATATACAAACATAAAAGTCACAAAGAAATCCAAACAGTTAAGAGGCGACAAACAAGCAGCCCATTCCACAAGACTACAATGTAGGTTAGTGTCATCAAAAAGACGTACATATGAAAAATGGCCATTTTCAAAAAAGCAAGGTAGACATTTTGTAATTTTGAAAATAGGCATGTTTGGTATTGGATTTTTGTACTTGTTCCACAAAATTTCCATACTTAGATTTGGACGTCATATAAAAAATGGCCCTCCACACCTGCTCAAGAGGAAGTGTAAATGTTAAACACATACTTTATGCACCTACACTCATGTTTTATAAAATACACATGTCAAGTGTGTCTTTGATGCTTTGCCTGTCTACTAGAGAATGACACGGGGACAAATTTTTCCCCATCCCCGCAGGAACTTATTTTCCTGTCCTGTCCCAGAGAGTTCTTTACCTGTCTCTGCCCCATTCCTGCAAGCTCTGTCCTCATCTGTACAAGCCTCAAAACACTTTTAAATCAGAAGTATCTGAGGCTCGTGCGGTTAAGGCTGAGCTTACAGGAATGGGGCAGGAACAGCGACAGAGACTAAACTCACAGGGACGGGATGGGGAAATTGAGTTCCTGTAGGGAAGGCAAAATTTTGTCCCCGTGCCATTCTCTGTCTACTGTACAACTACATAACAGCTTGCACTGTGCACATTTTCAGGTGTGACCCAATTTTCGAAGAGCCCTTTACATACATAAATGGTTTATAAAACACCTATAACTGAAGCCAATTAAGCAGTGAAACTGTTAAAGGGTTTGTTTGGGGGGTTTATCATTTTCATGGCAAAATTAAAATTCAGGGGGTTAGGGACGATTACTCTTTCAATTTCTCCTTTAAATCCCTGTGAAACTTGCATTTATATCACAGTTATATATGACTCGGAGGAGGTGCAAAACCCAGTGGAGAAACTATTTTGGATTATATATGCATATGTGTGTCACAGTGGTTAAAGCTACAGCCTCAGCACCCTGAGGTTGGGGATTCAAACCCATGCTGCTCCTTGAGAGCCTGGGCAAGTCACTTAATCTCCAAATTGCTCCAGGTACATTAGATAGATTGTGAGCCGGCTGGGACAGACAATGAAAAATGCTTGAATACCTGAATAAATTCATGTAAACCATTCTGAGCTCCCTTGGGAGAACATAAGAACATAAGCAGTGCCTCCGCCGGGTCAGACCATAGGTCCATCCTGCCCAGCAGTCCGCTCCCGCGGCGGCCCAAACAGTTCACGGCCTGTCTAAATCACCAGAAGGGGCCCCCATGCCTCCTTGGTTTCCTAATTGAGTCCTATCTTCCTATCAAAGTCCTAGCCCTCGGTATAGAAAATTGAATAAATAAATAATAAATGAGAAATGCACATATAATTTTGGGACTGTCCAAACCACAGCTTTCCTTTGAATATGTGCATTCTGGTCCTTTGCGAGTATCCATACCACAACATTGACTTTTTAACATACCACAACATTGACTTTTTAACATACCACAACATTGACTTTTTAACATACCACAACATTGACTTTTTAACATACCACAACATTGACTTTTTAACACACCACAACATTGACTTTTTAACATACCACAACATTGACTTTTTAACATACCACAACATTGACTTTTTAACATACCACAACATTGACTTTTTAACATACCACAACATTGACTTCTTATATTCTACTATTCCCCAATAATTTTGGTTCCACAAGGATAAAAACCTATGAAGCTAGAGAAAAACTCTAAGATACACTAATATAAATGCTTCAGTCACCAACAAACTTCCCACAACTACTAAATAAAATCATTGAATGAAAAGACATTTTTGAAACAGGTAGGTTCTCAGTTTCTTTGGAAACCTCATCTATTTAGGGTCTAATCTCAGCTCCTGGGGAAGAGAATTCCAAATTAAGGCCCAATTGATAAGGACCAACAGCAAAAGCACTGTTCAATTTAGCAGCAAAATTTGCACAATTGTTTTTTATGCATTAGATAGATAAAGTGTGCAAAATTTTACTTACATTCACTCAATGAGTGATTGTGGTGAAAAATTATGTAAATCAGCACATTAGCTGTGAAGGCCTAGAAAAAAATACCTAGAAACATAGGGCTCCTTTTACAAAGGCACGCTCGCAGTTTAACATATGTAATAGCACGCACTAAACCACTGGACGCACTAGCCGCTACCGCCTCCTCTTGAGCAGGCAGTAGTTTTTGGCCAGCGCAGGGGTTAGCGCGAGTGATAAAAAAGTCGCACGCGTTAACTCTGCAAGCGCACCTTTGTAAAAGAAGCCCATAATATTACAAACTAAATTTTTCTAAAATCTTAACCATACCCTAAGGCGGTTTGGGCAAATTCTTGCAGAAATGTTTCTTATTTTTTAAAAATATACATATTTTGCGAGGAGAGCACTTTGCACAAAACCCTTGATAGCAAAATCACTGCATGCTAAAATTAAACTATGCATACAATTTTCTCCTTTTACTGCATAAGCTCATAATTTGAAATAAAATGCAAATAAGGGTTAAAAACCAAAACAATATAAGGCGATACCTTTTATTGGACTAAAGTAACACATTTCTCACCTCTCCCTTCCTTAGGTCAGAGCAGAATGATTATAGAACAAGCCCGAGAAAGAGAGAATTAGTTCTGGAAAGATAATCACGAAGACCCATATTCTATAAAAGATGCCTTAAATTAGGCACCTAGATCAATGTGCCTAGCTAATATAGCCATCTAACTTACCCCACCCCCTTTTATAAAACCACAGCGGTAAAAGTTCCGATGTTCATAGGAATTCCAAGAGCATCGGAGCTTTTACCACTGTGGCCAGCAATAAAAAGCACTAATGCGGCTTCATAAAGGGGGGGTTAATTATTTAATAGGCTTAATCAGCTTGATAATTAGCTTAAATTACAATTAATTTGGTGGTAGGCGCCTACCGAATTCAGGTAGGCATCTAGCCCAAGGTACCTATCAAAAAGTAGGCATGGCTAAGGGCAGATCATGAATCTTAGGCATGTTTTCCATGTAGGTGCCTAAAATGGACTTAGGCATTGGTATTAGGCCAAGAAAACATGAAGGCTAAAGCGGCTAGGGCTCGAGACGGCTCAGGGGTGATATGATAGAGGCCTATAAAATACTGGAAAGGGTAAATGTGAATCACTTGTTTACTCTTTCCGAAAATACTAGGACTAGGAGGCATGCAATGAAGCTACTAAGTAGTAGATGTAAAACAAAGCAGAGAAACTATTTCTTCACACAATGTGTAATTAAACGCTGAAATTTGTTGCCAGAGAATGTGGTGTAATCAGTTAGCTTAGCAGGGTTTAAAAAAGGTTTGGATAATTTTCTAAAAGAGATGTCCTTGAGAAATCCACTGCTTATTCCTAGGATAAGCAGCATATAATCTGTTTCACGACTTCAGATCTAGCTAGGTACTTGGGCCCTGGGTTGGTCACTGTTGGAAACAGAATACTGGGCTTGATGGACCTTTGTTCTGCCCCCAGCATGACTAATCTTATATTCTTAAAACCCTGGCATAAAAAGGAGACATGTATGTTCATTTTTAGTGCCACTAGGCATGATTCTACAGATCAACAGGTGCTATGCGCCGTGTTCCTCAGCGCCTAATTTTTAGGCACCATTTATAGAATTGGGGCCAAAATGTCTTTAGTCTAATAATTTGTTGACGTCGGGTGGCGAGAATTGGTCGGCTCCGAGCTGGGGAAGATAAGCAGGGAGAGTTAAGACCTCGGCGCTGGCCTGCTCCCCGATTGCGGTGGCTTGAGGGAGGGCAGTGAGAAGGGAAGGGAAGCAGATTGGGGATCCCTGCTTTAGGCGAGCTGCAGTCATGGTTTGTATGCGATTGTCCTCTCCACAATTGGAAAACTTATGAAGTGGAAAGGACAGATCGCGGGCCGCAAAGTAGTCCCTGGGGGAGGGGGGGGCGTGTTTGAGACCGCTGGTCTAGAAGTATGATAGGCAGTATATCAAATTCTTATGAAACTTGAAATTTTAAACTTCAAGTTTTATTCAAATTTGATATAATTGCCTATCAATAAATTTCTAGGCTAAGTAAAGGTGTAAAAAAATGCAGATTAAAACAACAAGTACAAAATAAACCTCAAGTATGGGATAGCAAACATACTGGAACATGAAGGGTAAATGGAGAAGAAATACAATCATTATAGGACAGAGAGACACGTAAGGTTAAAACAGCTAGGAAAGGGTAAGGAGAGAGAGAAGGGACAAAAATTTTTAAAAGCTAAGTAGAAGTTAAGACGGAAAAGCATCCTTAAATAAGTGACATTTCTGTTTGCCTTTAAATCGGTCAAGTATTTTTTCCTTTCTTAAATATAAAGGTCATGCATTCCAAAGCTGAGGAGCTGTGACTGAAAAAAATTCTAGACGTTTTGTACTAATTATCCTTAAAGAGGGAATAGATAATAGTTGTTGGTCCGTGGATCTAAGAGTACGCGAAGGTGTGTATGGTATCAATAGTTTATATATAAATTCAGACACCTTTGAGATAATTGATTTAAATGAAAGCAGTATTATTTTATATGAGAATCGATGTAATACTGTAAGCCAGTGAGCTTTTTCTAAAAGCGGTGTTACATGATCGTATTTTTGGGCATATGAGATGAGTTTTATTGCCGAGTTCTGCACCATGGTTCTGCATGGTATTTCTGTTTGATTATAACTTTACTTTCTTAATCGGCATTCCTTTCTTTTTAAATGATTGTAATGACCTATTGAATTTAGCGGGGTAGCAAGCTTTTAATAAACATAAACATAATATTTACTTCTGTGCATTCAAGTGGTCTAAGAGGGCAAGCCACTGTGCTGAAATAAAAGGACATTTCCCAAAAGGAGTCAATTGTTTTCTAGAGACATACAATACTGCACTCAGCACTTTTGTCTATTGTTTATTTACATTCTTGATGTACCGCAATCCATATATATGTCAAAGTGGTTTACAATTCATAATATAATACAACAAAAGGGGAAGAAAAAAGCAGAAGGTTGAGTATCGTTCCATCCCGGAGGCACAAACTGAGCACAGAGCTCACCAAAAGCCTTGTTGAAATTAGTATTAAGGCCCAACTTAAATCTTGGCAAAGTAGGTTCTAAATTATGGGAAGAATTCAGCATCCCCTATAGGGTCAAATAATCCTAATGAACACAGTATTCTATTTTATTGCAGGATTGAACATACCTGGCATTGTTATGAGCGTATTTGATTTTGCCTATCATTAAAATGGAAGGCTTATGCCTATGTTTCGGGTTTCAGTAGTTATAGGATTTTGGAAGAGTTTAATGCCAGACTTCATTCACCTCTGTGGGTGGCCTGAACCTTCTGACAGTGCATTGTGTCCAGTGTCATCATGAGCATCCAACTATAAATTGCAGAAGAACCAGGAAAAATGGACTGCCAGTTCTCCTTCAGATGCTCATGTTTGATAGCTCAACTTTGACGGCCATCTTGCACCTCTGTTAATCTACATGATTTCACTCTGTCTGGTGACTTACTCTTGCCTTTTGTCATTATTCATTTCATAATTATCACTAGCATAATACTGGCAATCTACATGTCTAAGGATTCTGCACAGTGTCCTCAATACACATGGCCTGCCTGCTAAATGTATTTAGCATGTGCAGCTGATGATTCTCACAAGAAATGGCCACCATGAACATGTGGTGCCAATTATGGAACCCAGAGGTCAAATGTATCACAAAGGCCTTCACGCTCTCTTTTAACTTGTTAATGTCTCTGACCCCTTTTGTGCACACTTTAATCAACACTGTGGATTGTAACCTTACTATTGCGTTGCCTCTAAAACATGTTTAGCTATCAATTACACACATCAAGTTGATGTGCTGCAGAGCTGAGAGCTGTTTAAGTGTACAACGTACCCAACGGATGGAACAAACGGCCAAAGAGGTTCATTTGCAGCTTCAGGCCTTAAGGCGGCACGTTCATGCAGTCTCATTAGACAGGTCAAAATAATTACAGGGCTCAGCAGTCTAAATAAAGCCAAAAATATTTTCAGGGAAATGACAAGCCACCTACCAATAAGTGATAAACACTGTGAAAAGAATTTCAAATAAACTGGACACTACGGAGTGTCAAAGAATTAAGGTGCTTCTTTCCAAATTAACTGCCCTCAAGAAATAAAGGATCTTAGTTTTACCGACGAAAGAGCAAATAATGTGGCTCAAGTCCAGTTGCACTTCCAATGAAGAAGAAAAATCCAGCTTGTATGGGAGGAAGCTCAGGCAGAGGAAACAGGGCTTCTAGATTCAGTCCTGACATTGACTCTGTGCAACTTCGGTACCTTCAGGTCACTCGCCTGGAACTGACTTGCAGCAGAAATGTGAAACACTGGCCATCATTGGTGTACCAGTCGTCTTTATGAGATAAGTTGATTTTCTCATGTATCTTTAATGTTTCAACTTTATTTTGCACCACACAGAACCAGTTTTGAAATTCCAGGGGTGGTTTTATCTGCCAATGAAGTTTAGCCTGAATACCTTAATCCCATCTGTGGATGGTGGGAGGGTTTGTTGCCTGAGGCTTTTTCCTCCCCTGGTATTACAGCTTTGGCCTGTGTTTGAGCACTGTCTCTTTACCTTGCACTGCCCGTGTGAAAGAGTGATTGATTGCTAGTATTGGATTTTCACTACATCTGTGTTATTTTGACAAAAAATAATACTTTTGTTGTCCCTGCCCATTCCAAAGCTGTCAGGCAGTCCAAACATTAAAGCCTAGAATCCATCCCAGAAGGAGCCGCCTATATTTAATTCAATTCAGTTCAATTTACAGATATAGGGCCCAATATTCACATGGGTTTAACTAGGCAGGAGAGGCTCCTTCCCGATTAAACCACTTTGAGCGAGTCGATATTCAGAGGCACCTCACTGGGTACTGCCACTGAATATATCTACTACATGGACTTCCTCTAACTGAATAGGTTAGGGGCAGTCCAAGGACAGAGTTAGGGCAGAGCATCAACAACTGACCTAATTTTATGCACTGAGTTAACCAGACACCATATATATATATATATATATTAGTGTTTAAGCCCGTTACATTAACGGGTGCTAGAATATATGTCTGTCTGTCTTTCTTTCTTACTTTCTGTGTCTCTCCCTGCCCCTGTCTCTCTTCCTTTCTTTCTTTCTCCCTCCCGCTGTCTGTCCTTCTTTCTTTCTGGTTCTCTCTCTGGCACACAGTTTGTCTGTCTTTCTTTCTTTCTGTCTCTCTCCCTGCCTGCTGTCTTTCTGTGTATCTGTCTTTCGTTCTAATGCGCTGCCTGCCTGCCTGCCTGTCTTTCTGTCTCTCCATGGCCCCCTTCTGTCTCCCCTCCCCCAAAGCAAACCAATATTACTCCCAGGCCCCCTTTCCCTCTCCGTCCCCTCCACTTTCCTGTGCAGCAGCAGCAGCATTTCCCTCCCACCCTTCCCTGTGCAGCAGCAGCATTTCCCGCCCTTCCCTGTTCAGCAGCAGCATTTCCCCCCTCCACACACACACTATCCTGTGTAGCTGCAGCATTTCCCGGCCTTCCCTTTGCAGAAGCAGCATTCCCCCCCCCCACACACACTTCCCTGTGCAGCAGCAGCATTTCCCACCCTTCCCTGTTCAGCAGCAGCATTTCCCTGCCTTCCCTGTGCAGAAGCAGCATTTCCCCCCCACACACACACACACTTCCCTGTGCAGCAGCAGCAGCATTTCCCGGCCTTTCCTGTGCAACAGCAGCATTTCCCAGCCTTCCCTATGCAGCAGCAGTATTTCCCGCCGCCCTTTTCCCAGCCGCCGCGGTCAAATTGAGAGAAAAGCGCTGCACCGCACTACCGCTGGCTTCGGAGTCTTCTATCTACTGCGGCCAACCCTAGTGGAAACAGGAAGTAGTCAGAGAGGGCGGGCCGCAGTGGACAGAAGATGGTGAGGCCAACGTTAGCGCGGTGCAGCACTTTTCTCTTAATTGAAACGCGGGTGAGCTGGCGAGAAGGAGGAGGCTTTGGCAGTGGTGGTTTTGGCGGTGAGTGAGGGCGGGAGGGGTGAGTCGGCGGCTGTGCTGTGTTTCTCCGCTTTGGCTGCCGCATCCGCACTCCTGCTGGCCACGGACCTACTGATCACAGATCAGAGATCACAGAAGCACGCAGGTAAGTGCGCATGCTCGGCTAGGTTTTATTATATAGGAGATATATATATATATATATATACAGTAGATATAGCTATATATATCAGCCAGTGCCCAGTTAAATTCCAGGTTGGCAGACTATGTGAATATTCAGTACCAGGAATAGTGCATGCCCTGTCATGCATACCAGCCACTTATTGCAGGCTGAATTTTGGACCCTTGGAAACTGCTTTTCACTGATAGTGAAGTAAGCCATGCTTCTGTCAGCGTGAAAGGCACTACTAAATATTATGAATGGAACAATGACTTCCTGATGTGGATGGAGCACATAACTAAACAATCATCAATGCATTGATCTGAATTCACCCTGAAGTTACCGGGGCCTCTCTAAGTCTGCAATAAAGCTTTCTTTGCATTAACCAGCCAAGCACATAAACATTTTAATGAGCTGTTTGTATGTGGTCTATTGGACCGCTACCATTCTCCCTTCATACAAATCACTCCCTTGTCACTCACAGTTCACCACACCGCCTCACTTTGCAGTTAACAGAAGGCAAGCAGAGTGTCTAAGAGCTGCAGAGCTCCATTCAGGAGAAAGATGTACCAAGTCTAATTCTACAAATGCTGGTCCTAATTTGAAGCAGCCCCTTCTAATTCAGTGGTCTCAAACTCGCGGCCCGAGGGCCACACGCAGCCTGCCAGGTATTATTTTGAAGCCCTTGGTATGTTTATTATAAATCACAAAAGTAAAATAAAACAGTTTCTTGATCATATGTCTCTTTAGCTATAAACTACAATATTATTATTAAGACTTAGCCAAAAGGAAAGATTTATAAACTATAAAAAGTTTTACCTAATGCAAAATTGTCATAACTATTTTTTTCTGAGGCCCTCCAAGTACCTATAAATCCAAAATGTGGCCCTGCAAAGGGTTTGAGTTTGAGACCACTGTTCTAATTGATCCCTCCTAGCCTGCTGTGCCGTATTCTATACATTTAAGGTTGTAACAGACAGACATCCCCCAAGCTGAGGTTTCATTTCAATGTAGGTTAATACCACATGTAAAATAAATGTATGAGAATGCAACTAGAGACAAGGTGAAAGGGACAAAATACAGATGATAAAAGATAAAATAAAACATACCTTTTGTATCCAGAACATAACTTACTGAACATGGAAATGAAAGATAGGGGTGGGGACACCTTTCTGTGTCTTCCTGGGTCTGTCATATGCAACTCTGTTTATTGCTGGTCTTGTTCACTGCCTTGATACTCGGTGACAGGCAGTATAACAAATGTCCAAATAAATGAATTAAACCTACTTTTTATGAAGCCACGTTAAGGGTTTTTTATCGCCGGCCACAACAGTATCAGCTCCGACGCTCATAGGGATTCTATGAGCACTGGAACAAATACCACTGCGGCCAGTGATAAAAAAAAACCTAACGCGGCTTCATAAAAAGAGGGGGGGGGGGGTAAATAAATAAAACTGCAAAAGCTGGAGAGGACGCAGTCCACTGATTCGTGCAACCGCTGAACACCAGGAAAGCCTGCATTCAAATCGAACCTGTCACTGACATGCCATGCAACCTTGGCAAGTCACTTTATTTCTTATTCCTTCTGTTCCGCACTTAGGACCAGATTCTATGTATTACGCCTAAAAATCAGTGTCAACTGAAATGGTGCTTAGCGTGTTTCTACAAGGTGTGCGTACCTTTTATAGAATCACGCTTAGCACTGCTGTTTATAAGAATAGCCTTACTGGGACAGACCAATGGTCCATCAAGCCCAGTAGCCCATTCTCAAGGTGGCCAATCCAGGTCACTAGTACCTGGCCAAAACCCAAGGAGTAGCAACATTCCATGCTACCGATCCAGGGCAAGCAGTGGCTTTCCCCCATGTCTTTCTCAATAACAGACTATGGACTTTTCCTCCAGGAACTTGTCCAAACCTTTCTTAAAACCAGCTACACTATCCACTCTTACTAATGCATAAGTTAGGTGCAGGCATTTAGGCCAGCTAATACCAGACTTAAATGGCTGTGCCTAACTTATGCGCACATCAGACGTATTTTATAACACTATCTAATTTTTAGGAGTGCCCCCAATCAGACCCTGGCCATGCCCCCTTTTCAAATTCACACACACCCAGTGCATACTTTTTACAGAATCATGCTTTCCGAGTTGTGTGTACAACTTTTAATTAGTCCCAATTAATTACGAGGTGTTAATTGTCAATTTTCAGCACCGATTGAGCCAAATAATCAATTAAGTTGTGTGAGTACATCAACTACACACAGCAATGTATGTACACAACTTTAGGTGCCATTTAGGTGCCCAAACTCATCTCTTCAAAAAACACTTCCCATCATTTTAACCTCACTATAGCACTAGAAAATACTCTCATGAACACCACCACCACCACCACAGCAACACCTTCAACATTGTACAACTCACTACTGTATCCCAATTGTATTATTATTCATCACAGTAACCTATTATATACCTACTCTTTGCTTTGTAATTCTCCTGGAAATGACCAGACTAACAATTGTAACTTGCTACATACATGATTCTTTGTATTGTAACGCTCCTGGAAATGTCCAGACTTCTAACTTGTAATCCGCTTAGAACCGCACGGCACAAGTGGAATAGAAATCACTAATGTAATGTAATGTAATTTATAGAATTTGGGAGTTAGACTGTAAGCCCTTCTGGGCAGAGACATTTTGTACTTAAATACTTATTACATTACATTACATTACATTAGTGATTTATATTCCGCTTGTGCCTTGCGGTTCTAAGCGGATTACAATTTATAAGACTGGACATTTCCAGTAGCGGTGCAGTACATAGATTCAAGAATGTGTCAGGATACAATTGTTAATCTGGGTTTTTCGGAGGAACTTGAAAGCTAATAGTAGATTGTGATAAGTTGTTGTGATGAGTAGATATAATAAAGTCAGGATTCTGGTAGGTTGTTGTGAAGAATAGAAATAATAAAAGTCAGGGTTCTGATGTATTGCGATGGTGGTGGTCATGAGAGTATTTTCTATTGTTGTTGAGGGGTTATGATGATGGGAAGTGTTTTTTGAAGAGATAAGTTTTGATTTCTTTTCGGAATATTTTGATGTCTGTTGAATTTATCAGTAGATTGTTGATGGTGGGATCAATCTTTGCTGCTTGTGTCGCTAAAAGGCTGTCGTATATTTTCTTTCGTCTTGCTCCGTTGAGAGGGGGGTGATTGAATAGGCTCCGAGTTCTCCTTAATCTATGAGATAGGTTACGGTGTAATCTGTTGTTTAGGTATATGGGTGCTGTTCCGTGTGTTACTTTGTATAGTAGACAGTAGAATTTGAACTGGGATCTTGCTTTTATTGGTAGCCAATGTGAGTCTAGGTATGCGTTTGTGATGTGGTCATATTTGCCAAGGGAGTAGATGAGTCTGAGGGCCGTGTTCTGAACCGACTGCAGTTGCCTTAGCATATAGTTTGGGCAGGACAAGTAGAGGCTGTTGCAATAATCTAACATACTTAGTACCAGGGATTGTACCAATAACTTGTATTGATCTTTGTTGAAGTATTTTCTTATTTTTCTCAGATTATGCATAGTGAAGAATGCTCTTTGGATGATTTTGTGGATATGAGTCTGCATTGTGCAATTTCTGTCAAGTTGTATTCCCAGGATTTTGAGTGTGTTTTGCATTGGGTACTTGATTGTATTTAATTCTAGTTCAGTGAAAGATGGTTTTTTTTCCATCTCTAGAAGGAGGAATTTGGTTTTTTCCGTGTTCAGTTTTAGTTTATGACTTGACATCCATTTTTCTACCGTTTCCATTATTATTTTCACGTGGTTTGTGGGTAAGGGGTCTTGACTGTTTAATGGGAGGATGATAGTTATGTCATCCACATAGCTGAATGATACTGTGTTTAGGGCGTCTAGGGTTATGCCGAGGGATGCTATGAAGAGGTTGAATAATATTGGTGATAATGGTGATCCTTGTGGTACTCCGCATGGGTTTGACCATGGATCGGATATGTGCTCCTTTGACTTGACTCTGTATGTTCGAGTTTTTAGGAAGCTTTGGAACCATTTGTGAACGTTACCCGAGATCCCTATTGCGTCTAATATCTGGAGTAGTATGTGGTGGTCAACTAGGTCAAATGCCGCTGAGAGATCAAGTTGAATGAGAAGCAGTTTGTTACCTATGCTGAGGTGTTGTCGGACAGTGTCTAATAGTGATACCAGTAGAGTTTCTGTGCTATGGTTAGATCTGAATCCGGATTGTGAGGGGTGTAGTATGTGATGGTCTTCAAGGTAGTTGGAGAGGTGTTGTGCGACAAGGCCTTCTGTTAGTTTGATGTATAATGGGATTGAAGCGATTGGTCTGTAGTTTGCAGGTTTGGCTGTAGGACCTTTGGGATCTTTCAGGATAGGTGTAATTATGATTTCTCCTAATTCCGGTGGGAAATGGCCTTTACTTAGTGTAGTTTGGAGCCATAATGTGAGGCTAGCTTTGAATTTGGTGGAGGCTGTAGCTAATAAGTATGAGGGGCAATTATTCAAGTCACATGAGGATTTGCTGTATTTTTTGTAAAGCCTGTTCAAGTCTGACCATTGTATCTTTGGGAAATTTGTCCAGGTCCTGTCTGCTGGGATTGCTTCGTCTTTTGTGGGATTGATTTGTATTTCTTCTATGTTGGTTCTTGAATTGTTGAATGTGGATCTGGTTGTGAAGATTTTGAGTTTGAAATAGTCCGCTAATTGAGTGGCTGTGGGAGTTTGGTTTCCTTGGGTGGCGAGATATGGTTTGGTATCTGTGAGGTTTTTTATGATGTCAAAAAGTTTTCTTGTGTCTGGTTTTTCGGTACCGATTAGTTTAGAGTAGAAGTTTTTCCGTTTTTCCTTCAATTTGGTATTGTATTGTTTTATTTGGATTTTCCATTCTTCTTTGGTATGAATGTGTTTCTGTTTTTTCCATGTTCTTTCTAATTGTCTGCATTTCCTTTTTAGGTGTAAGAGTTCGTCGTCAAACCATTTGTTAGATGGTCTGTCTATTTTGTTTTTATTTTTTATTGGAGCTAGTTCGTTTAGTGTAGATTCACTTAGGGTCCGCCAGCTGTTTATGAATTCTTTGGGGTTGTTGGGTTCGATTTTGGGGTCGACTGTGTTCCAGAATGTGTTAGGTTCGATTTTCGGTCTGATCATGATGTGTGATTTCTTTGGGATGGGTTTGTTGTTGTTTTGAGCCCAATTGATAGTGAATGAGTATTTGAAGTGGTCTGACCAGAGGGTGGGGTGCCAGAACCCGTTTGAGATGTGAATGTTTTGTGTGTTTTGGTTTGGAGATGAATAAGCTGCTATATCTAGTTGATGACCTTTTTCGTGTGTGGGTTCTGGATTGAGAATTTGGTAAGATAGTGAGTTAAGGTATGACAGTATATCTGTTGCTTGTTTGGATGATTGATCTTCTAAATGGAGGTTTAAGTCTCCTAGAATCAAGTTATGTGTGGAGGAGAGAGAATTCTGGAAGATGAATTCTTCGATTTCTTGTTTTGCTGAGTTCCATTTTCCTGGTGTAATGTAGCAGAGAAGACAGTTCATGTTTCCAATGAGTGATTTGTCTGATATTTGGCAGGCTAATAGATCTAGGTAAGGGGTGGAGTGCTTGCTTAGGACGTCTATGTTGAAATTGTTTTTTGTTATGATTGCTATACCTCCTCCTCTCCTGTTTTCTCGACATACTAGTTCTAGTTTATATCCTTTGGGGCAGAATTCTGTGATGCTTGGATCTGAATCAGAGGTGAGCCATGTTTCCGTTAAAAAGAGGCAGCTTAGATTGTCTTTGATCAGCCAGTCTTTGATTAATTCTGCTTTTGGGTTGATGGATCTAATGTTCATGTATGCGCAAGATATTGCAGTGATTTTTGTGTTGGGATTATAGGTTGTGTTTGTGATAGTTCTTAGTGAAGTTTGGTGTTTTTGTGTGTTTGAGTTAGGCTTTGTTGGGGGTCTTTTTCCTCCGATAGTGGAGTTGCTGGCTTGGTTGGATGTTGGACATGGAGTTAGCGTTCTAGTGGTATGCAGTATTCTGGTTTGTAGAACACGTCTGTGCGTTGTTGTTAGGATAGGGATGGTATGAGTTTGATATCCGGTAGTTTTCCATTTTGCTATAAATGTGGCAATTAGTATGAGGATAAGGATGAGGTTGGGTGTACGCATTGCCATTTTTTTTTTTTTTTTTTTTATTGTTTGTGAGGACTGCGGTTTAGTAAGCTATGATGTATAGGTTGAGATTAAAGTTCTGGCTGCTTCCAGTTCAAAGTATGGGGTTCAGAATTTCGTCGATGCGCCGAACGGCTTTTGCCGTTGGCGCTGGTGGTATATGCCGGGTCTGCCGCTGGTCGGGGAGAGGGGCGGAGCAGGGCTCCCACGCGACCTCTCCTTTGCTCCTGCTGGTGCTGGAGGGGGCCCGAAAGTGGTCTTGCGCTGGTGGTGTGCGTTGGGTCCGCCGCTGGTCGGGGAGAGGGGCGGAGCAGGGCTCCCACGCGACCTCTCCTCTGATCCTGCTGGTGCTGGAGGGGGCCCGAAAGTGGTCTTGCGCCGTTGGCGCTGGTGGTGTGTGCTGGGTCCGCCGCTGGTCGGGGAGAGGGGCGGAGCAGGGCTCCCACGCGACCTCTCCTCTGATCCTGCTGGTGCTGGAGGGGGCCCGAAAGTGGTCTTGCGCCGTTGGCGCTGGTGGTGTGTGCTGGGTCCGCCGCTGGTCGGGGAGAGGGGCGGAGCAGGGCTCCCACGCGACCTCTCCTCTGATCCTGCTGGTGCTGGAGGGGGCCCGAAAGTGGTCTTGCGCCGTTGGCGCTGGTGGTGTGTGCTGGGTCCGCCGCTGGTCGGGGAGAGGGGCGGAGCAGGGCTCCCACGCGACCTCTCCTCTGATCCTGCTGGTGCTGGAGGGGGCCCGAAAGTGGTCTTGCGCCGTTGGCGCTGGTGGTGTGTGCTGGGTCCGCCGCTGGTCGGGGAGAGGGGCGGAGCAGGGCTCCCACGCGACCTCTCCTCTGATCCTGCTGGTGCTGGAGGGGGCCCGAAAGTGGTCTTGCGCCGTTGGCGCTGGTGGTGTGTGCTGGGTCCGCCGCTGGTCGGGGAGAGGGGCGGAGCAGGGCTCCCACGCGACCTCTCCTCTGATCCTGCTGGTGCTGGAGGGGGCCCGAAAGTGGTCTTGCGCCGTTGGCGCTGGTGGTGTGTGCTGGGTCCGCCGCTGGTCGGGGAGAGGGGCGGAGCAGGGCTCCCACGCGACCTCTCCTCTGGTCCTGCTGGTGCTGGAGGGGGCCCGAAAGTGGTCTTGCGCCGTTGGCGCTGGTGGTGTGTGCTGGGTCCGCCGCTGGTCGGGGAGAGGGGTGGAGCAGGGCTCCCACGCGACCTCTCCTCTGATCCTGCTGGTGCTGGAGGGGGCCCGAAAGTGGTCTTGCGCCGTTGGCGCTGGTGGTGTGTGCTGGGTCCGCCGCTGGTCGGGGAGAGGGGCGGAGCAGGGCTCCCACGCGACCTCTCCTCTGATCCTGCTGGTGCTGGAGGGGGCCCGAAAGTGGTCTTGCGCCGTTGGCGCTGGTGGTGTGTGCTGGGTCCGCCGCTGGTCGGGGAGAGGGGCGGAGCAGGGCTCCCACGCGACCTCTCCTCTGATCCTGCTGGTGCTGGAGGGGGCCCGAAAGTGGTCTTGCGCCGTTGGCGCTGGTGGTGTGTGCTGGGTCCGCCGCTGGTCGGGGAGAGGGGCGGAGCAGGGCTCCCACGCGACCTCTCCTCTGATCCTGCTGGTGCTGGAGGGGGCCCGAAAGTGGTCTTGCGCCGTTGGCGCTGGTGGTGTGTGCTGGGTCCGCCGCTGGTCGGGGAGAGGGGCGGAGCAGGGCTCCCACGCGACCTCTCCTCTGGTCCTGCTGGTGCAGCACTCTAAAAATGATAAGTGTAGCTGTTATCAGAAGTGGGGTGTAATTATGCAAAAGAGCACCTGTGTAAAATGTCCAGAAAAGAACCTATTTTATAAAGGCAACCAAACCACCTATGTACCTTCATAAAATAGACTTTCAGAACTATCCTAATAACACACAAATTCTCTCACACAAATTGCTACCCTTTGTGAAGGTATGTTTGCATGTACTCCATGAGGGTCATTCACTTCAAGTCATTTAAAGTTTAAGCCCAAATTCTGTAACCAGCGCCTGAAGTTAGACACCTATTTCGGAGGCGCCCAACTAGATAGGCGCCTATCTAAATGGAATAACAAGCTCAATTAAGCTTTTTAATCAGCACTGATTGAAACATAGGCGCCTGTCAAGAAAGCATGATTCTGTAACTATGTGCCTCTAAATATTTAGGCGGCTTTCAAAAAAAATAGGCGCTATGCATGTTAGGCGTGGGCGTGGCTACATGTTAGGCACCTTGTTGCAGAATCGCTGCTCTTAAGCGTGCTTAAGCGCTCAGCTGGGCGCCTAACTTTGAGTTGTGCCTAGAGCTGGCCTATTTTTTTTGGGCGCCTCCAAAATAGGTTCCGCTCAGCGTGATTCATTAAACAGCACCCAATTTTACTTGGATCGCGCTGAATGGTGCCTAATTAAGCGCCTAACTTTTGGCGCTTCTTATGGAATTTGCCCTCAAGTGCCGGGATGTTATGCACAAAGCATGAATTCTGTATCAGCAATGCACATACACAAGTAATAGACTGAACTCTGAGGGCCTGTTTTACGCTAGCGGCTGCCGTGCGGCAACAGCCCCGAAGCCCTTTAAATCTCTACGGGCTTCGGGGCCATTACCACGCTGCAGCCGCTAGCGCGGCTTTGTAAAACAGGCCCTGAGTCTTCAATTGGGAGTAACCATTGTTTTGAGATACTCTTGCAAGTGTGTTTTGGTGTTTAAGGAAAACAGATATGTTTTTTATGTGCCGCAGTAATTATCCCGATTTATTTCTGCTAAAGGACAACTTACTGTTATTTCTTCTTTTTTTTTTTTTTCGTGGTTAATGGTTTTTATTGAAATTTTAAACATAGTAAAGACATACAACGAATAAAAATCCACTTTTACAATAAATGATCATCTCCAATAATAATAACAATAAATACTTATAACCATAAATCAAATTCAATTCCGTCCCTCCCCCCCCCCCCCTATTTATCAAGTATATATATTAAAATCTGGATCTTGGTCTCTTCATAATTCTAATTCTAAATCTTTAATAAGTTTCATTTCTTAATAATAACAGTCCAGGTTTGTAACGATTGTTGGTAATACCCTCGTCGCTTAGCTACATAGGTTTCCATTTTTCCTATCATTAAAAATTTCACTCTCCATTCCTGTTCATTTGGTATCAGGGGCTGTTTCCAATAAGCAGCTAGGAGACATCTAATTGCTGCTAGCCCCATGCGTAATAGACGTGTTTGCCATCCCTACGAGGGTCAAGATAAGGAAATTGGGTCATTAGGGCATAGACAGAGGGTGGGTAAGCAGAGTGGGTAGACTTGATGGGCTGTAGCCCTTTTCTGCCGTCATCTTCTATGTTTCTATGTTTCATCTTCTATGTTTCTATGTTTTATTCTCATATGAATAGAAACCTTCAAGATCATGAAGGGCATAGAAAGAGTAGACAGGGACAGATTTTTCAAATTACGGGGAACCACAAGTACGAGGGGGCACTCAGAGAAATTGAAAGGGGAAAGGTTTAGAACAAATGCCAGGAAGTTCTTTTTCACTCAGAGGGCAGTGGATACATGGAACGCGCTACCGGAGGATGTGATAAGCAGAAGCACACTACAGGGCTTCAAAGAGGGTCTGGACAGGTACCTGGAGGACAAAGGGATTGAGGGGTACAGATAGGAGTAGAGGTAGGTAATAGGGATAGGATTAGAGGATTAGAGGCAGTTACAAAATTAGTCAGGGACACTGTTCAGGCAATTAGGCCTGATGGGCCGCCGCTGGAGCAGACCGCTGGGCAGGATGGACCTCTGGTCTGACTCAGCGGAGGCAACTTCTTATGTTCTTATGTTCTTATATATAGTATACAACCCTAGTAAACAACATTGGGGAGTATTGGGGACCGAAGTTCCTAACAATTGAGACAAAAAATTCACTACCATATTCCAACAAGGTGTTAATATAGGACATTCCCACCCTATGTGGAGAAAATTACCCTCAGCATTTCGACAACGCCAGCAACGATCTGAGATCTGGGGATACATCAACTCACTGTTATTTCTTGAGTTATGTTACCGATTGTTAGCTCAGTAAAGTCAAGTTCGGGACCTGGATAGTCTCATCTCAAGTTTACCTTATTTTCTTTTTTTTCTGATGCGGTTAAATTTCAGCTCCTCTTCCATATATGGTGGACTAACTACAACCTTAAACTTAAAGTATTGCTTCTTTTTCTTTGAAATAATGAGTAGGCAATGTAATACATTGTATTGATATGTTTTTCTATTGCAGGCTGTTTTTGCTTTCTTTGACTTGTAAAATTGTCAATAGTTAAAAAATCATAAATAAAGAATTTTTTTTAAAAAAATAGACTGAACTCTGAAGACTTTCTTAGAGATCAGACTCCGCAGGTGACCCATGAGGGGAGGAATGCTGGCCAAATACCTAACCCTCGGTAAGCCTGGTTCTAAGAGAGAGGTTGTAGGGGCTCAGCATTAAAGATAGTTTTCACAGTTAGGCGAAGTGTAGCCTTTAGAGTTTCTGTAAGGGTTTCATACAAAACAGCGGAATAGCGCGCGCTAAATTGCCCCACGCGCTAGACCTTAACGCCAGCGTTGGTGAGTCTCAAAGGTGAAGGGGATAAATATGTAGAAGCTGATAAAGAAAAGGCTGAATTGCTTAACAGATATTTCTGTTCTATGTACATGGCTGAAGCACCAGAAGAGGGACTGCAGAAGACAAATGCGAATAGGGATGGAGGAGTGGTAGACCTTGATCGATTTTCACAGGGTTGTGTTCGTGAGGAGCTAGCTAAATTAAAGGTAGTCAAAGCGATAGGGCTGAATGGTGTATATCCGTGGGTGCTGAAGGAACTTAGGGAACTTCTGGTGGCTCCACTGACTGACCTTTTCAATGCTTCTCTAGAGTCGGGAGTGGTACCAGAGGACTGGAGAAGGGCGGATGTGATCCCACTCCACAAAAGTAGAAGGAAGAAGTAGAAAATTACAGGGCGGTAAGTCTGACTTCTATGGTAAGTAAATTAATGGAAATACTTTTAAAACAGAGAATGGTGAAGTTTCTGGAATCTGGTGGATTACAGGACAGGAGGCAACATGGATTCACTACTAGAGGTAGGTCTTGTCAGACATATATGATCAATTTCTTTTACTGGGTGACCAGAGAACTGGATAGAGGGAGTGTGCTAGATGAGTTGTATTTAGATTTTAGCAAAGCCTTTGACAGTGTTCCACATAGGCATCTAATAAATAAACTGAATGCCCTCAGGATGGGTCCAAAAGTGACAGGCTGGGTCAGAACCTGGTTGAGTGGAAGGCGACAGAGGGTCGTGGTCAATGGAGACCGCTCTGAGGAAAGGGATGTGCCTCAAGGTTCTGTTCTTGGGCCTGTTATTTTTAATATTTTTGTGAACAATATTGCTGAAGGGCTGTCGGGTAAGATTTGCCTCTTTGCAGATGATACCAATAGAGTAGATACCCCGAACGATGTGAATAACACGAAGAAAGACCTGGTGAAGCTTGAAGAATGGTCTGAAATTTAGCAGCAAAGATTTAATGCTAAGAAATGCAAAGTCATACATTTGGGCTGCAAATACCCAAGAGAATGGTACAATCTAGGGGGTGAAGAACTTATATGCACAACAGAAGAGCGGTATTTGGGTGTGATTGTATGTGATGATCTTAAAGTGCAACACAAAAAAAAAACAAAAAGGGAGACCCAATGGTCCACAGAAAAAACAATCCAAAGATAAAAACAACAGACTGTGGATGTTGTGAAAGATGATTTTTATTCGCACTTCAAACTAAAAATACAAATAAAAGTCTGAAGTAATGATACACGTATGATAAACCACCTCTTCCCATCTTAATATATATGCAAATTTTGTGTGTTTTCAGTCCCAAAGTCTTGCTGAAAATAATAGGTCTTTAGAAGAGTTTAAAAGTTCTTCAAATTAGCTTCCAAACGTAAGAATTTTGGAATTTGTTTTCATGAGCAGGGAGCAAAAAAATATGGTCACTCATCCAAAGAAACTTCAGTTTAGAAGGATTTAACCCTTTATTTATTACATCTTAGGAAGAAGGATCTGTTTGATATAACACAAGTATTAAAAAAAAAAACCAAACGAACCAGCAGCAGCAGTAAATTTGATAGACTGAAATCTACCCAACATACCTTGACTCATTCTTTTTCAGGGTATGCATAGAACAAATCTTTTTGGAGACAGTGACCCAAGAAAGCCTAAGAGTTCCTTTTACAAAGGTGCGCTAGGGCCTTAACGCGCAGAATAGCGCATGATAAAATTCCACGTGTGCTAGCCGCTACCACCTCCTCTTGAGAAGGCGGTAGTTTTTCAGGTAGCGCACGCTAATCTGGTGCGTGACTTAAAAACGCTAGCGCACCTTTGTAAAAGGAGCCCTAAATCATGCCTGTAGTGAATTTTAACCAAGAAAAATTTATTAAGCATTTAATAATAATAGGACTTATTTTTATCTGTTTAAAATTTAGAAATATCCATATTTAAACTGGCCTGGAGATTAAAATGATACTAATAGCATCATAAAGAAGTTATATGGTTTTAATACATCTCCGTATGAAGAACAATTAATTTGTAATACATGAATCATTAGGTTTTACCTCTCTACAGAATGAAGTTCGATATCTCATTACATCTCCATTAATAACCCTTCTCTCTCTCTCTCTTTCTTCTTTTTCTTCTAGTCCTCTCTCTCCCCTTCCATTTTCTTCCATAGTCACAGGCTCGTAAATTAATTTTGAGTTTTCTATGAGGACACAAAGAAGCATTATTATCAGGGATGTAAGGAGAGCAGGGGTCGAAAAGAAGAAGCATATTATCCGAAGCAGAAAACAATCAGAGAACAAAACCTTCAAAATTAGAAACTTATGTAATCCCTATAGATAGAGGGTTCCAGGTTCCTACTTCCCTGAGCTGCTGAGGGAAAACTGACATGTTTTACCTGATTTTTATTATTTTTCTCTTTTTATTGGGGGGGGGAAGCATCTCCATGACCCAAGGCTTAGTTATTCAACTTAACATAGATAATCCAGACAAAGGTGTGGTATTTCAAAAGTAAGAAGCCTTTACTGGATACTTCTTTAAAGCAAACAGTTCAGTGAGAGGTTCCAGGGTAATTAAAGGATACAAACAAGAGACAGACTTTCTTCTTATTTTTCCTTGCTTCTAAGGACACGTGCCTTCCCTTAATTTAGGGCTCCTTTTACAAAGGTGCGTTAGGGCGTTAACACGCGGAATAGCGCACGCTAAAATGCCCCGTGTGCTAACCGCTACCGCCTCCTCTTGAGCAGGCGGTAGTTTTTTGGCTAGCGTGAGCTAATCCGCTGCGTGTGCTAAAAATGCTAGCACACCTTTGTAAAAGGAGCCCTTATCTTTAATTTCCTTTTGCCTTTCTGATCACTAGGCACCGCTGACCCTTTTTTGTACCTGATATGCAATATAGTGAGAGATGGCAATTCACCCGATAGTATGACACAGGACCTACATTTGTTGGAGCTTTGGTCCTCGACCTGGCAGCTGGGCTTCAACGCTAAGAAATGCAAGATCATGCATCTCGGCAGCAGAAATCCGTGCAAAACTTACACCTTGAATGGTGAGACCTTAGCTAGAACTTCAACAGAACGAGACTTGGGAGTGATCATCAGCGCAGACATGAAAACTGCTGATCATGTGAAGAAGGCTTCATCTAAGGCAAAACAGTTGTTAGGTTGCATCCGCAGGAGTTTCGTCAGCCGGAAGCCTGAAGTCATAATGCCATTATACAGAACCATGGTGAGCCTCATTTGGAATACTGTGTGCAATTCTGGAGGCTACACTACCGAAAAGATGTGCTGAGAGTTGAGTCGGTGCAACGGATGGCCACCAGGATGGTCTCGGGACTCAAGGATCTATCGTACGAGGAAAGGCTGAAAAATTTGCGGCTGTACTCACTCGAGGAACGTAGGGAGAGAGGAGACATGATCGAGACGTTTAAGTATATTACCGGCCGTATCGAGATGGAAGAAGAGATTCTCTTTCTCAAAGGACCCTCAGCCACAAGAGGGCATCCGCTCAAACTCAGGGGCGGGAAATTTCATGGCGACACCAGGAAATATTTCTTCACCGAGAGAGTGGTTGATCCTTGGAACGAGCTCCCGGTGCAGGTGATCGAGGCAAACAACGTGCAAGAATTTAAGAGCAAATGGGATGCTCATGTAGGATCCCATAGAGGATTAAGCCAAGGGAACCTGTCACCAGGAGTGGGATCCCTAGGATAGTAGACTTGGGGGTGGGTCAGTAGAGTGGGCAGACCTGATGGGCTATGGCCCTTATCTGCCGTCATCTTCTATGTTTCTATGATATTCCAAAATATAAACCTCTCCTAAAAAAATGTCTGTTCTCTCTACACCAGTGTCCCACAAACTTTGTCGAGAAGCAGCACACTTAAGCACGGAGGCCGCAGCTCAAGGCATCCCGGAAGTGTGTGACGTCGACATGAGGACATCACGCTTATGCATGACATCATTACGTTGACATCCGCCCACACGCGAAAGCCCTCCAGGCGGGCCCTGAGCTGCCAATGGGGGGTGCCGGCAGGGAAGACCCGTGGAAAGAAGGCTAATTGCCCACAGCATGTGCCTCTTGCCGCGTCTCTCCTTCTCCCAGTGTCTCGCAGCATACCTGAAATTTCAGGACGCACACAGTTTGCGATACACTGCTCTACACCTATGGGATTCCTGAATTATGCTGTGTTTTCTTCAAGAATGTTGAGAGATGGTCCCCCTTTGGCCACCTCTTAATTACCTTCTATTGAATGTTAGTCTTCAGGCCCTCAGAAATGCCACCAGATGTTCAACAACATTTCATAACAACTGGCTTTATACATTCAGTCTTCACCGGTCACTTTTAACTTTTAACATTATTTACTATGCTTAGATTTAGATAGAATATGTTAAACCTTCAACTTTGCAAATTAATATAGTATAACTGCTATGTTCATACTTAACTTAGGTGGTGAGTGGTAAGGGACAAGTACGCCAACATGTTTCATCTTTAGGGGGTTTTCTCAGGGCTACAATCCCTAAAACAAAGAAACCGATCGGGATTGTAGCCCTGAGGAAACCCCCTAAGTTTCAACAAGTCCTGGACTGTGTAGTAATCCTCTATCTATACCCCTCTATCCCTTTCTCCAGCAAGAAATTGTCCAATCCTTTCTTAAACCCCGTTAAAGTACTTTGCCCTATTACGTCCTCTGGAAGCGCATTCCAGGTGTCCACCACACGTTGGGTAAAGAAGAACTTCCTAGCATTCGTTTTGAATCTGTCCCCTTTCAACTTTTCCAAATGCCCTCTTGTTCTTTTATTTTTTTGAAAGTTTGAAGAATCCGTCTCTCTCCACTTTCTCTATGCCATTCATGATCTTGTAAATTTCTATCATATCCCCTCTAAGTCTCCTCTTCTCCAGAGAAAAGAGACCCAATTTCTCCAATCTCTCAGCGTATGAAAGGTTTTCCATACCTTTTATCAGATGTGTCGCTCTCCTCTGAACCCTTTCAAGTAATGCCATATCCTTCTTAAGGTACGGCGACCAAAACTGGACGCAGTACTCCAGATGCGGATGCACCATCACCCAATACAATGGCAGGATAACTTCTTTCGTTCTGGTCGCAATACCCTTCTTGATTATACCAAGCATTCTATTCGCTCTCTTAGCGGCCGCTGCGCACTGTGCCATCGGCTTCATTGTCATGTCCACCATTACTCCCAAGTCCCTTTCCTGTGTACTCTCATTCAATAATATCCCTCCCATCGTATAGTTGTACCTCAAGTTTCTGCTTCCCATATGTAATACTTTACATTTCTCAATGTTGAACTTCATCTGCCACCTCGTCGCCCATTCCACTAGCTTGTTTAAGTCCCTTTGCAATTCTTCGCAGTCCTCTATAGTCCGAGCACCACTAAATAGTTTGGTCTTGTCTGCAAATTTTATTATCTCACACTTTGTCCCTGTTTCTAGATCGTGACCCTCCTCCAGTCCGAGTAGTGGCCCTTCACTCCTACCCTCTGCTTCCTACCCTCCAACCAGTTTCTGATCCATCTATGTACGTCTCCTTCCACCCCATGGTTCTTCAGTTTCCGTAGTAGAGGTTCATGGGGCACCTTGTCACAGGCTTTTTGGAAATCTAGATATATGATGTCTATGGGGTCTCCTCTGTTCATTTGTTTGTTAATTCCCTTGAAGAAGTGCAATTGTCACCCTACCAACTGTCATATCCTACAAATTGTCTTCCTAACAATTGTTGTCCTACCAATTGTCTTCCTGCCAGTTGTCAGGATCCGAATAAAAATGAGGTGCCAAGAATGGTTGAAAACCGAAGCCTTAAAGTCATCAAACTCAGATTGCAGTACAGCATTTTGACTGAGTTGTTGTGGGAGGGATGGTATTAAGCTGATTATGATGTCACATTTATTTATCAGAATCTAAGGGGAGGGGACCTAGTGGCCTGAATGCACAAGTCTAATGGTTTACCTAGGGCGCTTTATACCTTTGTACTGATCCTGCTGTCCTTATGCTTCTCAGTGAGGACCAAAGCACCCTTACACTTAAAGAAAGAGAGAGAAGTGGTACAGTGGAGAGAAATATCCTCACTATGACAGGTCTTTTTGTCACAGCTCCAGTATGAGAGGTTTATTTCTTTTCAAGGACATTCTCTGATATGATTTTTGGCTTTCATTCTTTCCTGTTTTATATTTCCTCCTCCCTGCCAAAAATATTCATTTAGGGCACTAAGGTGGCCATTCTGGGCTGAAAGATATGCATCCTGGTCCCTTTGGAATCTTATTTATTTTAGTACATAGCTCAAGGCTTTTCAATAATAGTGCTGTAAGGTTTGTTAGTGGCCCCCACAATATATGGTTGGTGGGGTCACTTGAGAGGTGCCCTTACAAATGCCAGGTCCCAGGTTCAGTTCCCTCACTGAAGGTTCACCAGGAAGTAGAATCAAAAAGGCACAGCCAGAGGTGATTGCATAAAGAATATATTATAGAAATAGGCTTACAGAAAAGCAATATTTATAAGCATTACAATTAAGCATTACAATTAATGAGAGAACAACGCAGTTTCCCTGCCTTACAGAGTTCAGAGGAAAAGAGAGACATAGAAGCCTGAAGTTCCAGGGAAAGGCAGAGAGAGAGAAAAGGGGGATGGGGTGATGGTCCAAGCTTCGTGTTCCATAGATAAAGAGAAGGATAGACAGAGAAAGAGAGAGCGAGAGCTGCAGATGTGTTGCAGAAAGGAGGCTTTTATAGCTTGGAATCTTATTCTGTGTATAGAAACTATTGTATGTCCCAGGAAGTTCTTTTTCACTCAGAGGGTGGTGGATACATGGAACGCGCTACCGGAGGATGTGATAAGCAGAAGCACACTACAGGGCTTCAAAGAGGGTCTGGACAGGTACCTGGAGGGCAAAGGGATTGAGGGGTACAGATAGGAGTAGAGGTAGGTAATAGGGATAGGATTAGAGGCAGTTACAAAATTAGTCAGGGACACTGTTCAGGCAATTAGGCCTGATGGGCCACCGATCTAGAAAAGGCAGCAGTTTGGGACAAACAGTAGGCAGGCTAGGGAGAAGGATAAGGTTCCTCTCCCACAATGACCCCCCTGGTCCAAGCAGAGGTGAGAGCTGTACACCCATGGAGGTAATTGAGGCTGGTGACTCTCTGGACCTGCAAACGCTGGAGGAAGAAACCCCTATGGAATTGCAAGGGAGTCTGACTGAGGAGCTTGGGGAATATTCTGAATCCATGGAAGTTGGATTAATTACCAGGTGCCAAGAATGATCTTTTGACTGTGAGTTTTTGTTTGAACTCTTTTTGGACTCTGCATTTTTGTTTGAATCTTTGAAGCTGTGAGTGTGTCTTTTTGGGTGAAGTTTGCAAACACCCAGGGAGGAAATTTTGATAGCTGTTTTGTAAAGCTGTTTGGAAAGGCAAACCTAGGACACTCTTTATTTCCCAGCAATGCTCCAAAGACTGCTGGAGACTTCCGTTTTGGGAACTGTGAACTTTACACATACCAGAGCAGAGAACTATATTGTTGCATTTCAACCTGCTTGGGAGCAGGCTGTGACCGCCCTGAGAGAAGAAGCTCTGAAGAGAGCAAGACCTCAGGAGGCTAAAGGACTATTGTTGGAAAAGGAAGAATCCTGAACTATTATTCACTGATTGTGCTTTGTGTTTTGTTTTGCTTTGTGATCCTTTTGCAAGAAGCACTCTCTATTTTGCTTGAGCCATCCTTATCTTTATTTTTGAAAGTAAAGTTATGTTATATTACACAACTGTGGTTGTGGTTTTTGGTTGAGTTCCTCTTGTCACTCCAGTCCTGCAGGGTGACTCCAGGCCGGGTCACACATTGTTGTTTTCCTTATGTCTAGCCACTAGGAGTGCTGTAGAGTCCCGGTCACGGACTGCAGTGTGGCTACAACCTGAATGTACTTCCCTGTCCCTGGAGGGTTTCCAATCTAAGTTTGTACCTGAGGCTATAGAGAGTTAAGTGATTTGTCCAAGGCCACAAAGTACTGGGTTTTGAAAAGCCATCCGGACCCCCGGACATGTCTTCAAAAGGAGGACATGTCCGGGGAAATCCGGACATCTGGTAACCCTACCACAAGGAGTCTCACTGGTTCCCAGTCTGTTCCTCTACCCACTAGGCCAGTCCTAGGAACTCCACAGTCAGTCAAGTTTTCAATATATCCACAAAGAATATTCATGAGAGAGATCTGTGTGCAGTGAATATTCATAGTGGGTATCATGAAAACGGAATTGGCTGTGGAGCCCTCAGGACAGGTTTGGGAATCACTTCACTAGGCTGTTCCTCTTCTTACAAATATGACCCTCAACTCTGACCCTCTAGTAGAGTTACCAGATGTCCAGAAAAACCCAAACATGTCCTCTTTGTAGAGGACAGTCCGGGTGCCCGGACAGATTTTCAAACCCTGGTAGTTTGTCCAGGTTTCCCGAGCTCGGGACCGCGTTTGGAGGGCCTCCATGCATGCATGGATGTGACGTAATGGCGTGTGACATCATTGCATCACATCAACACATGCTTGGGAAAGGAGATGAGAGGGCAGAGCTGAGTTGTGGGCGGAATGGGATGGGATCACATGTCCTCTTTTCTTTGTCTACCCTCTAGGCAAGTGGTTCCCAACCCTTTCCTGGAGGATCCCCAAGCAAATTTGAGTTTTCAGGCTAGCCCTAATGAATATACATGAGAGAGATTTGCATATAATGGAAGTGACAGGCATGCAAATCTGCTCCATGCATATTCATTAGGGCTATCCTGAAAACCTGATTGGCTTGGGGGTCCTCCAGGACAGGGTTGGGAACCACTGCTCTAATAATAATAATAATCATCAGTTTATATACCGCAGGACCGTAAAGTTCTAAGCGGTTTACAATAATTAAAAATTACAATTAAAAGAGAAATTAGATAAAACTAAAAAAATTAAAAACCAATGATTACAAAATACTGTGATGATCTAAATGGTCCATTATAAAATCAATGCTAATTAACTACCGAAATATTTCGTAAATAGATATGCAATGAGAACAATTTCCCCTATATGGGGGCAGCAAATGATGCCTTCACAGCATCTCTGACCCTGGCTAAGCTAGGGAAAGAAAGTCATGAACTAAAAATTAAACTGAGAATCTTTTGCAAGGTAGTGCACAGCACTGATCATCTGAACCACCAGGACAGCAGCCCCTTTTGGCTATTGGTTTTCAGTATAAAAAGTATGAATTTTCAAACAGAAAGTTTCATAAATATACACAGTGATAAGCGACAAAGTCCAGTAACTGAACTACAAGCCCACGACTTAGAAAGATAAAATTAAATACAAGTGGAACAACTGCAGAAGGTTCTGGCTGGCATCTCAATATTCTGAGATCAGATGAGAGGAAAATCAGTAGAAATCTGAGCTTCCTGTCTTGTACGGTAAGGCTACTGAGACAACTTGCAACCCTAACATACTGAAGAGCAACCGGCCTCTCCAAGGGTAATAGGTAATTTGGTGTTTGTACGGTGAGTGAGCTGAGACAATTACCTGCACCTTTCACAGCTGCCAGCTAGCTTCAGAATGCTGAGCAACATGGTTTAGTCTCGGCCCTATCAATTAACAAAAGACAGTGGGGGAGGGGAGTTTCTGTACCTTTAATGGGTTGGCAAGAGGAGGAACAAAAAATCTATAATCAAGTAATTCAGGGTGAAAGTGAAAAAAATCCTTCTTTTGTTAATTGATAGGAGGGAGATTAAAACATGCTGCTCAGGTAATTGCCTCAGCTCACTAACCATACAGAGACAAGATTACCTATTACCCTCAGAGAGAATGGTTGCTTACTCTACAGTACGCCTTGTATGGCAGAACAGACGTTCTCCTATATTCTAGACAGTTGTGGGGTCCTGGATGCCTTGTGTGTGTGTGGGGGGGGGTCTGTGTATTGATATCTATAGATACCCTTATACTTACATGAAAGAA